>NC_089858.1:36729136-37329136 GCF_036373705.1 Amia ocellicauda | reverse complement strand
TAAACCACTGACACTGCATGATGACTTCAATAATTGAATGGGGGGGGATGCTAAAAACTGAAAAATGCCAAATCAAAAGCACATGTAATAGAAATTGGCATGAAACAGTGCCCAAATCCACTAACTTCAATTGCACTTGGCTAGTGTAAAGTGTAATTGCCCTTGCACACTACAGTTTGCCTAGGGCGTATAAGGCCAACATACTTTTTATTTCAATTAAAAGTGCTTAACATCAGTTGTAAAGGTTCATGAAGTTACACGGAGGAAAATAGCTGTGATTGTCATGGAAATCCGTAATTGAAATTCAAAATGCCACAAGTGCTTTGACTCAGAGTAGGACATTTTGTTCGTGCTCAAAGAAAATGAAGCGCTGAACAACCTCTTGCACAGGCGAGGAGAGCTGTGTTAAGTTGTGGCCCTCCACTTTTGCTTTTCTTTTGTTTCATTTATTTATTTAATTTGTTCCCAGCGGGGTTTAAAACATCCAAAGTAATCATAAGTGAGTCATGTCATTAACAGCACATGCGTCAACCTAACGTGAGGTGACTCAGTAGAAACCCAGCACGCAAGAGATGCACCCCCAGCAACCGTGCGCCGCAGAGAAAAGCCAGTAGCGCTGGCAGGTATCGGAGCACGATGTAATCGCTCAAACCACTTTCACAAGTGGTGAAATTGTAGGCCATTAAGAAATACATGAAAGTGATGATAACAAAGAGCAAACATGACCCACATTTTACTCCAGATTTCAGCTCGCTGTTTTTTTTTTTACTGTGCAATGAATGAGTGTACTCCATTAAAAAAAAAAAAGCACATTCTCTCTCCAAATTTGAAAACCGTTAGCAGGTCTTCAGAGACACTAAAGGGGAAGCAGGGATGCAGCCGGAATAACTTTAGAAAAGAACGATCTGTTTTTGTTTGCTTGCGCTGTGCTCACAGACTTGTTAAAAGCCCTTGACCGGGAACAGAGATTTAAAGGCAGTTATCACATGCATTAGTAACAAATCAAATTCCCCTTGTGAAGCTAATGGTTTGTTGTTGTTTTTTTGCCTGTATTGACGTAAGATGGTTTAATTCCATAGTGGATGTGCTTTACTTACTGTTGACATAACCGTTTTCATCTTGGAACTAAGTTAATCGCAGATACTAGTTCCCCTCTTGTGCAATCTTAAATCTGATGCTGCCCTCTTATTACAGAACCACCATTCTGTCCCTACAGTACAGGCCTGTTATAGATCATTAAAAAAGTACTTTGTATTGAGTGACAGTGTAAACTAAAATTATCGTTAGTGTCCCATTAGCACTACAATCCAAATACTTGGAAGGCAGGATTTAGATGACTGGTGAAAAAACAAGTTTTTATTCCTCCCTCCTCCTCCTCCTCCTCCTCCTCCTCCTCCCCATTTTATTTATTTTTTGCGTTTGTGCATTTTCATTATCCGTGCTTGGACTGTCATTAATCCTTTTCCACAACATAATACAGAGTCCATCGGCATAATCCTGCATATCACATCACGCATAGGAAAGCAAGCCTGTGAATACCTAAGAATCCTATTTAAGCACAAATGTCTATTGAGGGGATTAGGGGTCTTTTTGCTGCAATGAGCTCAGCCTAAGGGTTCTTGCTTTGGTACACTTTCAAGGGGCACAGTACCGGTGTCATAATGTTAAACTCTCACCTAATCTCACACACGAGGTATAAATCCATTGGCTGCCACGGAAAATTAATATTTAAAAACTGAGAATTTAAACACGCCCAAAACAGCATCCCGTGCCGTATATTTGAATTCACACTGTCAATAAACCAAAATAGAAGGGAGCAGAGGTGTAACTGTAATGGGGAACGGGGGCACAGCCGCACGTGAGCCCCAGATCTGTAGGGGCCCGGTGCAAGGTATCTATAATGAAATCCGAAATACTGTCATGAAGCAGATGGAACGGCGTCGCTGTGCTACGATTTCTCCCTCTCAGCACCGTTCTCCGCGCTCCGGGGGTGGGGGTGGAGGTTGTGGGTGGTTGTCCACTACAGTGTAATTGCTCAAACCACTTTCACAAGCGAAAAAATTGTAGGCCATTAAGACATAAATAACAGGAACAATAGCAAAGGGCTTTTACCACAGTTTACCAAATTGAACTTTTAAAAGGGTGTATTAGGACGGTGTGTGTATGTGTTTTTAATGTCGATATCTTCAGCGTTCCTGAAAAAATATAGGATTTCCCATGCCATGAAGACATTTTCTGTTTTGGATTTAGTTAGGGTACAACATCTGAGTTATTACTGATTTTGTAAGATGTATTCAGTGGATTTAGAACATTCAGAGTCATCCCTTTAATGTGCTGTGTTTGTCCCCCTTCAGTTGGTATAAGAAATAGGGCTGCTGTAAAACAGTGGCCCACCATTTCAAAATGCTTGGTAATAGCGGTAAGATGTTTTAAATTCTCCCTCTGCTCGATGGTAATGCAGCCTTAAAATGATTCCAGAGAAATCATTACAGTTGCTTCGTCCTGGATCATTACACGCTGAAAATAATAGGAATGTGTCCTTATATTTAGGTACTGCTGGTCGCTTCATAAATAATGCAAAAGTGATTAATAGGCGATGCAATTTGTTGCACAAATATATCAATAAGCGGGTCCATGGTTATTAATCTTGAACAAAGCATAATTAATGCAAACAAGTTGATTGCCCATTCCAAATTAGAATAATTGATGTGGCAGTTTGAAATATTTATATTGCCGTATTAATAGGTTTATAGAATGCACCAAATAGCATGCTGGTGAAAGAAAATTGGAGCCATTTATAAAATATTAAAAGGGCTTTTCTTTTCTTTTTAAAAATCCTTTTCTTTTTTTTCGCTCTCAAGTGGCGCCTGAATATGAAACAGCGAGTCGTTTATTAAAAAGTAGAGGCCTAATGTTCCATGAGGTAGGGGGCCGATCTTCTACTTGTGAAAGAAGTGGAATCAAATGAATCTTCCTCCATTTTCTTCCACTAACAATAGGTCCCAACGGGAGAGGCTGCAAAATTACATGTAAAGTGCTGTGCATTTAGAAAGCAAAGCGGTTGTCATTTCTCAGTTACAGGGAAAGCAGTGACCGCTGCTATTATGAACCCCCTGAACTGTCTTAGAGAATAAACAGAGAAGACATTCACATTAAAGTTGGGGAGGGGGGCACAGATGAGCCCAGGAGTCATTAATAGCGGCTCTTTGTTGGGATACATTTTATTTTTGCGGCGCTGATTAAACAAGAGCCGTGAAGTCTCCACGGGGAGGCCCTGGTGTAAGTGCCAGAGAACCGCATTTAAGACTTGAACTTTAAGGCAACTAACGAAGCCCCCAGAGACGGGGAGCGATGGATCTGTGAATGGTGCGCCGCGCGCTGCGATATTGAGATTTATTATTCCACTCCACACTCCGTAGTAGGGAGAATACGAACTTGTTGTCACTTTTGATTTATTTTCTTTCTTCTCTAATGTAAAGCGAAGGTCAGATCATTTTAGAAAGTAGACAGAGAATTAAATAAATAATAATAAAGGTGACGATCATAATAATTCACTTTTATGTGTTTTCCAAAAAAACACTTCATGTGTTTTCCAAATTACAGTTAGATTTTTTTTCATCCCTCCCTCCCCCCCCATTTTAATTTCCCTCTTCACTCTGGTTTGCCCTCGCTTTGGGGCTTTTGATGCTGCAACTGAAAAGAAAAGAAAAGTGTGTTCCGCTTACGCAAGAAGGATTTGCTTTGCTTTAGTGTTTTGGGGGAGGGCATTGACACAAACATGCACCAAAACAAAAAGTGGGCCGAAGCTTGAAACATTTCAAATGCATGTGAAAGAGAGAGAGAGAGAGAGAGAGAGAGAGAGAGAGAGAGAGAGAGAGAGAGAGAGAGAGAGCAAGAGAGAGAGAAAAGAAGTGAAAATGCTTGATGGTTGAGCTAAAATAAGGGAATATTGACCCAGGCAATGATGAGGAAAAACGAAATACTGAGCCACCCTGCATACATATTAGATATAAAAGCCAATGCTACAGCCCAGACATATAGATTCCAACACTAAAAGGGGAAAAAAGGGGGAGCAGGAATTGAAAGAAAGCACAAGGGTAGAGACAATCACTGTAAACTTGACAACAAGATTGAGTCCTACAGCAGTAGTCTGAGGCCACGGTAACAATAACATTAGACGTTATTAATAGTGTTCTACTATAAAGTAGAAGGATTCAAAGCTCTCTACATGGGTGGAGTTTGAATGGGGTGAAATCAAATCAGAGCTTCAACCAAAACCTTCCAGGCCTACCCCCTTCCCTTACCACCCTCTGCTGTGTTGGAGTCTGCTCTGTTTTGTGTGCTCAGTGTTGTATTCCTACCACCGATGTGTCAAGACTGATGATTTGAATAAAGCTCTTTGTTATATGGTGATACGAGCAGAGATACGAGGGGGAGATGAACCTATCTACCTGAAATGACGACACGATGATCGTTGCAGCAGGAAGTGTTCACAGATGCTTAGCAAGACTATAAATAAGCACTTTCTCAGTCCCAACACAGCTTAGCTTCCTTTCCTTTCCGTCGAGGGACTCCTAGTGTTTCCAATTGTTGAGGGATCGAGCCGGAGTGCAGGCACAGATCGATTGATTCCTGTGTGATTACTTCGGTAACCTGTCGGTGTTAAGAAGTCTGCTCCGGAGCATGGCCGCTTTTGGTTGAAGCCCGCAGATGCTCAGAGCTGGGACTGAGGAAGAGCGGTAAAACATAAAAAGGAGCTGTGGTGAGCAAAAACGGACAAACGTAATGGATACCCACAATTGCAGAAAAAAAGGAAAGAAGGAGATCTATTAGGGCCTCTTTCTGTGTGTGCGAGTGTACATCGGAGAAAGGAAAAAACGTTTTGTGGAGATTCTCGGGCCTATCATACCTCAGCCTGTCAGCAACTCTTTCTCAACCTTGGCTGCACTATGAAGATCAATAGAGTGGACTAGGAGCAGCGTAGAGCGATTCCCTATAGATCATCTCCATGCCTCACTTCTCCAGAGGCATGTTTTGTAATTTCAATCTGTCTCTGGGTTGTCAGCCATTTATGAGATTGTAAAATCATATTCTTTTTCGGACGCAGTACGTTACTCCGCCTGGTAGCGATTCACAGAGCATGACCCAACCACGTGTTTTGAGAAAATGTGCTGTTTTTGTTTTAATTGGTCACTTTGCGGAAAAAATTAAGTTGTTTTGTTTTGTAGTCCATTGTGTTACATTTAATCTCCATTTTCTGCAAGGTCTACAGTGTCCGCAATTTTTACATTTTACGTTTTCAGGATTTCACTGTATTTTGTAAGAATGTTGTATGCAATCAAAATCATACATTTTTACTTTTTGTGGCGTATAACCAATAAATACAATTTGTGGAAAACCAGTGAGGTTTTTGATACAATTATGTCCACATTAATAGTTTTGTTTATTATTTCTCGCCAAATCGTATCAGCACGTTGCATTCAAGCACCCGAGTAATTCTTGCCCAGTCTGTCACAGAAGGTCAAGTTGAAATGATTAGCAGGAAAGTGGTTGAGCTTGTTCTCTGTGAAAATGTATTGCATATTAAAAAAAACAAGATCCTTTATTGTTCAAACCAGAGTTCAAGCATTATTCGGTTTCCGCGCTTCAGAAAAGCAGGGGAGGGGAATCTGTCTACCGGATGTTTCTGAGCACGCTGTGGCCCTTTTTTTGAGGCAGGTCTCCAATTAAGCCGAATGTAAACATGACCAGGGGAACTCAATTTGTTTAAGATTAGGGACTGAGTTCCCTGCTGGGAATTGCCATCAAGATAACATTTGCAGTGTGACCAAGGGGGGACTCTGGGTGTTTAAAGTGGCTCATGATTAATTCACTGCACAAGTTTGCTTGTCACTTAAACAAGGGAAGCGTGCTCCTCAGAAAAAAAAGAAAGAGAAAGAAATGCGTCGAAAGGCACACATCTGCTCCAGCAAATTATTTTCTTGTTTTCAGCCCTCTATCATTGTTATTGCACTCTCCTGGCTTTTACATTTGCATTATGACAGTTTGGCCTCGATTCCCATGGAGCGAGTGGAAATTTGAAAGGTTCAATTACAGAACAATGCAGATAAGTAGCTAATTAAATGTGTTTTTGTCATGTTTTTGTCCTTGTTGCCTGTTATATACACACACACACACACACACATGCATGGATATATAATCAAAAAAGACATTGCAATATAATATCTATTTCATTATGAATTCCTCACATTTCACCATTTGCTTGTTTTGCTTTGTTACGCCACTCACTCCCAGACCTGCTTTTCATTTCTATTCCGTCTGAGTCCTTAATTACTGCACTGCTTTTTACCCATTTACTTAATTGGTGGATATTTTATTTCTGTTTGATTTTTTAATTCCCCAGCGGAAAAGCACTAAAACAAAGAAACTCACACCATTATGACTCCTCGTGATTGCACCTGAGCTTCCATATGTCAGAGTGCATTTCCTGAAATAAAATGTGAAAACATTTAGGAGGGGTGTGTAAGAAGGTAAAGATATGATTGAGCAATGTATGTAGTATGTGTATGTAGTTAAATTCTATTAAATCTGTGCCACAGCTTCCTTAGTGGAAATAAAAATGTTGTATCACGTCCTTGCTTGCCCACCATACAGTTTAAACACCTGACACTCGATAAAAATGCTTTAATAAAGCATCACTTCACCTGGGAACTGGGGGATAAAATATTTAACCAAGCAGGGAGTCTCGTATATTATCAACCTATTTCACTTATTCCTGTTTTAAGGCAACTGTACCAAAGACCTTCATTAAGAGCCCCTAATGAGAAATCAATGCGGCTAATAAAATGCTTGCAGTGATGTATGCGCAAAATTGTGCTTTTCCAATATGCACACAGGGAGTTTCAATTTGTTTACCCTGCTTTTACACATAAAAAACAACACCTCTGCTCATCAACTGGCTTTTCTAGTGTCCGTATTGGCCAGGTGCTTAAGCTGGCAATGTTAAGGGCTTTTATCCAAGAGCTTTCTCCTCTTTTTACCCTTATCCTTACCTCCTCGCTCGTTTCAGAGTGGGAAACAGTTTCTGTCAGACCACTAAAGACCTTCGACTGAATGTAGCCAACAGGTGCTGGTATCTATTAAGTCAATGCAGGCGCAATCAGTATCCCTGACACAGACTTGGGTTTAAGTCGTGGCTTCCTTCTTCAAAAGGCAACCGCAAACTTTACCTGGGCGGGCATCTGTGTTTACGAATAAATAAACAAATGCATACATACATACATAAAAGCAAGACTTAAACACCATTCGTATTTAACTTGTTGATGCTGAAACTAAATGCTTCCTCTCGTTCGATAGTATTGATGTAAAATCCTGAAAATCATTGGTGGAGCGCGTTCAGCCCTCAGGCATTCAAGGTGGTAGAGCGCTGACGTCGGCCTAATTACTCAGCCTGGCTTGTAAACACACAGGAACACCCTTAGGTGCTGGGAGCTCAATGAGCCCCGTGTTGGAAGTGAACCTGTCTGTCTCCAGGCTTCAATGCCACGGCAGTTGGCTACCGATTGTTATGGAGCCCCACACCGTCATGGAAGTCTTCAGCAAAGCCCAGCTAAATCAATTGAGGTGCTTAAGCGACTCTGCCTGTAATGATATGGGCATCTTTTCAATGTCAGACAAATGCCTGGCAGACTGACACAAAGCAGAGAAGCCTCCAGTAATAATGTACAGATCGCATTAATAGGCAGAGTGAATTTCATCGGCCAGGGCGACCGGATTCACAGATCCACCCATTTTCGACCGCTGTGCTGTGAACACGGACCGTACGCTGATCAAAGCACTGTGCTCGAGGGCAAGATTTGCTCACAATCCATTTTTTGAGAAACTAAACCAAATAGATATTTCCTTTCATATTTTTCTACACTTTCATATTATTGTGATTAGTGTAATTATAATTAGCTGTATTTTAATGTTGGCGTTTACCGGTTGTTAAGGTGATCAAAAGGAATTTAAATGCACAGTAGTTACCTCACAGACTACAGTAGTGGGATGAATCTTATTTCACTGTAAGTATGCCTCTGTGCCTCCTTCTGTCATTCAGTGCTAAGAAATACAAGAAGACGTAATACTGCCTGCTTTGTGCCATGGTCAGAATTGTAATAGAAAAGTATCTGTAACTAGACATTTTTTTTGATAGCCCGATTTTGAGCAGGCTGCTTTACAATGTCACCACTCACGAACAGAGTTTGTTTGATGACGCTAAAAAAAAGATTTATTATTTCAATCCAAGTTAATTTTGTTTAAGACCCTTATTTATTTATGTATTTATTTAAACACTGACCTTATTATATGGAGTTGATGATGTAGAAACCCTCTTCAGTTTTTGTATGTTTCAAATCAGCTGCATATCTCTGCGGATCTTCAGTCTGATCTGTGTTTGAGTTTGCTGACACTGCCACTACCAAAGATGTGATTTTGCAGGGAAAAAGTCCTCGGGGAACAAAATATTACACACAGACGTCTGAGTGGTTGGTGGCATTATTGTCCTAACAGTATTTCCTGTGAGTGTGGATTCTTCCCAGTTGTTTATTTTTTGGTTGATTTATTTATTTATAAATTTGAACCACATATCAATACTTCATTAGCGCCAGCACATTTTAAAACCCTCCCTTTGGGATTTATCAGCATTTATTATGTGCTAATGTGTGACAGGCTTCGGATATACTATGAGTGTCAAAAATGTGTACGGGCTGTAAAGCAGGAGAGTCTTACTTTGCAATCCTCCAAGCTTGTATAAGCCCGCCTGATTTGAAAATGTCTGTTCACTCTCTCCTGCACACACACAAACACACACACATTTGTCTCCCCTTCCCTCACTCTACTTCTCCTCTCTCCCCCCCTTCCCCATCAATGACATTTTAAAATCACCGGCTTTTGCTTGAACATAAATGCGACTGCTGAGGTGAGCTTTGAAATCTAAACAAGTACCGTCCCTCTGTAGCCCAAGGACAGCGCTCTTTTCTGTGAGTAGGAATAGAGAGAGGCCAAGAGGAACAAACACACATCCTCAGTATGTGCCGCAAACAAAATTCAGGATGGCACCTTTGAAGGCGATGCTTCCTGCTAACAGGTCATGTCCCTCATTGCATTATCATGCACACCCACACTCGCACGTGGCATTTTCTCCTCTGCGCTTCCGACACAACTTCAGCCATGCAAGAACAGCCCATCTCTGGCCGGACTGGAGCTTGTAACTCCAAATAATAACGATGACCATAACAATAAAGTAAATAACTGCTTAAATAAAAGTCATTTATGTATATGCAAAGATCAGGCAGGGATTGTGAAACAGTTTTATTTTATTGGCCTCATAAGCCCTGTGTCTACGGTGCTGTCCCTGTGCCCCAGAATGCCTTATAAAAGGATCACAATCGGTATATCCCTTGTTACTGGGCAGCTTAGAGTATTTAAACACACAGACACACACACACACAACACACACACACAGGCCTTGTCTGCGTGTCAGCATGGTAAGCAAGGGGATCGGCTACAGTTCCGTCTCATTGAGCAAGACCCATTGTTTTTCTTTGATTTTGCAGAATAACTGTATAATTGCTTTTTACTATCATGGAGTGCAAAGGAGCCGGAGCCCAAAGCGAATGTAAATGCATCTAAATGAGATTCTGATCTCGGACTCAGTGTGGAAGTGTGGGGGGGAGAGAAAGAGGCTGATATCACCAGGGAAAACAAACTGCGGTGATTACATTTATTTCCACTGCCCTATTATAAAGTCGCCGGGGAACTGGAACGTGGAGCGCTCTTTTCATGGCAGACCACGGGCCCGTAGGAATGCTACTGTGTTCCCTTTTATGCATCGCGTGTCGAACAATAGAGCACATTCCCCCCCACTCTGCTCTAAAGGCCCTTGATGATTTTTCTTTTTTTTTGGGCTTTGTTTATTTGCTTGTTTGAAATTTGAATTTTGAACTCCTAATGGGAAATAAATAATGCTAAAATCATGCCCGGCTCCTTCCGTGATGCTCATACCTGATTACGAAGGCAATCGCGCAATCGCTTCAGGAGTCTGGACAGATCCAACAGACATATGCAGAAGGTGAAATAGTTATCTTTCAAGTTGAGAATACTACCCAAAGGGGGCAGGACATTGCCATTTCCATGGGAACTCTGATCGCAATTGTCTAACCAAGCTGCTTATAGGCCGTATTTCCAGCGATTTAAATATTTAAATACATCTCTCTGAGCATGGGGCTCTGTGCTATCTGCTAAGTTAAATTGTTCATTTTTATCCTGTTTTTATTCAATGCCGTTATTATCTGTTTATAGTTATAAGAATGAACCCCTCTCCACTTTTTTTAAAAAAAGTCCGCTAGGCCTCTCTCGGCCCCTGGACTTCCGCTTGATCCCTGCCAAGAAAGGGGCTGCTATCTCGGCCACACATCCGACTATTTCACCTCCGACACGCCTGCGGCTGCGGCTATACTCTACGATCTCCCTTTTCTCCTCCCCCTGGGGCTCTGGGAAGTCGAGTTGAGAATCGCTCTTGCCTTGGTACGCCTGAGAGCCTGAGATACCATCTTTCCATGGGGCTTCCTGTCAAAATGATTTCTCAGGATAGTTTCACCAATACTCAACGTACTCCATAAATAAAGCGGGTCAGTGACGCTTCTGAACCATCTGTTAAATCCAAACGTCTGCTTTCAATGGCAGTTCACTTAGGTCAAGGAACAAAGGAAGCCAGTGACAACGCTACTGTCAGGCCAGGGGGACCTGCTGGGGGTCTGAGAAGGGAGCCGTTCTCTGCTGGTGATTTAACTCTCAGTGTTTACCGTTTAACGTTATTGTGGCTGAATGCTGTAGTGTGGGAAAGGACTGAGTTTGCTTTCTGAATCCCTGATTAAAGTGCATTCAGGGGTGAATCAGGACAAGTGGGAGATGGAACAAAGCAGATTGGAGAGCGTTTCTCTTCTTACTCCTGCTATCTCTTGACAGTCAGAAAGTTACCGAGGGCTGTTTTGACACCTGACTAGTCGCACGCAAAAGTGGATGTGCTGTGAAGGAAAGCGCTAGGTTTCTTTTTTCTTCTCTCTTTGGTAAAGAGATGATAGGGCAATGCTTAAGGTTTTCCTTTTCTGTTTTGGCAGTTCGTTATTACTTCAGGACTGAAGAAAGACACTAGTCAATGAATGAGGCAAACAGATGAATTGCAGCTGTTCAAATTCATAATAGAGTCCCTCTGTTGCTAGTGTCCGCAGGTAAGATGTTAGGGCTTTGAGCAGAAGCTGGGATCGCAAACCTGGGACATGCTTAAATAGTCAGGCTGTGCCTATCATGGACAACAAAGCAAAATATAACTGAGCATGTCGTTTATACAATTTGTGTGAGGGTTTCGTGTGCAAAATTTATCCCAGTTCCCTGCCTTGATGAAAATTTGTTGGGGCGCGCATTAAAGATAGTAACATGAAATTGTAGTGCAAGATGTTTTATTTATTCAACAGGTTTCCATTTTCTTTGCATACAACATGCTGGAAGTGAGTCTGGTTAGAAGCAATACTTTATCCCCGTTTAAATTCCAGCAGCCCCTGAATTATCGGCTGTACTGAGTACAATATAATGTACAATAAAGCGTTTTGTTCATTGGGTTTCATTGATCCAGGCAAGTGTTATTTGTTTGGATTAGCTTCAAGACTCCTAATGTGATTTTTTGCTTCTTCATTCTATTATGATTCCTATAGATTTTATAGTTTTGTCTCTGGTATGGGGCAGTTTATTTAGGAATCAATGGTTATAGAGTTTGCCAACCTTCAAGCCATTGTCAAGATCGGTTTCTTTGTTATTTTATGTGTGGAAATTGCTTGTGGATAATAACAACAGTGTATCACAAATGTAATCTTTTTTTTTGTTTGACAAAAAGAAGCAATCTTATTCCGATGGCCTTGTTAATGTATAGCTCTTCTAACATCTAGACGGCATGCTTAACAGAGATGGTATCCAAGTCATAAGTTTCAGGTAAAGGTTAGTAACTCAAAGGAACAAACGATACTTCAGAGTGCTATAGGATGCAAATTAGATCACATGATATCTATTTCCCATGGAAGAACAAGGGAAGACACCTCTACCTAAGCACTAGTGAACTTGTTTCTACACCTGTCGGTAAAATCAGGGATCCCAGTGAAACGCCAAAGGAGTGACAGGGTCGTTATGCAAGGGCAAACGGTGAGAAGGGCAACCATCGTTTGTCACCTGCGCGATGCGGTCTCCATTTTCCCGGCTAATCTCACCTTTCACATCCCATTGCCCTGGCCGCTCTCACTGCGTCTCTGTTTGTTTTCCGCTGGCCAGCCGTGTCACTTATGATTTTGTAGTAAGAAAGCGAGAGCGGGGGTGGTGGCACAGGGGCAGATTTAACAACAGGGTTAAACGGGTCAGGGTTTAAAATCAAACTGCCTGAGCAAGTTTCCCATCGCTGATGTTTTTCCAGATCGACTACAGAAGTGGGCCATCAGCCAGATTTATTATTATTATTCATATTATTATTTTGATTCCCTTCTCTTTCTATTGATTGTCACTTTAAGGGAAGTGGGAGTTTCTGAGCAGTTTTCAAATGGGACCAAAGCTAAATCTTTTCACAGGCAGGGCAATCTGATCGAATTGAAGCTCTTTCCTGCAGTTGCATAACTGTCTGCTCCAGGTTTTCGGAGCTGCAGATGCTTATACAAACTGTACTGGTTGAGCAAAGCAGAAATATATTCTGTATCACTGGTAACTTCATGCATCAGCAGATTTCACTCAGCATAAAATGGAAATATCCAGCACCCAGCAGTCGCTTATTAAACCTGAATGTATATAATTCTTCAGTGTATTTATCCATTTAGCATGTGCCAGTCTTCAAAGGGAGATTATGCTTGTATCAAACCGCACAGACACAAAAAATGAAAGATCTCTCGGAAAAACAATGCAGCAAAAAATGCTATTGACTGTTTCCTGGTTACCGCCACCTGTTGACCTCCCTTTAGTTTACTGCAAAGATATGTGGGTGTAACAAAGCCACAAGATGTATGTGTTGTGGTGGTGCAAGTCAGGAGATGATTTCCAGTAGGATTTTATGTTATTTGAAGCCAGAAAGTCACGGCGGATTTTTGAGAGTTATCCAACTTGTAAAAACCGACTTAATAAATTGATAAGCGTTTCATAGGAAATTGAATGGGACATTTGTACTATTAAAACAAATGTTTACCTGTATGCATTTTCTGAGCAGTTTTTACTTCTCATATTCATGGATGTATGAAAATGAAACCCCAAGTTATCCATGCAATGCTGACAAACCTGTGTAAGCCCACGGTGATCCATGAATAATTTTACTAATGACGCATCGCGTTCAATTATTCACTTCGAACATGCAGGTTGCGAGCCCTGTGTTCACTCTGCGCTGCAAGCCTAACCTCCAGCATTGCTTCCTCAATGAAATGTTGGATTATTTGTCCCATTTCAGAAAAAGGTATGTAGTATCAACTGGTAAACCTCAATCTGAGAAGAAGTACACAAAATGACAAGTGAAAACAGCAACATCTGTACAAACACTTGCTGTGCATCGTTTTATTTATAAACCAACAGATGGCACACAGGTTACTATAGACATAAGTGGGCTCTCTCCATTCAGTGCATATTTGATGCAGTCTGTGGCATACATTGCTTAATATCAGGCATACATAAATAAGTAAAGGCAGACATATGTTGCATGATTTAAATAATATTTGTTTCCAGGCTTACTGCATAATCTGATTCATTGGCACAAAAATACATGAGTTTTTTTTCTACCATCATTTTTGCTCTTAACATTTTAACATCTTAGCAATTATTGTGGTAAATGGCCTGTGCTATGCAACCCACTTGACCTTGAACCCAGACTTGACTTCGAAGAGATGCTGACTTACTCCCGGTTGCCACAGCAACATTTCCCTTGTTGTCAAGAGCAAATTGATTGTAAGTAGTAATATTGCCTTTTAGTTCCAGCTGCGTATTAATAATACTTTCTATCTGATCATTGCTACCAGAGGCAGGAGAGGTTAAAGATGCGATTGCAAACCATTTCTTCCAGAGAACTCCAGCGTGAATATTCAGGGAGATTGCGATGTTGTCTGACACCCTCAGGGTGGGTTTGAGGGGAAAGCCCAGCTGTTGTACTGTACTCATCGTATAATTGGGACAACACTTTATGAACATTAATTTTATTTAATGGGCTCCTTATATTAATCAGTGAATTTTGACATCACGTCATCAAATCATCACATCACCATCAGTCTATATTGATCCACTGCTGGATGAAGGCCTCCTCAAGATGTTTCCACTTCGATCTATAGCTTCTCTTTTCCATGTCATGCCTTCAAAGTGTATGATTTAATCTTCCCATCTTCTATGTGGTTGTCTTCTAGGTCTTTTTTCATAGCTTCCATTTTTACATTCTCACTTTCAATGAGGCCACCTATTTTCCTTTTGTCTTTGAATCCATTCATTTATTTTTCTATCTCTTTTTGTTATTCCAAGCATACTTACAGCACATACATATGCCATTAAAGAGGAAAGAAGGACATTGCCATGCTTTCCATTCTTCCTTGTGTCATCCACATATATATATATATATATATATATTTAAAGAGAGAGAGAGATTCATAACACTTTTTGAAATTCCTTGGGAATGTGTTTCAGGGTCTTTCCTGAATATGAAACCGTACATTCTCCGCAACCCACTTGTTTCTCAATGGATTAATTATACCTTGCTTCGGCAGATCAATGATGCTGTCTATTTTGGAAATGACCCTCGCCAAACTTCCCAAATGCCTCTTTCCATTTGTGGCAATGTCCTTGCTTCCTCTTTAATGACATACGTATGTGCCATAAAACTAAACAGTCACTTCAGACTGACAGCAGAGCGATAATTTGCCCATCATACTGAAGCAACCGTGTGTGCTTATGCATTTGACAATGTACCAGTCCTGGCATTCAACCAGACACATGTCTAACAAAATAGATAGCCCTGCTTTCCTGATCAATACTACCCTGACCCTGATGGGTGAGACATTTATAGTAAAATAAGTGCCAAATGCATTTATTTTCCTGTCCTTGCACAATACGATTTCCACTTAGTGGCAAACAGCATGTTTTCTTCTCCGGCCCAAGGAGAGAGTTTCTATTGCTACTCCATGATTACAAATCCCCATTTCTCCTATCTCAATGCGGTCTCAATCTCTCCGGCACGCTGACTGTACACGAAGCGCGTTTCCCCTCAGACTTGGCCTCCCTCACACGGAGCGGAGAAACCTGCAGACCTCCATGGCAGGCGCTGACAGTTTGTAATGACGGATACCCCTCCATTATCAGCCTGAGTTACCAGCCGTTACATCCTCGGGAACAGAGAGCATGTGACACTTATTAATAGGCAGTGGATTATTCCTAATAAAAGTGAGAAGTGCCAGGCTCGCACTTGGAAAATGCTTCAGAAAGCACAGAGCGCTTTGTGCAGTGTCTACACCATTATCCCTGATCCGGCCCACCTCAATCCGTATTGCAGACTTTTCTCCTAGTTTTATTTTTTATCATTAATATTAAAAATCGCACTTGTGTCCAACTGAGACGCTTCCACCCCTGTCACTCAATCACCCTTCGCATTTCACTGTCATTTTAAGCCTGCCTTCTCACCCAAACTCTCCCTTCACGTTGCACAACATACTTTTCTTTTGCAAAATTTGAATGCCCCAACAAAATAAAACCTCCCTGATTGGCTGTTGAAGTCTTTAGAGATGTCAGTCATTTGTTAACGACCAATAGTTTTTCATAAATAGTAGGCTATGATAAGCAAGCCAGTTATGAAGTTTGCATGCAGAAAAGCCCCCAGCCTGCCTGTACTAGATGGAAGTGTGTTAATGAAACAAGGCTAAATAATAGGTCACAATTAGCTGACTAAATGGTGCTTTGTCAGTGATTCATATACATTATTTCATGGTCTCCCGCTGGTATAATTGCAAGCTCGACGATCCCCCCCACCCTCTGCTCTTGCATCACAAATCGCACTCTAAATATGGGTGAAACACAATTCCTCACACACACACACACACACACTGTATACTGTAGTGATGCTTAGTTTTGAACAGCCATCACAGGTATAAGTAACCCAAACTCCTTGGTGGCTAAAGATGTGGAAGAAGACAGATGAATAATGGATTCAACTGTGTCATTAGTAGGTCAAGTGCAACTAAAAGCTGAACACCACGTGTCTCTTAAGGCACTGAAGTGATTAGGAATTTTACGGAGAAATAACATCAGACTCTGGTGACTCTTATATCAAGATCTCCTATTTAGCGAGTGCACTTTAACTTACAGACTATACATGCAATTAGAAAGTGCTTCAATAAGCAGTTCCTTTAAGCCAAATTCACTGTGGTTTCACCTGTCAAAGACCAGGGCCACGTCCTACTGAAACTCTGTCTGTTTTAAAATTATGATAATCGAATAACAAATATAAGAAATACAATAGTTCAAGCAGGCTTTAAGTGCTTATACCCCCCCCACCTGCCGTTTCCCCAGTTATACCTATTTATAAACCTCCCTGTCTATCTCTCAGTGCACGCCTATCAGTCTATTTTAAGATGGTGAAATGAAATGGAAAATTCAATCTATCTCCTCCGAAGCTGATACCAGCCGTCTCTATCAGACTGAAGGATGACTCAGGTCGGTCTGCTAACGTTCTGGGCTTCATTTCGGCCCGTTCGTCACCGCAGCAATAGCAGCTGCTATTGCTAATCCAGCTGCTGTCAGATTAGAGGCCGCAAGCTGGGCGGCTACAATCACCTGTTAGCCGTGCTTTGAGTCCTGAGCTTAACCTCAGAGATCAAGGCAAAAACAACGACAGACAGACAGAAAAAAAAAAAATATATATATATATATATATATATATATATATATACACTCACCTAAAGGATTATTAGGAACACCTGTTCAATTTCTCATTAATGCAAAAACTGGCCCCCATAGTCACCAGATCTCAACCCAATAGAGCATCTTTGGGATGTGGTGGAACGGGAGCTTCGTGCCCTGGATGTGCATCCCACAAATCTCCATCAACTGCAAGATGCTATCCTATCAATATGGGCCAACATTTCTAAAGAATGCTTTCAACACCTTGTTGAATCAATGCCACGTAGAATTAAGGCAGTTCTGAAGGCGAAAGGGGGTCAAACACAGTATTAGTATGGTGTTCCTAATAATCCTTTAGGTGAGTGTATATATATATTTTTATCGGCCAGCTGGGTTTAGAATGCCGATGCACTTAGCTTTAATTGTGCCAGCGAAGTATTTTGTGTGTGTGTGTGCATGTGTGTATTCGTACACTTCAGCCTAGCAGAATTGCAGTGAATCAGAGGCTGGTGGGATGGATATCACCTGTAAGTGCATCTTAGCCTTATCCAATCAGCTTCCCTGATGCTACTTGGCTGCAGATGATGTCTTCTAGCCCTCTGCAAGCAGAGTTGTGATAGAGTTTTACTCTTACTGCGAGATATAGCATGAATTTAGTCTGGGGGACGTTTGTTACATTACCAGACATCATAGGACAGGTTTCCTTTTGCATGGGTTGTCTCTGAGATATTGTGATATTTAGACAGCCAGTATCAGTAGGATTGTATGGTTTTAGGGGCTGTATATCTTGAAAACATGGCTCATAGAATACCTCTGGGATGACCTGGAGCAGTGATCCAGACCAGACAGAGGCAGCTTTTCTCACGGCACTACAAACTGTGAGAGTGTTCCTCCCGTAGTCTATGAAAGGAATTGCCACAGAGGGTCAACGGTGGGCCAACACCCTGTTAAATACACTATGAGCATCCCTGTTGTTGGATTTGTTTAGTTTTGTCCAAATGCTTCTGGTAAAATGTTGCATAGGTATGAGTCATTTTCATTCTGTTTTGTAGAATCTGCAGCGTAGTATTCCCCACATAAGGGAAACCCATGTGTTAAGCGATGATACACCGAGGGAACGTTCTCTCCTGGAGCCAGTAATACTTCCAACCAGTCTGTCTATTAGAGTGTGAGGCTCTTCCCAAAGCATGCTGGGAAAGCCAAGAATCTAAATCTAAAATGCCTTTAACCTGAAGGATGGAAAATGCAAAAAGCAGAGTCAGTGTCTAACTCAAGCTAATATATATATATATATATATATATATATATATATATATATATATATATATATATAAATGCTTTCATTATAACAGTACTGCTAAAAGAGTCATACATCCAACATTACTATTCCCAGTTCTAACGAGCTGATAATGGTAGAACACAAGGTCAGAGAGGCAGTCTGGTGTGAAATGCGGGTGGAGAAGCCAGGTGCCGAGTATAAGTAGGCTTCTGCAGAAAATGCTGGCACCTAAATGAGTTGGAGTGAATCTGCAAAAGGTCCTTATCTATGAAGTACCATTAACACCAATAAGAGGAGAAAAAAAAGGAATATATAATAGAGTATTTGTTTAAAAGTGCATATATTTAAGCTTTGTAATTTCAGTGAAAAATAGAAAGAGAACCAATAAAGGAGGAAGGAAAATGCTTGTAAATTCCTGTGTATTCTCAAATTGTTACTTCCAAAACTGGTATCATAAATGAAATGGGCAATGTGCCTGTTCTAGCTTAATTTGACTAAATCTCATTCTGTCCCTGAAGAGAAAATTGTACCAAGTTGAATTAATTTCAGAATGTGAGTAATTTACTTTGTTTCCCACATAAGTCTTTCTTCCCCCAAAACAGTCATTCTAATAGTCTCAGCTGTAGATAGAGTAGGTGCGGTCACTGGGCTGTACTGTTGACCCAATTCCAGCTTAGTACTATAATACACACTGTAATAAATAACACTAGCTGTTTCCATCCACTTATCGAACTTGATTTGTTCGAAAATTCTTAAGTTCGCATAAAAAGCATATGTGTATTTTACAAGCCAAAGTGCGTTTCCGTCGAACAAAATATGTGAAAATATAAAAATGTTGACATCATTTACTGCAAAAGCACTTAGTCGCATATCACATGACTGCAAACATATTCGACAAGGCATTAGTAATCGGTAAAACACGTTTCCACTGGCATTTGTTGCATAACCGACTATATCAATGTATGAAAAATCCACCAATTGGTTGATGTTTAAGAAAATTCAATCGCCATCTGTTGTTTCGATCCAGCCTGTCATAAAGTTTTGATGGAAACCTGACTACTGTTCGTGAGTTTTTTGTCCTAATGATAGTTAACACGCCTGCAATAGTTTCGCCCTTAAATCCATCAAGAGACATCCACATGGATGATATAATTGTTTGACTCTGCAATACAAAAACTAAATCTTTCCAGGGCCTTAACCAACAAAAAGAAAAACTGCACTTTGAAAAAGGTGGAACCACTAACAGCCGTTTTATTGTTTTCATGTTTTCATGCCATGAACAAATGTGTTATTTATTTATTTTCATTTGAAGTCTTTGGATGTAGACCTTCTCCACACCCAGGGGGTAGCAAGTAGTGTGAGGTTGTCTTTGTTCCAGTTTTCTGCTCATTAGCACCAAAATTGTAGGTCACCAAATGATCTGTACCGAGAGACAACCAGGCACTTTCAGTTCTTTTGTGAGGGAAGTTGGGACTCCTTGATAATCCTATATTTTCCTGCCTTGAATTGTTATAAAAATAGAAGCTTAACTTAACTTTTTTGTCACCATGAAATGTGTTCAATAGTCGAAGCGTTAGGTGTGATGAGTCAAAGGGTAGCACAGGTTTGAACATTTTCGCACCGTGTGACAGTTTCTTAAAGATGATCTTGTCTGACTCATAATCTGAACAACCGGCTAAACAAACCAAAATGACCTTTTCTCCCCCAGATGTGCCTCTTTCTTAAGCGTATTTCTTTATAAGGAATTGACTTCGGCCACATTTACATTGAACTCTACTGATTTTTTTGTAAGTACAGGCAGAAATGAGGGAGAAAATAGAGAAATGTCTTGTGATTATGTATATCATTCACAAGCAAGTTTATGAAAATAATACACATAGGGACTTATAAGGGAAATATAAACACAAAATGATTGTCTTAATACTGAATAATATGGGCCCCAAATCCAATTCCAATCTGAATTGTGGTTAGATGTAAATGTGGCTTCATATTTAGGACAACATCGCTGTTACCAGCACCGAATTCCAGCTGCCAATAGCGTCTACGTCTTGAGTAAAATTGATCAACTGACTGTAACACCTAAACCCAGCATATAATGTTGTGTAATGGGCTTCTCTAATGTACACCAATATATTCTCCTAGCCTTTTAATGGAAGTGTTTATGTGACAGACCAAACATGATGCCGGCTTCTTTATTATAAAAATGTGCAATTTTCCCAGCTTTGCAAATACGCGCTCTCGGACAAAACACTATTTACAGCCTAGTGCAGCGTGAATGCAGGGAGATTGGCAGCCGGGAACAATCCGTCTTTTATGAATGTTGATGTCTGTGTGTTTCTTTCTTGCTTTCCTACTTTTTTTTTGGTTGTTTTCTCTCTATATATATATTTATATATTCATAAAGGAAAGCAATCAGGCTGTGTTGTTCATATGCACAATGTCATTTGTGGCACCGCATTAAGTTGTCACTCGTTCTGGAGCCCGCCATCCGTGTAATGTCAGTTAGTGTCAGTTTCAGCGCACCCTTATTGTGCATTCAGTGGGAAATGCGCGCTGAGCAGCAGGCGAATACAGAAAAAAAAAAAAATGTCTGGACAGGAACATTGGAGCAACCTGCCCAGGGGCAGGACGCAATACATCCGGTTTGACACCCGAAAGTGCTTCAATAGAACGTCACATTCCGTCTTGACATTCTGGTAAATACGGTATTGCACTCATTCCAAATTAATCTCTGGTGAATTCATGATTTTACTTTAAGGGATTGTGCTTTTGATCCCTCAAACTGGAATATATATAGGTGATCTTCTCTCTCTCTTCCCTTTCTCTCTGTTCATACCACCCTTGCGTTATCTTGAGCTGTAATCTGAAGGAAAAATTTCATGAGAAAGTTTTCATTCCAGATCCTGTGCTTTTTTTTTATTATTTATGTATTTTTAGCATTATTTCCTTCCTCTTCAACTCATCCTCAGCACCTCCAGGATGTGCAGCACGCTCAAAATCTTCAATTCTTTTTCTAGTGCAAATTGGTGCTTCTGAATAAGGTGTGAAATGAACATGGGCACAATCAGGAGACAGGAATTCACCTCTCATTAAATCATGCAATCTCCTCCAATCTCTGTCTTCCCCTGTAGCCGGCGCTGAAGCGAACTCATTTCCCTGCACTTCCTTTTAACCCAACGTTAACTATCTATATCCTTTCGAATGGTGCCTAATATCCCAACCCCCTTATACACCTTATATAGCATAATTGGTCCAGTGTGTTATTATGAAATAATCCCCCCTTTAAGGCAATAGCTGAAGCCAATGGGATTTTTTGGATAAGCAATTGATGCCACCTGCTGGCATTGTGTGTAATGGCAGCACTAGTTGGAGGAGAGGAGGAAAAAACAGTTGGGAACCTAAAGTACTCTCTTTTCATCTCGTTATGTGCTGTTAGTTGTTGTTTTTAATGAAATCCTCTTTGATGTCCAATTTGTAGCTGGTGTAGAGGTGTGTCTGAGAGAGTTTCAACATGCATTACTGCCTCATTACTTTTACTGATGCCCCGCTATTGTTCGCAGCACAATAGATCTTCCTGGGTAAGCTTTTCTGAGAACGTGGCGTGCTTGGGCATCTTTCATGTCTCCTTGGTATTTAGCAGTTCATGCTGATCCTTTGGCATTGCCGAGAGCAGAAGGGGCACAGCAAACAAATAATCATCATAAACAGACAAGAAACATCATGGCGTGGATGCATTTATCATGATGCAAACACTCCTACCTTATTTGTTTGTGCACAAGGAAATTCTGTGTATTTATCCTTCAAAAACTAAATAAAAATAAACACTTCATTTGAAGAAGCAGACCCTATTTTTGTGCCAGATCTCTTTAGCAAGCAAGCCTTTCTCAAGCTATTCATCTTTCGTCTTCTTTTTTTCTTTCTCGTGATATTAAAATCGCTGCTGGTCCTTGTATTTTTTTTTTATCTCTTGCATTTCTTTCTTCCCTTCTTTCCAAGAGCTGTCAGCTTAAACCGAATAAGACAAGGATAAGAGCTGTCTTACGCTTGTTTAAACTGAGTGAGGCATCATAATGTAAATATCAAGGCCCGTTTCGCATTCCTCCCCCACACTCTGCTTGGCACGTCTTTAATGATGATAATAAAATAATCATCATCAAATGCAAATAGTGCAAATAGTGTGCTTAAGCTGGGTAAAGTATTAATCAAGAATGCTAATTCATGTAAACATTGCAATGGCGAATTAGGTTGTTTTTATTAAACATCACTCTGAATGGAGGCTTCTCAAAGGCACTCCATGAAGAACTAGGTTATCAACATAGCTGAATATGGTAGCTGGGCCTCGGATATGCAAGAGCTTTTGTTCTTCATGTGTTAGTGTCACGTTCATTTTGTGGTACCTGGAAGGCATTGTTGGATGAGACAAACTTTTCTCCCTCCCTCCCTCCCTCATGGTGGACTGTAGCAATGGTCTCGCCGAAAGCTGCACGTGCTTTTCGGGATATGGTTGTGTGGAAAACCACTGTAGAACTGGTTGCTGTCAGCTAGTTGGATGGTTGGATGCCTAGTTGTGATGAATGACTTATGTATTACCTACAGAGAAAGCTATTCGTTTGCCTTAACATGAGAGGGAGGAGGATGTGAAGGGGCGGGGCTAAGGCGGAGGGGCAGGGTTAAATAAAGAAAAATCATGAAGTAGCAATAATGAAATTAAAGCTGTGGGGCAGAGCACATGTACTCTCCCGTTCAAAGTCAGTGGATTGAAAAGGTGTCTGAGCTTTTGTTCCAGCTCTGGTGACTGTCAAAATCCAAAGTGGGACAAGTGGGAGTGGTTTATCAACGTGACTTTCCACTGCTGCAAAGATGCATTTCCTGTCTCAGAACTGTTGCAGCGTGTGTCATTTAATGTAACCCTGGGTCATTCTGAATCATTTTATGTTCTTTTTGCTCATTGTCTTCTCAAAGGTGGGGTACCTTTAGGTATGGAAGTTTATTCTTGGGGTGTGGGGGGTGCCTGTAATGCATTAAAAGGAGATCATTCTCCCGCCCGTGGAAGCAATTACAGCGATAGCGAGTCCCCTCTCTGTATTAGTATTTATCAGTCGCTGCAAAGTGCAGTGGTCTCGAAATGCTTGACCAACAGAGTGGAAAGAACAATTTGAGATCCAGGAGTGTAGAGAAGCATCCAGTCTGAAAGATAGCGGCCTGGTGTCAGAATGACAAGTTGTAGGGAGTCGCGCCGCCATACAAGAGCTCCTTTGCCTGCAGTCAATGGTGAGAGAGAGAGAGAGAGAGAGAGAGAGAGAGAGAGAGAAAGAGAGAGAGAGAGGGGATCTTTAAATCTCACCATGGCTCCATGGCTCGCTCTCTGTTTTTTCTTTTGTATATTATTTCTGCATCTTTAGATCCCACCAGAGATGTGTCACAGTACATTCACTGTTTGTGTTCAGATGTAATTGTCCCCAGTGCTGTAATAGTGAACGGCACATCTCATTGAGAGCATGTGGGCATAATGTGTGATTTGTTCTTTCTGGTGTGGGGGGGACAGAATGCTCTTCTTGGTAGCGGCCGCCTCTTAAGAGTTGTTGCCGCACGTTGTGCATTACATCCAATCACGAGCATGAGGAGCCGTCTGCAGGGGTAACAAATTGTTGCATGAAGTAGTTGGTATACTTTTCTTTCTGCAGCCATGACTCCCATTGTGTAGTAGTTTGATCCAGCGCAGTTGTTTTTTTGTTTTGTTTTTCTCCCAGGGCTGCTGGCTCCTTAACAGCAGCCAGGCAACAGCAGCGTATCTCAGCCTTTTGACTGCATTTGGTGAGCGTTTGCCTAAACTGACTTATGGAGCGACAGTATTCTGAAAACCACTGTTTTATCAGTCCATTTTAAAAGCAGCCTGCAGCTTAAAATGCCTGAAATGGATCAAACTGCAAGGCTGTAACATCTATCACTGGTACACAACATGGCGATTACAATGTACTGCATTCTCCCCCCCCCCCCGCCTCCAGACACACACACACACACACACGTGCGCGCACGTGCACAACTAAAATGGATGTTTTTCTCTCATCAGACGCTGAGAAAGCAGAGTTTATCTCTGCAAACTTGGCTCGCTTCGTTAGAAAACAGAATCTGTGCTCGTTTTGCAGGATTGCTGTGTTTCATCCCTGGATCCATCACTCCATCCCTCCAACTCTCCAGAGGGTTGTTACATGTAAATGGTTTTTGTCTTATTTGAAATTGATAGCCTCCTGTTCCATAAACCTAGCCAGTGTGAAATGCAACTTTTACACTGGTTGGATTTAATACTTTTTCCATTTTCATTTCGTTTGTGTGTCTGGCCAAAATATAAAAATAATATAATAATACAAGCAGAAAATAAATAAATAACTAATAATAATAATAAAAAAAACACTCCCCGTTTGAAATATGCAAGCGCTTGGCTTACAATTTTATTTAAGCATCCCCATAAAATGACATGATTGAAACAGGCAGGGGGAGTGGGCTCAGGCTAGCAGAAAATGGAAGAGAAAATACAAGATGGGAAGCAGGACGGTTACAGTTGAAACGACTACTCGATTTGGCCATCTCAATTTGCTGCACTTGAGTGGGAAACTAAATGCTTGGCCACCAATTGTAAAGAGCTAAAGAGGGTTCATATTCTGAAACCTTCTTCCATTCTACACTGCAAACACAGCCCTGGCCCAGACGCTATTTTTGGCACAAAGTAACACAAACACAAAGTAATAAAGTAACATAAATGAACGTAAGCGGACAAAATGTTTCATTAATCCAGTGTATTTTTGGTGCTTGTGCTTAAATTAACCACTTCTGAGACAAACCAACACAACACCAAACTCCTTTTTTGAGGCACGGGTACCAAACACACACCTAATCCATATAAATAGTAAAATTACACCAACAATTTGAGTGAGAAAAAACACTAAAAAGCATACAAAAAAATGTCCTGAGAGAGATCTGTTTTGCATGCCAATGTGTCGATATCCTGTCAGCGGTTGGTAATTGGATTTAAAGTTTAGGTCGTGAATCAGAGAGAGAGAGGGAGTGTGAGGGCACGGCTGAATTGCAAAGATTGATGGGACTTAATTACAGCCAAACCTGTTTTTTGTTACATTTCATTTGCCAGCGCTTTCCTCCACACTGCCTTGTGTAATTGAATGATATGTGCCCAATCATATCTTTCTTCTCGCGCTCATTAGATATGGCACCCCATTTTGTAAGCAAGTTAATGGAGCTGGACAACGTGGCCGGTGCGTGACTGAATTGCTACCTTTTTGTAAAGCCCCGTCTAATGGCTGATTTAATCAATGTTTAATTAAAAGGATCGTTTTATTTTGACGATGTTATTATTGAGGGTGTTTTGCTTTAAGGAACAAAGCGCATCAATCAGGGAGCAAGAAGGGCGATGTGCTAGTGATTTGAAACTAGAATCGTTTAAGTTTTTGAGGTTGTTGTTTGTTGTACTTATTTTAAACGCAAGGACTAGTTCTATGTTTTGTTGTCGCAGGAATATATTGACACTAATTAAACCTTGAGGCATCCATCAAATGTTAACTTGCAGAGAAGAACCAAAAAGCACCTCTGAGATGCCTTTTTAATTTGAGTAGCCTGGGTGTGGCTTTTTTCACTGGTCAGTCATTCCCTTAGTCCCCAATTTGACATATAACTGTGTTAGCACTGAACCGTGTTTGTCAGCCCTGAACCGTGTTTGTTAGTCCTGTGTTTGTGACTGTAGCCATGTTTAAAAGCTTACAGAGAAACTACAGGAGGCGGTGGTGGGGGGGCCCTCAGGTATCAACCATGGGTTTATAATGCCTGTATGTGTGTGACAATGCATTTTTCTTGTCATCCCTGTTAGAAACTGTTCATTACTCCTCTGCAGCTAGAACTGCAGCACCATGATGGTAATTTAAGCGCAGATTAACCAAAATATAACGGATATAGACGGGCTGAATGTCTAAAAAGATCCTTATTTAACTGCTGCACCATGTGGCTAAGGAGTGTATTAACATGACCGACCCCATTACAGCGAGCATCCATTATAGCGGATTGTGCTACTTGAGCTTGCCTCCAGAAAAAAGGGGCACAGAGTGAACTTAATACGCCCCATTCCCTTAATGGCTTTTCCCGGTGCTGGGTGGTAACATTACAGGTACTTACTTTAATACAAATGCATTTGTTTATCTGCTCTCCAGTAATACAATTTGCCCCCCACCCCCACTCCACCCTGTCGCAATTCATAACATTTTAATTGACGCATTATCAGTCTTTCGCTAGGCCAAAAAGCTTTGTGTAAATTCTTCATGATAATCGAATAATCCTCTAATGGCTGGGATGCTTCTCTTCAGTGTTTGCAAATGTGTGGTGACAGGAGGGAAAAAAAAACACATTGGCAAGTCTTGCTGTTTTAAGGGCATATAGCTATTGTTTTCTGCATTGCCATAATTTGTAAAAGCAGGCCCGCTCCTGTATAATATTTTAAAGCTAAAGAGACGTGAAAAGCTGTCTCACTGTGACCTTTTCTGCTCGGGAGAAGAATGTACTAATCTGGCTGGCCTTGTCACCAGGGTGTATTGCAAATCTGCTCCAGCTTGTACATATTAGTCTTTATTTTGTGTTTTTGTCTCTAGCGCTCCTCTCGCTCCGCTTCAGAATCTGAAAGAAGCAAAGTTTAAAAAATAAATGAAAAAAACTGTTGCAGTCATTTGAGGGAAAGGAGAAATGGATTAAAGATCTCTTTTTTGTTTTTTCTTCTTGTATGTCAGAGGGCGCTTTCGTCTTACAGGACAACAGAACATATATCACAGCAGCCGGTTCCTTTATATAACCGAAAGTATTGGGACAACCCGGAGAATATGAAAACACTGCTCTTCATCACGATTTTAATATGTCAAGATTATTTTTACGTAAAATTACCCATTTATATAGCAGTTTTTTATGTTTTAACCCCCCACAGCGTCCTGACCGCAATGCCACACTGCCACCCTTGGTCTGAAACACCTGCAGCAAATCTCAAATGTATTGAGAGCAATGATTGGCTGCTCCTGAACTGATTCTTTAATGAACAAGGAAATTAAGTTGTCGTCTTTTCCTACCAGTTTAATTTATTTCATCTTTATATTTAAAAAACATAATCTATTGTTACATCATTCTTGGATTACATAAACACTTAACGGTTAAAATAATAATAATAATGTGGCAATCGCGCTGCATTGCTCTCTGACGTTAGTTATTACTGTTAATGCGTCCGAGTTTACCAGAGAGTTTTGACAGCCTGGAATTTCTCAGGCCCTAATCCTCTTTGGGGTTTTAGTGGATTGTTGAAGGAGCACTTTGTGATTCCCGTCAAACTGGGCAAAGCATAAGAATGGGGCGCAGTAACAGGGTTTTAATACGACTGGGTTAGTTCTCTTCGATGGTAGTGTCTTCTGTTTTACTGTTCACGTCGGCTCTGCATTTGTGCTCTAGTTGTTTCACTCGTCGATCCGAACAACACAGCAGCTTTATGTTCACACTAGCACTGACATGAATGTGCTCCCCGGAAGCCGTCGAAGACCACGTGTCCTTTCTTCTGAAAGACATTTGTCCTCATAAATTCCAATCAGTTGGGTTATGTAAACCATTTCTCCTGGGAGGAGCACAAACGTTTTTTTTTTTGTTTTTTTTTCTGCCCGCTTTAAATTGGAAATTGATTGCTCTCAAGACAAGTCGGTTTTTAATCAAAGCGCAGGCAAACCTTTTAACTGTGAAACGAGTTTTACGTTTTCCCACTTGGTCTGTGACATATAAATATAATATGTATTTATTTGTTTAACTTGTTAAAAAATAAAAAGATGAATCAATATTGCTAGGCCTCAAAGTCTCTTCTCCCCAGGTTGAAATGCCCTTATGTCCTCAAAGAAAACACCTTTTGATTTTACAGTCAGAATTGAGAAAACAACCTTGAGTGCTCTATCAGTGATTGTGTCACAATTTAAAATTATTTAGCAGTTCGTACATCCCCCTATAGGTGTATGTGGATGATACTAGTGGTTTGAAATAATGGAGTTTATTTGGCCTTAACCTGATTGGCTGAGGGAACAAACTCCTCCTGAACTTTAGTTTTAAACTCCATTAAGACAGAGGAGCATATTCGGTTGCTAGTTGTTCATTATTCATTCAAGCACCCATTAAGATGTTTTTTTTTAAGGATCTCAGTGAATAACTTTTTAGTCTGATTTCGAGTTGGGAGTTTGTCCCCTCTCACCACCCTTACTATTTATGTGCCACCTATTTTCTATTTTAAAATCACAATGGTCTGGTGTTAGTGCTAGTGATCATGTTGATCAAGTCTTTTTTGTTACCTTTAATCTTCTCAGGAAGACGATGATGGTCGTTGCTAAATCTTTCTTATTTGTTAAGTTGGTTTCGCACTGATTCTTTTCCCCTGTTTTGCTCCAAAGTTGACTGCAATTTAAACTATCTAGAAGAATTAAAAATGTAAAAATCTTGCGACATTTAATTTGATTTTTTTTTACTAAAAGGCCCTAAGGACATAATTTGGCAGTTGTAAGATTATTACAAATAATTCAATAGAGGCTTGAAACTGAAAATGTAATGGGCCTATGGCTGGCAATCTGCAGTAATATTGATAAAGATAAATTGTGAGCATCTTTTTTTCCCTAACATACATATGACAACTTACTATGAGAACTTAATTCTGTTTGTCACATTTTAATGTCTTGGCTTTGGATTTTTAAACATTTATTTATTTATTTATTTCCCCAATTACATTTCAAAGTGAAGGGATTAATGTAACTTTTAATTACAAGGGAGGAAAAGTAATGTTTCCGAATGTAAAACACTGATTATTCTAAGCATTATAAATACCATAATTTTGCAGATAAGTGCACTATTTTAATAAGGAGCCAGATTAAAGTAAGGAGCAGATAAAGGAAAGAAAATTAACCCTTGGGGCTTAATTAACATTCTCCAGATTAGCATAATGCTCTCCACTGGGGTGTCATTCCTTCATATTTTCTCCCTCTTCAAATGAAACATCAAAGCGTCTTCGGCGGTGAGACGTCCCTAGCTCCTCAGTTCTGTGCTAATGATGACGGCCTAGCCGACCATTGCTGATTGTACATGGGTGAAGCAAGGCAAGGAAAAGACAGTGATCGCTAATGGAGGAAACGCATTGGCAATGTGTTCAAGCTGATCAAGCAAGGTAACAACTTGGGAATTGCAGAATGCTTCATTTTTATTGTGATTATTATTGCTTCTGCACTTTTTATCACTTCTTGTACTTCCTAACTGGTAACAAACCCTCTCACTGGTACAAGTAAAATAATCATCATCGCCTCCTCGTGCACTGGCTGGCAGTGTGTTTTTTTGTTAGGCTATAGTGCAACGAAACTAGAGGCTCATGGGTAGCTGTCAAGCCACAGGATTAGCTATTGTGTAGCCAGCTAAGGCAACCATGGCTACTTTTGAACCCATCCAACCCCACATAGTACCCAGTTTTGAGCCACTTTTTAGGGGAATCCAGATCACTTTCCTGTCAGACACAGTGAAAACCTATTGTTGTCAAACGGGCAGATAGTAATCAGACAGTCAAGCACAAATGGGTTATTCACTCCATGTCTGAAGCCCTGATATACCTATTGGAGCCTCACAAAGTTCGATTTACTAAGACTTATATTTGAAAAGATGTCATCAATGATCTAATTTGACCCTGACCTCAATTTAACCCTACTGCAATCGTGGGGACCTGTGATGTTAGTTTCTAGGTTCTTAATATATTTGTGTGTGTGTGACTGCATGTGTGTGAGTGTGTGTGTGTGTGTTGTTTGTAATTACATTAGAAGTGTTTATTCCATACCAGTAAGGTGAGGAATTTACATATTTTCCTTGTTTGCAATGCGTTTCGTATTGTATCGTTGTCCAATTGGAATCAACTGAAATCCCAGTGACATGTGCACAGGCCAATGAGATCTTAGGATGTCCGTTTATGGGTGAACAATTAACGAGTGGCATTGTAGCTGGTCAACAACTGATTAACAGTTTAATAATGAGTCAAACTCATCCGTTGTTTTAAGAGACTGAACAAAGGAGGACCTTAAAGGCAACAAATAATTTGCAGTCATTTGTTTTTTCTTTCCAAAGAAGATTTGTGCTGGTGCTTATTCTCCACTAAGCAGTAGGACCTCACAAATTGGCACTAGCAACATTAAAGGTGTAGGTGTCAGAGCTGTCGTAAAGATTTAGAGGAGGTATTTGAAAAGAAAACAGTAAGCAGTTAGGAACTGTTCCCAGAGTGTGATTTATGACTCCTTGTTATGACAGACCTATTGCTGGGAGATGGAAAAAGCTACCAGTGCAATGAAAGGAGAGGGCCTAGGTGCTCTGGGAGCCCGCCAGCAGCTTTATCATCACCTCAAAGTCCCCTGCTCTTTTGATTGGCCTTCTAAAGAGCGTGAGTCCAGTGTTTTCTCGGCTGGGACGACAAGCACTGCCAAACACTAGATCTGAGGGGGTAAAAAGTCGTGTCTCTTAGGTTTTGTTTTGTTCGGTTGTTTTTTGTTTGGAGCTCCACTCCAGGCTACTAACAGTAGGTCTACTCAGAGATCAGTGCCTCCTTTTCCCAGTGAGGTGAATGTCACAATACTTGGTTTATGAACGCTTACACGATCTCTCGAGTCCTGTCATTGCCTGCTTTAAGCCCACTACACAATGGACTTGCCTTGAGGAGATATTTTGTTAGTCACTGGATATTATAGACTCTATTAGGTTAGTTCAGTGGAAAGCATTATCTGTTTAACTATATCCTCACCTAATTTTTCCTCTCTCCATACTTGTGCTTATTATCCACCGAATGAGCTGTGTGGTGAATGATACCGTCTGTGCCGTAGTCATGCTTACATCCGTTAACCAGGTACAGTGCGTTTGAGTCACACTAGTGAAGATGGCTTCATTCTCAGTGAATGATTCCTCTAAAACAGCTCTGTTCATACGTCTAACAGAGGTCTTTGAGAATCTGCTTAGATTGTCATCTTTTGTGTGTTTTCACAGTGACGATTTTCTTGCACCCACACAATTGGATGCCCTTGTATACAGAATTTCTTACATCCATCTGCTATGCATCCAGATTCAACACAATGACACACGACTGTGTTTGGTGGGGGGTTTTCTGAATGAAAACGGCAGTGTTTGGCCGTTATAAAACCCTTGACAGAAAATCTGATCTCATCAATCTGACTCTGTGCTATTTTTAAAATTCATTCAAATGTCAATTGTGCGTGTTGTTGTGGATCTTTTTAAAGGTGATTATGGGGGAAACGCTACCCTACTTTTGCTTTTTTTACAAAACAGGAAACTTAACTCTGAATTATTTATGCTATACATTTATTGTATGTTGGATTCAATAGAAAACAACTCAAATGCACTTAAAACCCTTGAATTTAAGAGTCAGAAAATTACCAATACTAAGCTTCCTGTGCACACATTTTGTTACCTCTTGACCTCTCCTCAAGAGTTTTCCTATTTCCACAAGAGTGAGACCAATTATAGGCGACTGTAAAATGATTTAGGAAGAGGCTCCATTAGCTTTAAAAACTCTAAAAAACAGGTTAAAACGAGATCTTTGAGAATAAGGTGGTATATTTTAGTTTAACAAGTGAAGACTAACTGTTCCCAGACTCTTTCTTGAAGACTAACAAGTTCAAACCTAAGACTAGATAAGCTACTTTATGCTCAAGAATCACAGTTATAGTTCAGAATCATTTTCGGTGTTGGGTTAGGGTAAGATTTCCCAGTAAACGTGGACGACCTGGAAGTGTGGGGCTCTGGCTATTGTTAGGGTTAATAACGGGGTAGGGAGACATCTTATTGGTGCAATATGAAAAATGTTCTAGGCTAAGGGAGGATTTAAGTTGCTAGTGGGTCAATTTTGAAAGTCATTATGTCAATTGTTAAAACTAAAAAACACCTGGAACACATTCTGCCAAAGCTAACAACCATATCTGTCAATGTACGCAACAATTATTTTCACAATTTACTGCAGAAAACACAAAAATTGCAGCAGCTTAGTTGTGACATGGACCTGATTTGGACCCCCAGCCAAAATGCGTCCAAGCACAAAAGAAGAATCCAAGAAATACAGAGAAATAGATCTCTGTTAGATCGGAAACCCACATTTGGCCACAGACACAAAGGGTCTCCTGAAAGCACTTGTTCTGGGGCTGAAAAGATAGCTGGTAAGACGGAGCCTCATGGAAAACAAGCCTGGCTTTCCACTAGCAGCTTGTGTTATTATGGGACAAGCGCGGTGTTGGTAAATCTCACTGTAGTGGTGGAAGGGATCACACAATTTAGCGCTCTGTACGAGACGTCCAACAAAAGCCCTGCATCACCCTTGCATTTTTTTTAATGATTTTCTACCTGCGATCACTGAAGGAAAAACCACTCAAATTCCAGCTTATGTCCTCATGGAGAGCTCCTGGGTCTGTTATTCTTCTGTGTGTTGTCCAGGTCAATCCAACACTGTCAATCCAAGCCTGAGAGTCACTGTCTCTGCCTTACTTCCACTCCAGCTTTCAGGTGAGATGTTCAAGTTCCACTGTTAAATAATAACACAAACAAAATGGCATTTGATTAACTTTAATTTAAGTCTCTGTTTTGCTGGTTTCTTTCTTTTTGGTGGCAGATCCCGGAGAAACATACCCCTGTGACCAACCGAAAAATCACGCCAAGAGAATTTGGTTAGCCGACCTTTATAAAAGCACACGTCACACTTCGAGTTGGTGAGGAACTTTGCAGGTCTTTTTTTCAGTTTTGGTAAGGCAGATCAAGCTTCTGTCACTTTAATATGTGATTTCAAGAGGCAAGTATTTTTCCGTTTCAGCCACGTTCAAATGAGAAATGTGGAGAAGTGTAATCTCGTGGCAGCATATGGCTGGCCTCATTGTCCGCTTGACATGTTGATGGCTTCTGGAGATGACAAAGAAGGAGATCGCTTATTCGTGGCCCCGGCACAGTTAGGAGCCCACTAGCTCTCGCACAGTCACTCTGTTTATCTGAACATTGACTGCAGCCGTCTCCCAGCAATGTCAAGGTCGGGAGACGGCAGAGTGATAGAAGGGTAGGAGCAACGCTAACTCTTTTCATTTTTTTATTTCATTTAGATTTTTTATCTTCTCTTCAAATCGATTGAATCTCGTTTGCTTTCTAGTTGCGTGAACCGCAGTGACACAGCCCAGCTTTTTAAATGCTGCCGTCGGAATTCTCAGCCAGGAGTTCCGAGGGAGTTTGGTTGTTTTGAAGCCGGTCCCAATCTCCATCCCCCACAATGCACTGCAATTGATCTCAGTTAACATGATGCTGAGAACTATACAGCTGCCTCTCGCAACCCACAGATTGTAATCTCTCAAGGGATGGGCATCATAATTTAGTAATAGGAAAAATAACTCTTTTAAGGGCGGCACATCCCATGGTTACCTTTTACATTTGCTGTGTGGGGCCTCTGTAATTCCTACTCAGTTCTAATGAATACAGCTTTACGGAGATCAAAGTTGTACTCCAGTTTCATTCATTTTTGAGGCGCTGCATTAAACCTTTATGGTTCCAATTGCCAGGTTGTTGTTTTGTTTGTTGCTTTTTCCAAAGGAAGGATAATGATAAATAAATGTAATAAATCTACACAATACAATTCCATTGAATACATGACATCATAGGTAGGTTCTCCACATCCCAAATACACCCAATTTCTGATATTGTAAAAATGAATGAACTGGGAGTGTGATATTTTGACATACGTGACATATTCAGCATGCTGATGTTTTCTCTTTGATTTTTGTTTTTCATTTCTTTTGGTTGATTTCTCTCTACTGCCCAAATAGTTGGCATCATTGAAACGGAAAGGGCTTTGCAGATTTTTGAAATTAAATTCACAGAACTGTAAGCAGGATGTTGACTCACGGAGCAGGATAAAAGCATTTGAAAAACTACAGGTGTACGCCAAGGCTGACACCCGACAGCTACTGGTTCAGGAACACGTTTTGCACCCCTGAATCTGCAGGCGAGATGTGAGGAGCTGTCAGATTTCTCTTTCCCCTTTTCGTAAAGGCCTGTTAATGCTGTCATGTAGGTTTTTGTTGAATGCCGCGCGCCATGACTAATTGACTTATTCTCTGGGCGTAAGTGATAGTGAAAGCCTTCGTATTTCTTTTCTGTCATGAAACTTTTAAGATCTGAAAGCGACCGGCGCTATGCAAAGCGCTGTAAGCCGAGGGAAAGAAGTTTTAGACCCCTTCCATCTCAGAAACACGACTTAGTGCTTCTATTGTGCTGAAATGCAAATATGGTGTAATCGGCATGATCAAAGCCCAAGTTAGCCACCCGCTTCTAAGAAAATGAAGCTATCTTTAGCAGCAGCACAGACCCTACCAGCATTTTATGCAGCCAATGGAAAGAGATTGCATTAGACCTTTCATATATCTAAATATATCTATATCTATATCTGTATCTATCCATCTATCTCTGTCCCCCTCTCTCTCTCTCTATTTATATACACACACTTGGCATCATTTTCTTGTCAGAATTATCAAATTATCAAGACAAAATATATCTCCCACTCCACTGGCTTCTGAATTTAGTCCTTTCTCTTTATTTGTGTAATTACAGTATCAATCAGAGTGTGCTTCGCTAGATGTTAATGTAATAGAAGAGTTTGCTCTGTCTATTTGTTTTGATTTTGCTTTAACGCTCCTTCACAACATGTCAGCAAAAAATTCAATCCCTTGCCCGAATCAGATCATTGATCGCGGCGCTGCGTTTATTGACTTCTTTCGCAGTTAGTTTCGGTTCGATCTGTAACGGTAGCTTTTGGCTCGGCCTTGGCCATCAAACTTCATTTAAGTAGCGTGACATGCCATGAAAGATGTGTCTAGGCCTGCCGTTTGAGCTGGCCCTGTGAAGCGGTTTGTTTCATATAGGCTGGGGGCGGGGGTTGACAATAGTGAATAGCACCTGTGTAAAACAACATACTCCTAATGATCCTTAGGATTTGTTCGTTCTTGGGTTGCAACTGTTACAACAGTTAACAGGTATTTATTACCTTTTATTAAGTATTTATTAAGGTATTTATTACAAGGTGTAGAAGGCTCATATACAGTTATTCCTGTAGAACTGGTATGATGGTTCATTAAGTCTTTGAAAAAAGCGTTGTAATTCCTCAGACAGAAGAATGTATTAAGTGTCACTGATTTCTGTCTGATTTCAGGATTTATTTTAGACTTTTTTTCTTTGGCGTTTGTCAGTTTTCCCTTTCTTTTGGTTCCTTATTAAAAAGAATCAAAAAATAATAATTTCCACCGTAATTTGTTATTGGATTTGCCCACTCGGTTCATACTCAGAAGTCAGAGGGGAAAAAACTGAAAGGTATCTCTTCCCCAGCTGTCTGAGTGATCTGTTTGACTGATCCGCTGTATTGCTTGATTGGCAGAGTAATTAAAATGAAGCCCTAGACTGTCTGCTGTTGGTGGAAGTAGATCACCTGCAAATGAAATTTAACCCTCTGGCCAGGGAACAAGAGACAACGAGAAACAGCCTTTGGGAGCTGTTTGAAATTGCCAGTTTCTCAAAGGCCAGGGAAGGCGTGTTTGTAGTCTGGTCCATTTGGCTTCATATGTTCTTTATTAATGTCATTCAAACTGATGTACTTTTAAGTCAACACATTTGTTTACTTCACCTTTACTCTATAATCAAGGTTGGAAAATATCTATCTAAGGTTCCCCCCCCTCTCTCTCAAGGTTTGATTTTCTTTATTATTTTGAATTACAGATGTCATGCTGTTTTGCACCCAGAAGGGAATTGGTTCAAGTGACTCAATACTAAACAGATTTTAAGAAGAGGAAGCTAGAGAGAGAGAGAGAGAGAGAGAGAGAGAGAGAGAGAGAGAGAGAGAGAGAATCAATCGCAATTTTCCTGGCTCCCAAGCAAGACTTTGGATTGCATATCTATATTAAACTAGAAAGATAGACACTCGATCAAAAACGTCACTTTAAAATGACATTCAAATGGGATCAGCGCAGACAGTTATTGCAGACTGTTGCTCTATTTCAGTTGAGGCCAATGAGTGATTGTCATTGCTAATGTGTCATTAAAAAGCCCAAAACAAAAGGTTAAGAACCGAGAACAAAGAACAACTTTAAATCAGCAGTTCTAAAGCAGTAATTGCCCATTGATTTCAGTCATTGTTTTGATTATGGCGTCATTCATTTCCTGTCCTGTCAATCAAATATTTTCATTGGACAGAATTTATGCTAAGTGTTCTTTATTATCAATCTCAGATTTGGCCTGGACTAGCCAGCTGCATAGATTGCCTTTTAGCGATGGTGATTTCTATAGTAGTTTTTTTGTGTGTCTGTTTTGTTGAATAGCTTTGATCCCTCAAATCCATAGCAATCGGTTTTCAAAACAAGTGGTTTGTGCTTTCTGGACAGTTTGATGGATGAGTCACACACAAATCACAATTAATTTTTCTCCCGAGCCAAGCGGACATACCTATAGGTTTCGGAAGAATAACCTTTCTAGAACGTGGGAGAAGAATGAAATCTGGAGCTGATATCAATGTTTGCTCATGCAATATGGCAGTGTAAGGGGGAACCCACTGGGGTTTCATGTTTAACTGGTAAAAGGTATGTTTTTCTGGATTTCATATTGATTTATGTTGTGGTACAGCTGGAGGCAGTCCAAACCTCCCTGTTATTCATGAAGAAGATGCATTTCAACAGACAAATGCGTGATGGAATTGGAAAAGAAAATGATAGAATGGTGCGAGTTACAAGTGACATCATCACACGGTTTCTTATCATTGTGCCCATTTGCATGGAGGGTTGTAAAATATTGTTTTGTCATTAGAACACTATCCACAGGGACCAAACTTTGTGTTTACATGATAGATCCTTTGAAAGTCATCAGGGAAAATAAAGTGATGTATTGTTTGGGGTGTATTTACAGCCTTTCGTTTTTTGAAGACTGCATGAATCTCTGAAAGGTCAGCCCAAGCCAATCGTATCCTGCAAATGCTTGCAACGCACGAGCCGAGCTGTGCTCCGCGGGGAGCCGTGGCATAAAGTAGAGATGTGACACTTTTGCTTAGCAAGGGAAGCACGCGGTCGACTTGACTCATGTTTTCAAACACTCAGTCAGGCGCTAAACCTCCTTGGGAACACACATTAAGGTACTCTGCTGCCATCTTCATTCCAGTAGACACCTCAAAGGTGTGGGTTTCTTTTAGAAGGTGCTTAACCTGGGCAAACAAAACAAAACACAGGTTGGGATCAGGGGTGGGAATAAAACTCAGTTTGCATAGCAGTTTCATATCATTGTGCTCTCATTGTAGTAGCAAAGGTGGGGGTGGCATGGGGAGAAATCGGATCACTTCACATGTCTGTCTGTGTGTTTGTGCTCAGAGTATCTCTCCCTCTTGCCAGAATATCGTTGCACTTAGATATTCACTCTCAGGACCTGAGAGCTTTCAGTTTTCTCTCCACACGAGCTATACATTAGATATATGAATTAATTATTTGCTTAACAGAACCATTTAAACCTGAATCGGACGTCTAATGAAGTTTATGATTTCAAGACATCTATCAAATCAGCCGGATCGTTTGACGAACAGGTGTATAGTAACTTTACCCAAACTCCAGTTGCTAGCTTCTAAACAAGAGCGTGCAGTTCAAGTTATATAAAGGCTCAGTCTGCTGCCATTCATTCCCCGGGTAGGACAGGGGTTCATGTCTGGGAAACAATTAACAAATTGCAGAAGCAGGATATGGATGGTGAGGAATAAATTACCATTCTTGTTACCATATTGAGGCATCTCTCCCCGTCTGCCAGACGCTTCATTTTAACACTTGATTCAACCTGCTGGGAGCTGCGTGTCACACAGCGTGATAGGAAGAGCCCCGTGGATTTGTGACAGGAAGGTCTGTAGGAGACATCCAGTAAAGAAGACTTCTGTAGCAACTGTTACCACTTCTGTTACCCTGTCCTTCACAGTGATTCAGTGCACAACTTGGGTATATTCTGGTAGTAGTCCTGCTTTAAAGCCACTCAAACCCACCTGGGGAGGCTTGTGAAGCTTTTGCAACAGCCCAGTGAGACATACGCATTGGACAAGACAAAGTCACCTCCCTGATGCTCTGCAGGAACAACACAGCCTAATTATCTGCCACTATCAGACAGGTTTCCAACCCAGCTAGACCCAAATCTCTCTCTGGTGTACAATATATAAGTCAACGAGTGGCCATTGTGTAACTATACCAGAAAGTCCTTAAAAGATTTTGTATTCTTCTTCTTAGGTCGGTTTACTGTTTTACCATTGGAAATGAACACCTGGCCGAGCAAAGGCAGATTTTAAGTGGCGGATCACCAGACTATTACAGACGGACAATGAGCTGACCAAAGCACAATATCCCATGAGCCTCCTCTGTGATACAGAGATACATTTTTTCTAGTAATTGGTGTGTGTGTGTCTTGGGAGGGGGTGTTAATTTGTTTCATGCCTCCCTTTTGAGGAGTGCCCAATCCCTCAAGAGAGAAAGTAGCGGTGCAGGTATCTGCCAAAAACAAAATATATACGAAGGAGAAGAAGTTCCTTTCTTGGCTGGTAAATTAGTCCAGGGAGGATTGCCTTTCAGGATGTTGATGGTGAGCCGGCAGTTCATTAATCCCAGCAAATCCCTCCAAAGTTACTGAGGTGTGGATTCCATTTTCAAATTTCTCATTAGTTCCTATTTATGGATTAAATGCTGGTGTTCACAACTGAATGCACACACAGCCCCGGCCTGATTGATGTAATTGGGTTGTAATGGATTTTGGGTGCCTTTTCTTACTGATCCCGCTATATTTTAAAAGGGCTCTATCCAAACCCCCTTTTTTTTATAAATATTTGTTGTATTTATTTATTTGTTGCAGCTTCCCCCATCCCCACGTTTTTTTTTTATCCCTCCAGCACAGGCGCTGTCTGCCTCTTCAAGGGCCACAAAGGAATTTTAAGCCCCCAGATTAAACATATCCACTTTCATAAAGTCATAATGCTTCCATCACAAAGCTGTTAAAGCCTCCTTATTGTCATTCCAGCAGAGCTTTTTCTCCAGTGATCTATGGCAATAAATGTGTTTTGTTTGTTTTTTTCCCCTCCTCCTTCCATATACATGTGCATTAAGTGTATTGAATTCTTAAACACAGTGTTTGTCTTGGCTTTCTCCACTCCTTTTTATTATCTGACAAATATCCCAATAAACATGTAATTCTCTGCGTCGCCCTCAACACATTAGCTCCCATAGAGTTCACATTATGTAAAGATGGGGCCAATAAACACAGGACTGCAACAGATATACAGGATGGTGTGGTGAACAGTAGAGTTTTTCGGCCATGTTTTCCTGCCTGTTCATAACACTTCCAGGCTTCAAGAGCTGTTTTAAAAAGCCTGCTAACTCTCATCCAGTTCCCTTGAAGGCCCCCCTGGCCGACACCGCTTTGATCCGAGCCAAACTAGGATCCCTCATGCCAGCTTTCGGTCCATCAGTGTGGTCTCATGCGCTGACGTGTCTCCGGGCCCCATCACAGAAAACAAAACGGAACACCCTCGATACTTATTAGAAGAGGCAGGCCCGGCAAGAGGAGAGCTGTGGTTGTTTTGTTTTGGTGTTTAACACGGAGGCAAAGAGAAGGAAGTATAAACATGTTCCTTCTCAGAAAACGACTGATATAGCTATTCCCTGATAAGATACGAATATTTATATCTATGTCTTGAGCAGCAATAATGGAAAGAGATGGGCGAACACTTCAAACAGAACCATGATTATCCCATGATGCAATGTCCTCTACAAAAACCCTTAGTCTTTTATCAAGGTACACCAATGAAGAGTTGCATATAAGACATTGACGCATACAGTACGTTCACCCTGTTTTCTGCCTATCCTATCTACTACATTCCTTAAGCTATTCTACACAGATGATAATGAAACTTCACTCAATTTGTCCCACTGCCTGAAAGCAGCTTGGCACATACCTGCAGTGAAGATGGTCTTGTTGTCATAGACAATACCTTGACAGTCATTTAATAGTGTAACAGAACGGCTGTTATATTACACCAGTCAAACAAACCTGATTAATGGTCCTACATGGAATGGCTAATGAGATCACAGTGTAGTGCTTCTTCTTTTGCTTTTAGCTTCTCTCAGAAGTTGATTGCCCATAGCTAATTATCACCAGCTAATGAACAAGTAAATGACTAAAGAGGACGTGGACACTTGTTTATTCTCCTTTTTGAAGTTCCCTCTGTGAGGAGTTGGTTTGTGCGCTCATTCATGAAATGGCGAGAGAGGGCTAATGCTACAAATGACCAAAACTAACGTTCTGTTTCATATTGCCTTCGTCGGGCCTGGTGATGAGCTTGCTCTGCCCCGTGTAGTCTGTAGTTGGTCCAACAACCTCCGTAATGACTACATAAACCACACAGATGGTTCATCTACTCACTTCAAACTGTGAACCTTACAATCTCTGGGAAAACTCGAAGGATCGTCGCTGGCAGAAGAAACCCAAAGCTTTAATCTCCCAATGCCGGGTAAAGTGTTGTCTCAGTACTTGTGCTCGTGATACTAAACGGTCTGTTTGACAGGATTGGCTCAATGTTATAAGGCCATAGGCCCAGGAGCAAAATGAAATTTGTTTATTGTATCAGACACATTTTGGGAACATTGAACCGGAACAGATCCAGAACACAAAGACTGTGTGAAGAAATTTTAAATGACCCCAAACCCTTTGCTTTACTAAAATAGTTCCTAATCAATGTCCATTTGAGGCCTAGTTCAAATTCATGGAGTTTAACTGGAAAAGAAAAATAGTGTTTTTTTAACTGTACATTGCCACCTGCCAGATTTGCATCTTAAAAAACTAAATTAATTTAATAAAAGCGGAAACTTGCTGCTGGCCCGAAAAGGCTTTGGCAATCCTGCCGTCAACACACTATCGAGCGCCAGTGACTGGATAATGTTTGCAAAGGCTTAATAATCGCCACGCCTTGCAGTACAGAGGACTGAATTTTCCCCTCTGTCACATTGCTGCATTTGGCTGTCAAGGCTATTGGCGGTCTGCAGTTTTCCTGGCTTGAACTTCATTTCGTTGAATGTGTGTACCAAAGATTATTTAAAAAAATAAAGAAAACTTAAAGCAAATTAGCATTCAGGTAGTGGCACCCTGTCCTCCTTTCCTCGATTTCTTAATAAAGGCTCCCGCTAATGGCTGGGAGCAAGACAACGGAATTTTAATGTGCTTCAATGTCATCTTCATGGCTTCCTTGATCTACATTTAATTTAACAGTCTTTTACCTTCATAAGCCTGAATGATATTTACCCTATTTGCAAAACAATGAGGCAAATTGCTTGAATGCGGTTCACTATGTACCGTAAATATCCTGTGTTCCCGCTGAAGACACGGCTTCAAAGGTGTTCATCCGTCTCCAGCAGGTAGCATTTTTCTTTTTTCACGCTCGAGAGGTGTAAGAAGGCAGAAGAAGGTTTCTGCACTGTACACAATCAAGCAATCACAATCACAATCTTTGTCCTACAGTTAAAGCAAAGTCCACTTTGAACTCTGGGTAAGGTGCAGGTATTGTTCAGATCGGCCTACTTCTTTCTCATCTTTTCATTTAAAAAATACACGTTTGTAATTCTTGGCTGACCCTGTATCTTGACTCCATAAGCCGCCTGGTATGTTTAACTGTTGTTGCTGAAATCAGTTGTAATCCTTCGGTTGTATATCGATCTCTGTTCTATTTTCCGTTTGTGTTGTTCAAACTTCCTTGAAAATATAGGTATGTCAAGGTGAAAGATAAGGTGAACCCCCTTCTCCAGTCAAGACGAGACATAAGTTAAAGCTGGACTAAGCTTGTACACAAAGAGTATGTCTTCCATGCTTATCTATCTTATTTATTGCTAGATTTGAGACGTGAAACTTTGACAGCTGCATCACGAAACTTGTCGGCAACCGAAAGGAATCACTTTGTTGAAGTCGTGTTAGAACACAGGCTGAAATATATTGATAAAAGTTTTAACGTCTGCAGATGAATCATACATAATTTGTTTTAAAAGCCTTGACGTTCGCATAGTAAGCCTTTAAAGTTATTTAGAAGTGAAATTAAAAATTAATCTCACTTTATGTACATTTTATTAATGTTGTATCATGATGCACAGATTAAAAACAACTTTTTGAATGTTGTCCCTGGAATGTATTCATGTAGAAATCTTTGCTACTGGATGTTTATTCAGACACCTTTTGTTGTGAATGCTGTGCAGTTTTGTTTAGTTTTTCTTCCCCGTTTCTGTTTTACATTGTTCCATAAGGGCATGGTGGGGTTACTAGTAAATTAACTTACTGTGTACTGTTATTGAAAACATTGGCTCCCCAGACTTTCCTAATGGTGCAACAGAAGATGTTTGGTGATTCGCTGATGGAAAGTATAATTAAATGGGAACTGATTAAGCTCGGTGTTTGCTTCCATGGTTAAAGCTTGCCAGATGTCTCCCTCGACAATAAAGCATTTTCCAGGGCTTTTGTTTACCGATGACTGGCACATCGGTACAAACATCCAGCTGTCAGATACGTCATTGTCTCCAGCAAGTCCATCAATCAGCACTCCATCCCAGTAGACAACACAGTTATTTATTAAAACCCTTTCGCAACAAAGCGCACGGAAGTGCAAATATGAAGATAAATGAACTGGTTTGTTGGCAGTTACATTAAAGCCACATTAACCATCCGTGGGAATATTCGTCTTTTTCTTCTTTTTATTTTATTATTATCGTTGTTATTATTTAGTCTTAATTCTCTTCATTAATCACTTTGGGAGATGGGGGCTTTGTCGTCCCCACGTAAATAACTTGAAAATAAATATGGTTATAAGTCTCCTCTCTTCATTTCGACATGTTAATTAGCATATGATAATTAGTTATGGGCAATTGGCTTGCTAGATGGTTTCATTAAAAAGTATCACACTGGGATCTCATTAGCCAGCTAATGTAAGGATATCCGTCAGACCCTGGTTACCCCTTGTGTATTAGGAGCCGTACTGGAGCGCTAGAATCGAATGCCCTGACAGAGTGTGATCGTCCAGTTCCTCGTTGTTTCCAAAGGTGGGGTCACCTCATGATTGTTTTTCCTGAAGAAGACTACCTTTCTTCGATCTTAGATTGTATTGGCTCCACTGGTTCAAAGGCGGTCTATATATTTTCTGTTGTAGCCCCAAGAATGGATCTCTAAGGCACTGTGTGACAGCTCCGGTAACTCCAGCAGACCACAGGGTTTCAAAACCATGGGAAACTTGAGCCGAACATCTCTCAGAGCATCAAGCAACCCCCAGGGAACATGCCAGAGTTGGCTGTAGTGCTGTGTAGTTTGTGTTAGGGCTGCACAACATTATACTGAAATGGAAAAGACATCTGTAACACCAACAGTAGATTATTTCAGTGAGTAAAGCAATAGGATATTTAAAAAAAACAAAGCATTTTTAAGTTAAACTCTACCTACTGATACAGAAGAGTTAAATGGCTTAAGTTTGCAAAACTATATCAATTATTTCTAACAACCACTTTAAATATTTGTTTGTTTTTTAAGTAGACCATTTAAGGTGGGAAGCGTGGTATGTTTCTTGACATCTAATTGAATGTCACAATCATCTCTGTTGTGTTAATTTAGTTTTAAACCCTTCAGACCCTGATAGACAAACAGCTATAGACAGGGTATGGCTTCAAGCCTCTCGAAAATTCCTTGTACTCTACTTTCTGTTGTTGTTGTTGATAAGGCAGTTGCTCCCCCTCCTCCTACATATAGGCTGGTGAGATGCTGTATTTCTCCTCCGGTACTGTCAAGACTCAACAGCTATCCAAGCTGTTCTGGCTCTCTGACTTCCCCTACATCTGATAGCTTGAGGCTGGTGAAGTATGAAGGAGGGATGTGTTGCAGGGTGAACTTGTAGGGCATGAGGAGTCTGCGCTTTCTTCACAGAAACCACCCTAAAAGTGAGGGCTTGACTGTACCGCACATTCTGCTTTTTCTTCTTCCTCTCCCTCATCCTCCTTCCGACTTCTAAAACAGAACAAAACTGAAACGTGACGCCTCGGTGACTCCTGAGATGATTACATGTTGATTGCCATTGTACCCTCCTGAAATTGCCCCATGCATCAATGGAGTGACAGATGCAAATTGATTTAAATGAACTCTCCTCTATGTACCTGAGACTAGAGGGAGAAAAGAAAACCTTGCAGAGGAAGTGGCGGCAGGTTCCCTGCCAAGGTTTGTTTCATTATAGGAAAGGAATTTGCTGGTGGCTTGATGCTGACCTGCCAGAGACAAAGGGCACCAACTTAATGTAGCTGAATTCAGCAGACTAGAAAGCAAAATAAAACCGATGCACCAAAAATGGTATATTGTTTTTTCTGTCGTGTTGTGTATCATTTAAAGTGACTAAACTACAGCTCTGGAAAAAATTAAGAGACCACTGCAATTTTTTCTTAAATCAGCATCTCTACATGTATGGCATCCATTCCATTCATATTTATATTTGGAATTTGAGAGAAATGTTGTCAGTAGTTTGTAGAATAAAACAAAATGGTTCATTTTACCCAAACACATACCTATAAATAGTAAAACCAGAGAAACTGATAATTTTGCAGTGGTCTCTTTTTTCCACAGCTGTATGTATGTGTGTATGCTTTTTGTGTGTGTGTGTGCTTTCCTAAGGGTTCAATACAAATTCACTGTTCTTTACTACACAGGATGATGACCTTAATAAATGTGGTTTACTCCGAGTGAAGTGTAGTGCAGCACAATGACGATAACTTGAACCCACAGGAAAACCTCCATTAACTATTTGAAAGGAAAAAAAATATGATTACATTTGTCTTTGGTAAACATGCATTAAGGGAAACATCTGGAAAACAAAAAGTACTTTCTCATTCTGGAACCCACCATAGCTTTTGTGTTGTGTTACCACTGCAAAATTATTTCTTGGTTGTTGTTTTATTTTTGGGATTGGCCAAGAACATCCCATTTTGCATTTAAACCTGTCATCAGCTCCACACCAAGCCTGCTTTCCCCCTGTTTATGTGCTGTAGCGCAGTAGGGAGACATCAGGAAGTGGACGTCGACTAGCTTGTGTTGGCCGTGCTCTGCTGTCTGCCAAACTCATCACACGGCGTGTTTATTATGGTTTGCATATCTGTCTGGCGTTCCCCTTCCGTAATTAGATTCCTGCGGCTTTTTCATCTGCGGATATGTAATAAAAGTGTCACTCTGTTTCAGCTGGAGTTATCTAAACAATTGAGTACCCTGCGCGATAAGAACCGCAGCTCTGACAGAGGAGTGAACAACATGCCGCAGATGGGGTTCATTTAGGAGTGTTCAGCTTTTTCACGCTGAATGCTGCACTTTATCAAAGCCTTGCTGTAACAACCCCTTTCAGTCCCCCACACTTTCCACCAGCTCAGAACAAGCATATTAATCTTTAAAAATCATGCCCCTTCCCCAGTTATTACATTGTGGGGTTAATTTGTGACATTGTTGCAGTGTTGTTATGGATGACTAAAACATGTTTGGGTGCAAAGGTCATATAAGGCTGATATGCATAGTTTTGACAGAAGAATAATATATTACGTCAGGGGTTCCCAACCCTCTTCCTGGGGGACCCCCTGCCCTGCTGGTTTTGGTTCCAACCGAGCTCTCAATTACTTAATTGAACCCTTAATTGAAGTAACACCCTGCTTAGATTTGACTTTTTAAATAGTGTAATAAAAGAGTTGGTTCTTTATACAATTCTATACTTAACTTAAAACCCCTGCTGTTGAAAATAATTAAACAGGTTTTAGTTCAATTAAGGGTTCAATTAAGTATTTGAGAGCTAATTTGGATCACAAACCAGCAGGGTGGAGGCGCATCCAGGACCAGGGTTGAGAACCACTGGTTTAATATACATGCTTAACCTTAATTTAATTGTACTCATCTGCACAATTTTTTTCCATAGCATTCCACATTAAACTGGAACTAAAACCTGAAACACATATGTTTCCTTTCCTAAAAAAAGCAAAAGCAAAGCCGCTGAATACTATTAAAATAATTAAATGATCCATCCCAGCTAGAGACACGAAGCCAACTAGCCACTGCTCTGTGGTTTGTTTGTTCACGAAACATTGACAAAGTGCTTGGAAGTCCTTCTCATTCACTGATCGTTCAACTTAATTGCGTACCTGATAATCGCTCACAGGTGTGAAACTATTCTGGGGAGAGAGAGAGAGAGAGTGAGAGGGGGGTGAAAAAAGAATCATCACACATTAATTTCTGATAATTGCCTTCCCTTATTAAGCTGGCAGTGTCTACGGCTTGTGAATCAATTTTCTCAACCTTAATTAGCTGCAGGTCGTCTTTTGTATACCGCGTTAGTAGTGATTAACCGTGGAAATGGTGAAATGAAGTGGAGCGCATTGTGAAACCGGCAAACAGGAAATGTGACAGAGAGAATCTGCTAATCATAAGTGTAATTGTGTGGAGGGAGCAGGAGCCGGTCTGCAAGCTCCCTGTTAGAAAGAGGGGGGGGAGGAAATGGCTTTGAATTAAATTGAACTGTAATCCAACTAGAGATCAGAGGCTCTCAAAGTGTGGTCTGCGATCTCCCTTCGGGTGGTCTGCAGAAAGGTCACTTAATTACCAGATGAGAGGAGCTGCCTGGTGGGGTTTAATGAGACAGAGATGAAGGTAGGCATGGTCGTACAGTTACGTTTAGGTTGTTTTCAAGTCTCAAATTTGGACTGCTGGAGCTTCATTTTGCACCCACTCTTCAGCGGTGACATTGGAACCAGATCTGACTGGAAATTGCTCAGCCATTAAGCTGAGATGTCCTATTAAACCCAGGACTCCATTAGGGCATGCTTTTCCACTGAGTTGGCTGGTTTAATAATCATTGTAGCCTAAAAGGTGAGGGTTGGGGGGGTGCTGGCCATTGTTAGGACTAATCGTGGAGTGGACGAGTTCTAGTTTTTTATATATAGGTTTGAGCTGTAGACTCATTTTATCTTCACAGGCACCTGACAGCAATAGGGCAAGTTGATCGATACAGCACATCTCTTTGTGTTTCCTGGTTTTATTTCCTCCTCTCTGGCAACCCTGAAGAGGCTCCTGTATTGTATGCAGCCCTTCCTCGCCATTTAATTCAAACCACTTTTCCTGCAGGCAGCTCCCTTTTACAGCTCTCAAGAAACTCTTCTGAGGGGAAAAAAGAAAAAACCCTCTGAATGGAGAGCAGCACGATCACTGCAGTTTGGCGTTTTGAAGGCATTGTATCCTGGTGGGGCGACTCTGACTGCTAGAGACTCCAGTACAGATCCACCCTGCGATACTCCTTCTAGCGTGTTACATTTTCCACAGTATAACGTGCAATATTACAGTTCCCAACCTACCTTGTGGTAGATCCCACCCCCGCTTCACTCCCTTCCCATTATGAAAATATGAAGTTGCCCCAGGCGTTCGTGTACTTCTTTCTAATTCTGTTGTCATACTCTCTTTGTTGTTGGGAGGTTTGTCATTTTCGGTTTTCGTACTTTCCCTGTACAGGCAAACACCTATTCAGTACATCTCCTTGTGATACCAGTCAATGCAGTCAATCTCTCTCTCTGAGGACAAGTCTTCAGTTTCCCCAGGGTGCATTGTCATAATCCAGGTTGAATTTTAATAGCTGATTCCAAACTGAGGTTAAAAAAAGTAGGAATGGATCGTTAGGCCCCCGTTAGACAGTTCCTGCATTATTTAAATGAGCCAATTCATTATTAAAGTAGGCCTGCTCTCGCAAAATCCTAATAGAGATGGAATGGAAAGATTTCTTGAAAGAAATGTTCCCTGTGAAAGTGGCCGGTTGATATGTCATTCCCCTTGTCACTCGCCCTCGGGATAATTATGTAATTGTATCGTGTGTCTCCTGCAAAACGCAGCAAGCTGCCATGAAAGGCACTGATAGCAAACCTGTGCCTGAAAATGTGCTGGGCTGTTTCAGAAGAGTTTGATTTCTCAGGGCAGGGATACAGAGCCGTGTCTTTTGCTGCTACTGAATTGTATCTAGTCGGTTCCAAATGAAAAGGTCTGTAAGTGCTGGAAGTAAAGTAAATCGTTATTTTTATTTATTTTGTATTTGCATATTCATTAACTTACCATGGCATGCTTTAAAGTGATCATAGTCAACGTAAAAACAAACATACAAAACGTAAGTGAAACCCCTTGTTGACAAGAATGGTACAAATATATAATATATATAATATAATATAAATATACAAATTTAATTAATATTAATTTTAGAAACACTACTTTTACATGAAAACACTGCTTCCTGAATTTCACTCCTTTTAGCACCGTGTCACTCAGGAAATAGCTGCTGGAGAAATAGCCAAGATGGCATGAGCAGATTCCAACTAATGTACATTGTGATGTTGGCGTCTCATAGTACTGTTCTGCCATCTCAGTGTCGGCATCAAATGGCTCTTTTGTTAAAGCAGTCGCGCATAATTAGAATTGCAGAACAGATGAAACTGCTACAGGCTGTATGATCACTAATTAAGCTATTAACAATGGTGACTTCCCTTTTGCTATCTCACATTAACCTTTGCTGTAAACGTCACGCACAGACAGATCAAATGAATTCGAAAGACGGCACGATGCCGGTGATGGGCTGGAGCTGCAGACAAGAGTAATAATTTTGTGCGGCACATTAAAGCAAGAGTTTTTTTTTCCCCGCATCTGCCTTGTGAAAAGTATGCCGCTACACTGCACAAAATGCCAATAAGCCCAGACTTTGATCGGGAAGGGGGGGCTGAAGGCATGTTAAAGCATTTAATGGAAGTATAGATTGTTGCCATTTTAATTAAAATGGATCTGCGAAGATAGCACCTGATAATAGACATCTTTTCTCAGTTTTGTTTCAAGATAAAATCAATCTGAGGGCAAAAGAACAGTCGTCCCTTTCTGAAAATCCAAGGAATGGAAGTGGTGTTGAGTTTGTCTTCATCAAGGCTTTGTAGACTTTGAGATGAGTAATCCAGACTGACTGATACATGCACGGATTATACGAGGTTTGATGAACGTAAGCATCCCATAATGTTTGATTACTTTTAAAATGTAAACATAGAACCACATTCAAATCCATTTAAAGAGGGTTAGGGGAAGAAGAATGACAAACTAATTTCAGTGACACATACACCGATTACTTATATATCTGCTAGACTAGAATGATATATCCTTGCTTTGGCCAGCACTTATAAAGTTTGAAATACAAAACAGTTTGGTCAGTGTTTTGGTTTGTTGTCCTTTGTGCCCCTCCCCCATGTTATCTTTTTATGTGTGTAGAGTATATTGGTTCTCTACAGAGTATAAAGCAAATTGCAGTTGTGGGAAAACAGAAAGAGGATGCATGGTCTCAAAAAGCACCTACACAAGCAAAAGGTGTATTATTACTCCTTAAAATGAGGGATGCACCATGGGTAATATTGGGATGCACTCTTGCTTCCAGTTCTTAAGAACATAAGAAAGTTTACAAACAAGAGGAGGCCTTTCGACCCATCATGCTCGTTTGGTGTCCATTAATAACTTAGTGATCCAAGGATCCTATCCAGTCTGATTTTAAATGTTCCCAAATTTTCAGCTTCAACCATATTGCTGGGGAGTTTGTGACGACTCGCTGCGTGAAGAAGTGTCACCTGTTTTCCATCTTGAATGCCTTGAAGCCCAATTTCCATTTGTGTCCCCGGGTGCGTGTGTCCCTACTGATCTGGAAAAGCTCCTCTGGTTTGATGTGGTCGATGCCTTTCATGATTTTGAAGACTTGAATCAAGTCCCCACGTAGTCTCCTCTGTTCCAGGGTGAAAAGGTTCAGGTTCCTCAGTCTCTCAGTAGGACTTTCCCTTCAGACCTGGAATAAGTCTGGTTGCTCTCCTCTGTACTGCCTCTAGAGCAGCGATATCTTTCTTGAAGTGTGGAGCCCAGAACTGTCCACAGTATCCAGATGAGCTCTAACTAGTGCATTGTCTGAACATCACTGCCCTTGTTCTCAATTCTACACTTTAGACAATATACCCTAACATTGTGTTTGCCTTTTTTATTGCTTCCCCACATTGTTTGGATGGAGAAAGTGAGGAGTCCACATAGACTCCTAGGTCTTTCTCATGCGTTACTTCATTTAGTTCTATTCCTCCCATAGTGTCATTATAGTGGACATTTTTGTTACCTGCATGTAATACCTTGCATTTTCAACTGTCAGGTGTCGGCCCACAACTGAATATTATCTAAGTCCCTTTGAATAGCCTGTGCTGCCGAGATTGTATCTGCTGAGCCACCTACTTTAGTACATCTGCAAATTTGACAGGTTTGCTAACTATCCCAGAGTCCAGATCATTAATATAGATTAGAAAAAGCAAAGGCCCCAATACTGATCCCTGTGGAACTCCACTAACAACCTCACTCCAGTTAGAAGCAACTCCTCTAATCAACACCCTCTGTTTCATATACATCAACCAGTTCATAATCCATCTACTTACATTACCCTGAATGCCTACAGCTTCCAATTTGAGGATCAGTCTTTGGTGTGGAACCTTATCAAAAGTTTTCTGAAAATCTAAGTATATCATATCATATGCTTTCACGTGATCTACAGCTTCAGTTGCATTTTCAAAAAACATGATCTGCCTCATCTAAACCCATGTTGACTATCTCCAAGAATATGGTTTTCATTAAGATGCTCCTCTATTTTCTGTCTAATCATTTTTCCAACATTTTACAAGTAATGCAGGTGAGACTGATTGGTCTGTAATTTCCTGGCTCAGTATTGTTCCCTTTCTTGTGTATTGGTATTTGCCGTCTTCCAGTCATTTGGCACAGATTGTGATGACTCTCCTGTCTCCTGTTTTCTGTCTTGAATGCCTTGAGTAGTGGAGTAATCGAGGTGTAACCTACACACCTTGCTTTGCGTCAGTGCACTGTTAGGCCAATTTCATCGCCGAGACGAACGCACGGCCCACAGTGACTCTCTTGCTCACAGCCCTGTGTGGAGGCACGGCCCGCTGCGAGAGCGGATTCGTGTATTTTCCTCTTGGCTGCCTCTGTGCCCCTGCTATCGCGGTGTCCCTGAAGATCTGAGCAGCGATAAAGAGAACCAGGACATTTCTCACTGAGAACCGTTCTCAGTGCTCACACACAGAGAGAGAGAAAGAGAAAGATGGGGGAGAGAGAGAGGGAGGTGTAGAGTCTGCAGGAGGCTTCTTAGCAGTCAAACTGAAGACTTCTGGAGCTTGTCCGTTCCATCAAGTGCAGGTTAAAATGTAATAAAAGCCTCTTCCCGAGGGAATGTATAGAATCTATACAGGTGCAGAGAAGCTGCTTCAGTTAAATCTCACCAAGATAGACTGACTGTCCATTCAATGATGCATAATAGGCTTCTCAGGACAGAGGAAGCATGCTAGAGGGAAGGGAAATAACTGTGTGGTTTGTGACATAGCCCCCCTCCTGTCAAACACACACACGCAAACACATTGTCAACACACGTGCCTTGTTTAAATATTCTGCAGTTGGCAGATCTCCTATTTGACATGCACAACACACATTATTTAAGGTTTGTGCTGGTGTGATGTTTTTAATAGTGCCTGAGTACCACAGTTTAATTAAGCCACACAAGTCTGGATGCTTAATTAGGTGAACTAGGGAATTGAATAGCTCGGGTTGACTCGTGACCTTCTCTTTGTAACTCTGGTCATGGTTTTCATTTTATTGTGACTGTTATTTAAGTTCTGCATTATTGTCCTGGACACAAGGGGCTGATATTTAATCATTTTCTTCCGACGCCGCTGTGCATTTGCTTACCTTTAGTCAGAGTTGTGTTAATCGAAGCTTGTCTCACAGACAAGTCTGAAATGCATCTCAATCTAAGGATTGTAAATTACTTTCTTAGTTTAGTCAGTTAAGCAGATGACAGAGAGTTCACACAGAGAGTTGTTACAATCTGGAACTCCCCAACAATGTGGTTGAAGCTGAAAATCTGGGAACATTTAAAAATAGACTGGATAGTATCCTTGGATCACTTAGTTATTAATGGACACCAAACGAGCACGATGGGTTGAATGGCCTCCACTCAATTGTACACTTTCTTATGTTTCTTAAGACAGCAGATTTTCAGAAACTTGACAGACTTAAAAAAAAAAAAAGCACACTAATTTAATATTCCTTTTGGACTATTTTTTAAAAACATGGGGTCTTACCTAGTTCCAACACAGACTGGCAAATATAAGTGGATGCATCAGGATGTTTTTGGCTTCTGAATTGAATCCCAAAGTTGATCCATAAGTGCCAATGCAGTCTGTATTTTAAAGCCAATATTTTCTTCTTTTCCCAAGTAATAGTCATTCTTGTAATAAAAGATCAACACCCTGTGAGCGTTGTATCTGAAGCTGAAATGTTACTTCAGTGAAATTGATCTCCAATCCAAGACTCCAATCCAAGATTTGAAAAACACCTCGTATTCCGAGGCGAGGAGGAATTTAAATGCATGGGATTCTGTTCCTGAATAAACTCCTCTAAACTCTTTCTGAAATGGCGCGGAGCTCAGCTTAATCTATACTTTGTAATTTCAGAGGGTTTGGCCGCCTTTTGCTGCGAGGCCATTGACTTCGGTGAACCGCAACGTATTTTCCTGTGATTGACCAGATGTTGGAACTTCTGAGGCAATGAATAGCTAATGAAGCTCAGAATCGTCTCCCTCGCGCCCCCGAAAACAGAAAATGAGTGTTTGTGTCTTTGCGACGGGATTATGTTTGTGATGTTTCGGGTCAGACTACGTGTCAACTTCTTTCCACTTTGCATAAAATGACGGATTTCTCCGCAAAGAAGCCAATTTAGCATTATGGATGCAGCGTTTTATTTATTTATTTATTTATTTGGCCCTGGTGTTACTCCCAGAATAGAAATGATTGTAGAGTTCCCTGTAGACGCAGTACTGTGGAATTATACAGACTACAGACATCTTATTTATTGTTTATCGGAAAGCTCTTCTCCCTTGAAGCCTTTATGATAAGTTCTTTATTTATTTGCAATTGCATTAAAAAACATTAAAACATTTCCGATTTCTTTTTTTTTTTGTGAAAACGCAATTGGGTACAAGTTCATATTTTGGGATTCATGGGTGCGTTAGCATTTATATTTGGTCTAGCCCATAGTTTAATGAGAGAGTGCATAAGATCATTATCATTATACTTCTAATTTGGTGACTTATCTTCTTGAAAAAAAGCAGCAAATGTGAAGGAAGCATCGGGTATATTAACATAAAGATCCAGTCTTATCTTCAGCTTCTATTAAGTGTTTGGAGTATTGACTCATTTATCAGACTTTTCCTCAAAGAAGGCCAGGTCTATCTATTACTAACAGTCCTGTGGGAAGCTTTAGATTTTAGGTCGGGACTATGAGGTCTAACTTGGCCTATACGGGACTTTACATCCAACTAGACCTCAATTGACCATGTTTTTCAGTTGCTGACCCTGTGCGATGCCATGAACGTCAGTGAAATCCCTATTTCAGTGAAATCTGAGATTTAGTTCAGGTCAGGCAATGCAGATATATCCACACCATATATCCATCCAGAGGTGTTGTACTGAATAATTACAAATATATATAGGCCCCTACTATGCATATTGTACAGTTGTCTTAAAGCATTTTCAAATCAGAGACCCGGAGACCCAGTCCTACAGTCCTAAATAAAAAATAGGTGTGATTAATAATTTCTTTGTCTGATTTAGGTTTTCAATAAGTGGTGTAACTACAATTTAAATGAGTAGGAAACAGATTAAATGATTGTGTGCTGGTTGAACAAAAAACATTCCAGGAGCATTAGCAGGTCCCCAGCACAGCAACTGAGTAAGACTTCCTTAAATCTGCACAGAAAGCCAGACAAGTCTAGATTGAACAAGAGTAATATGATGACAGTGGATAGACTGATCCGAATCAATCACAACTTGTGTTCTGCCAACACAGAAGCAGTGCAACTGAGAAGTATCACAATCGTGTTAAAATGTCCCATCAGCAAGTGAGCGGTCAAAATACGAGGAATATAACCAAAGAAAAGCTTTCGAGAGAGTGTGGACTGGCGCCATTTAATGCAGCCAGGCGCCTCAAGTCTCCAGAAGGAAACGGTGTATTTGTCCCACCTCAGATGAGGCCTTTATTTCTGCAGTTACAATATGCATTTGCCCAAGATAAAAAAGGCCTAAGGTGCCCTTTTTAGAGGTGTCCAAAGTGACACTGTTATTGTTAATCATACAAAAGATATGCTTGTCTTGAAAACAGCAATTTTAAAACAACCCCAACCTCAGCAGCACCACACATCACAGAACAACAACAGAATTAAAAAACGTGGGTTTCGTTTGTGACCTGTTTCGCACAGTTCTGCTTTTCATGCCTTGACCCGCGCCGCTGCAATTCCCCCACAATGCACTGCAGCTCTTCAATCAGGGCGCAAATTAATAACAATAACAACTTAAGGCTGGGGATGTTTGAATAATTTATCAGCCCGAGTAATTTTCCGTGAATGACGGATCGCAAACGCAAATTGCCACAAGGAACAACGTTGCTGTCTTAAATAATGTGGATTTAATAGCTGTTTTTTCTGGACGTGTCAGGCTTTTTTCACAATTAACTTCCATTTCTCTCTCCGTCCTTGGCAGAGGACTGTTCTGACCATCTTGCTGTGGCGGTTAGACTTTATAAATATTGAAGGGGCTTCTTAAAGCTTCATTGAATTGTAATTACCTCGGGTTGGGCTTTTAATCTGCATTCTTTAATTTAAGGAAGAGGAAAGCATTCTGAAGAACTGTATTTTAATGACTGGAAATGTAATGGCTGTAAACTTTTGAATGTTACATTTTCACCAAGACAGTTTTAATATCGTATATATATACAGCAGAGTCATCCATTTGAAAATAAACATTACATTCAAAAGACAAGTTTTACTGGTACTGGTAATATTAAACAGCATTATATAATCAAAATGTAAAACAGTGCTTTTGATATACCCGGCTTGAATATAAATTTGTGATTTGCTTTGTTGTTTTTTTGTCATGATATAAAAGAAACGATTCTTCACCTGCAGTCTGATCATTACATTTCAATTAGATAAATCTGATGTCTGTTTGAGATATTATATAATTTTTTAAGCATCTCATCTGCAAATCTACGCAACATGTACGCCATTATGAAGGCATCCAGACACACTTGACTCTTTCAAATTAATTTTTAATAGATCTAAACCTTGCTGCTTAAAAACAGACTGCGATCGTGTATGAATAATAAATGCTGTGCATCGTGTATATCTCCATATAGGACTACTGCTGTCTAAGGCTTGACTTGGCATACATGTTTAAATGGGCTTAAAGTAATGGCAGAACATTTGGTTAGGAAATTCAGATCCCTCCGTGCTTTTATTGTGTAATTCCCTTTTTAACAGTCACACAGCACCCTGTCTTGTAACTCATCTCTGTCTCAAAACACAATGAATATTTCAGACCACTAGAAAAAGGACGGGATCTATTTTTTAAAAGCATTGAAATGTAAGAGTTGAACACATATTTTTAAGAAAACAACTCTGACAGAGGGGGGAGATTTCAGTCATATGCATATTGGTGATTGGTATAGCTCTGTATGTGTTATGCATGGAAAATGTATGATATCAGTATTAACCATAATATAAGCCTTGTCAGTATTAGTTTTTGGAATTTGTCACACTGTATTCATGCTAAATCCGCACTACATACCCAAGGAATATCATTTGATCTTCTACTATTATACTGCATTACAGAGGTGTTGGAGTGAGCGGTTTTGTTGTAGAGTTTGTGTAAGGGCTTATTCCTGTAACTGACAGCAGTACTAAATGCAAAGGCTCTTGGGAGTTGGCAGTAATACTCCATTTGAGTGCGTAGACATTACGTTAAAGTGTTATTTTATCTGCGTATTTCTTATTTCATGCCCTGACTTGCCAAGCGGATATCAGGAGGTTGTTTCTGTATGGCTTTGCCATGCCTGTATGTGGTTGTTGTGCTCACATTGACTTATTTATGTATTTATTTTCATGAACTCATGGTAGTTAAACGTATGTGGATACGGCAATATCTCCTTGGTATGGTTAAACAAATAATACATAAAACCACAGCTATGTTTTTTCCTCCCAAGAACTGCCTTTTTTGTTTTGCTTAGCAACAGAAAAGGGCAATGAGAAAGAGCTGAGTGTATGCAAATACGCACCGTATGCTGTCAAAATGTTATACCTGGTGCGTATATAAATGTGCAGATCTATTTGCATCGTTAATGTCTTTTCTGTGGATTTTGTGCAGATTGCACATTTTTGGAAGGAAAAGCAATAACAACAACAATGAAAATGTAGCTCTCTCTTCACAGGGTAAAACAATTGGGTTCGGTAACCAAAATCGAGTTTGCCTAGTTCTAACATTATGTAAAGAGAAAAAAATATGTGTTTCAGATTACGGGTTTGCATTGGTACACCAGCCATGTACTCAAAGCAATTATTCTCAGAATCGGTCAAATAATTTTCATATCTTTCATATCATTTGCGGTTCTGCGTTTCTTTCTGTCACCATTGTAGGCAAAATTCTGGTTATATACTGATAAATGACATGTCTTTGGTTTTACATGCTTTCCTAAGCTGTTTCCAATCCAAAACACACTCCTTTATCTTTGGCATTATGTTCTCAAAAGTAGGCTTTGGTTTAACTTTTGTTACCCTAGCAACAGTGGTTCAAATGTCAGTTTAATGGCACTAATAGCATCAATGATTATTTATCTGGTCGTGCTGGCCCAGTGTGATTGAGGCACTGTGCTTAGTGAACATTGTCTTTTTTTTTGGATCAGGGTAACAGTACTACAGCTGTTAAACATAACTAGCCAACCATCATATAGTTATTTATGTCTTACTGGATTGTCACTGGGCTGTTGGCAGTGCACGTTGTTGTGAAATTAGTTCATTGTGCTGAACAGTATGGCCTTAGATAACAATCACAGCAGTCGTTTCTCCAAACGCCTACCGCGTTATACCAAAAAATACAAAACTCAAACAAGGAAAAATAAAACAAATAACAGCCTAATGAATCGAGCTCAAAGACAGAGTATCAATTATGCATTGGGCAAGTGCATTTTTACAACTTCTTACGCAGACGAGAAGCAGTCTTAATTAACATCAATGGCTGAAAGGGGATGGGGGGCAGATAAGCAGGCTGGCAGTCTATCTCTCTGCAAGATGCATGGATATGACCCTGTCTATTGTCTCCACGTAAATCCTGCCAGGCTCAGGAGAAGGTATTCTTTAAACTATTGAACAGAGCCGCCTGAATGCTTGCCTTCTCCTGGGAATAGCGCTGTGAACTTTAGATCTGAGAGAGTCTTGAGACAGAAGGAAAAAAGAAAAGAAGGAGCTTGGCACGTTCTGCCACCGCGAATGACGGGAAGCCGCCGCTGAGGAGAAGTTCGCGGAGTGGAAGGGCAAGAAAGAAAGGAAGGGGATAAATACAAGGAAAGCAAGCTCAGCCAAGAAAATGTATTCCATAAATACCTTCAGCTACATCCACAACTGAAGCTCGACGGACTCGCTTAACCTTTACCAGGTCAGGAAAGACACCCGGGAGGATTGCAGTGGTCAGGGGAGGTGTTCATTTCTCCGGCATTGACTTTCACCTCTTGCTAGACTGCGTGCTTTTTCCGGCAGAGAAAGGTCTCAGGAAAAGCAAATGTTCAGCAGGGAATTGTGTCCTGATTTATTTGCGTAAATGCGAGCCGGAAAGCACAATTATGAGCATGGAAAATTACTTTAACGGGCACTTTTCTTTTTGGGCCCCAGGATAGAAGCCTAAGATAAATGACAACCAAGCTCTCTCATCTTTATACACGCAACCACATTTCTCTCTATTAAATGCAGTTTATTGAATAGAAAAAAACGAAACGGGGATTGGGTTTTGCAAGGATTGCAGCTGTTGGAAACAGGGTGATGCTCTGTTTTGTAGCTGTCCGCTTCAATAATAGATATGTCTTGGATGAACAGAAGGTTAACTCAGCTGCTGTGCTAGTGGATGTCCTCGTTCCTTGGCTGCTCTGCTTGCTTTCGTGGGCATGTGGTGAGCTGATGATGCGCCATATATTTTAAGCATCCTACTGAATGGGGGAAACAGAGGTCACATTTAAAGCTGCACAGTTTAGCTCATGCATACAGAAAGGACTCTGCGAGGAACTCTTAGCGGAGGTCCGTGAGGTCTACTTTAAGAGACGTTATCATTAAACGCAGGCGGGCCACGCAAGGTTGCTCCCGAAATCGATTTGATGACATTCACTTTGACTGTGGCCCGTTCCTCCCGGGGGAGTGGGAAAAGGGGTCTGGAAAGCCCAATAAAATTTTCATGCCTGGTTATTTATATGCTCACGCACGGGTCCCATACATCAATTTGCCCACCCTTGTTTCCACACAGGGGACATGTCGCTGCTTGGGATGAAAAATTGTTGGCCTTCGCTCGAAAGTTTCTGTTTAAGAGGATTCCCCTCATCCGTTAGGTGGAAGAGCAAGAAGGAAGTTGTCCAAACAACACGCGAACCACCACGGGGCACAATTCAATCGGGTTATGAAGACAAGCACTTGTAAACATCCTAGTCAGTGTTTTCAGTTGGAGTACCGTGAACAACTGACACCTATGGAAGAAATTATTACGTATCAGTACGATAACGAATGTTAATCATAATACACTTATGACCAACATGAGAAAAGGCCAGTATGGTAAAGAGAGTGAAATTCAAATAATTTCAGGCATAGTCTTTCTCCTGTTTAACCAGGGCAGGGAACTTTGCTGGATATCTTCATTGGACTATGACGTAGCTTGTCATAAAGGTTAACGTAAAGGGGTAGTACATTACTAATACTTGTGTATTTTTTTTGTGGGGATAGAGTGAATGGCAAACAATATTTCCCAGATTAATCTACTTGGCTAAAGTCCTTTGATAACAGAGTAGTTAATGTTCTCTGTATCACAGAAAGTAATGGGAAATTCGGCACTATGCTTATGCCAGAAATGACATGATTTTAATCCGGCCATCTATCAGGAAATGCAGCCGCAAGTGTAAAATAAAACGTGTTGTCGCCGTTTGTGGGAAATCCGACGGATGATATTTTAATGCCTAATACGGTTCATAATGAAGTTGCTACGTTAAAGCGAAAGGAAGCAGGTGACGGCACGGCGTGTACTCTTTGTCAAACAATCAAAAGCAACTGCAGGGCCCGTTTTGCTCAAAATCCACGTTGTTGTTTGCCGACGTTTGTAATTGAACCATTTTTTGTTTTGTTTTGTTTTTTCCCCCCCGATGGGGATTACGGCTATGGTTCAACCATATGCTTTTTAATCGGTTTAAACCTAGACGCAGTATTGACAGTCTGGGCAAGCGATTATCTCCGGTATATCCTTTGCAAATATAAAAAGCCACATAATGCTCTGTGTCTTGAGGGGCTTTCTCTAGCAGAGCTCATCTTTCAGAAGGCATCGGAGGTTACGCTGAATGGCAAATCAGCCCATTTGTGAGGAAAAGCTTTAGGTCCTTTGCAATTGTCTCTTTTTTATATTCTTTTACTGTGCACTGGGAAGCCATAGGCCAGGGATTCTCAAGTAAGAAATGCCGTTTTATTACTTCAGAGTGGCCGACTGGTGCAGTGGTTTATTATTGGTAATAAAATAGAAATCACACATTACTTACAGTGCAGTCAGGGCACAATAGAAAGAGGGGAAAAACAAACTCATTGTGAAAATTAATTTCGTCCTCACAGTTGATTCTCACATGGTTTGTCACTCCTCCTGTGTGATTTTCTAACTTTTTTTAAATGATATTTATTTTAAATGTTGGGATACACTTATGTGAAGTTCCACATTCAGGTGAATATTTGAAATGTAGAGGTAAGGATGTCTGCTAATAATAATAATAATAATAATAATAATAATAATAATAATAATAATAATAATAATAATAATAAGAGTGTAAATTCATCCCTGAGATGTTCAGATTAAAACAAGAGGTAACACGTCCCAAAATAAGTTTGCTCTTGACCATTAGTCATTGTTGTTGTTGTGGGGAGTGTTGTATTATTTTCTAGGCCTAGAACAAATTGTACTGGATTTTACTGAGAAAAATAAACAATGTTAAAGAGGGTCAATGAATATGTATGAAATTACTTCATGGATATCCAGAGAACTCAGATGTAAATGTCCTCTCCCTCATCCCTCTTTTTCCCCACCCAATATCCTCTGCTTTAAAGAGTATCTGCTAGGCAGGCATAAGAAGTAATTACTTTGGGCAGAAAGTGCCGGGGAATCGCTGTACAGTCACGATAGACTTGGCAGTCGCATTGAGCCACGCTGAAATTCGCTGACTCCACTTCCACCAAAATCACTTTAAGTTATGTGATTCAGGAGAAAGTGGCCTGGAGCAGAGAGATACCACAGCTCGGCAAAGCAACACTAGGAGAGAGGGAGACAGGTGGAGGAGGGATGGGAAGGAGGTGTTGGGGTTTGTAGATGGAGAAAGAATAAAACATGTCTTACTTTGGTGACATATCCAGACAAGCTGTGCTGTTTGCTGGCCGCTTCCCAGTAGCTGTTGTTTTGTTTGTTGGGTTCTTGTTGGTTGAAGTGATTCAAATCTGATCCAAAAGGAAGAGGGAACAGCAGGATTTTGAAAAAGCCTTCCCTGCACTCCTCCCTCTCTCTGAGCTTGTTCAAATCCCTCTCGATCCAGACCTAGGCAGTGCTTTTGTAGTTTGACCACACCGACTGCTGATTGTGCTTCTCCTTGCAGTAACCTTGACTGCTACTTTCTTGTGATGCTTATTTTCTGTGCCAAATTTTTGTATGGATTTTATTTATTTTATTAATTTTACGAAGCTCCATGCAAAGCACATTTTTTGGCATGGATTTCCTTTAAACCCTTGATTTGATCGATACCCTGCAGATCTGGGTCAAGATCTCCGAGTCAAGGACATATCTGAGCCTCCATGAGGTCAAAGGAATTTCAGATCAGTCCCGAGCCTTTGATATTAGTTTCTTCTCCTCTCAATCTTTGTAGGCTATTTTTAGCTGCGCTGACAGATCAAGTGCCATTGATCAGCACACCTGCTTCGTAGACCATTGGGGGCGGAATTGGACCTCATCCATCATTGTGTCATTTTGTGGAATTGTCCCAGAGCGCTGGGGGAAGAGACTGGCTTGCTGTCTGCTACTGAAAGTGATGTTCAAAGACCCTTCTGTAGCCTCTTTTAGACCCAGCAGAGCAGAACCGGCAAAAAGTCTGTCGTGATTCTGCTGTACATTTATTTTTATATTCAGGGCACATGTATGTGAAATGACTCCGTGCAAGGAAAGTAAAATCCATTGCCCAGCTCTCAGGTTGTTATGGTCTAAGTACAGAACTCCCTGCCTACAAGAGACAGACTTTAGAATAGAACTACAGAATATAGACAGATGTATCTACAGGGATACACTCTTCAAATGCAAGTAGTGATCTTAGAAACCTTGGGAAGGTCAGGATTTCTTCTTGGCTCGACTCTGAAAGTCTGAGATGAGTTGGGCTGAACGTTTGTACTCCAGATACTTTCATGTTTGAAGGCCTCATGGCCACTCTTCCATGGAATATAAACCCCAATATATCTTCTGTCTTAGATGATGTAAGGATACTTTTTTTGCTGTGCTGTTTCACACACAGTTTTGGATGACTTATAGAAGTCTGACCAGGACATTAAACACTTGTTTGCTGTAAAAGCCAAATGGCCTCACGGATACCAACCTCCAGCATTCATCAATATATATAAAATGATCAACTTTACCTTCTTGTAAAGGCCTGTTCTTTGAAAAATGTGTGGTACCTACTTTGTATTCTTTGTCTGATTCTTTCAAAGTAGACTTAACAGGAGAAGTAGATATAAAAAATGGTACCCCAACAGAAGGATAGTGAGAGGAACTGTTTCTGCTACTTTAGTTGTTGTTCTTGCTGAAATAGTTGTCTCACACAATCTGTTCACCTAGTAAAACTTTAATCAATTACCTTACTCAGCTCTCCAATATCTGCCCTAGAAATAACAAGCACCTTTACAATGGAAGGGGGAAATCTAGTTTTATTGTGTATGTTCTTCGGCGGGTAAGTGCTATTTCACGCCAGCGGCGCTTTGAAACAGCAATGTTTATTGAAATGTGAGGCTTTTAAGGCAAGTATGAGCTTTGAGCTTTGCAGAGCCATTTTGCGAGAAACTGACAGGGAAGGGGCTTCGGTGTGACAGATGAGGCTTTGTCATCTATCTCCCTGTGAGCCAGCAGGAAAAAAAAAGAGATATATAAAAAAACACTTAATTGAGCACCTCAGCATGAAGCCAGGAACATAGCTAGGGACAACCAGGGTAGTTGTCATTACAGCAAAGTGACAGAGCTTTTGGTATAACCCTGACTGGGCGCAGACAGTAATAAGGGCTGTCAGAGAGATAGGTGGGGAAATCTTTTTAAAATGCACTGCCGCTTCAGATGTGTACATCAGAGGCTAAAGGAGGAAGGTGTTGGAAGGCCTTTTCTTTTTTTATTTGCTTCTTCTTTTCTTTTTTTTTTGCAGTGTCTCTGACAGAACCACCCACTTAATTACTTTATCTACTAAAACCACTGCCAAGACCTGTTCCAGCCTGTTGTGTCTTGACCTTTTATTGGTGCCACGTAGTCCCGATGAGCTCCAGCTTTGCCAAAGTCAATGTGACTGTCGCTTACTCTCCATCTGTGGCCAACTCCTAGGTATAAATGCATGCGTCTGTTTTCTCTCTCCTACTGTAGTGCAGAGGGATGCTGAGAGCTAGCAGTCATGAGTGTTTTTTTTTTGTGGTAAATTATAGTCTTCTCACATTTTTCTGCCCGTCAAAAATACTCCATATAGCCCCACGGACTTGTCTGAAACCCACACTGAAGGTACCGCTGCTTCCAAGACTGCGCTCAGAGGGTTTTTGCATGTTCATAACCTTGTCACCGCCATTTCCCCCAGGACCCACTGACCATATCTCATGCATTTTATCCCAGTTGACAGTTTTTGTAGCTTACATGCAAAGCAGCGAAGGGTACGGTCCATTGCAAGACACCATTGGAAGCTTTTTGAGATTTGGCGTATGAAAGGTTGTCAGTACAAAATGAAGATCTTGTTGCAGACATACTTTCTCTACTACCTATGTATTCTGCAACAGTGGTTCCTGCGCCAGTAATTACATTTTGGGGCCCTGGGGAAGACGTTCAACGTGCAGTGTATTGGACTATGGGCATTGAATCCAAGAATTTGGCCCGCTGCCAAATGCCGATTTAAATTTGCTCACTTCATGAGGGGTTTACATTCTCAAGACAAAAGGTGACAGAGACCTCTGGCTCTTGTTTACAGAAAAACAGGAGTTGACAACTGGGATCCATCAGAGATGATTGGCTTGGGAAAGTTTGATATCATGGAGTTTCGGTGCATAATTCTTCAACCGCCAATGTATAACCCATCTTAAAGCAGTCATTCCCTCCGCTGAGGGATATAGTCTTGACAGGTCTTGCATTCAGTGACGAGTCATTAGGGAGTCGTGCCCAATGCAGAAAGCGTTAAATTGTAATAAAATGTCAAACCGGTAAATGTCAGCGTGACAGAGTGATTGAAAGCTGTAAGAGGCCTATCTAGGAGCTTTAAAGAACAAGAAGTCCTGTATCAATGAACATTTCCTGAGCATTGAAAAATTACTTCTGGGTTGTGTTGCTAAAATTGCATCAAGGAAGAACATAAAGGTGTTTACCATCGGCAAGTCTCACTTTTAAAATATAAAACCGGCAAATAAATTGTGAGGGGTTATACAGTTGAAATTATACCGTAATTAGTGCATATTGATTTATCCATTTTGAAAGGCTTCGACCTTCAGGTCAGGCAGATTAATTGCATGTAAAATGTTTTGATTATTTGCATGTTCCCCTATTTTTATCAGGCACTGAGATGCTTGTCATTTTAAGCCATCTCTAATTACATTTGCATTTGCAGCCTAGTAATTGACAGGATAATGTGTGGGGTTGGCCATGGTCATAATTCTTTTGAAGCCTAAACAGCCAGTAGCAGCCTTGAAACTTGAACTTGTCTGACCTTAGCAGTTTACAGAGACTGGGACTGATTAGAACATGGATGGAAGATGTCTAAGGGAAGAACTCTGGTAGAACTGGCTTTGGAGATAGAGATGGGTGCTAATGTCTCCTGAGAAACTTATTCCTGAATACAAGGGCAGGGGACACAACAGGACGAGACTGAGCTCCTGGTGTTATATTTGATTGCTAGAGATGTCATGGTTTTCTTTAAAACTACAACCATGCTTGATTTCCAGTCAAGCTTTCATACTCTGGTATTTTTACAGTTATCTCCCACTTCTGCAACTTATTTGTTTTATACTGGGCTCTTTGTGGGAAAGGATGGATTTCAACTAGAATCCCACCTACTTTTACATTTGTTTTTTTCCTACTTAATTGTGTTTTAGAATCCCCTATTACACACTGTGACACCGTGGGGGTTTAGGAAACACAGTGGAAGGGAAGTATGGTGAAATAAGTGCTTTATTTTACACATAGGGTGGGTGAAACAGACCTCCATATCAAAACCTAGCTCCTTTTGAGCCTAAACTAAACACAGAGCCCTATCTACACATGTAACTAATAATAAAGACGAACACACTAGCAACCAGTCCAAATCCATAATCCGTTATCTGTATGCCAATGTCAAGTCCAAAGTTCTCTGCCTCACCACAACAGGAAGTACGGTGCGTCCATGTTTTATAAAGCTAGGGAGACAGTCACAGAATGAACAGCGGGTCTTCCGCCAGTAATTTCCCTCCCCCGGGCATGTGTAGCACAGCTGGAGGCAATCTCTCTCTGCGCTGCCCGGTACGGCATCACAATGGACACCCTCACACCTGTGGACTTGCTTTTCCCATTTGCTCTCCTCTGAAAAAACATGTTAACATGGAAACATGTTATTGGTGTCTTTTAGTCATTGCTAGTGTATGTGTCGTGTGATTTAAGAAGAGCCAACAAGAGACAATCATATTTGAACATATAGAACCAGATATGCAACACAGAATGTAACTGCTTCTGTAATGTTCACTTAAGCCTCGGCAGCTGAAGTTGCAGGTTTGCAAGTCGGCAGTGTAAGTTCTGGATAAAGGTTTAGCTGTGAGCAGTCGTATGTGAGAAAATGCATAGCAGATTATTTTGAATTGGACAGAAGGGAGTGAATTTAGCGGCAGCTTTGAAAACCCAGGAAAAACTTCAAATCTCAGAGTGATATCAGTCTTACTTTTTCCACTGCCGAAAATCTGTCCCTCACTTTTTGGCATGAACCGGTGAAATTGCTTGCAGACGAAAATGGCAGCATTTATCGACGAATGTAAAGAAAAGGGTGTTAAAAGAAGCATAATCTATTGCACATTAACACTGTTCAGGAACTGATAAGACCGCAGAGGAAGAGAAATTACAGCATGGAAAAGAAATAAATAATAGTCAATAATCCCCACAGGCACTTTCAAAGGAATGAAGCCCTCGCCAGGAGGTCATGAATTACAACCTGTTTCATTTGAAGTCTCACTGCATGCTGGGAGCATCTAAAGGCAAACACCAGCACAAACTAAACAACAACAACAGCAGCTAGAAAAAAAACAAAAAAAAAAAACAATTTTGATTCCATTATTAACAAGCTGTGACCAGCAATTAATCATCTTCGTGGGCCTGGTGGTGAAAACACTTCCCTGCAGACAAATTATATGATTTAGAAAGACTGAGGTGAACTGCTGAGATCAGTAAGAAAGGCAATTGGAAAAAGCCAGGAACAAGCTTAAAAGTAATCTAACAAAGATGTATTAACATGAGGTGTTAATCTCTCTGTTTTTAACAGGTAGGTTTGAAGTTCTGGAAGTTTCTGTGAGGCTCTGGAAAGCTCCACTTCCCGTGTTGTGTTAAATTGGGCAGAAAAACAAACTCCTTTTATATGTATAGTTAAGCACATGGTTACTGCCCAACATGCCTTTATGATGTTTATTGTAGTATGTCAGAGTATATTATTAATTGTGTGGTTTGACTCACCCAAAAATCAGGTGGCCTATGAATAAAAAACATCAAAGAAGCTCCTATCTTAGACTGTGGAGGTCAGACAGACAGACACGGAGTTCTGATTCCTGAAGCTTGTGAAAAGAAATCAAATCTAACATTCTGCTGGGAATTTTCATTCTGACATCTTTTCTTTTGATTGTTATTCTGACATTGCTTTTCAATATTTGTCTCTTAATTGCCATCATAATTTCAAGCGGCATTAAGCAAATTGCCCATGACTAATGACTGACAGGCAATGATGGCCCGGCATCTAAGAGCCAATGATCTCCCCAGAACTGTGCAGGACAGCTCTGCATGTGACGCATTAATCATTGTGCACAGTCATTACTAGACGGTCCTGAGGTGGGCATAAATTATTGGGCGTCATTTTATTTCTAATAGATTATTACCTTTGAGGAAGTAAAAGTAAACGAGTTTGGATACAGCTGAGGCTGTTTATACTATTGATTGATTGATTGATTCATTCATTAATTCATTCATTCATTCCTTCATTCATTCATTCATTTAATCATTTATTCATTCTGCCTTTTTTGTCTCCAATTTGTTGTGTTTTGGTATTTTTGCCTTTCAGTTTGAGGCCATGAAAGTCTAAGTTGTCTTTGCTCTACAGCACAACCCTTTGACACTCCTATTCCATTCCATCAAAAGTCTTCCTTCCAAACGATTCTTTATCATTGAAGTGCTGTTTAGCAGCAGAGTCAATTCAATTAATAACAAACTGGTGGGACTGAAGTCCTGCCACAAATGGAAAGTCCCCTGATCTTTAATGCTCTTTGAACTTCAGGGCCAAGATCTCCCCACTAAACTCCTTATAATGATGCAGTTGAACCTATTTTTTTTGGGACAGGGAGTAAAAGCCAAGCAGAAGGAAATAGGTGTTGTTCTTAGCATTTACTTCTCACCATTCCCTGTGGAGAGGATTGTCTTTCTGGGAATGGCTGAGGTTGAAAGGGAAGTACTCTCTTTGGAGACTATCTCCCATGGGAACCCTTTGTCTTAATCATCTTATTGGTGACATTTCCGAGTGTGCTGTTGCTACTGCATCTCTCTCTGGCCCTGCTACCCCCTCGCCACTGGAACTTGATGTGTTAATAAGTTGGAAGAGAAGAGAGCTGATGTGTTGCAATGTCAAGGAATATTCCCAGGGGAGTGATAAAGTGTCCTAACATGGCTGCATTTGTCTTTACAGATCTGTCTTACCTCGAATCGGATCATGGATTCATGGATCTGGGCAAAAAGTCCTCATTCTGTAGGCTAGCTCTCAGTTCCTCTCTCGTGTTACTTGGACCCATTATTTTCTTCCGTTAGATTGTTTTTCAGCTTTTCTTTCAAATGTTAATATCAAAAACAGATCAAAGATAACCTCCATATCCTGACTTTTTCCTTGTGGTTTTAATTTGAATGCAGTAGCTACAGTCCAGCAAAACAAACTGTGAACAACTAAAGAGAGAATATCTCAATGCTTTTCCCATATACTTATATTGATTGGCCCCGTTTGATCATGCAGTTGTGTACCCAACCAAAGGCTTGTGGCCAAATCTGAGTTTGAAGCTGTATCTTTTAACTATAGGGTCAGTAAGTGTTTTTATTTTAATAGCCAGCAAACTCCTTTATTTGTGGTGTCCTATTATTAACAGAAATGTTATGAATAGATTTTCAAATTATTGTTAAAAATAATGTATAATGAATACAGTGGTGATTTGAATGTACTTTTCATTTGAAATAATGCAATTGGGCCATTTATTTCATTTTATAAATATTGTTCATTAAACTGTTTAATTATCGATTTTATTTTTGGACAGATTCTCAGATTCCACCTAAAGAAAATTAAAAAGTTAACCCATATGAAACCACCCCACATCATCTACTATATGCTAGAAATGTGAGATCCTTATATTTTTCATACACCAGAATGTGTATGTGTATTTTGTGTATATATTCTAGTCTGTAATTCCCATATGTATTGTAAAGGGTGAAAAGAAATGATGAGAAATTATGGATGGTTCTCTTAGTGATTGTTGGAAAAGAATTATAATCATCATAAAGATCCTGCAAAATAAAGGTACTATTCATGTTGTCACTGAGTCACATGGTCACCTGTAGACAACTCAGATCAACTTTATATTGGCCCGAACACAAAATACTTTCCTCCTAGGTTGTGAGTGGATAATTTACTTTTGGGATTATAGCAAGGGTGTTACAAAGACATGTTCATTTTCCAGCACGGAGTGTTCACCATGCTCTATGCTATTTTCCAGCACAATCTCATTTAAAATTGAAATGAAAAAAAGTTTAAAAAGTAGCACCTGCTGTGCAAATGGACATCTAAATTTAATAATGAACTTAACGTAATTAAAAAATATTATTTTTAGTAGGGACAGCAGATGTTCATTTGTACATTTTCTGGTCACCTTTCAGTGAATATTGAGTTTAGTACCAAGACGGCCCATATTTTTTCCTCAGTGTGTTTAGTGAACATATTTCTACCTAATTATCTAGCTGTGTCCTGGAGTGTTTAATTAGGGAAAAGAAGGGTTTAAATCACTACAGAAAAGCTGCTTTGGGGGGCCTTCCTTTGCTGTTGTTTCCTCCGTAAATTATATGTCTTAAATAAGATGTTAATATAAAGACGCAAAAAACAGTCTTTTGTAATTTACTACTCCTGTAAAAAACGTTTGGCAGGGCATTAGTGACTGATGTTACATGGTCCAGGAATCAAGCTGAGATTGTACATCTCTAGTGGCCACAAAATGTATTGTTGTTGTTTTTATTCATTCCAGCTTCATGGAGGTGTATCCAGTGAATTGCATGCACGATATTGCAGTAGATGGCAAAGGTTTCAGTCATCCTTGCATTAATGTATCTGTTAAAAATAAAAAGATGTAATCAAATCATCCTTTCTGTGTCTAAGAAAAGGGAAACACTTGGGGGGTATCTCAGAGAGATGAGAAACAATAAAGCCCCACATGAGTTAAAACATTTCACATTTATATCCTCTCTTCACAGCTTCCCTGTCACCGTGCTTTGATAGAAGGGAAAAGACCATTTTAAAACGCAAACACAAATACAGTCCTTAGACCCTAGTAAACTAGATATTGGATATATTTTTCAATAGCTTTTGATTCTCAGTGTCTCTGAACTCTTTGACGGCCGCATATTGATTAAGAAGGCCGGCATCAATTTGTTTCCGGCCTCGGAGGTTCGGCGACCTTGTGTGTGAAAGAGCTCTCTGTACTCGCAACAAATTCACACGCCATTGAGCGAGCCGGGCTTTGTGCGCTGTGGCGTGGTCTGTTGGAGACATGCTTTTGATGGCGTTTGAAACTGATTTGGAAGTGAAATCGGTGCTTTACAACCATTCGTTCTCTGAAGGATGTGTTCCGGTAAACCACAACAGACTCCTTATAGTTGTTTTAAGTGGAATTCCTTTCAAAAGGGGCCTGTGCTCTTTTACTGGCCAAGCCGCTCCAAGTGTTGTGTTATTCTAAAGTGTGTTAGTGTATTTTTCAAAAATATGAAAAGAACAAGATAAACGATCGCGTTTTCATTACAAGACATTTCTGTTGTTTGTGCCGCGTTTTTGACGGGGGAGGGGGTTGTCTGCATTCACAGCTATTCCCGCTGGGGTCTGATCAGCCCCAGGCGTGGTTTGCGCATTCGATAGAAAAAGAAACTGTGAGCCGTGCCAGTGCTCCTGATTAATAAAGATCTGGCTGTTTTGAAAATCACAGCCCTACCGAGTTCTGCCACCGCGTTATTGTATGACGAGGAATAATTGATGTGTAAATGCAGCAGGGAATTTTCATTCCACCTCCCCCGCTTGCTCTTTTAATTAACTTGTGTACGAGAACACTTTTGCTGGAACTTAGATCAGCCGTTTCAAAGAGTTTGCTTTAAACTGCGGTGAACACGTTGAACCCACCTGACCCCTAACTAGAGCTGAGCACTACAATTAGTTTTTCGACATTTAGGCACGGTTTGCTTCTGCTGTCGCCAAATCGTCCCTCATTTTCAAATTTAATTTACAAGTCTGATACTAGAGCAATTGGTTTTCTTCTCAACACCCTGAAAGTGTGGTTGTCGGAGGAACAGAAAGATTTGTTTTTGGTCTTGTTTTATATTATTAGCATTCAATGACCATATCAGAAATATCTTGTCGAGTACCGGGTCAGGGGACGGACAAGCTAAGTCCCAGACCTCCTTTGGAAAAACTTGGTGGTGGGGAGGGGGGTATTGGTTGTCTCTCATCAGCCCTCTCCCTCCTCTCGCAGTTTTCCTCAGGGCGCTCGGGTAATGAACCAGACGTCAGCCGGGTCGTCAGTGTCTCACCTCTATGGATTTCAAGGAATCCAGCCTGTCACAGTAATTGGCACCTTATCTGTCAGATAGCTGAGTGGGAGCTGACATTCATTACGCTTAATAATGCCTCTCCTCTCCTCCGCTCCCCCTCCCCCCCTGTCCGGGTCGAGCCGGTGTGTCCAGTTGCTTGTTTTCATTAGCCGAGGCAGGGTGCACTTTCCTCGTGACTTCCACGGAGGGGCAAGAGCTGGTTGCCAAGTCATTTCATCATTCGAGATGCGCCACACTCTCCTTTCAGAGGGTTTCATATCAACTGCATCATGCATCTTGTATGAAGTGGAGTGGTTACATAAAGTAAGCTTTAAAATGCACTAGGTGACTAACTTCTTAGTTTCCCTTTAGAAGTAAAATCATGTTTTCACTTGTCTTACCCTTGACTGAGTCAACCTTTGGTTAAAGCAGACTTGAATGGACTATGAATGCTGTGCTAGATCCATCAAATATGATCATATTGACAATATTCATCATGCACCAGGGTGGGAAAACAGCCAAGGAATAATGATAAAGCAATTTATTTTCTGCTCGGTAAATCGTTAACTGGAATGACTTGGTTTTGTATAAGGAAGCTGACCAAGAAATGGAAACCCCTGACTTTCAGATCTTTTTGTATCAAACAACTAAATGAATTAAAGTATTCTATGAAGGGTCCGAGTAAATTAGCCTTCCCAACATCGTGCGTCCGCAGCTCCCAACTCTTTGTGTATGAAAGCCCTAAAAATGCAGCCTCTGCCCTCAGGGTGTTATTTTTATGATCTTGAAGGAGATGTTCATGCTAACGTTGTCATTTAGGATTCTGAAAATAAATCCAGTGGATCGATAGATAAATGAATCCACAAGCACCGTAAAAAAGAGGTTCCTCCTTCGTGTGTGCTGGTGCAGTACAGGTGGGCACGTCAGCTCTCCTCAGTGCAAAAGGCGGCTTACAACCCACTCATCTGGCCTCCCAGATGCCACCTCTGTCGTACGCAGGGCACTGTGCCCGGGCTGCCAATCTGGTTACTGCGGTGACTCTTTCAGACATTCATCACACTGGCTGCCTCCGTACGCTGCGGAGAAGGGGTGCGAGCGTGGCTCCTCTGCCCGTCTGCCGGCCTGTCATTCCCAATCCCAGTCTGATTTACCAGAAGTGAGATGTGTGCAGAAGTTGTGGGGATGAGGGGGGTTGTGTGTGTGTGTGTTTGTGAGTGTGACTGTGTCAGCAAATAGTTACTTTGACAGTGTGTCCTGGGGCCTGCACCTGCTAAAACACCCTCATCCCTGTTACTCAGCCTGTCTGTGAGTTCGGGTTACATCTCATGTATTTGATCTGTCTTTCTACCTGTCTCTGACTAGCCGCACAGCCCTGTTATATTCAAATGAGGAATTTGAATAAAACAAATTCCACGGCACTGTGGAAGTGGCAAGAGAGGTCGAATAATTCTCAGCTATGATTGTTTTTTGTTTCACTAGACCAAAAGTAATATGTAACAGGACAGAAAAATAGCAGGACATTGCAGAATGTATAATAATAACATAATAATAATAATAATAATAATAATAATAATACTGTTTTATGTCTCTAATCACAATGCATTTGATTATTATTTTTCTATTACTCTAATTACACCATACCTTTATTATGCGTCTAGATTTTACGGCTTTTTCTGGCAGAAATAAATTTGTTTATTCTGTTAAGCTTTAGGATCTGCAAATGCTTCATTCCTGACAGACACAATGTTCACTACACAGTTTTGTGAAAGTATTACAATGTTGTGCTTTATGCCAGTTTAGAACATGTGATGCAAACAAGAAAAACGACAACACTGTAGTAAGGAAGATCGTTTTTTATGGTTGGTTCTGAAGTTACATTAGGTGCCCACTTGGTGGCACTAATCCCTATATCATTGTATTTAAAGGAGCAAAATTCTTGTGCAAAATCTGGTGTTTTTTTTCTGCGCCTCTGTGACAGTAGAGGCCTCTTCCTCTTCCCCTCCACAATGTTGAATGGGTGCTATTATGGGTTGACTGTATATGACCAGCAAAACAGATTTAGCATCTGCTGAACAACAATACAGACTTGCACATCAATACACAATCACTTCTATAATACACATTAACACGAAACAAGGATGATCAACAGCCTACCTTACTTTGTAGACAATGTTCGCATTTCTTATTTTCCATTCTATTTTAGTTGTGATCAACTATTTACTAAATCAATAATGTTCAGAGGTTCGCTCTTCTTTCGGTTTTGAGCATAATTGCAAGGGCAGGTGTTGGCCCACCATGAGCCCATGAGCAAGTTTTTAAAGGACCAAGCGCATATTGTGGCCTGTAACACTGTCTGCAGTGTTTTGCACGTATCGACAATCCACAATCATCTAGCACAGCCGCTTACTAAGTGCTCCTTTTCTCTTGGGCACTTCCTTTGGCAGTCCTGTTCTCTCCTTCAGTCTGGGGGATCAGGAGGCAATTGATTCTTCCCAGTGAGATTTAGTTCCCTGGCCAAGTCGGATCTGTACAGCCAGCCATCTTTGTTACATTTGCTCCTGTTGGAATTGAGTGCAAGACAAAGCGACATTGATTTGCTTTGTAGTGTAGGAGTCGAGGCAGGGTTTGGAATATGTTCAGGTCAAGGTGTGCAGAATTCAATGCCATATAGGCTTGTGATAGATTGATTATACACAAACACACACAGTGGCTGCATTTACGTCCATATACTTGTTGAAAGTTGTAATGTGTATGAGAAAATTGCTTGCATGTGTTTTGTGTGTTTTTAAGTACTTTGAAAATAAAAGTGGATGTGTTTATGCCCTTTTGCTTATATTTTATTCACAAAAGCTTTCAGTGGTGTACTAAGTCAACCCACATTTGTAAAAGCAAGACACATTCTGCCTGTTTTTCTAAACTAGTTAGAATCCCATTAATAAAAGGCGAATCTGCTTCATTTCAAAATCTGTCTGGTTTGGGAGCTTTTGCTGCGGTTTCTGTTTTATTCATTTTCTGTGATATATTTATTCGCTACAGGGGGGCAGGGGGGTGAAGACATAACAAAATGATGTTTTGGGTTGGTAACCAATCCAAGAACTGCATGGTGGAAAATAGAAAGTAAAGAGAATTTCATATCAATAAATATAAAAAAGCAAATGAAAAGTGTAATGGAACCAGCAGCACTTGAGAGAAATAAGAGTCAGTCACAAGATTTTTAGTTTCTAGTGACCGTTCCCACCTACCACCCCCACGCGGCCTATAAATACAAAAGCCCGCAAATGTGCTCAATTCCCCCGCTGACTGCTGAAGACAGGTTTTGACATTTACACTGCAAAAGTTTTGATGGCGGCTGACGTGGAAAGAAACACGGTCCCCTGTCAGGTATACTAAATGTGCCGTCCCACCAGAGTATACACTTAACCTCGCTGGCCTCAATTAAAAGGCCCCCTGTGACGGCCTAGCAAAAACTTGTCACATCACTTTTGGTGGTTGTTGTTTTTTGTTTTTTTTTCGGAGGGAATCAAACTCAGCAGCGCAGGATCTCCCCTGAGGAAAAACATTGCCATGGCTGGGAACGTCTGTCTGCAGAGGGAGGGGAGTGGGGGAGGTTTAAAAATAAATACATTCATTTAAAAATACATCTCCTAATAACAGTTCCAGCAGCCAGACTGTAACGTACACTAACTCATTAACAGCCAGAAAAACACTTAAAGATAAATGGGGGAGAAAATAACGTGTGGTTGCAGTTTTTCCTTTATGCATTAAACAGATTCGGGTGTTTGACATCTCACAGTGGGAGTCCAAAAGGGCGCAATGCCTTGTGCGATTTGTGGCATAGTATTATGGGCGTACTGCATAAATGCCGCCTTGTATTGACACGTCTGCCAAATTAATAAATAAGAGTGAGAATGATACATTCCACACACTTACTAGTTTCAGCATGAAGGCAGGTTTTGTATAATTAAGTATAATTTCTTTCTGACCTAAACACAGTTGCGCCTGGACTAGATGGACAATCTGCTGTTAAAGACGAGCCTTTGCTATATTTTGATGCCATTAAAACTCTGTCCTGGAGAGTAGAGTGAAGGCTCTAATGATGTGTGATCCTTAATGAGGGAGAATTTATATGAGGTGATAATTACGGGGAGCCATGTTATATAGCCGGCCAGGAGAGGTCCAGTCAAAGGCTTGACTCTCATAATGAGTTGCCTGAAGTGAGCAACCTGAATTTATTGGGTAAAGGGGTGGGATGTCTTGTTCCCTCAGAAAAAGTTGGTCTCTGAAGCTATGTAGTAAGAATCTGAAGAGAAAACTTGGAGCAATGATCCGGAAACGAAAAAGGCAAATCCGGCACACTGCAGACATATAACTGCCAACCCGTACTGCTAACTGCTGGTGCCTCAAGAACAGATTAATTAATTCACTAAATAAATAAATCAGCTGCAGCAATTTCCACAGCGTTATGAAACACTACTGTGTTCCTGTCCTCCCCCGAAGGTCTGCAAGAGAGGTGGCCTCGGCCGTAATTAATTTTGGGGGCTTTAATGGACCCTCATTTGTGCTCAAAAGATTCCCATCCATCGCTCAGTCCCATATAACATTCAGATCAAGCTTCCCTGCGTTAAATGAGCCCATATACAGCGATGGTACTAGAGGTCATATCCTGGGTAGAGATTTGTTTTTGTGTGTTTTTTTGATATTAAAAATCTTTCTGATTATATCTTTTGTTGATATAAAAAGCATTTCCGTGTTTTGGCTTTTTTCTTCTCTGAGAGTAAAATCACTGCAAATGACCTAATTTATGTATTTATTTATGTATTTGATAGGTAGTTGATTTCTCACAGTACTGAAGTATCCATGTTGTAAGAGTCTAAGTCTAATCTCCCAAGTGTTTTTGCACCATGATCACCAGTGCATATCCTGATAGTTTGGACTTTAGCTTGCGGTCGAAATTCATTGGGAGAACCTATGCACTGACTTAACATACCAGGCTGTGCATCAAATCTGGAAGCTGAAGGCGGTCGCTCAAAGACGATGCAGTTTCTGAACATATTGTGTGGAGGGCTCAGAGGCCAGAGCAGAGCACCTCTGAGATCCAGAGCGAGGGCAAATCAGGAAGAGAAGGCAGTGATCTCGCTGCACCAGAAAGTGTGCTGCAGGAGAAATGACGCTGTTTTTTCCTCTTCCTGCAGCTAATCTACCGAGAGATTTGCAGCAGTCATTAAGGGCCAAGGCTGAGGCTATACCTGATTAAAATCCACTGTGAACAGCTATCGTTTCCATCTTTCCCGTTGTGTACCAGCACACTAGGTGGGAAAGCAAATACCTTGTCACGTAGCTCACCTCTTTGTGCCGAACGAGAACCTCAACTCACAGGTTACAAATCACATCCTGTTTAATTTCCAAATACTACAGCTCTCCATGGTTTTGTGTATGAACAATTTTTCCGAAGGCTTCAATTCACATATCTCTGGTGTGATCTTTGACTTTGTTGCGCTGTGCTAAACCAGTTCTGTCCCTGGTGTAGTATGCTGTACTCGCTTTGTTGTTTGTTTGTTCTTATTGATGCTCAGTTGCACTAAGGGTTATTGATTCGGTTCCCTCTCACTGAAGCACGGCTCGCGGTGCCTTCTGCATTCGTGCACAACACCACGGGCTAGTCCTGCCCGGGGGTTTCTTTACACTGTGTTCGCAGGCAGTTTAATCAAAATCATCTCAATGAGTTTTAATTGATTGCACGCCTCTATCTGAAGTATTCCCAGATTCAAGCGGGGGTACGAGAGCCGAACTGGAGAACTGCCAGAAGAGTTCAGTGGAGAGTAAAAGACTTATCCCAAGACTCGGTATAAAACTCGAATTTAAAGTATCTGAAGAAACACTCTCTGCATGTGAGAGTACTTTTTGCATGATATATTATTGGATAAGTATTATTTTTCTGTTAGTAAGCAGTACGTTTGTAATCAAAGCGGTAGTTTTATTTAGGTCAGATTATGTTCATGTTCATGATAGTTAGTGTATGTAATTATTATTATTTTGATCTTATTTTTTGTTGCAACCCTCACCAGGAGGAGTGGACAACATTCAGAAAGATATTTTGATTAATTATCATTTAAAAGTCTAGTGTAACAGAAGAATAACACTACTATTACTAATAATTAGATGAATGATCGCACATCATATTAACTTGTATAATTATAATGTCTGTCATGGCATGCAAAACTATTACTTTGATTTGGGTCTCTGTTTTTTTTATAGAAATTGAGAAATTAGAAGGCATCTTTTGTCTCTATTTCTCTTGCTGCGTTGGCAACAGATTTGGTTTATATTTAGCTACAGAGCAGCTCGGTTCATTTCTGACCGTGATGGTTTTATCTCAGTGCCTGGAGACTGTCCTTGTGTGTTAAGATCTGAGGTTGCCGTTTCCTGCATGTGGTGTGGAGGGGAAGGGGGCACGTTTGAGTCAGACCCAAGAAAAGACCAGTGAAGTCAAAGACTGAGCTTTTCCCATAAAAAGGATTGTATGATGAATTTGATTATTTTGAACGGAGGTAATGTAACATGAATTATGAAAAAGCAAATGGGTGGCGAATGCGGGGGGGTGATGTTGCAAAGAGCACTATATTACATAAAAGTGGATTGATTGAGATTCCTCTTCCTCTTCTGGTAAAGGATGCATTTCCTTATCTCTACCATAATGCTGAAACATTTTCCCGTCTTTCTCTCCAAAAAAATAAGAAAAATAAAAATAAAACACATGCCAGATTAGTCAACTGGCCTATTTTCTTCAATCCAATTATTTTGGAAGTATTTGTTGATAATAATCTTTCCTGCATGGTACAGCCTGTCAAAATCCTACTACTAATAATAATCATAATCAAGAATCACAGGAAGTCTGGTAAAGTAACGTGGGGGGAAATGAAAAAAAAAAAACTTTGGTTCCTCGGATTGATTTCCTTCAGCAACGTGTCTATAATGTCAGTCATCCTGCCTCTTTAGTTTTAATTAAATCCCTCGCTGAGTCCCGTTTGGATTAGTGCCTCCAGTCTGGATCGATACGAGAAAAGTGTCCAAAGATTGGATCCACTCGATAAATCCATTCTTACAACACTTCAGTCCTCTGTTTCAGAGCACCCAGTCAACTGCGTCCCAGTTAGAGGGTTTGTGTGTCAAAGGAGGTATTATATTTCTGCTTTAAAAATCATTCAGGGGGTTGGCCCTTCTACTTAGCTCTCCATTGTTGTTGGGTCAATGCCGAAGACTACGGTGCCACTTCCCTCTCGCTCGCTCTCAGCAGATATACAGTGCTGCTGTCTTGCAATCAAATCTTCCTTTCCCCCGCCCGTCCCATGTACACAAAGTACTCCACCTCAAGTAATGGGAAGAGCCTCCCTCTGCCACTAATGGATTGCAGCAGACATTCAGAGGTGTTTGTAGCTTGTGTTTTTGTGAAGGGCACCCTGACTGACAGGAAGCAATGTGATATTTTGGATAACACCGAACTACCAGAGTTAAATTAAGTTTTAACAGAACCTGTGAAACTGCCAACTAAAAAACACAGTGCGCCACAAAGCCAGGAGTGTGATGCAGAATTTTAAAAGGAATCGTGCTGAAAACCTTTAATGCATGAGTCGTACCTCAGTCCCATGGAAAACTGCTGGGATGAACTGAAATGCCCAGACTGTGTTTCCACAAGGCATTTGGTAAATACCCTTTAAGAATGTGCATAAGAATGCGGTGCTCCAGTTAAGCCGGTTGTGATAATGTTTTCATGTGTTTGTTTGTCTAAAGCTTAAGCTAGCACCATGCTTACCGAGGGAACAATCCCCACTGTTTTCTGTCTCATTTTTTTTCTTTCTTTCTTCTTGTACAAAAACAGCATAGAATTCTGAATAGGAATAAAAAGCTTTAAGAGTAGACCGTCTCTCTGCTGCTCTTCTAACAAGGAAATCCTTTCTCTTGTCAATGGGAGTTATTTTCAATTTGATAAATATACATGGACCCAGAGCTGGGGACAACATGCTGGGAACGGGCTTAAAAGTGCAGCATCTTAAATTCAAATAAGGAATGCAGGGCAGACATTTGGGTCAACTCGTCCCAGAAACCAGAAAGATGCTACGGAACACTCTTCAGTCTGGCTGTGCTGGCATGAAAGACATTTCACTGATAAAAAAAAAAAATATGCCTAGGGTGCTTTCTAGAGGTAAATTCATACACCGTGTAGGTATTAATGTCCCCAAGTTGAATAATTCCCCCCAGAAAATATCGAATTGTCCCCACTATGGTTGCGCCTTTTGGGTTTTTCCCTTTTGCACTCATTTTACACAGTTTCCCCTGAAGAGAATAAGGTTTCGCCTTATTAAGGAAGTACTGCATTCATTAGTGAATGCAACCAAATAATTGAAACTTGTAGATTTTTTTTTACTGCCCCTGAGCATTGAAAGAAATATTTCTTGTATTTTGTGAATATCACCTCCATTTTGCCCTAATTTAATGTCATGCTTTGCTGCATTCGTACAGTGTGGGCTCTGGCTCCTTCTTGTTGTTTCCCCTAAGATTATCGTTTGCTCTTTTAATATACCAAAAAAAAAGAGCCAGAGAAACCGGCACAAGAGAGCGTTCAAAGTATTTGGCCCATTTTCTTCTTAAATGCTGTTTTTGTGCACTCTCACTTTGTGGCCAGAGTAGGGTTTGGACAGCTTGGGACTGAAATAAATGAGTGCACTTTTAGTCTAAGCAGAAGTGTAAAATGTAATCCATGGCAACAGTAGGATTTTGGTTTCAAGCTTCATGCTCAAGTCATGGCTAACAAGCAGCACATCGGTACGGGTTGGCAGTAAGGGTCAGATATGATGACGGTGTTTTATCATGTGACCCACAAACTCCTTCAAAGGAACCTATTAAGTGAATTTATAGCAACAGATATATTCTCTTTCGCAGTGTAATTAGGTCTGATTTGGCACTTTTTGGTTTTAAAAACACTCAGGTTATTAGGACAGGTTTGGACAGTGTGATCGGTAAAGGATGATCTTATGGTTACATGAAGATACGTATTTAGATTCGTTTTCTCACTATTCTTGCTTGATTTTGCACTAGGATGAATTTACACGATCAGATCTGTGTTTGAACTAAAGTTAGGATTAAGGTCAGTGATCTGAGAGAGGCACATGTATTTTTAGACTGGGACCGGGGTGTTTTTTCAATACGTTTACATGAGCAAACAAATCACAACTATCCATATATACCGCAACACTGTGAGGGCTTGCCATGATGCCAGGCTCTAGTAATAGGCGGGGCCTCAGGAAATAGTAACAGGAACAGTGAGTGTATATTTACAGGGCCAAGCAAACAAAGGTAAAACCAAAACCAACCAACCAACTCCTTGTTGAGCCTACGTATCCCTCTCTAAACATCAACCGCTAATCAAAAAGACAAAACAGCAAACTGGTCCGAATTGTGAATCCAAAAGAATAGTCACAGTTCATAAGCCACAATTTTGTTACCAGGTTCATTCTCTCGCAATCTTTGTTTGTTCTCTCCTTCACCCCCACTCCTACTCTCCACAACAAAGGGTGTGGAACTTCCTGCTTTTATGTGGGAGCCGGCCAATCAGGGGCATCCTGTGGGTCAGGTGCTTCCTTAGCTTGATTCATTCTTCCAGGGCTTCTGGGAGATATAATGTTGTGCTATACCTCACACTATGCTACACTACATGCAGTAATTGAAGAATGTTTGTGGGAGTGATGAGAGGGCGGCTCAGATCTCAAAAGTTAAAGACGTAAATCGGGACGTGTCATTTTTTTGATTGATCAGTCTTGTACGCAATATGTCCCTTCTAATTCCCTCCCACAGCTTTACCATAGGGAGGCAAGCCTCCCAATTAAGGGTGTCACCAAAATCCAATTCCACACTATAATCAAGACCATCTAAAATTTCCATTCTCCTGATCATGACAAGTCTGTGGTCACTCTCACATCGCCTTATTTCACTTCCCGGCGGCTTGTCCCTAGGACTTGAATTAAGTGAGTGCGCTTTCAGTCCTAATCGGCAGAAAAAAATAATAATTGGTGGGCTCTTTAATTGGTGGAATCCAATTGGTGGATTTTAACCTCCCTATTCTCTGTTCCGAGGCCTGGTATGATTTTAGTTTTCCTTTCCAGCTTCAATTGTAGCTCATGGGGCCTCACCAATAAATAACAGGAATGGTACGAGTCTCCGTCTCATTAACCCCTGCCTTGTCCAAACAAGTGCAGCTACTGTCACAGTTATAATGAGATCACAGGGGACTCTCACTTGTGACAAACGATTCACTGACTCTAACCAGGAGGCTACTAAAAGTAACTTCCTATGTTTCATTTTTTTTAAATCTTAGTTTAATTAGCAGTTAAAACTTGGCAAAAAAAATTGCAATGAGGGTTACAGAGGAGTCGATGGGGAATGCAGAAAATAAACAACAAATATAGGGTACTTGACTGAACTAATACAGTTTGCTACAGCTAATTACTCTGGTCTCTGTGTATTTCTCCCTTGTATGCTTATTGATTGAGATTTTATGATGACATTTGTTCTCCTGGCAGTGTATCGTTTCGTTTAGTTTTTTCGCTCGCAAGCATACGGCTACATCTGCCCTCCTGTTCACCCGCTGTTGGACAGCTCTCCGCTTTTCAGATAGACTTTGTATTCTTCTAGCGATCTGTAACCAGATGTTCCATCAATTAAAACCGGCACACTGTAGCCAAGTGACTTCATTTGATTTGATTGTGCTGTGCATGGGTTTACAATGGCTCTGAGTGTGTGGACTTGGGAAGCTGCCGCAGTGAGTTGGTGCCATACTGCTTCTTCTTGGTGAGAGTCACCTGGATGGCAATCGCAGGGAACATCTGCATCAGATTCCGGTTCTTTTTTCAATCCGTATGCACTTTTGATACATGTACAAATAATTCCACTGTGTCCATTAATATCTGCAATTAACATCTTTGTCATAAAATCGCCAGGCAGCGGATCATTTTGGTAAGCTTGAAGTATCTGGGCTTCAGTCAGTGTAAATGTGTTTTGTGTTGTTTTTTCCCCTGCAAATCTTATTGTAGCATTTGCTAGTCTGCCAGTTAAGACGACAAAGACAGACATTTGTCCGCCAAAGCCATCCGCAGCAAATGAGAGAAATGACGAGGTTCCTGCCTAATTAACAAGAACAGGAGCCAGGGGGCAGAAGTCACATTGGCCAGACGGGTTCAATAAAGCTGTTATTTGACGGTGGAAGCAAACAAGGTCTGCTCCACGGAGGGAGAATTAGCCCTCAGTTAACATATAAATTGCTCAGGCCTTTCTTATAAGGCGTTCTGGGCACATTGTGTCGTATTAAGCGCCATGGCAACAAAGCCATCTCAACTCTCTATCCTTGTGTTTGGCTGGGCAAACTGTCGTTTCCAAACGACTGGGAAATGTAAAGGTCAGAAGAAGGCAATTTAATGTACTTGAAAGAGGCCAGGGTTTGTTCATCTGTGCTCAGATGGGTTCATGATATCCTTTTGGTGACAAGGCCTCCTCCTCTCCCCTCCCATCGCTGTGAGAAGTTCTTGGATTTGTCTAGAGAGAAATATCGGGTTTTCTTAAAACAGTAAATCGGTCACACTGGGCCTGGCTAAGCTGTTTCGAGGCACATATTAAATAAAGGTTTTTCAGAGTTGGTCTGAAAGTGGTTTATTGGCCATTTCCCCCCGGACTCGCCTGGGCCGTTGACATCCCACGTGCGCTGTTGTAAATATATCAACTGGCAGCTGCTCGCCTTCTCGACTTTACAACTTCTCGAATTTACTTCCTGTCCTTTAAGTCTGCACAGGTCATTTTCACTCTAGGTAGGTGAAAGGGGTCCAGAGGTGCTAAATAGTGTTACCAGCCCGGGGACCCAGGGCACCGAAAACCTGGGCAACCGGGACGATTTCTCAACCCCGCAAGCCCGGGTTTGGCATAGGTATAAAACCAGGGTTGACGAAAAAAAATTGTGAACTCTTGTAACATACATTTGTGTTATTTTTCATTCGGTGAGAAGATTGATGTTCATTCAGTAACCTGTCGGCAAAACCTACAATATAATTGAGCACTGTTGCAAAATACGAGGAGTTCAAGAAAAATGTTCCGATCCAAGATCGGTTTGGTTCTACTTCCTACAAGAACACTGCCAATCAGCCAAATGCAAGAAGTATGCAAACAAGGTATTGCAAACAGCTGGGGGCTCTATAAGGTCACTTCAGTTTATACAAATTATCAATACATAATAACTAATATATAATAAGCTACTTCGGGGAAAAAGTAGCCACTTAAAGGTAAGTCTACTTTTGAAATGCCATCAAATACCAGGTTTAAAATTTTCAATTGAAAGGTGTGTGAACATTTTGATTTAATCCGGGTCTTAGAGAAAATAGGTTATTGTTCTTCCAAATAGCACTACCCTCTATTTCTGTGTTCCGGTTGTCCATGGCTCATATTGTTTCTTCTGTTAATTTGACAACAGCACAGTCTTATGATGTGGTAGACCATTGCCTGGACTTCAGTGAAACACTGACCTCAAGCCTTTGTTAATTACCACATTGTTTTAACAGTGTTCTAAGCGTCCCATTGGGCCATCCGTATGAAGAAGATCCGTATCTGAAGCTGTGCGTTTGCTGGGCGGGACGAGGGAGCTCTGTTATGAAGGTTGGCTCTGGCAGCTTTCAAAACCACTGCTTCTGGGGTGTTTTGCGTTTGAGGAGAAAGGAGAGAACAGTTCATTTTGTCAACAGAGGTACTCGCTGAGGTAATGAGCGCTTTATTGCTTCTGACAGTAGGAGTTGCTCGCCATTCATTGAGGTTAACATACCCATTAAGCCAATTAAAACCTTTTAGCAGACAATAATGGAGCTTGCGTGAGTGCTGAGACCTTAATAATTCAGGGGTTAGCATAAAGGGTGACAGAGAGCAAGCTCCACCTCTCAAAGCATCACTGCGCGCTGTCATTAACCGCAGTGCACATTCTGCAAAATCAGCCCGGTGAATGCAAATGTCATCCTTTTGCAGGCTTGGCCCCCTTAGGCATTTCGTTTCCAAGAACAGCAGCTCTGGTACCTGTTGCCGCAGCAGGTAGGAGGTAGTTTGAGGATAAAAGGCAGACTTTGAAAGGGCTAATGAATTCCCTTCAGGGAATCTCTGTTATGGTAATATCCTTTTTTGGATCTGCGGTTGTAAAAACGATGAGAGTTTAATGTCAACATTAGAGACAAAAGAAGGGATAAAAATAGGAAGTGAAGGCAACAGAGGTAGTTTGAATTCTGTGTTTTTGCAGAATCCTGAAACTGTACCCAACCTAGACAGCGATTTAAAATAAAAAGGGCATTGATTTAAATTCTCTCGGGTTTTTGTCTCATAATATATTGTGTATTTTAAAGAACCAGTCGTAGGGTTCTAAAAACCTTGTTGGGCAGCAGCACATTTTACTAGGGCTGTTATGTGCCAACTACATGTACTTTATTTATTAAAAGTGAAGCAAGATGCGTCTTTGTCAGCAACTGATGACATCACACCAGTGGTATACAATCAGGGCCTTCTAGGATAAATGATATGAAAGAAAAATATGTTGTATAATAAACTAATGTAAAGAATAATATAGAATGTTTACATTATCATTAGGTGAAGCTGAATTGTAAATGAATCCTCCCATCATCTTCCCTGTGCATTTCTGAATGGGAATAATAATAAGAGGACATTATCCAATCGAAGTAGCTCAAATTAAGTTAATAGGTAAACGTTATAGTATGGGCTCTTCACACAAGGGCCTTCAACAAAAAGCTGCTGTATACCTGTATAGTGCTGTAACCTTGGGGTTATTGTATGACCAGCCATATTTTGACATGTTGTATTTTCAACTGTTTTACATCATTTGAGGTCTTCTGTGAGTTCCTGTCATAGACCAATGCCCCACGGGTTGGCGCTATATTTAAACAGGGCCTTTCTTTGAATCAAGGAGGGCAAACTAGCTAGCTTGATACTTACAATCAGGGAAATGGTGACTGGTGTATTCGAGGAACATAACAAACTGGCAATCCTCTCTAACCGTATTTGGTATTGAGAAGGAGCTTCTCATGGTATTGAAAGACAAATTAAAACTTTTCCATCAGGCAATAAATCGCTTTGTTCAAAAACACTGTAGGCTGGATTTCATCTTCAAATAACCTGTTATGGTTGTTGGGGTGTCCGAGTAATGAAGAACTGGTGTTGCAGTCTATCTTTTTTTTCAATAATTATTTGATTAGGTTATAACCGAATATAGCCAGTTTTGTTGTTTAAATATGCCAGGCAAGAACGCGAGTGATGTATAGCTTGCTATGCGCGTTTGTTTTCTTGGTACTTGGATGAAGTGGTTCACTTTGCTGAGGTATAGCGCAGTCATAATGCGTGTACTGCCGGGGTGTGAATGTACGGGTGCGAGGCACAGTATTTGTTGTTGAAGGCCCATGGCCAAAAGGCACGGTACGCCACTGCATCACACAGAGAGCAGGCTCAAGGACACACCACCTGCACTGCAGAGAAACTACCTGTTCTCAATCCTGAAACTTGCCAGGCTGTGAATGATGAGAAGTAAAAAAGACAAGCACACAACATAGAGACACTTGAAAAGCACGGTAGATATAGAACACTGTACTTGGTTGGAATCCCTCCACTTGCTCCATAAACATCCACTGCTGGTGGGTCAGTTGTCATGCGTGTGTGTGAGTCCTCTCTGAAGAATATCGCTGTGGCACAAAGTGAGATAGTTGGAACAGAGAAATATTCCACATTCATATCTCCAAATGCAGCTAAATACATTTACTTTACATTTCATGAATATTTATGTTGTATATGGACCATTGGCTTTATGCTGTATAGAAACATGAAACCCTTTGGCTCAAAGATATTTTACCGGGGACTCATAAAAATAAATGTTTTGGAAAGTATGAGCAGCCACAAGGACTCTGCTGTTTTATTAATGAACAGGGGGATGCGGTTTGAGGGCCTTCACGGCAAGAACAATTTCTACTGCGTCTTTCTGACAGAGATTCTGTCCCAAAATCGAACAGACCTGCTGTTAACTTTTCAAAAGTAACAAATGATCCCTGACAAGCGTTTTGCTTTGTGTCAAAGAGCAGAGCAACATTAAGACGAGTTTGAGAGAAACATATATTTCATTTGCATGTGCTAACAATTGTCTGGTGTCTCCTACATATGATCAGTACTTGTTTTTCATTACATCGCCACAAGGAGAGTTGGGAGAAATAAAGTCATGATTTCGCACAAGGGTTGTATTTATTTAGTTTATGAATTCAACCATGTGTTGAATCAAAGTTAATAAAGTGAGCAATACAAGGGCAACAGATTTTTTTTTTATGTTTTTTAACTGTATTATTGATCTTTTTTTTCATATCGTTTCATTTTAGATGCAGTCAGTAACCCATATTCCTCTGAGCCTCTGTATCTTCAAAGCAAAATAATGCTTCGTTTATTGTATTTTTACACACTGCAAAATATAGGCCCCACTGTATATAAAGAACATCCTCAAGTGAATTTGCTTAATTATTGTAGTTATTGAGGCTGTAGTTGAATGCCGGTTTCACAAGGAAAACAGTATTCAATCCACAGGCATCATTGGGATGTTAGCAGCATTATGCTGTTCTAATGAAGGTGTATTGAAGCATACAATTGTAAACCTATGCTGGCTTCTCAAGAGTGCAGTTATGTTAACATTTCCATGTGGAGTGGGGTCCAACCTTCATGTTTTCATTAATATTGTGTTCTTCTCCCATCATTGAGCCTATAGCATGAAAAAACTAAGAGCCAGGCTGCTAAGAAAGACCGAAAACACCATAGGCCTTGAATAACCATCGTATCGAAAGAGCAACAATAGAAAACATGGGTGTCCACTTTAGTCTTTCAGGAGGATTTGGACTGGTAACTTGGATTTTCTCATCTCTGTGAGAACGTTTAGGAGTTAAAGACTTGCTGTAACAGTTTGTTGGCTTCTGTTTCTCACAATGGATTCCATGACAATTAAATATCCAATTAGCACTTTGCAGTATAAGAAGTATGACCTCTTCTATATCTTTTTATATTTCTCTGAGCTACTCTTAAAGAAACTGCAATCCTTTGAACCCTTCCCCTTAATTCTGGCCTCTTTAATTTATGGCAGGGAGGGGAACTGTGCTGTTAAATGCTAAGAAAAGGAAAGGGATAGTCCCACTATTTCTAAAATCACGATTTCTATGTGTTGTTGTGTTGTTATAATATAAGATACACACCACTCTTCCAGACCATATTAGTAATGTACAATTTTAAACTCACCAAGTAATGGCAGATGTCAAATTTCAGCATATAAGCTCTCTCAGTTCGTTCAGATGTCATGTCATAATTTCCTCAATAGCGGAAAAACTATGGAATTACCATATCTGTGTTCCTTACAGCAACTATTATCAAGTCAACCCAGTGCTAGCGTTTCATGGTCTTATGCCTTTATAGTAATTTATAGTATAGTAAGCTACTATGTCCACGACTGCAGGGAAAACAGTGAAGACAGTGTTATTCTTTTTGAGAATTTTGAGAAGAGAAATCCAGTGATTCCGTAGTTTTTTCAATATCCAGGATCACGACACATCCGAACAAAATGAGAGAGCTAAACCCTGCAGTTTGACATCTGCCATTATTTGGTAAGTTTGCACCGATCAGCCATAACATTATGACCACTGACAGGTGAAGTGAATAACACTGATAATCTCGTTATCATGGCACCTGTCAGTGGGTGGGATATATTAGGCAGCAAGTGAACATTTTGTCCTCGAAGTTGATGTGTTAGAAGCAGGAAAAATGGGCAGCGTAAGGATCTGAGCGACTTTGACAAGGGCCAAATTGGGTCAGAGCATCTCCAAAACTGCAGCTCTTGTGGGGTGTTCCCGGTCTGCAGTTGTCAGTACCTATCTAAAGTGGTCCAGGGAAGGAAAAGTGGTGAACCGGTGACAGGGTCATGGGCGGCCAAGGCTCATTGATGCACGTGGGGAGCGAAGGCTGGCCCATGTGGTCCGATCCAACAGACGAGCTACTGTAGCTCAAATTGCTGAAAAAGTTAATGCTGGTTCTGATAGAAACGTGTCCGAACACACAGTGCATCGCAGTTTGTTGTGTATGGGGCTGCGTAGCCGCAGACCAGTCAGGGTGCCCATGTTGACCCCTGTCCACTGCCGAAAGCGCCTACAATGGGCACGTGAGCATCAGAACTGGACCACGGAGCAATGGAAGAAGGTGGCCTGGTCTGATGAATCACGAGTTCAAGGTGTTGACTTGGCCTCCAAATTCCCCAGATCTCAATCTAACCGAGCATCTGTGGGATGTGTTGGACAAACAAGTCCGATCTATGGAGGCCCCACCTCGCAACTTACAGGACTTAAAGGATCTGCTGCTAACATCTTGGTGCCAGATACCACAGCACACCTTCAGAGGTCTAGTGGAGTCCATGCCTCGACGGGTCAGGGCTGTTTTGGCGGCAAAAGAGGGACCCACACAATATTAGGCAGGGGGTCATAATCTTATGGCTGATCGGTGTATATCATAGACTCAATATGGAAGTTAGATATTATAACAACACATAAAGACGTATAAAATCATGATTTTACAAAATTACGGAACTATCTATTTTTAGGGATAATATGACAGTGTTGCTTTCTGCCTCCCTCCCCCCAGCACAGACCCACACCTAAATCACCCCTCTCCCGGTGTGAGGGGAACTACCAGGCAAAACCAATTTCATTTTTCTATTTATTTTTTTAATATCATTGAAATAAATGTTTAGTATGTGTTTAGCGCTCCTGGGAGGCACTGTGTAACATCTTGTGTCTTTTTTAACTTGCATTACAAGCCCATTAAAATTCATAGGCCGAAGAAGCTGGCAGGATCAGTAGACACAAATGTAATGGTAAACAGACATCACAGCAGTCGATTTAGGTGTTTTCATGATAACAAAAAAAAAATCGAGTTAAGAGCCCCATCAGCCTCCCTGACAAAAGGGGTGTCTCAATTGGCAGCTGATTGAGATTAAGACTGAGGACACATCATGCGCTAGCAGACTTGACAGATCAATGTCTTCTAGTTCCAACAAAGAGTACGTGGCATGTAAAGTGAAGCAGAAGACCGAGGAACTCAAGTTCTCCTCTCAATCACTGCCGCTATCTACCAGCTAATGCTTCTGATAAGAGAGAATGACATTATTTAACAGATACTTCAGTAACACACAAATGGGGCACATACTTCAAATGGGAAGGAGTTATCTGACTAGGAAAGCAGCTGACGCCAACGTCTGGATTTTACCACTAGGATAAATGAACAAATTTGAATGACCAACACTAGCACCTATCCTCACTGTGCCTCTGTGGTTGGGGGGCCAGGTGGTACTCAGTGTAGGGACTGTAGTGAATGTATGATGGGAAATAACTCAAACAGGAACGTAATGTAGTGTCTTCCTTACATTCGTCTCCAATCCTACTGGAAACTGTCACTGACACTGGACAATGTGGTGGACTGATTTTCAAAGCATGGGAATAATCATTGTTTGGAAATCCAGATGTTCCGATGTAAGTCTTCTAGTAGGATATATACTGTGTCGTGAATATACTCGGCCATGCCCACAGAAATCACTCCTCGCTGTCTGGATAAACCATGCAGCTCTGTAACACTCAATGCTAGAATGTTTCAGCTGAACTCCTTTGTTCCCTAAGCTTTCATACATCATCTTCTTTAAGACAGCCAATGGGAGGGGGGAAAAGTTGTAGAGTGGACTTAGCTAAGGACAGGGCCATAGGACCGTACGTCGGCAGCAGCTTCTGCATATGATGGAAGCATTCAATCCGCAGTCCACCTCAGGCATGTTCTGGGCACCACGTTAAGCTTGTGAGCAGTCCATCAATAACTGACAAAGCCCATGTCTGTCAATCAGAGCGGTGTAGCTGTACAGGGCCCCTGGTGGAAAGCTAGACTCGACAGCAAACCCGTAACTGACAAGACACTTGATCTATGGTGTATAATTACTCTCTTGCCATCTCTCAAAGTGCCAGTTTATAGGTAACTGCACATCGACACACACACACACCTCCGTAATTGCTTTCCTTCGAGTTAGAAATGACGGATTTTCAATTCTCCTGTTTTACAGATGGGCTCGGCCTAGTTGTTTAACTTGAACTGGTCTCTCAGTTACAGTTGTTAAATAACCTTTACCTGGGGTTCAGAAAAAATCCAAACTTCAGCCTTGTGGATCAGAGTTGGGTTTTTGAGCAGCTATTTGATAATAAATGATTGAATACATTAGAAAATGGTCCTTAACGAAAATAACCCATGGCTTTGGGGGTTTAAGGACTGCAGAACAATGGTATTCAGTTGGACTTCCTGCAACACACAAGTTTGCTGTGGTGAAGATGAAAACGTGTTCGTGTTCACAGCAGATTTTGTGTTTCAAACAGGCTGCTGAATCAACATTTAACGGCCTTATGATATAAATAATTTTCCCAACGGTTCACCCAAAAGCTTGCTTGTTTCTTTAGTGCATCCTGTTTTACTTTTGAAAAATGTCTTTGTGATTGTAATTAGTAGTTGTTTCCCTTCAGCATGTTCAACACAATGAGGCTTTAATAAGCCATACAAGACATATATATATATATATATATATATATATATATATTTATTTTTTGCTGAATAGGAAAACTGGATGCACTTGAATTAGTGGACAATAAGAAACGTCAAAGTGTTTTTAATTATCGACAATATGTTATTTAGGTTTAGATTTTTTACTCGGGTATTCTGATATTGTGACGCGTCTCAGCTGGTAAGTCTTCGATATGATTGCCATGTTCCTCGTTGTTTTCACCTGCTTCATGGTAGCAGACTCTCTGTCTCTTAGTGGCCGCATTGCCCAGCCAAGGCGTTGCAGCCAGCCTTTGCCAACGAAAGAACAATTAGACAAGAACAGAGAGATTTCTAGAGACCAATTCGTCATTTTGCTCTCTGTTGTCAATGCAGCCTTGGGGATTTAGCAATTAAACAGAAATGACTAAAAGCCATTGTCTGGCTTAAATTCAATTAAACACATGTAGGTTTACCATTGACTCATTTCCTGATACCATTTACCATTGACTTGCTTAAGTAGCAGTGGTTATCTTTGGAAAATTCATGACGTTAGAGTATTAAGGATTCGGGTCTAACTCAAATTATAATTCCCTGCAACACTTAAGTATCATCCCCGAATGTATAAAAAACGATTTGAGGAATGTTTCTGCCTATTTGTGTGCTTTTTCCACAGGGCTAATCCCCCCGGAATGTTCTGAGTTACAATTTCTTCTTTCTAATAGTCCGACCCAATCTGCATCGATAAGGCCCAGTTGTCAATGCCACTAAAGATGGGTCAGGATCGATTAAAGTTGTCTGTGTAAAGGGCACAGCTTCAAGATTGTCATGAACTGTCATATCCTGTTGTGTTGTCTTTTGTTGTCATGGCAAAAAAAACAAAGCTTTGGTAATTTTGTGTGTGTGCGTGCGTGCGTGTGCGTGCGTGCGTGTGTGTGTGTGTGTGTATCTTTTAACAAACAAATTGACTCAGAGGCAACATCTAACATCTCTAGCTTTTTCTAACTTCAATAGATTTCTACAGAGTGTCTTAATCGCTATGAGCTAGCTCAAATCAAAACCAAAGCTAATATATATTGAGGAATCGCGTCCTCTCTCTGTGCTCAGCTGTCTGTTTTGAGATTTCCAATAAGATCTCAGGGTGAAACAAACAGTCAACCAACTGGGTTTGTGGGAAACACCAGGATATTAACTAGACTACGGCCATTTAGACTGCAGGGCCATTGATTTTCATGTACAGCTAAGTTGCGTGTAATGTTAATATTTCTGGTATTCTGATTTTAATGCACCCAACTCACAGTTACTAAAGCACAGCACTGTATGCTATTTTACCTTTCTCCTCTCTCCCCAGTCACCTCACGATATTTGTGTGGGAAACCGTTCCAGATTTAGGAAGGAGGTGTATTTAAAAACCAAGCAGGGTGTGATTTGTTTATCTCTCTGTTTTTAGTTTTTTTTTTCTCCTTTTTCTAATAATAAATCCAGGAGTCTTTTCATCAGCCCTCCTGCTGTATCATAGCAGCTCTGTACTGGAAAATGAATAAATACGTTATTTTGGGTGTTTGGCAATTCAAGACGAATATTTGCGTGGAAGCAAAAGAATAAATAAAATCCCGGTTATATCGTTATTATTTGGAATGAAGTGTGAGGCCTGCATACTAATCCCTTGCAAGCTGTAACACTTTTAGGTTACATGTTTAATAATACAAATCCCACCTTTTTGTTTCCTCATTGTCAGTTGGGTATATTTAAGTACCACACAAAATATTTTATGTTAGTTTCACCTCAGCAGACATATCTTTGTTTTAATGTATATATTCCATTGAGCACCAGGGGCATTCTGAGGTGTGTAGATGTTTTTGAGAAATTCTTTCAGGCCCAAGACATACCTACTCGACAAAAAAGTGAGGCACACCAACCCCTCACAACTGTATAATATACATAATAATGTTTAATATGCTAAAAATATATGTAGCGATTCAATTATGGTCCAGGCTAGGGTTATAGTTAGAGTCCTAAGTAAGCATAGGCTTTTGTGAGGAATAGGTTTGCTTTTCTACTGGTGTATAATCTACACTCACCTAAAGGATTATTAGGAACACCATACTAATACTGTGTTTGACCCCCTTTCGCCTTCAGAACTGCCTTAATTCTACGTGGCATTGATTCAACAAGGTGCTGAAAGCATTCTTTAGAAATGTTGGCCCATATTGATAGGATAGCATCTTGCAGTTGATGGAGATTTGTGGGATGCAAATCCAGGGCACGAAGCTCCCGTTCCACCACATCCCAAAGATGCTCTATTGGGTTGAGATCTGGTGACTGTGGGGGCCAGTTTAGTACAGTGAACTCATTGTCATGTTCAAGAAACCAATTTGAAATGATTCGACCTTTGTGACATGGTGCATTATCCTGCTGGAAGTAGCCATCAGAGGATGGGTACATGGTGGTCATAAAGGGATGGACATGGTCAGAAACAATGCTCAGGTAGGCCGTGGCATTTAAACGATGCCCAATTGGCACTAAGGGGCCTAAAGTGTGCCAAGAAAACATCCCCCACACCATTACACCACCACCACCAGCCTGCACAGTGGTAACAAGGCATGATGGATCCATGTTCTCATTCTGTTTACGCCAAATTCTGACTCTACCATCTGAATGTCTCAACAGAAATCGAGACTCATCAGACCAGGCAACATTTTTCCAGTCTTCAACTGTCCAATTTTGGTGAGCTTGTGCAAATTGTAGCCTCTTTTTCCTATTTGTAGTGGAGATGAGTGGTACCCGGTGGGGTCTTCTGCTGTTGTAGCCCATCCGCCTCAAGGTTGTACGTGTTGTGGCTTCACAAATGCTTTGCTGCATACCTCGGTTGTAACGAGTGGTTATTTCAGTCAAAGTTGCTCTTCTATCAGCTTGAATCAGTCGGCCCATTCTCCTCTGACCTCTAGCATCGACAAGGCATTTTCGCCCACAGGACTGCCGCATACTGGATGTTTTTCCCTTTTCACACCATTCTTTGTAAACCCTAGAAATGGTTGTGCGTGAAAATCCCAGTAACTGAGCAGATTGTGAAATACTCAGACCGGCCCGTCTGGCACCAACAATCATGCCACGCTCAAAATTGATTAAATCACCTTTCTTTCCCATTCAGACATTCAGTTTGGAGTTCAGGAGATTGTCTTGACCAGAACCACACCCCTAAATGCATTGAAGCAACTGCCATGTGATTGGTTGGTTAGATAATTGCATTAATGAGAAATTGAACAGGTTTTCCTAATAATCCTTTAGGTGAGTGTATATTTAGATGCATGCAGTTTGGTAACCTATTGATGTGCATGCAAGGGACATGCAGTTAAGATTTTGCAGCACACCAATCTTTGTTTAATTGTCAGGTACTTAAATACAAAAGAAATGTATTGTATTTTGAAAAACTGTGGCACCCTGTTGATGCTCGATGGTACTCCTATGTGTCTCAGCACACCGGCAGGGAAATATTACTTTAGACCACAGCTTATACGATAATCATCCATTCCTCTCTTCCCCCCAGAGCCAGCTAATATACAAGACATGTCTATCATGTGTCTGCCACACAACAGTGTCTGTTCGCATTAAATAAATGAAACTCAGAATCCCTGTGGACTCAGTGGAAGTGCATTTCACACTGAAAGTCATTGTGCATTCATGAAGCGTGGTGGTAGTTAAATGTTTCAGTGTCCTTGCAATTAAGTTTAATTTTTATTTTGTATACGCTGTTCAGGTTGAATATTTAAATGTGTTTGGGGCTAGTACATGATCGCCGACAAACAGTACAAACAGTTCTGTTCAGAACAACATTTGTCCTATCATATCATATTTGTACAGTTTGGTTGAAGAAAAAGAGAAATAAGAAGGAACACTTTCTCTCTTCTACAGCTTGCTTACACCCCCCGCTGGTTTAAGTTAACAATTCTGTAGCCCTATTGATGTTGTTTTATTCCTTTTCCACAAAATATATATTTGATTTATTGTCAGCAAACTCTTTGCAATGAAACCTGACATCTACTTAAATCTCCTGAACCTGCTCATATGCCCGCCGACAATAATGTAATTAAAGAGAGATGAGTTCCTTCTACGTTATCTAAGAACACTTTTTTTTTCTGGGCTCGGTTTAGAAAGCAAGAACGTTTATAAAAGAAGTGTAGGATGATTGTCAAGGCGAAATTATATTTAAAAAAATAAATAAATAAAGGAGATGGTATCCCCACCAACAATAGGTTCGAAATTACCTCTGCTGTTTCTCTGGGGGAAGATAAGACTCGTTTATGAAAAGGATTATGATGCCTTCAAAATATTAATTATTTCTTCTCTTGTTTTTTAATGGCAAAGTGTCACAGTGTTTGTTCAAGCTTTGTCTTTTTCTCCTTTGTCGAATGCCAGCGAAGATGAGAGTTAGGCTTCACTTTTCCCCTTTTCCTTTTCAGATAAAATTTTCTTCATAGCCCTTGTTTTTTTCCTTCTTCTTCTCATTCTTAACTGTAAATGCACATTTAATGAGAAAGAATAAGCATGTTCCTTTGTCTGAGCTGGCACTGGAGGGAAAAAAAGTGATAGGGATACAGCTGTTATGCACTGTATGGTTTGCTTAGCAGAGATCTTTCCAAGCACCAAGCGTTATTCTGTATATATGTATGTATATATGTATATATTTTTATACTGAGGTGTGTTTTAAATTGCATGCCTTCACAAGAGAACACACTCAGGTGTGGTATGACTATATGGCTTGGATAAAAACTGAATAGAGGAATATAAATGACAATGTATGGATTGCATTGGCATGTATTGTATTGAAAGTCAAGACAGGATAAATGTGCACAGTAGTGTTTAATGCCTTTGAAGGTCTGATGCCTAGAAACCATGTGGGCATTTTAAACAGGTTGCTGACAGACAGTTCCACAATGTAGCCAGTGGCCTACAAGATTAAACCCAACCACAGTGAACTAACAGAAAACAATGCCCCTGTTGGCAGGGGCGTAGGTTTCATTTCAGAATTGGGGGAGGCTGTCAATATTGGGGGGCATATGTCCCCTATGCCTATGGAATTATTCTTGTATACTGGCTGTACATCAGTAACCATCAGAAGTTTGTTTTTTGCGTGTGTGCGTGTGCGCGCGTGTGTGTGTGTTTGTGTGCTCACAGAATCTTTTTTCTCTGAGGGAGGGGATGCTAACTTTAGAGTCAGGTTAACTCACAGAAGAATGAAAGGCTAAGCAGAGCAAATCTCAGCTCATTTGTTATGCACATACTCAGTTCACTTACTCAGAGTCAGTTCACCTTGGTGTTGAAGGATTACACCGACTCTTCCTTCGACCCCCTCCTTCAAAACCTCTCAGGCTAGTTGCAGGGGAGAAGTGGGTGTGAAATAGCCTTTACACTATACAGTAGTATTATTACTCTTAGCAGATACCCTTATCTAGGGTGACTTACAATTGTTACAATACATTACATTATTTTTACATTTTACCCATTTATACAGCTGGGCATTTTACTGGAGCAATCTAGGTAAAGTACCTTGCTCAAAGGTACAGGTGCCCCCACTGCTGTTGTAGTTTCCTTAAACAAGGTCTCTGGGTCTGTTTTTGTCATATCAATAAATATATTAATACATCCACCCGAATCTCCAGAGGTTTTGAAAGGCTTCAGAACTGACTTGTATCTGTAGCCTAAAGCACTGTGGGTTTAGACGTGCAGAGCAATGTCAATATAAAACACTGAGAGGTTGAAGGCAGCTGCAAATCTTAAGAGGATATGTTTTACTGAAGAACAATGGATTTCGTCAGCCCTCACTGCAGCCAGTCCTTATTTTGATTTCCAGGAAAGCTGTTTTAGTGGCATTGCTAGTGGCAAGCTGTCGCAGTTGAGTATTTGTTTGGAAATGTTTGGAAATTAAACCAAGGATGCCACCACTTTATTATACAGTGCATTTTCTGCAGTACCCAACTAGAAATCCTCAGTTACTCCAGTCCCAAACTATATGGCTGTTTGTCCCAGGCGGCAGGTCGTCTTTTCAGCCTTTCTTCTGAATGGGAAAGAAGGTGCCCTGTAATTCGCCTACAAGCTGGTGAGGACAACATTTTGCAGACTTACTGAAAGCAACATTGATTACGGGAGGAAATAAAACACAGCACCGTAGCAGAATCAGAACCTGTAGTTTTATTTTTCATTTAAGTTTTTTATTTTATTCTCTGGCTTGGTCTCCCCATTCTCTTTCCTTCTCAGAGGCATCACACTATTGCCATCCATCATTTCAGCAGGAAGCCAGATCTTTCCGCATCTTCCAGTCACCCTGCTGCTTGCTGGAGAACTTGAAGGCGGGCTAATGAATGAAGGTAGACCTTTTGATCTCACCTAGAGGGCCAAGACTGATCTCCATTTGACTAGAGAAAGAGAAAGTCAACTCTAAATAGCAGTGCTTCCAAAGAGCAAAGCAGCCATGGTGATATACATAGCCCAGCTACTGGGATGTTAGTCTTCTTTCATGGCGGTTCACAGTGTGAGGAACATTATTCTGCATCCTTCAGTTCCCCTTGAATTTCTCAGGCTTGTGTAATTTGTTTTGGTTTTATTTCCCCCAGGTAAAATGCAGAATTTGCCATATTGTGTTCTCCTCACCTGCCGAAGCACGGTCTGTTGATTGTGCAGTGCATTGTCCTTTCTGTGTAGCGAGGGATGGAGAGATGGCTGGAACTGGATCCGGAAGACCATTAAGGGGGCTGTGTGAAAAAAATTAAGTGGCATAATGAGAAAATGAGTGACTTTTATTGGCAGACCCCTCATCCCTTCATTAAAAGTCATATTTACGAGCATTTATCACGGGAGCGGAGCACTCGAGCGACGCAGGGTTTAATGAGCGTGGATTGTCACCTTGTTCCAATTACTCGTTACCTTTGACTGCTATAAGCATACAGGCATTAAAAAGCTGTGTGCTCATAATTAGCCGCATTAGTTAAGTGGGGAGAGAATGCATACTCCAACTCTGATAAACTGCCGGGTGAGGGCGAGCCATGAACACCGTCTCACAGAATCAATAGTCTCTGTGTGTTCCCATGCTGTATTACATATTCAGTTAACCTGGCTGGGCATGTTGGTTTTAGTAAATTATTTTGACAGGATGTGATTCTCGGGCTTCAAAACAATTGGAAGTCAGCTTCTAGCAGCAGTTAACATTTTCTTGTTTTTGATTTACCTCAAAAAGCATTGGCCATGATTTGACAAGGAAGACCATTCTTTACTCTCCAGTCCTGTGGTTCTCAATCCTGGTCTTGGTGGGACACTGACCCTGCTGGTTTTTGTTCTAGTTGAGCTCTCAGTTACTTAATTGAACCCTGAATTGAAGTAATTTGATTTAATTTGAATCTTTACATTGTGTAACTATTTAAAAGGTGGTTCCTTAATAAGATAATAATTTCCAATTTTAAACTTAAATTAAAACCCCAACTGTTAAAAATCATTAAAAGGCTCTGGTTTAGGAAATTATTAATTTCAATTAGTTAATTGAGAGCTTGGCTGGAACAAAAAACAGCAGGGTAGGGGCTCCTCCAGCACCAGGGTTGAGAACCACAGCTCCGATCTATACAAGTTTAATACAAGGCCCAAATTGGTCACATACAATAGCTCTTGAAGTTCCTCAGACCAGATTAATTCCAAACAGATCAGTAAAGAGAATTTTCACTCAGTCTGTCTACTTTCTAATTCCAAACAACAAAGAAAACTATCTGTGCTTTTGGTCAAACACAACTCATTACAGACCATTCAAAAAATAATGTAAAGCTGTTATAATTTACCACAGATATTCTTTCACAGCTTTTCACGGGTCACTTCCAGCTCCTGTCTCCCGTGGAGAAACCCAAATGTGTTAGTTTTGTGATTATCTTTGTATGTATTGATTTCTTTATTGTTCTTCATTTTCACTTCACATATTTGTGCCTTCATCTCAAAATACTCAATAAAACCAGCCTCCAACACAATAGGTGACAGGTCCCCTCCCTGTTTACCTTTTAAGTGAAATCTCTCTGGGGTTACTCTGACAGTGATGTGGCCGTGGAATGTGCAGATGTACATTGTGTTTATTTTTCATATTTGACATTTGGCCTCCCCCTGCTGGCCCCGCATAAACAGGGCAGTTAATAATGTTCAGTACATCTGTGCCAGATACATGGGCAGTGAGGCAGAACAAGGCAGCCGAAGCCGTCGGCTGGGAGAAAAATGAAAGGCCTCGAAGCACAATAAATGCTGGGAAACATGGTAGTCGATCTACCTATCTAGCTGGTTAAGAGGTCTTAATTAACCATTGTTTCTTGAAAACAAAACCGAAAATGTGAAATTAGATCTATGTAGGTGAACACACACGTTATAATCAAAGATTAGTGGGACATATCTGGCCTTCTTTGCCTTGCAATAGGTGAAGCACACGCATAATTAGCATGCTGTTCATGTTGTGAACTAATATGACGACTGATCCCTCTGCTCACATAAAGCTGCAGCCCCACTTTCATCCAGTTAAACTTTCAAATTGAGTCTGGCTGCCAAACTGTGATTCTTATTTCCTCTGTGTGGCCATGTATAAATGTTAATTTCATGTCAAAGAGATAATTACAGAATTCAGAAAAGTTCAACATTCTAATGAAGCCAGTTCTGCTGACATTTAAAACTAGAGTTGCACTTTTATATAAAAAAAAAATCCATGTTTTATTCATCCTGAAATCGCAGTTGAAGGAAACATGAGTCAACAGCATGGAGTAAGGTGTGTATTAAAGACATGGGTTTATTATTTGAATAGATGCGGTGGCACAAATGGCCACACAGAAATGAGGACATTTTGAAACATAAGACTAATTTCACACTTTAGGAGGATGGTTTGACCCTGGTGTTCTTTTGGTTTCTAGTAACTAATTGATCCCATATTTCAGTCCATGCATTTCTTACAGGAACCCACAGAGTATCCATATAAATGAATTAGTACCTTCTTCCATTCCTCTGCAAATCAGTGTGAAAGGAATGGCCTCCTATTGCATCCTAAATACACCTATGACTAATTCCTAGATTATGTTCTTTTCCTTTGGTGACCTTGAAGTAGCAGGAATCCAATCAATGCTTAACTTATTTATGCTTATAGTACAGGGCAAGGGTTATACATATGCATATATTATAGTTTGTGGGTGAAAAATATAGAAAGATGGGCCTCTATTATTGTTGGTTGATGTTCACGCAGTATTTTAATATATGCCAAATTAAAGCAGAACATCAAAACGTGGCTGAATTTAAGCGTGTGTGATGGAGTTTCTTCTAGTGACGTGATATTTATGTCTCCAATAACGTCTCCTGCTCTCTTCCGCCCTGCACTTTGATTGCTTGAGTGTTTGTGTGTGTTCCTCTGCCTTAGAGCAACAGAGGATTGAAACTGGGCCTCTAATATAATCACGCTTGTTAAACTATTTATGCCTTAAATAGTTTAAATGAACAGGGACTGCTGGACTTGCAAATGTCTATATTTATAACCATATAACTCTTGTTCCTCTGCTTCCGTTTGCTTCCAGTGATCTTGGTACGGTGAAATGATGTCCTGGGCTGACACAGCACATCCATGGAAACGTTTAGGGGGACGTTTCGACCTGTCATTTTAGCTTATATGTTCATAAAAACAATGTGGGATTCAAAGGGACCTTCTGTGGTCAAACACAAAAACAAATCATGTCCAAATCACTAAAGCAGCTGCTAAGAGGTTTTTGTTTTTAGTAAAATCCCTGCCATAATATGGACTCTGAATATTGATGTTCTGCTTTGTTCTGATCCTCTTTACAGTGACATACAAGCTGTAATACCCTGTCTACGTATATATGTAACAATATCACATATAATACAGAGTTCATTGCAGGCTGGGGGAACAGCAAATATCATTCAAGTCCACTGCAGTGTTTTCTGAGGCTAGAACTTGTTTGAATCAGTCCAGATCCCAGGAGTGCTACGAGGCCCAGTTCTGCGCTCTGCCTTGAATGATTTGCATCAACAACGCCTCAGAGAATCGACAGGGTAGAATCTGATCTCGGCCTGATTTTCTTGGGTAGAGCGCCCGATTTCTAGTCTCTCACCAAGTTGTTGACTCTGTGTATTCTGCTGCTGCAACACAAAGGGTAATTAATTTGGCATTTCGTACTGCCCATTAAGAGTTGCCAGCTGGTCTCATAATTAACAGAAAACTTTGAATCGGGACAGGTTTTTTATAGTTGCGTCTAAACTGAAATGAAGTACTGCATAAACCGAGCATTATATCTTTGCTAAACTGACATTGTAGCTTAATTACCATAAGGCAGCGAAAAATTATAATAGACTCATATGACATTAAAATAAATGCAAACGTAATCTTGAATACTTGGCATCATCTTTATTTCTTTGTTTTGCAATGAACCATTACAGAAAAAAAGAAAAGTTACCTTCTGTTAATTTATTACCCTGATTTGCAAAAGCTCTTTCCTGAAACAACGCGGTGGAAGGAATCCATATCACTTTTGCCTTTAAAACAAGTGAGTCATCTAAAGCATTTGGTTTTGCTTCATTTATTTCTGAGGGCCACATTAAATCAACTGTTTGACCCTCCAGCTAATTCCTAAATTGCAACCCACTATTTGGTAGCATGGTTTTGATTAAGAATAAAGAAGAACAAATGCATTCAAATCAAAGCCACCGTAGTGTTTTTAATGTGACTGGTGCGTGGATCAACGATTTGATAGGCACAAAGCCTAAACTAAACCCTCGAATCGCAAATTACAAATATGTATCCTTTTGCGTTTTTGCGTATTTTAACTTTAAAAAAAGATTTAACTATTTAACTATTTAAGTATTTTTTAACCAAACTGAGGAAGTCCAAAGTGTGCTTAAGAACCACACTCAAGGTTTATAAGGGCCACATGCACTGAAGAGGTGGGTAATTTGTGAGAACCTCTGCTTGTGATGGACAAGCTTGAATTTATGCCTTGGGGACAGGCTGACATAATGTATCTGAAATTGCCAGGGATTGCCTCAAGCTGCATTGACAGCGATAGGGGAATCCCCATACGCCGGCTGCCTTTGACTTAATCGGCAATCTTGTCTCCTTTCAATCATCCCCACTGCCGATACCTAATATTCCAGCACCCACTCACTCCCCCTCAACTCTCACGCACCCACACACACTGAGAGAGAGAGAGAGAGAGAGAGAGAGAGAGAGAGAGAGAGAGAGAGAGAGAGAGAGAGAGAGAGCCCTCTATGTCAGCATTGGAATTGTTGTCATGAACTAGCGGAGACGTGAAAACATCAGAGCCATAGAAAAATTAAAGATCCGTCAAAAATCAATTTGAAGGCAGCATTTTGTAGCCAGCGCTGCACCGGTGTGATTGTGCTTAATGAATTATTTCCACATGTTTTAGCCTTTCCCCATCCACCTCTCCCATAGCAGAAAATCGCTAAAAGGAATTAATTTCATCTTGTTCAGCTGGTGAAACAATTTTCTGCTTGTCACTCGAGGATCTGCCAAGAAAGACTCTGTATGAGAAGGATTTTTTCTTACCCCCGTTTTCTTTCTTTCTTACCATTTTCTTTCTTTGCTCACTCCACAACTAACAGGTAGGTTTATACGTTGGCCTGAGATATTTCCTTTCAGAGCTGCCTTTGCTTTGCCAACAGCTCGCTGACTCAACAATCCTATTGATTCCAGCAGCACTATACTTCTTGTGTCATTTAAAATCATGTACACCATCTTGCTTTGACCTGACTTGTGGCTATGATTTCATGAGCTCATCCCCACTCTCACTACTCCTACATTTCATCCTGGTGAACCTAAATCAAATAAACATGAAATATTTGAAATTTCAAATTCCCAAGCAATTAAATGTTGTTTTTTTTTAATATAACTAGGAGTGAAGCTCAATGCGAGACATTTTTAAGATGATTTGCAATTAAAACCGTTTCTTTTCCCCTCCATGACGTATTCAAAGTTGCTGACAATTAATAAACTGCTAGTTAATTCCTTAATTAGCCATCAAAAGCAAAGTCGGAAACGGGTTGAGGACAATTTGGAGGATGTTACACGTATCCAGTCATACATATTAGCCACAAGACTTGGATCATGTGTAGATGAGTTTGTGGGCCTGCATCAAAGGGCTGCATTTGGAAATCAAAATGAAAGCCATTCCTGTCGAGTGTCCATAAATTTGATAATGATGTCTGAAGATGACAATAGTCGCCGGAGCGCTCCCAGATATCCCAGACGTGGCATGTTCCGTAATTGTTCTGTTTTGACATCCATTAAGCAAACGAGCTCTGAAATGTCACTAAGTATAATTTTTTTTGGTTAATTATCTGCCAAGTGCTTTGATCTCTGAAATGGCAGATGCTCAACACAAACTAAGCGCTCACATTCTGTACGGACGTGCTTTTTTTTACCACCACCCAATTAGCGGGGGAAATATCATTAGACCACACACATCTATTAACCTTTGGCGGTTTACGGCTAAACCTCCTCAATTCGCCATCCTCCCAACCCCACCCTCCACTTCACACTTCTGTGCAACCCGTCTGAGCTTTGGAAAGGAAACTGACGCAGCCATTTCAGAAGTCTTCCACTTGACACTCACAAGAGCAGAGATATTTCCAGGAAAGCGATACACTCTCACTTAGACGCTCATACAAAGAAACCTAGATCTTGCACTTTTCGAGACAGACTTAGGGAAGTGGTGTGAAAAGGGATACTGTAATAGATGGAACGATTGAGACATCAACCCTGAAATTCTGTCCCTTCCTCTCTTTATATATATATATATATATTATTCCTCTGTGAAGCATAAGTCGTATATCACTTCCCTGTTTTGTGGCATGTACAAAAGTCGATTGAATTGACTATCGTGTCATCTTGTCTCCTTTGCAGCCCATTGAAGATAAACAGATGGCACTGGTTCCTAAGAGCCATGAAGATGTAAATGAAACGTATAAATAGCCAGTTGCCCTAGGCTAAAATAAAGAGAAAATAAATAGAGTCAAAGCTTTGCCTTCCATCTGTATTAAATTCATGAGTTTGACTCGGATTGTACTTTGTTCAGATTTTATCGAGGGCATTTCCCATGATTAATGTGCTGTTAATTTGTATTTGCCGCCTCCGGGAGACAGAATCTAATGATGAATAAGCCACCAGTTCAAAAGGCATTTGTGTGAAAGTGTTGCAAATTTTAATCGATAGGGGGAAAAGACACAGGTTGGAGATTACATCCCGGTGCCTGGAGTTTCAAATTACACCCCCCCGGCCCCCTCTGTCAGCGTCACATTCTACCTACAAGGGATGCTATTGGGAACGCGCACGTATACGCCAAAAAACTATTTTCCGAGTGGCACGCTGGAGATGTGCAGGAACTTAATTAAGATGATCGGAGGAAATGTGACTGGAGTTCAGCATTGAGCCGTCAGAAAGTGCTGCAACCCCTGCTTAGAATTAACGCTCATGTTTTATACACACAGAGATGACAGCAACAAGCTTTACGGGGTAATTACTAGGTTGGTATCTTGTTGCCTGTGATGCTTAATTAGGGCTAGGGTCAAAGTTATTAGATATTGAAACAAAATACTGCCAGCTTGTAATATAATTTAAAACCAGCATAATGTAAGCTATCAGGGTAAGCTTAAAGGGGTCCTGTATAGACAGCCATGGAGATATATGTAAATTACTACTATGTTGTGCACTTGCTTTAGCTCATTTGCACTAGGATGTGTGCTAATTTTCTTTTTTTCTTAATTTCCTCTATTTGTAACGCTCTGAAAAGGTTTCTTGTGAGAACTGTATGGGTGTCTGTTTGGAAAAATGTGAATACTACGACAACTAATTATAAATTCGACACTGGGTTTCCAGTCTAGTGTTCAGTTTCATATTGTGAGGTTTTTGCAAAAGGTTAGTCTAAAGTTTAACTTCAGTAAGTGTCAAACCTCCACCGCACACTGCATTGAAACTGCAAGTTCACAAAGATCTAGATTTGCACAGACCGCTGAAATGCGTTTGTTTGTCTTACTTACTCCCTTACTTTTCAAATACTGGAAAGAAAAAGGAAAATATAGGAGGGGGAATTCAAATTCAATGAAACCCCAATTTGAAAATGCATAGGAATACATTTGATAAATCCATTCATTCCTGACTAAACAAATTCCAGGTAAGTCTATGCCTCAGAAATAGGCCAGCGAGGATTATCAATGTCCTTCCATTTAAATGAGTTTGTTTACAAAATGTGCTTCATTCCATTCAAATTCAATATAGGTTTATAATATTCACACAAAAAGCAAAAGGATTTTTGTGTTTATTTTGTTGTGAGTTAAACTAACACAGTGCAGGAAACGAATGGACTGAAAGAAGTGGAGTTTGCTGACTGATTTAAAAATATTTCTCATTTCACTCCCTTTCAAGACCGAAAATACCCCCGTGTGCAGAATAAACAAAAGCAGATTTTAGCCTGGTGCACGTTGTGTCCATGTGTTGTTTCTTTTATTAGTATTTCCTCTTTTTTCCTGCTTGATACAAAATCATACAGCAGGTAGCACAGAGAGCCGGGAGATTAGATTTCAGTGAAAAATTGAATTTGCTTGTGGAACAAGGCGGCTTTCAGAGGCTTACATAGCTCTAAGTGGCTCTGCAGTATCAGGCAGGCACCAGGTTGGCTTGACTGATTTGACTTTTTATTCCAGCATAACTCTCGGATATTGCCCGGGCCGGCTGTTTGCCGTTTGTTTCCCCATGTTTGATAAGTGTTGGCTTTCACCTGACAGGAGCGACTCGCACATTTCAGACGGGGGATTTGTATGTACAGGGAGGGTAATGGAGGGGTGGTCAACCCATGTTTACAGGATTAGTTCAGAACCTAATCACCCCTACCATCCATCAAGTGTGGCGTAGTATCAGAGTCGCTGTTTTCTGCGTTTAGAGACAGGGTCTTGATCTATAAAGACAGAAAGAAAAAAATTTAAAGAAAGAAAAGACAATCAGAATAGATTAGGAAACATTAAATGGAAGGAGAGGAGAAAGTTGAGGCTCCTTGAATGTTTTGTAGTTAACTTCCTTTCAGATGCCTAAAGTGTTGCTCTCCTAGCCAGCATTCTGGGTTGAATAGATTTCTGTGGTGTAGGGTTTTGGGCAGCAGCTGGTGGGTTTTTTTTTCTTGACCAAATGTATGTTATGAAAAATTGATGCTTTTCTTTTCTAAATCCGCATGGTCTTTCAGTTGGATGTGTCCTACTTGATCCTTGCAACTCCCCACTAACCAACTGCTCTCTCTGTCTCAGCAGGGATCGAAAGCAGCGATGCCCTCCCGGATTCCATGCCGTCAGTGCCGGGGACGCTCCCCCACTTCCTGCAGGAGCCGGAAGATGCCTACATCATCAAGAGCAACCCCATCAAGCTGCGCTGCCGAGCCATGCCCGCCTTGCAGATCTTCTTCAAGTGCAACGGTGACTGGGTCCACCAGAACGAGCACGTCTCCGAGGAGAGTGTGGACGAGAGCACGGGTAAGTTCTTGAGTTTCCTACTATGAGGTCAGGGCTGAATTCTGGGCCAACTGGGATGGCTCAATGGCCCTTCCCCCATCAGTCCAGGTCTGGAGGCAGCACCTTGGATTTAGTTTGAAAACCAAACCTATGTTGGATCTAAACCACGTTTGGAGGTATTGGAAGGTGCCAAGTGTGAGTGTTTGATGCATAGTCAATCAGTATGAATAAATAGATGATGAGGTGTTAGTTGGTTTAAATTCCTGGGCTGTTAGGAAGCTCTGAGGACCGATGTTGAGAACCCCCTTGGTCAGGCAATCTTGGAACATTGAATGCTTAGAAAGGAATGGCAAATGCCAGAGTTGTCTGCCTCTGTGTGACTTAAGGAAACTCTGTTGAGGCTTCGTGTTTGGAACAGATGTGATTCACAACATTAAACCAACTACTGATGTACATACAAAGGTTGGCACACAAATAGCAACCCCCCAAAGCAGTTTTATGTTTGCCTTTGTCTAATCGCTTACATTCCAGACACCAGGTCATTGAAATAGTGTACCTAGTTTATCTAAATCAGGGGTGTCAGACTCCAGTCCTGAGGGGCTGCAGTGTCTGCTGGTTTTTGTTCCCAATTACTTAATGTCATTATTTACTCAGGTAGGCTTCTCTACAACTTTAATATTTAGTTTTTTATAGCCAATACCTTACAATCTGTTGATGGCTCAAAACACTGAACCCACAGAACATTTCAGAGTCTGGAGAGAAGTGTTCAATTTATCCCGTTAATTAATCCAAACCCAGCAGACACTGTGGCGACCCCAGGACTTGAGTCTGCTCTGAAGAATCTAGTATACCTAAAGGGGGAGTTCTGAAATCCAAAACTTGATGCAGGGCTAATGTTGATTACTAATCAAGTACAAATGTATAGATAACAGTTCCAATTCAGCAAACCTCTGAATTGAAAGGATTCAATCCAGCTTTTTAACAGCAATCATACTTTTCTCATCCCCACAATATTAAAGAATCTTGATACATTTCTTTTACGTCTAAATGTTAGTATAAAATATCTTGCACATATCCAATTAGTCACCTTTATCTTAACAGTCTTAATGACTTGAGGAACAGGTTAATCAGTTATGTGTAGATAACGAGCCATCACTGTTCACAACATTTCCTGTCCGAGTTCATGAAGTATTTCACACAAGTGACTGGCGCTGTGGAGATAGATTTGAAAAATTCGGTCTGACACCTCCCCCAATGTGTCCTGATTATTCTAGCAAGAAGGTCTCTCTGATATGCACAGAGCTCTTCTGAAACTCAGAGTGTTTTAATTGCTTCACTAACTTCATTATTTTGTGATTGCTCTGCTGTGAAATTGTTGTATGCCTGGTAATGGGGAAACAGTGTCACGGCTGTAATTATTTCTGGTTTTTGCAAAGAGAAAACTTTTTTTTTTTCTCCCCCCCCTTCTTCTCTTAAAATTGAATCACCTCCTGTGTAATCGAGTACCATGAAGTACAGCATGTGTAGACTTTTCTAGTTTTAATTTGGGTCATGGTTATGCAACTGGCTACTAGAGACTGCGGTACTCCTGAAGTTGACTGAGGGTAGAGATTGAGAAAGGAGAAAGGATTGCGAACACCTCAGTAATTTGACTCAGAAAGCGTGTTCTTTCCTAGGGGGAGCACAAATGTCTAGAAAACCTGTGTAACTGTTGTGCGTCCCTATGTTCTCTATTTCCTGAGTTTAGTTTGGGGGTGGTGAGTCAAAATTAAGGTCAATTGGCAATTCTAAATCAGGCAGAAAGGTGTCTGATGATTTTTAAACCTGACAGAAATGTGCAGCTGCGAACTAAGGAGTGCTCCAAACTAAAGCACAGCCGATTGCAAACTAAGAATCCTCATCTGAACGCTTGCATTGCCTGGTAGATGCAGTAAGTTAGACAATTAGTCAGTGTTTTATTTCACTGTTCCCCCACTGAAAGGCTTTTGTTGTGTGAAATGTGACAAGTGGATCAATTCTGGGTGGGATTTTGAACATTTAAAGTGAGAAGGAAGGGTGCATTGGAAATGATCATTTTTGCATGATCCAATTTGTCTTATTGATCATGGACAAGATGTTTGCCTTTTAACTTTGAGGTCTATGTGGATACAGAAACGGGAGATTGTTTTAGGCAATCCTAGAAAATCATTCCCCAGCTCTAAGAACAATTAAATACGCTTTCCAACGCTGGTTGTAGAATCAGCCTCCTCTCACAAACCTTACTTTTACTTATTTTACTCATTCCTTGCTGCTGAGACCCATTGGCCTTTAATCTCTGTCATTCAAAAACTTATTTGCAACCAAATGCATACAATTCCCAGAGCAACAATGTGATTATTAAACAGCAGAAAGATGTATAAAAAAGTGTGTGCAGGCATGTCAAGGCTTACATCCAAAGAGTATTTTTTCATACTTTTTTTTTTTTTTTTGCTGTACTGTAAACTATTTCTTTTTATTCCTTGCACCATAGGGGTTCGGCTTTATTCTTCCTGATATACAACTTTGGCGTTTCAAGGCCAACATTAATGAGGTGCAGAAGTATGGGCGGCAGCATTTTTCAAGAATCTTTCTATTTTTTTAAATATCACTTTTCTGCTTCGGCAACACTTTTAATGTCTCCGTGTCACCGCATTTAATAATGAAATCAGTGACACGGCATTTATTGTTATATTAAAATACACCTCTGGAAGCACAGTAAGTGTTGTATCCTGGAAAGGTTATTGCCATTTTTTAAGCAGATCTGAGATTTCACAGATTCTTTTTGTTTTTCCCTTTATAAGTTTAAAGGCATCTACGGCAATTATTCATAGATTGAAAAAGAAAATGGTGCTGGAGTTATTACACCATTGACATTGGATTGGAGGTTTTTGTGGTCAATGGTTACTTTTAGCTTTCCGGTGCATTTTATTTGTGCCGTTCTTTGCCCTTTTTTCATTTGCTACAGATCGCCGTCCAGTTCCATGACTGCGTTTTAAATTTTTCGTTCTCTACAGGCAGATTTCCAAATGCCTTTTCAAACTTCACAATTTGCCCCTCAGTGCAAGTAGTTTCCACCCCTATGTTAGATATCACTCTGATCTGGTGTAGAAATGCACCATTTGGCATTTGTCCAGCAGCTCTGGATGATGTCACTGGTGTACCGAAGGGAGGTGGACATCTTGGAAGTGAGCGCAATCTATCAGTCTATTTTGTGGACCCTTTTAATTGTTAAAGGATTTCAGAAGAATCTTTTGGAATGTTTAATTAAGTCAAATAACTCTATAGGACAACTTAATGAGCTAATTCATAGAAATTAGTTTGGATCTCAGTTTACTAAGATTTTAATCTCTATGCGGATGGGCATTTCTCACCATATAGACACCTGGAATTTGTGTTATATTACTGTAATACTAATGTTTTTCTATGAATGAGCTCCAGATGTTTGCAGTTTCCTACCCTAAAGGACTGTAGCCTTTTTTGTGTTGCGCTCGTATTCGGTAATTTTTCACCTCTGCTGCTAACCTACAGAGTGGATTTATTCCCTTCAGAAAAAAATGTGTGTTTATTATCTTTCGGAAAACTTTCCCCACTGTGACTCCTGTGAGATTTAACGGATTAGGAGACTCAAGTGGTTTGCAATTAAAAGGACCAAAGACTACCTCTGCAATATCTTTAGAGGAGATCAGGTTTTATATCAGAATTAGGCTCGTAATAGCTGATATCTACATCCCCTACACCACAGCGGGTAGACGTATAATAGTGAGCAAAATTGTGTTATGGATTAGGTGCGATTATCAGCACGCACGATCTGCAGAGGATTGAGTTTATCGATTAGGACATCCTCCTCCAACGCCTGTGACAGTTGCTGATAGCATCTCTTATTTCCCCGTCAAATAGGGTGAATCATGTCCTCTGATAAAGTAAATGATGCCCTTGAGTTTGTCAGGAGGACTCTGTCACAAGGGAAAATAATTACACCCCCCAAAACGCACGCAAGATTACAAGTCCAGTGGAGGACCGTGTCTGTATACACCTTTCAGAGAAGGGGACATGAGCAAAAGTGCTAAAGTTTGGATTTGCAGCATTTCTTACCTCCATTTTTTTCTTCACCGTACTGTAATTCAGCGACTTGTTGGGTGGACCGACACTGTTACAGATTTCCTCACTTTCATGAAAGGATATGTCGACAGCTGTATGTGAACCAGTGTTTTTTGTTGCTGTAAGATACTTCACCGTCAGTCTGTTTAGGGTTATCAGTATGAAGTCCTGCTTGCACGAATTAATTGGCAGTAGACCTCTCGTCCAAACATGGTGGGAAGGGGGCCATTCAGGTTTAACTGGTAACTAATGACTTAACTGGTATGGGATCAGTGTGGATATGTTCAGCTCCCCAATTTGGACCAAGCTGTTGTTTCCTTGACCACTCCACTCCACTCCACATCCAATGAGAACTAGCATTTAACAGGACTTAACATGTGTTGGATACACAACCCGGCGGAGTTTTGTTCTCCTGCCTTGTGATGGACTTTAACCATTGAATTACTTTCTCCTCAAGCACAAGGAACAATGTCAAATGTGTCCAGTTAAGGTTTATTACTCCTGCACTTGGTGATGGAGTGGCGGTTGTTTATTTGAGGAGGCTCTGAATAAAATGTCTGCATCTGCTGTAAGAGGGCGAACCAGTGCAGTGGAGCAGAGAGTGTCGTTGGTGTGGTCAGGTCTGGACACACAGGTCAGGCCCCTATCGCAGGCCCTGTAGTTCCAAGTTACTGTTGACGTCTGTGACAAGAACCTTCTCTCGCCTCATGAACTTGTTAACTCCACGTGTCCTTAAAACTGCTACGTGCCTTTCCCACATTTACCAACTTCATAAGAGATTGATCTGGGACACCTCTCTCTACGCCCCCGCAGTCTGTGGTCGGGAGAGTGCATTTGATAACGGTTTGCAATGAATACCGAAGAGCGCCCTGTGGCGGCAGGACACGCACACTGTCATATCTGATAGCGTGAAGCCAGGTTCCCAAGAGTCCCTTGCTCCTGGCGGCATCTTTTGTCCAGCCAAGGGCACTTTCATAGGCAGTGCATCGCTCACCCCGGTGGCCTTTCCCTGCCTTTTGTCTGCTTCCGAAGAGAAGCTTTGTATTTGTATGGAGACAGTGATGTCAGGAGGGGGGCTAAAGCAAGCAGTTTGTTTCTGAGCATAATTGTTTGTCCCTGAGAGGTGGATCTTACTCCCTTCCCTAGTGACCATGAAACACTCCCACCACCACAGCTGCAGGCCCATGGGTGTGAGTGAGTGGGTTCTAGTTAATTGTCTCCTCCTTGCGCCAGTGGGAACGGACTGTGAAGTCCCCTGCGTTTTTCAGACTGGCAAGGAGGTTGTTGTCAGAGCCAGCGGCATTGCTACATTTTTATTTCTGAATTTATTTTGATATTTCTTTTGACTCTGGAGACATGCTTCCCTACTAACCTGAAATAAATGAATGAGTTTGATAGATGTCAAAAGAAGGGGGGGAGTCATTTGGTCTCATCAACTCTTTATAAGTTTTCCAATGATTTCTAGAATAGGCAAAACAGCACATTCAAATTTAGCCTGAAAACCCCATAAAACAAATATATACTTGTATTGAAAGCTGCTATTTTGTACAGTGCATAACCTCCCTCATTGTAAAGTGTGGTGATTCATGTACTTTTACTTCAAATGTGAGAAAATTGGTTGAATGTGAGAGGTGTGTGTGATGTCACAAGGAAGACAATAAATTAGGGAGATGAGAAAAGAGTTTACTGTATACTTGCTGCCCCATTTAAATGTCCATCGTCATAATAAAAGGCTGTAGATTATGACATTAAAAAATGCATAGCCCCCACAAAGACAAAATAGTGCTTTTCTTTTCTGAACCCTGTGTTACCAGAAATGTAATATTTGATCATTCTACTTGCTGTGATAAATTATTTAAAGCCAAGAAGCATCTTGCCAGCTGTGTTTCACAAAGCAAGGTACGGCATGATCAATATTTCTCTTACAAGTTAATTAGTATGTTCTTTAGTTATAATTAGCAATGGGCTCCTTTGAATTCCTCAGATTTCTGCTAACAGCCTCTGGTCATAATGTAAGATTAATGTAAGATAGTATAATACTCATCTCCTAACATTTAATGTAGTTAGCCTGTTTTGTATTAACACAGCCTCATCAAAATTAAAAATGAAATAGGGTGCCCTTGGATCTGTTCTTGTGCGTCTTGATTGCTGTGTGAAAGAGGTTTGTCAGGCAAACCATTCCCTTTGAATTCTGCTTTACAGATGCGAAAGGTACAGGTGCCTGGAAGCTATGCAAACTTGCACACTTAATTGTTCTGTGTCTTATTCATCCCCTCTTAAAGTGTCAATCCACACGACTTCCCTTGCTTTGTGATCGAGGGAAAGTAAAGAGTACTAATGGGTTTCCTTCCTTCCATGAAGATCTGTACACATCGATAATCAATTAACTGGAACAGCCAAAGATATCCTCAAACCGAGGTTTCAATTGTTCACTTCCCCCTGTTGGGCTTTTTCAATAGCCTAACATGTTCAACCAAATGGGTTTCGGAAGAGACTGAGAACACCTCCCATCGATTAATTTCACAGGTCGACCGACACACATGCACAAAATTACCCAGCCCGATTTTGCGTTATTGTCCTTGGTCAAGGCAAACAGAAACCCCCATCATAACAAGTGACGAGGCAGAGGGGAGCAAAACATGTTTTAATGACCTGTATTCACGCCCATCAATTCAACGGCTTAGGTTTGGATGAATTGAAATCTGTTGGTTATACACTGTGCTATCTTTTTTTTCCTTCCAATGATTTATGCAAATGTATGTAAATATTATTTGTAATTAATCAGCAGGGTCCTGCATTTTCCCCGTCAGTTTGGCTCTCTTCTCTCGTAGGCCTTCACAGCTTTGTAAGCATCTCCACAGCTGTACGCAGTCGGGCAGCTCTGCTCGGGCTTTTGGCTTGACTCCGCTGCATCGGGGATTGAACAGATCGGACAACGTGCCAAATCCTACAACACTCAACGCTTTTACCATAACGATAGCTGCAGCTCCAGTCCAAATAATAACAGAGACTAGAGGAAGATCACATGCAATCGGCTCTCAGACCAGGGACCCGATGTAGCATTAGTGGCCGCCATTACAAAGATTATTATATAGAGCAAATTGGAGTGTCACCCCCACCGCCAAAATCACTATGGGGCTACTAGGGAGAAGTGATCCAACACAGCGGGAATATTCTTTTAGGTTTGGTTTTTCAGCCCCATTTTTAATTATTTGTTTAATTCCATGCCGTTCGTCATGATCTGGGGTCATGGCTTCTGTGTTGAGTCTGAAGTTGGGGTCTAGTTTGACTGTAAAACCATTCTGGAATTTGCACTGAATTCCGCAATCCATAAATGCCCTCGCTGGCACGGGTTTCGTTTTGTGATGAGGAATACAACAGGCTTTAGACTGGATTGGGCATTGGGCAAAAGGGGAAGATCTGAAAGCAAAGGGAGCACAAATGGGGCAAGCTTAGGTGACAAATTAAATATGGTCCTTGTCACTTGTACATGGCAGAGCTGCTGTTGTTATTCCTGTCAGAATTCGTTTTTTGTGCCGAGTGAAAAAAAAAACATAAAATGGTTTATAAAAAGAGCAGACTGCCATCGCAAAATCTGTCCTCTGGGTGAAGGGGGGGAATAAATATGTGATGTATGTGTGAGGCATGTGTCGGAGTACAGCAATTTTCAAAGCTGAAGGTGCAGCTCAGCATTGATTTAGCAAGCTGTGCTCAGAATAATCAACTGCAAACAGTGTCTGAGCCGCCCTTAGCCGAGTGACCCGAGGATCAGCCTGCCGTCCCTCCCGTCCCTGCCAAGCGCCACTTATGCAGATCAGCAGCTGGCAGCGAAAGTAAAGATTGGCATGTCCTGACAGCAGTGACCCCCCCCCCCTTCCCGGCCCAACAATCGAAATCCCTGACCAGCCGAGATATTCCCACACCTGCTGTGATGCGGATTGAAATAAGACGTTGCATCGGTGTTTGAGTGCCTCCTGGGTAAGGGACTATCCTGGCTGGGCTGAATTCAGTCCAGACTTGTTTGAGTTTGAGAGAGATAGCGTTTTTGTTTGTTTTTAAAAATTTGAACCGCCACATTTTTACTACTGTAATCAGAGTTGTTGATCGCAGAACGTCCGCAGGTTGTTGCTGTTCTGCAAACTTCAATAAACACAGTGTCCTCTTCCACACAACATTGCCAGCCCCCACACCTCTGAGAACAGTAAAGGATCCTCAAGCCCCAATAATTATTGTTATGACATGGTTATTGTCCATCTCACTTTTATTTTGAGTTTTGAATAGGTGAATGGATGGACAGGTGGTTAGGGGACACAGACTACTCCTAGTTACTAAATGTATCTTCCTTCTTCTTCAATCGTGCATCTGCATGCAGCAGAACAGAGATGGAGTGGGGCAATCACAGTGCAGCAACGGCTGGCTGGCACACAGAAGCATGACAAAGCAGACTTGATTGTGCTTAATGAGTTTTTTGTTGTTGTTGTTGCTTATTTGCTTTGTTTATTTAAAAAATGGTTTGGGTGGGTGGTTTTTTGTGTTGGTTTGTTTGTTTCTTTCCAAAATGTATCTTTTGTCACAGGTTCTCCTGAGCAACTGTAGTTCTGGGAAGCATGCTGCCAAAGAGGGTCATGTCAGGAAAGGTTTTGAACTTCAGGTTGTTCCCTACAGATGTCTTTCCAACCCACTGAAATCCCTTCTGATGAACTGGTGGCCATCATCAAAGCCAATTTGTATTTTCTCCACTGAATTGTAACTTCCCACACTTCAGTTACAGCCTGTGACCAACAGATGGTGCTGTGTTCAATGGAAAATTCCTGACAATTGTAAATCTTCTAAACTTCTTATCCTTTATAACAATCAACAATCCCTCCCGATTCATCCTTCAGCTGTACAGCTTATGAAAAATTCACAACCATTCCAAAGTAAGTGAATGGAAGAGATGCTGTTTAAATATAGTAGTTTTATTTCCCAGGCCAGGAAATGGCGGCCATTTACCCCAGTTAAGTATGCAGTTGATTCAATTAACAAAGTCAGAGCTCAATCACAGAACACTGAAGCATTTCAGTAGGAACTATATGTTTTTGGGATTATTATTTTGGCCAAAATCCTGTCTGCTGTGCCTCTTAAACCCTCTCTCATGATTGGAAATCCAAGACAAAGGCTACAGTAACTACATCTGATCATGTTGTTTTGTACTATTAACACTATTAAAAAGGAAATATTTTCTCTACACCCACCCTCAGCTACAATTGCATGTGTGAGCAGTAGGCCACTTCCTTAATGGAGAGCTCTAATGGCAGTCTGATTTTGCCTTGATGTATTTGTGCCCAAGCTGGGAGGTAACGTGAGCCTTTTCTCTTCCCAAAGGCGCAATAGAAAAGCTGTAATGGGTTCATGGTTGGCGGGGGTGTTGGGGGAGTCGGCAGTGTCTCCGAGATGCATTTTAAATTGACACTGAAGTGCTTTATTCTCAATTTATTTGTGTCGTTAGTATTATTTTTAATAGCACTTGTTTAAACTTAGTGCCTTTATGATTATTGTCATTATTTATTTATTTTTATTCTTTTTAGATTATACGTGATGGGTACGGCAAAGTTCCTTCTGCAGGAAACTGGGGCGAAGCAAATGAGAACTTAATAGAGTGTGACATTAATGTGCCACCGCTGCCTTTCTGAAAGCGAAGCGATGTGTTTTCTGATTGTGCGGGTCTCGACTCCGCTGTGAACCCATTAACCCCCCGCGTGAGACGGAGCAAGGGTGGGAGAATCACAATTCAAGCCATCGCGCCACTCCTCTCTGCTGAAGAGTCTTTTAGTCTCTTGAAATAAGACCAGTGGAACGGTCATCTGGCGAGATCACAAACCGTTGTCTCCATCTGGTACCAGGAGCAGGCTGACACGTTCCTCGTTTTACAAAGAACTGGTGTGGCTGTTTAGAAAATTATTTATTTAGTGGTTTCTCTATATTGCACACTTTGTTTATATCATATCTAAGTCACTGGTGAAACATTACAATAGGTCTCCCTATTTGTCAGTACACGTTTGTCTGGTAAGGATGCCTCTGGAGCTATACCGGGCATGGCACAATTTTTACACATGAAGTACATGTTAACAAATGCATAATTACGCTGTAATTAGGGAGATCTGTTGTATGTAAGTGATACAAATTCATTTGCAATCTGGCGGGCAGTTGAATGATGCATGGATATTAAAGAGAAATGGCATTACCATACTCCTATTTGGCGTATCTTTTCCTTTCTTACTGGTAATCAATCCTGTATATCCTCAGCTTGGTCAGACAAAGGGATTCACGAGCTTGGGGACGTATTCGGTGTCAATGGCCTACTCGGCTTCCAGGAATTAAGAGCGGTTTTCAATCTGCCAGGCTCCTCTTTTCTTCTGTATCGTAGGTTCAGATCAGCTCTGTGTGCATGTGGAGTGCCCTGGGAAATGCTCACTAATAGCACTAGGACAATAGGGCTGATATCAGTTATTTATAATAGTTTTTTTCAGAAATCTTATAAACCTTTAGGTGAACTTTCAGCTTGGGATAATGCCCTCCACCCATCTATCAAAGAGGTTTTGTGGGATGTTGTGTGAGCTAATACCGTTTCAGCTTCAAGGAATCCAGATCACCAGTTATGTCACTACAAACTATGTCATTACTTAACTCCATGTAGGAGATTTAAAATGCGACACCCCCCCATCCATTGTGTGGGCTTTGACAATGTTCTGGTCTTGTCCAGAGGTTTTTTCTTTCTGGAACCATGTTATTTCTAATTTATTAATGTTACTTCATTATAATCTTCCTCTGGAGTCTTTTTTACTTCTCCTCAATGATGGCTCTACAATCCAATCCTCTGTCTCTCAAAAGAGAACTTGACGGCTGCTAAAATAAAAACATTTTAGTTCAGCGTTTGTTTCCTCCTCGCTCACTCTTGGCGACACTAGATGCTCTGATGTCATTCTGTTAGACCTCTCAATCTTGCCTCTCTGGATGGTGGCTAATGTGTCTGCGCTGATCTTGGAATAGTTTTTCTTAGTTTCTTCTCCTATTTTTATTTATTTTTACTTTGTTTTTGTCTTTGGGAAAGGTGGGGTGGGGGGACTTGGTAGCTGGTTGCTCTGTTTTGAGTTATTGTATATTACATTTGTTGTTCCTTTCAGTTTTCCTTTATAATATAAACTGAACTGATGTGAAATCCTTCCCTCTCCTTGCTTGCAGATTTTAGCACCAGGAGGAATTTTAAAATTTGAGCTTTTCATAAGGACAACATCTACTGTAAGTCAGGCTTGTGTTTATTTCCTTTTGGTTAAACATAGCAACCATTTCATAGAATGATTTTTGAGGTCTGCATAGTAACGGCGTACAAGAGCTCCGCTTCCTCTTTGATCTGCCTCCTCTCACACAAACACCTGTTAGACGTTTGATCAGGTGTGCAAATGCTCGGACTAATCTGATGTGTTACAGAACAGCAGAAAGAAGGAGAATGTGTGCTGTGGTTCCCCATAGGAATCAGTGTAAACAGTCTCGGCCTGTATAGGTTTACTATACAATGTTAGTTTGTATCATACTGTGGGGAGGGGGATAAAAGAGGTGAAGAAATGCAAGCTGTCAGTCTAGCAGGAAACTGTGTGTGTTAAAAAGAAACAAAAACACACAGAAAAAATACAGGGTCTTGTCGGCATAACATTCACACAGGATGGTAAGAGAATTGGGACATGTGTTTAAAAGATTCCTGAAGACTCCTGGAAGGAGTCTGGCAACAGAAAATCACCCCGGCTTTGAACGCAGGCTGCAAAACCATGAGACAGTGTCTGGTTCTGGGACGAAAACCCTTTGAGTTCACCCCTTTTTGGTGCTGTTTAAAGGGTTGTTTTAGATTATTAGAAAGAAACTGTTACTGGCTGGACTTACTTTTCAGAGTTTATTTATGGGCAGCCTACTTGCCTTTCGAAGATCTTTTTAAGGTACTTGTCTTTACCTTCCCCCCAACACAGTGATAGCAAGAGCTGAAGATGCACTGTTTATTGAGCTCCTGTGTGATAAAATAAATAATAGTCAATTATGTAATATGTTAATTAATTCTTGGAGATGCCCATTGGTGAAAGCACTGAATAATAACTAATAAATGAATGAGTGAAAATGGGAGTGTCTGGTAATTGCCATACACATCATCTTTTTTCTTAGATTTCAGTTAAGAATCAACTCTTACTCTGAGCATCCTGCACAGCCTGGTGGCAAATTGTACATGGGGCAGAGATAGGCAACCCAAGGACCGTAAACCATCACTCAGACTGAAGACCATTCCCATTGCATTGTTTCTCAAAAGCGGCATCTTGACAAAGAAAAAGAAAACCACCATCCAATTCTCACTGCTCTCCTCCTTCCCTCCTTCCCTCTCTCCCTCTCTTTTCCACCTATATTCATGTTTTTACCATTTACCTGGCTTGTTCCCCCACACGAGAAGAATGGTTGTCTGAAACACACTTAAAACATCGTGTTGTGGTGCTCAAACCCTTCCATGAGGGAAGACATGGAGTGTTGAACACAGGAGTAATATCACACAAACATGCCATTTTGGCATCTCAATTACAGAAGGAGTATAGCTTCTCCATGTTTTATATGGATTTTCCACAGCAAGAAAACAAGTCAGTGTCTCACAACTTCGGAGACAACAAAGCCCCAAAAGGAGGTTGTTGTCTCAGGTGGTGGTTGTTGTTTTTCCTTCTTTTGTGTGTCAGTTGGCGTTGGAAGGCTCTGTGAAGGATGTTGGCAAGCCAGTTGAAAGCGAGTGAGTTAGACGCCGAGAGACAAAGAGAGAAAGTCAAGGGGGTTTGTTTAATAAGGCCTGTCAACAGCTCTCTGCCTTTAAACAAATAAGCATGACAGGTGACAAAGTGGCAAAGCTAGGTACTGCCACTTTGCAAAACACGTGGCACAGTTATTCACCACCTGCTGGTGTGACAGCAACCTGAGCTAAATCGGGTTTTGAAACCAACAAGCAGAAAAAAAAGCAAGAAAATTATGATTACATTTTTTTCTAATTAACTGTACTCTAATTTCTCCATGTCTATTTCCTATTCACTGTGCAGTTTGGGCCCTCGGAGCTGTGCCTGTGACAGCAGTCCATATCTGTGCTTCCACCACATGAGCTATATTGGATACAGAGGAAATAACTGTGGAAGATTACATGAAATAGCACAAATAGTGCCCACCCCCAACCTTTCTCTCCTGGCAGAGGTCTCTGAGATGATGCACAGTTCAGCGCAACTTTGACAATCCTGCCAATTCTAAACCTGAAAAGAAAACTGAGCCTTTTTTGTTTGACAGGAATTCTGCAAACCTGCCATCAAGTGATGCTTTCAAACATCTTCTCACCGAGTAGGTTGAAACTTTCCATCGGTTCCCATTTGGAGTTCTGCTTCCCTGCTGTAACTGTCTAACTGTTTTTTGAGGCACCGGGGGAACGGTATGCGTTTGTTTTACTATTCATGTGTGCCTAGTCCACTTTTAATTAGAAGCACGGTGACAAACAGAATAACCGTCTCATCTCCGGTCGGGGCCTTCACTCCGGCTCACTTTCATTCTATATGAAAGGCCTTATGAAAGGGAATTCAAAGCTTGTGCGGTTTTGCTACATGCAAACCTCTCGTTGAATGTGTGCCTTTTATCTCTCAGACTGAGGAACGAGGACAAACTCAAGCAGACTGCTGTTTTGGAGTTTGACAAGATTAATGGCTACTCGTTCCTGTGGCTTAGAGTGGTGTCATACATCTGTTGTTGTGTATATGTATATACATTATTCTATGTTTTTTTTACTGACTCAAGCTAAAAGTTTAGCAGCAGAGACTGATGAAATTTAAATAGATGGGTCTTTCCTTTTCCTTAGGTTCTTTCCTTTAATCCTATATTTAAGAAGCCTGCAGGCAATGGAGCTTTTTTGAAAAGGATGGAGGAGAATAGAAAAAAAAAATGACAGAGCTAAGCCAAGGACTTGGATTAAAAATAGAAGGGTTTACCATTTTGAGTGCGGAGCAAAAAGGAAGAGAAAGTCGTAGTAAATGACAGACGAGCTCAAACAGGTAATTGGACTTAGTAGTGCTGTACTCAGAAGATATAACACCAAGTCAGGTATTTTCTTCCACAGTACAAAGGGAATGGGGCTTACAGGGCTGGCTGTTTGCATCACCCGTGCCTACAGATGTTATTTTGGAAGAAAATCTGGTCTAATCGGAAGCTATTTGTCTGCCACTCCTCCTAATTGGCTTACTCAGCCACTCCCACCCATGTTGTCCTCCGTGGGAAATGTGACGGGGCGGCACAGCAATGCGGAGTCCCCGCGGGGCGGACTTTATTTCTAATCCCGGGGAGGGTACTCAGTCCGAGGTCCTCCCACACGGTCCCATTTCACTGGAAGGCAATCAATTTTTTAACTTTGAACCCCGGGCTCAGTAGGGGGGACCAAGTCTTCTGCTTGAAGTCATATAGCCGTTCACTGGAGTCATTCTCAAAGCTGTCGGTGCTCAGTTCCTTCTAAGTAAGGGATTTTGCCAGGGTTTAAGACTGTCAGAAATGAGAGCTTGAACTGGTATCACGGGTGCAGCACAGCACAGCAAGCTGCATATCTTAGCTGCCTAATTAGTGCAACTCGAACGTTAGTCCTTCCAGTTCGATTTCACTGCAGGTCAATTGGTCAAAAACCGGCTCGTTCATTATATCTTTGAATTGAACGATTCGGTGGAGCACAAATCCTCCCCTGGAACAGATTTGACGTGCAGGTATTAAACCATGCCTGGGTTTAACCAAATGACCTGAGCGAAGGTTGTTTGGAGAATGAAGGGGTAGAGATGGGATTGTAACACCCTGAACCCGGTCACCCCATATTTGTGAATATTTCCTCAAGGAAAAAACATGTGGGCAGTCACAGTTTGTGGGTAGCAAAAACCGATGTAGCAAGTGTCTGAAATCTGCTTTGCTGAAAACAAAAGTGAAATAATGACTCAGGAGCACTCTTTTGTTATTTATGTTAGATACCTTAGTGTTGAGTGTTTAAGGATATGCATTAGCATTGACTTGCTCAAACTGTGAGGATCGATGTGTAATAGCCATTTGGCCTGATGCACAAAGCAGTTAAAACATAAAGCATAGTAATAATGGAGAATATGTGATTTAACTGTGTTTTTCTTCAAGCATTTATAGATCGAACTGAATGTGTGGACTATTATGTGCACAGTACTCAGTCAATGCATACTAGCACAGTTGAATGCTTTATTTACCATTTTATTTGCATGTTCTTTTTCTTAAAATGTACATTAAAAAAAAAGGAATGCACTGTTATTACCTATAGAGAACTAAAGATGTTGATTTATTATTTTTGATCAAGGTTATCTGTTGTAATGCCAGAAGAATTCAAGTTATTAAACAGGACTGTGTATAAGCATAAAACTAAAATTTCCTTCATAATTCATTCTCAAGTGGCTTATGGCATTACAACTCTTTTGAACTTGTCAATAAGTGCATAACCATATGCTGACTGCATTCCAGTTAACAAACCACAGTACATTTGTGCTGTATAGGCTGATTGAACAGAGGTGAGCATTAAAAGTATCTATATTATTATAACTTTTTATACTGGTTCCCTTGTATTTATTGATGATGTGATTGCTGACAAAAGCAGCAGGATGAATTGTGAAGTGTTTAGGGGTATATTATCTGCTCAGATTCAGCCAAATGCTTCAAAACTCATTGGACGGCGCTTCACAGTGCAGATGGACAATGACCCGAAGCATCCTGTGAAAGCAACCCAATACTTTTTTAAGGACTGTTCTGCAATGGCCAAGTCAATCACCTGACCTGAATCCAATGGAGCAGCATTTCACTTACTGAAGGCAAAACTGAAGCAAAACGCCTCAAGAACAAGCAGGAACTAAAGACAGCTGCAGTGCAGGCCTGGCAGAGCATCACCAGGGAAGAAACCCAGCATCTGCTGATGTCTATGGGTTCCAGACTTCAGGCAGTCATTGACTGCAAAGAATTTGCAACCAAGTATTGAAACTCATAATTTATTTTATGATTATGTTAGTTTGTCCAAATACTTTTTAGCCCCTAAAATTGGAGGAGCACATATTAAAATGGGTGTAATTCCTACAGTGTTCACCCAATGTGGATGTAACTAACCTCAAATTAAAGATGAAAGTCTACATTTAAAGCACATCTTAATTGTTTCCTTTCAAATCCATTGTGGTGGCGTACAGAGCCAAAAAGATTAACTGTATGTCATGTATTCAGAACTTTGAAAGCACCTATGGAATCTTGTGCATTCCAGTATTCTTCATTCCAATTAAGATATTAATCAGCCACGCTTACTCAATCTTAATCTTGGTTTATTTGGTTATTTTCTGCAAGAGAAAGAGGCATTTTACAAATTGAACTGTATTCTCAGCTGCTACTCTTTTAAAGCTCTTCAAACAACTTGTCTAAGGTTTCCAATTAATGATGCACAAACACAGATGGGAGTTACATTGTGTCAAGCACTCCCACAATAAACTTCATTAATGCCAGTATCTTAAAATCTGGGCTCTGGTCAGTGACTCAAACCTAAACGGGGAGAGTACTGAAACCCAGCACTTAGGTACAAAGCTAACGTTAATTTCGATCCACCAGCTGCAAACAACACGTTTCAATTAAAGACTATAATTAGCCTAAGTAATTAAGAGTTCATTTGGAGCAACATCCAAGAGACGCAAGAAGTCCAGAGGAACACTTTTGAGAAACCCTGATGTGGTTGTTCATTCAACTGCCAAGCAGTAAGAAAGCCATAGAAATCTGCTATCATTACAATGGGAATTTGAGTCACAGATTAGTCCTAGAGGAACGTAAACCATAATCGTTTTTTTTTTTTAATGGATCCTAAACCACATTTGCTCCCTTTGCATTCAAGTTGTTTTGAGTTTGAGCCACCACGTCCGTACCATTACCTCAACTGTGTCTCCTGCAAACAGGGCTTTGGATATTACAGTAATGGGCACATTTATTTGAGCGTCTTAACATTTATCACGCAAATGCATTCATTTGCTACGGAAGTTGGTTATTAATTTTTGTAGGCTCATCCATCAGGGAAACTCATTTAAAAAATACGGTTTGACGTCTGTTGGAAGTGTGTTTGGGGCTAATTATCCTCCAGGAATGTGAAATTCCGTCCACTCAGCACTTTCGTAGATGGACGAGTGTGATGCTGCAGTACATATTCTGATCCACAGTGCCATCTATTTTATGAAGTTGTCCAACCCCAAACTTCTAAAAAGCCCCTGTGCATTTTTACATTTGGAGTTACAAATCCTCCATCAATAATTTGTCTTGTATTTCAAGTCGAGATTTTCAAATTACAGTGGGTTGATTTAATATGCAGAGAGAATCAAAACTATGCCTGCAACAGTGTGCTTTAATACAATTCTACATTACGACGTATTGGGTTCACAAAGCCAGGCTCTAATTGCAGAATGGAATGATTCACAAACAGCAGATGTGAAACACAAATATCTTTTATAGGTGCTCAGGGTTTTTTTAATTACATCTGCAAGGCGTTGATGAAAGGACGCTGGTAGACTGTGTGATATGTGTCATGCATTAAGTCTGCGTGACTTGGTGTTTTTCCAAAGACAAATGGAAAACGGAATTGGATAACTTTTCGCAGTTTACGTGACAATGCAGTTAAACAAACTTCCTCTGAACTTTTTGGGATGGATAGTGCACTCTCTGAGACGCAGTAAGAGACTACTCAAAAATGAAGATCTATTAGCAATATGTTATCAGAAAACATTTTCGAAAGACTGTGTTTGCATGGCATACACTTTGGTAGTATTCGGAACGGAATCGGAATTTTAAAAAATGACTTCCGGAATATTCTGATACATCTTTGGCAAACAGAGTGGTCAATCTCATGGAAACATATGCCCTGTCTATTCCACTGCTGGCAAGACTGAGGAGATTGTCTGCCTATGTTTATGGCTACTGTATGGTTGATTCCAGTGCATGGATAGCTATTCTGTGCCCATTAGTGATATGCCAACTAGCAATTTAGATTCATTGAGGGTTTTAAGTTAAAAGTAAGACTCTTAGTGACAGAGCGTTCAGTGTTTATGCTCCAAGACTCTGGAATACTCTTCACACATTCCAACTCTCTCACCACATTGAAAAAAATAATAATTATATCTCAAGAAGACAAGTCGTGGGTTAGGATTTAAAAATGTCTTTGGGACCTTGTCCAAATCCAAGCTGCTGCAAATTACCATTCCAAAAAGGCAGTCTGTCTTTCTGCTTGATAAAGGATCCCTCCACCCAAGGAAAGCCCCCATAACATATTGTGTTTTTTAATGTATGAGTAGCAGGTGGGTGAAAATCTTTGGTCCACACCCTACATTTTCAGATCTGACTAACTAATTGAAAAGCACATCTTCACGTTTATTATAGTATCTGAGCTTGAACCAAAGGGGGGAGGAGCTTAATAACAATGATCTAAAATATCAGTTGGCCCAAAATATTAGGGTTAAAGTGCTGCAAAACTGGTGGAGTGTACTAACTATAAATATGTAAGCATCACTTTTTTTATTTTATTTGTAGTGCTGTTGCTTGAACTGCTTCTTTTTTTCTTTTTTTTAAACAAAACACATTTGTTTTGCCATCAACCTTTTCCTCAGAACTCTGCGCCCTCTCCACAGGGAAAGACGATTGATTTTGCAGGCGGTCAATTAAAGGTTGTGCGTTTCTCTCTGCAGGGCTGAAGATCCACGAGGTGATGATCAATGTATCTCGGCAGCAGGTGGAGGACTTTCATGGGCCCGAGGACTTCTGGTGTCTGTGTGTCGCCTGGAGCCACCTGGGGACCTCAAAGAGTCGCAAGGCCACCGTGCGGATTGCATGTGAGTAACCAGGCTGACAGTGGTGGAGATAGCTAAGATAGGATAGCTAGGTCCACTTCTTAAAGGTAGATGTTATGAATGCAATTCAGAACTGAAAGCTCAGCTAGAAATCATGAAAGTGGTGGCTTCCAGAGTTTTGTGGTTATTGAAAAACGCAGCCTAGTGTATCAGGAAGGCTCTCAAAGAAAGAACTGTGTCGTATTGAGGGCTTTGGACCACTAAAAGGTGGGGCATAGTGTGGGTAACAGGGAGAGAGGCAGACATGACATGACATTTGAATTGACATCAGGTTTCTTATCTCTGCTTGCAGACCTGCGCAAGAACTTCGAGCAGGACCCCCAGGGCAAGGAGGTGCCACTTGAGGGCATGATCGTGCTACACTGTCGTCCCCCAGAGGGAGTGCCACTGGCAGAGGTAAGAGACCATTTTAATTCAGTTCACTCCCGTTTTTGTACCCTATTTTTGGTATACATCATATACAGATTCTCCAATAAAATGTGCAGTTCCAACTGTCGTGGTTGGCGCCTGATGCGGTAACTTTTAAGTTGTCTGCTCAAACACACCCGGGGTGACAGGAGATGTTGCACAGAGAGTACTTTCGGAGGGTGTAATTAAAAGAACAACAAAGACAAACACTGCCTGCAAAGCCTTTGTCAAGACGCATGAGTGCTCTGAAGAGACGTAAGAGCATAAATAATGAAAGATCTTGCCAACATCAAGGAAGTCAATTCCGTCACACCTGCTCACCTTTAAATATTGAAAGCAGAAGTGTGCACACGCTACCGCAAACTTTCTAATGCCTTTTGTTCAGAGACATAAAAGTAGATGTTGAACTTCTATTACAGGGTGTCAGTCTCTCCTCTTTTTTTGAGAATTACAAAAATAAAACTCTTTCTTCTAGGGATTGGAATGTGCCTAAATGTCTCATCCAGACATGTTTTTGTGCCAGCTCACACAAAAACACCTGTGGAGGTAACAAAAGAAGGATTAAGTTCCCATCTTTGTACAGGGGATTGAAATGGTTGTGTTGCAATGCTCGAACCACCTACAGGATGGGAAAAATTAAAGGGTTCTGTGAAATTGAACCAACCTAATGGGAAATTAGAAATAATATTTTCTTAATAACCTTTTCAGTGGTTTTCATTAGGTCTGTTGCAACCTGGAAATGTGACAAGATGGGCTCGTAATCTGTACTTGTAAAGAGGTTTCCAATCAAAAATCTATAGAGACAGGTGAGAACAACACGATGTAAACACTCATATTTAGTTTGCATGGAACCAACTGCTTACTCCCACCACATGGTAATTGAAACAATATAGCCAAATGAAGGGAATTTTGAAAACCCAGCACTTGGTTTAATGGTTAGTGCCCATGTCTAAGCTCTGTGATTTTTTTTTTTTTTAGGAACAGAAAAAAGTTTAGAAAGATCTAATCAAACATAGAGGACAATTATGGTATCCAGTCAACCAAAGCAAAGGAGCTTAGTTTGAACCACGGAGATGAAGACACAAGCATTGAAGAGCCTGGGTTTAAGCAGTGTTGAAATTGTAAATTTATATACATTTTTATTTATTTTATTTTCTTGCAGCTTTATATTATCCTGGGGTAGCTCGGAAGCAGCTACATAATAAAATGCGGCTGTTAAACTCCACTTACACTCATATAAAAACACACACTCTCATTTCAAGTGTTTGTTTCCTAAGAGAGGTATCATGACCATTCACCAGATTTTACTTAGTATGAGTGATGTGTTGATGAGACAAAGCAAGGGATCATTTCTTCAGCCTTTTTTTATCACTCTTTTTTACATCTCTGTGAGAATCACACATATCAGAGAACTTTGGAGCTCCTTTTTCTTTGTCTTCTTTTTTTTTTCTCCTTTCCCCCAAGGGTACCAGTAGCTCCACCAAAGTTCATCAAAGAAGACAGGATGTAACTGCACAGCTTGCCACAGACTACAGCTCGAAGCAGAAAGAACTGTTATCCTGCTCTGGGCTTTGCTTTGGGGTGTTAGGACGTTCTCCCGAGCTTTTCCTCTCAGCTTAACTGTTATATCTTTTATTTGGCAGCAGGAGCTCAAGGAGAAGGGAGTTTAACCCAACACTTGGCCGTGCTATCTCTTTTAGGGGCTCAGAGAGGAGTAGACGCTCATAAAACAAATCTCTCTCTCACTGTCTGTCTTGACACTTCAGTGGATTTCCCAAGGCTTAGTAAGACAATCTAGGAGGCCCTTGGCAGGTTTTTACCCTCTTAGACTGCTGTGAAGATCCAAGGGAGAGCGGGACAGTCCTGCAGGAGTTGGATCCAAGGCCTCTGGCTCAGTATGGGGCCACAGATGTATCTCACAAGGCTCTGATCTGTTGGCTTTTGTTAGCCAAAGCCATGGCAAGTTAACCTGTCTTGAAGTCTTATCGAGGAAGTGCAGTGCATCATGGGGTGACAGATCAAGGTGTTCAATCCATTCTGCTTTGGGTTTGGAGGTTTTGTTATTCCTCCCTCTCATCAGCACTTCTCCTGGGTTTATGATGCTCACCTGTCCCAGGTGTACCAGGGACCATTGTGTACAAGCCAGTGATGTCATCTCCTCTGAGCTTGGTAGACCATTCGAGCCCCACACAGGGGACTGGTCTTTTGGCTTGCTGAATTTACAAGTCCAATGGGGTGAAGAGCAGAGAAGAGAAGAGAAGAGAAGGGAAGATAAATATGTAGTAAATTAAAATATCAAAATTGAAGAATTCCCGATATCCTAAAGAGAACCGATGAAGAATATTATGGTTACAACAGATTTAAAGCTCATCCTGGTGTTTCGTTTTTTTGCTCTTTAAAAAAAAAAAACTGCCATATTTTAAGTATAATATGAAGTATATTTAATCATGTAAGTGTAATTAGGTATAATATAAATTATAACAAGCAAAATGAATTACAGAATCACGTGAAAGTATTTATAACTCATATTATCTGCAACAGTCAAGCACAGAAATAGCTAAAAAAACCTAAACAAAACGTTGTACTACTGTACTGTATTCGAGATTTACGTAAAATGATAAAACCCAAATAACGGACTTGATATGAGAAGCTCAGCTCTTGTAAACTTGGTAAAACAAAATAAAGCATCATTAAGCCCGTATTTAACAGCAATTGCTTTGTCGAGCCTAATCAGTCATATGAAGTAATTTAGTGTGCTTCGAATATATTTATGAACCTATAAGGATATTATTATGCTGGCACTTCAGTTTAATCAGAAGGATTTATGAAGCTTTCCAAAGCAGCAAAAAAAAGCTAAAGAGTTTCACTTGATTTCAAAGGCAAGTCATATTACATGCCCAAGTTCTTATTTTTTCCTTCTTCCTTTCCTCCAAAAGGACTTAATTTTAATCCAAATGAAGAAATGATTGAGAGAAAACGAAGCAGGGGTGTGCTCGTGAAAGGTAAAATGTTCTCTTGGTAAAACAAGTTAAACGTGATTTATGCATTTCTGAACTCGGATCAAACAGGGTGCTTGTTAAGACATTACGCTCGGCTTGTAATTGCAAGCCTGGCTGTCATCATCTTTTTCTAAATTAGGTGTTTTGATAACGCACAGTCTGTGACTGTAATGGCTCATCATTAACTTATCTGAAGATTCCTCACTCTCTGCATCTTAGATTCTTATTCCTCCGCCAAACTTCCAACCACGACACTGTTTCAGAGATTGTAGATCCATGAGTAAATTACGGTCTTACGTAGGGGGGGGAGACGGAGTACTCCAAGAGATCATTTATCTCCATCAAAAGTAAGTTAGGAGTAGTTTATCTCCTGAGGCCTAAGCAGTCCCTGGGAGTACGACATCCAGATTTTTTGGGCCCTTCTCCCAGTTATTTCATTCTCAGTAGGGAAGGCCTCCAAGAGAGCAAATGATGAGCTTCGTTATAAAGCCAGGCAATTACATTTCCAGCCCAAGCACAATGAATTCCATTTTAAACGGCAGATAACAGGGGAGCAGGGCGGAATAGCAAATCAGCGCCTCATGACTCCAGGGAGGAGAGTGGCATTTTGGAAGCAGCGGGGAGGCGTGCAGGCGAGAAGACCCGAGTTGCGTTCTCTTCTCTTATTAACCTCTAGAGCAGAACTGTGCCAATCATAAGTTGTTGTTTTTCTGGTTTTGTTTGTAGGTTTTTATTCCCCAACAGGGCATTACAGTCCAGGGCAGACTGAGGAATCTGCTTTAAAATTGGCTGCATGTGGCATTTTTCTTTGGCCTGGTTTTGAGGGACTGTCCCAGTACTCAATTACTGTGTCTGCAAATCAAAATGCAGCCTTATTTCTTTGTCATGTTGGGTGGCGAGAGAAATGTCCCAAATTGAGCTGTGTGTGAGAGTGTGCGCGCTTTGGTTTAGTGACAGTGCGGCCTCGGTGACTTTGCCAAAGCCAATTAATCCTGATAATTGCATTGATGAAATGACACCTTGGGGTTTGAGCAGTCAATTAACCAAACCAGGCCTTAAAATTAAAGTGGCGGTGGGTGGGGAATGTGGATTGGGTTTGTGTTCAAATAAAAACTGACAGCCAGTTGACATCTGAGTTTGAGGTCACGACACTTCTGTCTGTTCTGTTCTGTCTACCTTAAAACCGTGGTGAAGCACCCTGGTCCAGCTGGTGCTTCAATGACATAAAGGAGAATTGAGGTGCAACAAAACCAAGTAGACATTGCAGGTCTCCAGGACCAGAGCCTCCCCACCACTCCCCAAAAAGTACTCTATTTGAGAAATCTATACCTACGTTAAATAATACAAAAATGATCCCATGCTGAAAATGAAATGAAAGTGATAGTTCTGAATGATCAGTGTTTTCCAATGTGTGCTGTTCATGTCTGAAACCAGTAGAAACAGAAAAAATGTGTTTTTCTCTGCGGAGCTCCAATCATGAGGTAGATGATATATAATACAGCATATGGCCTGCTCCCTACAATAATTCTAAATGGCTTTGTGAGAAAAGTCACATAGGCCACTGCTCCCAGTTGTGTGTGAAGCAGGAAAATATCAACAAGATCTACAGGTTAAGTTCATTGATATGTACCCCAGAAATCCTGCTTCGCTTTGATTTGGTTTTAATTTCCACCGCCAAGATCTAAATCACAACAAATTCTCCTTTGGAAGTTGTGGACTGATGCAAATGAAGCATGGCTACACAGTGTTTTTTTCCCCTTCTTTTTTATGCATATAAGCATTGGAATTGGCAATTGACATGATATGAGTCAACCAGGTGGATAAAATTCAGAGGCGAGGTAAACAGGGTTGCAGTCGGCGCCTCTGATTGCTTGTAAGTGGACGGTGATGAAATTAGCAGACCCGGTTTTGGTGAGCGCTGTCTGTCAGCGCCGCGGCTGATGGCTGAGTGTAATTGAAACAAATGTGCCAATTAGGCAAATTCATTCCCGCTGTCCCCGTGCATACTTATTGGGGCTAATTTGTATCTGTCCTTCCATTTCCACTATGGATCCTCTCGTTATTAGCCTTCAGCAGGGCTTAATGTCCACATTGGAATGCAGAGCAGGTTTCGGTTGGCGAAAAGTAGAGGCTAATTGTGCCGTCTGGTAATTGTGGCCTCTCAGATGGGGTGGGGGGGGAATACAGCTTTAAGATACACCATCTGACTGCCATTACGGAAGATCTATGCATGTTCTGTGACAGGCAGCTTAAACCATTAGATGTTAAAGTAGCTGCTTGATTTTTACATCGTTGGACACTCCAAAACATTTTCAATGTCTGAGCTGCTGACGGGATATTTTGATGGCCTTCTCCAATCTTCAACCTCAGAGATCGATATTTTACATGAGAAAGGTCAGACCATACCTGCGAGCATTTATCAATACAAGTCGGTTTTCAGGTAGCAAATATCCAGTACTGCGAGTAAAAAACAGGTGCAAAGAAAGCAGATAAGAATTTGCTAAAGGAGAATTGCATCACATTCTCTTGTAAAGGGAGGTGAAGTCAGGTGTAAGATACCTTTTAAAGCCACTCAATACACTGGAGTGACCTACCCAATCCCTTTCTCCCGGAGCGATCTTGAAATTACTTCAAGGTAAAATGGTTGAACTGTCAGAGTCATCGGTCTCTGTCAACATCAACCAAAGTCGTAGATCTTTATGAGAGCAACAATTCAAATGCGTTTAATCCCAAGGCAGTTCTCATAAGATTATGACTGAAGCGGAAAATCTGAGCATGTATTTATTTATATAGAGTGGAGATCCCCCTGGAGGCTCACCTGAATGTTTGCAGGAAATCAGACTTAATCAGCCAAATTATTGACACTAAACTATAGAAAAATGTGCATTGAATGTGTACTCCTGAATCCAGCACTTGGGGACAATGCAAAGCCTGCATGAATAATGACTGAACAAATACAGAATAAGCTGATTGTTTGAAAAGACTCGATATACACATAAAGAGGCTGCAAAATAAATGACTTCAGGCATTTTCTGATCCAGTCAAATAGATGAACCAGCCAATCTGGTGATTGTCGTAAGAACATAAGAAAGTTTACAAATGAGAGGAGGCCATTCGACCCATCATGATCATTTGGTGTCCATTAATAACTAAGTGATCCAATTCTTTTTTTATGTTCCCAAATTGTTGGCTTCAACCACATCGCTGGGGAGTTTGTTCCAGATTATTATTATTATTATTATTATTATTATTATTATTATTATTATTATTATTATTATTATTGTTAGTTATTTCTTGGCAGACACCCCTTGTCCAGGGCGAGTTACAAGATTGTGATGACTCTCTGTGTGAAGAAGTGTCTCCCAATTTCCATTTGTGTCCCCTCATATTAAGGGAAAGGACAAAAAACATCTCAGCCACCCATATGAAGTCCTAAACTAGCACAGGAAGAGGATAACACTCTAACAACACTGTATTTTATTTCATAACAGTTTTAATAGTCAGGTGGGGGGTGACATGTTATGAGTTATGGTTTATAGATATGGATTGATGGACACAATGGTCTTAATGTTTGGTCTCTTGGCAGGTGGAATGGCTGAAGAACGAGGAGCCGGTGAGCTCGCTAAATGACGATAACATTGATACCAGAGCTGACCACAATCTCATCATTAACCAGGCTAGGCTCTCGGACTCGGGGAACTATACTTGCCTGGCTAGCAACATCGTGGCCAAGAGACGGAGTTCAACAGCCACTGTGGTGGTCTATGGTAAGGCCTGCTGAGGTCCTTCACCTGACTGAGGACTTCTACCTTCAGCAACCATCTAGGCTCCAATGACGTTGAAATCCCACCAATGCTTTCCAGTGGGGCGAATAAAAATACCTGTAAAATCATCAAGTCAATCCAACATCCGTTGCAAAGCTTTTGACGCAAACTGCTCTTCTTGTGTGACTGCTCCTGGCACTAGCACTTATTTGTATTTTCAAATCTCCAAAAATAATTGAGGATTTGTTTTTTCAAGGGTAATGTCACGTAAAAATTGGTTGTTCCGAACGTGTAAAATCAGTCAAAGTAATTGGAGCCAGCAGAGCAAGGCGTAAATGAGTTGTTGTTTGGAAGTTGTTTTATTATTCAAGAAGAAAGGGAATGGAAGATGCTGTAAATGTAGTTTTTGGCCCATAATAAGACATTTAATCAAATGTGCCTACAAATGCTATATTTCCTCTGTGGCTTATTGTGCTGGAAACGTGAACAAATCCAGTGGAGTTTGCTTTGTGCTACAGTCAAATAATAATCTGTGAATGTAATAATATAAAACACTCTCACAGAGTCGTGGGCTCTTTGTTCATACAATATATTTTCTTTTTTTCTGGCAAATGATGGTTCATGGTTCATCAAAATGAATTGCTTCCAATTTATCAAAGGCTTGCGTGATCAGGTGATCAGTATGTTTAGGAGGCAGACCCACAATAAGAGTGCGGTAGAATGACAGACAAGCTGTAGTGTAATTTTACAGCTGATTTGGTTTGTGTTTTACAAGGCCTTTACCACACTTGCTGTAAAGTAAAGGACGCGGCGCAATCCCATCATGTGCAGTGCAGCATCTGCCTATCAAGTCAGTCTTTATTGAGAAAAGGATATCACTGCATGTCAGCCGAGCTCTGCCTAGGGACTGTCTGTCAGGAATCCCAGGGAGGCATCTCGGTTTTCGCCGTGAAATTGATATAAAGCAAAATAATTGAATTTTCACAGCTCCAACTAAAATTCTCCCATTAAGCTTCCCCCGGCCGCAAAATGAAAAGCAGGGTTTTTCCATCTCTGTAGGCAGTAATCCAAAACGGATGCGTTCAGATTTGAATGAGCAAAAAAAAAAAAATCTTCAAAAATCAACCAGCTTCACTTAGATAAATAGGCAAGACAAACGCCTCGGGGGGGAATAATGCCACACTTTGCTAAATATTTTCCTACAACAGGTTCAGCCAAGGTGGGGACACGGATTGTAAATGTGTGATGAATGCACATATCTTATGTTCGTGACAGTCATCCTGAACTCCAAAAGGTGTGAAAGCAATGATCGGTTCAGTTAAACAGTAAAATGTTCTGGGTCGATGGTTCTCAAGCACCAGTCCACGGGCCGTTGGCAGTCAGTACACGTTAATCTAAATTCCAAATTAAGAAAACCATCGAAATATTGATTGAAAACCAATGATATATGCTTCAAGAGTTCTGTATTAGTATTGCATTTTTATTCAGAAGTTTGTTTCAGTGCAAGGGTTCGCACTGTGGTGGTCCGCCATATTTTAACACCACAGATTGCCGGGCTACAGTGAGAACATGTTTGGGAACCACTGTTCTGAGTGGAAACAATGAGAAGACACGGCAAGCGGAACAAAAACCGAGACTGTGGCCACCTCTTTCCTAGGTGGGTGGCCCTGACAGGGAAATGTATTGTGAGATCAGTCTGTGTTCCTCTCCGCAGTGAATGGCGGCTGGTCTCTGTGGACAGAGTGGTCAGCCTGCAACGTGCGCTGCGGCCGGGGGGTTCAGAAACGCTCCCGCACCTGCACCAACCCGGCGCCCTTGAACGGGGGGGCCTTCTGCGAGGGCATGTCAATGCAGAAGATCACCTGCAACACAGTTTGCCCAGGTGAGGCCCGGATGTCCGTCACCGCAGAGCAACAGATCCCAGGTAGTCTTGGCGTTTGCAAACCGTGGAGAGAGCTCATCTCACGTGTTAGGGCCCGTTCATTGGCCCTCCTTTACATGTGGGGCAAATTTAAGATATCAAATCACCTAAACAGTTCAGTTTTTTCTTATTATGAGAGGGCAAGAACATATCCTCCTGCATTCTAACAGAACATACTGGCTCGTAGCAAACTTTCTATCATGAGGGATTATTTTAAACCAATCTCACAAAGTAGCCTGTGAAATGGATGGTGGAACTGCACTGTGTATGATTATGGCATTGTACTACACAAAGGGGGCAGACGATGCCAGTAAATGAATTATATCACTGTGGCCTCAACTTCCAGGCATCCCCGTCCTTACATCCACAGAGGAGCACTCCTGTCCCTTTCAAAACAATACTGGCTAACACAGCCAAAATTATAATTGCTTTCCACTGCACACGTTAATTACTTCTGGCACCGGGTGCGTGTCGAGCTTTTATGAAGGCCTGTATTACCACAGGAACGGATGGGGTGTTTCTTATTTGTTTGTTTCCCTGGTTTTAGATAAAGGCTCCTCTCTGTGTTTGTTTGTTTTTGTTGTCTTCTACCAAAAGAGTTTTGTTCTGTCTCAACTTGTAATTCACGGTTTCAAAGATGGTGGGAGACCAATTACTTTGGTCGGTTTAGGTGTTGTGATTGTTACTGCTTTTCTTAAGGAAAAATACGTGTTTTTTACACTTTATATTTCACTATTTTACACACCTTTTTCTTTCCCCAGTAATAGCTCCTACCGTAATCTGTTGTTGCTATCAGTGGTGCTAATAAAGGGAGGGCCATTACAAGACATCTTACACACAAAGCCATAAAGCTTTGAGGGATGCTTAAAAGTGCCAGAGCCCAGTGCATTATCACAATGATCCATAATCTACATAAGCTGCTGGAACCAGCTGCACAACGAAAGAAATTATGCTTTTACCACCAAAATAAATCATTGGGGTTATGCATATCATATTACGACAGTTCAAATAATATATAAAGTGTATGTGTTGTGGGGGGTGAGAAGGATCTTTGAAAGCACTTTGCTGGGGCCTCTCCCCTTCCTGAAGACTGCAAACATAAAATTTGCATTTAAATGAGTCGCGAGGGAACCTTGAATGACCCGAACACAGTTCTAGCGCATTCTGGCGGAGAATTGCCCGGCTGGGAACCTGTGCCGGGCGGTCTCTTATTCTGAGTTTGCCGTGGCACAACCGTTGGCTTTGAGATGGGGCAGCACGGCACTACGTGGCGTCTCTCAAAACCTTTTCATGTCTGAGGCACACCTACTTAACGTGAAACTCTGTACGGCCCGCCCACACCATTACAAACTTGAAACCAAAAAACGTACTCTCACTGAAACCTTGATTGAGCTTGGCCTTGATGGGCGGAGTCACTTAACTGGGGCCACAACGTTTTCAACGGTGGTGGCACACTGGCTAGGAAAGACTGACACTGTCATTCTCTCTCCAGTGTGTTGCCTTTAAGACATGGGCAGATGTCTCAAACACCTTGATTTTGGTTATTTATAATTAATTGAATAGCATGCAGTCTCTTTCCCAGATTAGATAAGCCCATTGCCATAAAATCTCTTGAGGGTAGTCATTATTTTTCCCTCTGCTTCTCGTGTCGTACGCAGTGGACGGGGGCTGGGACGCGTGGAGCGAGTGGTCGGTGTGCAGCGCGGAGTGTGAGCGCCAACGCAGGCGGGATTGCACGTCCCCCTCACCCCGACACGGCGGCAAAGTGTGTGAGGGGCCCGGGCAGGAGACAGAAAACTGCACGGAGGGACTGTGCACTCAGAGTGAGTTTCCTTCTCGGTACACTATCCCTGGGGCCCTCAGAGACACACAGCTTGTCCTACTGGGAGCCGTACAAACGTTTTGTGGCTGTCTGGAGCTGTCTGGGATCTTTATGTGCATTTGTTTTTTGGATGAAAGAGAAATTGAAAAAGGAAAAAAAAAATGCTTTGTTATTTAGGATTGCAAATTTTGGCCTGCCTTTGTGCCAAGGGATAAAAGGTATTTTCCAGCATGGCGATAAAAATAAAAAGCTTTGGCTCTTAATGTAAAGCATTTTTTAATTTTTTGTATTGTTTTTTTTTTCAATTTGCTCTGAAAACGGATGGCGTTCGCGTCTGACTCTTGGCATTTATTCCGACCCACGTCGAGGTTGTTGAGACTGGGACATGGCCTCTATTTCCGAGGTTAGAAGTTCAGCGGCATCCTATTAAGTTTATGACCTGGAGGAAGATGACAGGGAATTGATAATCAGGTCTTGTGTGTAAGTGACAGCCAAGGGGTGACTTTGACTTTGGGCGCTGGAGATAAATGCATGTCAATTGCTGTATAAGCAGGCATTTGTGCTGGCTGGTTAGGTAGCAAGCAATCAGGAAACAACATTGTTTTTTATCTCCCAAACACATAAAGCCTGGGGATATTGACAACTTGGTTTATAATTACAACTGAAAGGAATATCTTTCTTTTTTTCCTTCTGCCTCCTTTTTTCATGCAGCCATTTTACCCAGTCGCACCTCTGCTGATAAGAGAGAAACCAATTATATCTGTGCGTGTTGTTTTCTTTTCTTTTCTTTTTTTAAGATCGACACATTCCGGCTTCCTAAACCAATACGTCAATGCGTCGTTAAAAAAACATGATCTGAAATGCATTTTGCAGGGCTCTCCTCTAAAAACACCCTGGCACTGTCAAATAATAATTTGCAATGCCTTGGGTTACTGACACAGCAATAGGTTTAAAATTACCTTTTCTCTCTTTCTCTCTCTCTCTCTGTCCTTCTCTCTTCCAGATCGAAAGCTACTACACGACGTGAAACCTCAAAGTAAGTTGTCCTTTACTTATTTATATATATATATATCTGACCTTTTCACTTCACTTACATCAATTGGCTTTCCTCCGCACACCTGAAAACAGGGAAAGTGCCTGTTGATTGTCAGTGCTTAGCTGTAAATCCCCATTCAGACAGACCCTGAAACTGGTGTAATTACCATATTGGGTCATTGTCTAGGCTGTGAAAGGGGTGTGCACATGTCATTACCACACCCCCATGATGTGTGTGTGTGTGTGTGTGTGTGTATATATATATATATATATATATATAAATAAATAAAGTCACAGTCTTTAAACTTTGAAAAAGCTACCTAAAGTATTGACGTAGCAGCTTCTTCCAGACACAATCAGTACAACATGGCTGACTTGTCTCAGACAGAGAGCAGTGCATTGTGGTCTTAGAGTTTGTGCTACTGTTTACGCTGACCCAAACAGGCCATCTGGGGAAAAGTTTTCTCCAGCAAAATTAATGTTTTATTTTCTGCCAAACCGCCATGTCTCTCAGAGAGAGAGTTGGAGGATCTTGACGCCCGCCGTCAAAAGCTTATAGTATCGTCAACAGAACATGTGCTGTGCAGAAGGAATTAATGGAGTGTAATTATTGCAAATGAGCTAATTTAATCAATTATACGTGGGAAATATTCCCGGTGGAATTTATGAGGCTTCATTTCTAGCCCCTGCACCTTTGAAACTGCCGTCAGGTGCTAAGCCGAATATAATCACAGTCATTTGGAGAAACTTCATTAGCATCAAACATGCTTCTAATGAGTGCGCGCACGGCAGACGTGTAATAAACACAAAACATCGATTGAGCCGCGCGTGGAGCACTCGAAATGCAAGCAAGCTACCGATCACCGGGGGAGATATGCTACCTGCGGTCTAATGGAGACGAGGCTGATTTGCAGGCGTTGACTGATTGGGCCTCATCTGTAGGGACCAAAACAAACAAACTACGAACCAGGGGGAGTCTACCCTCAAAGACAACGTTATGCCAGTGTGAGGCTGCAGCCCAGGTAGCACAAATCCACACGACAAGGGAAGTGTGTACGCGTTCAGGATAACGAGTTGCATTAATTATTGAGAGAAGCTTCCTGTTATTACCTAAGTATTATCATCTGGAAGCTGGGTGGTTCAAAGTGAAAGGGCTCGTTACGGGGAGATTACAGATTCGAAGCAAATTAAATGTTTCTGTTTTCGGTGACACGGCAGCCGAATGACATCCTAGGAAGTCTTAGCTGCTGTGAGTCTTAAATCACTTTGGATAAGAGCGCCTGGCTAGCGACCGATTAACATTATAATTATTGTGCATATGAATCCGAGCCATCATTAACGTAGGAATATCCGGCGGATGATGTAGGAGTCGCTAAGCTAATGAGTGGGGTGATATTATGATGTTCTTAGACATAAAGCTGTGTCTGTAATGCGTTGTGTTGCCTATGAGCCTGTCAGAGCAAATATCTCACCGGAACTATTTTAAATATTTAACTACAAATTAGATATCCACTTGAAGGGTGAGAGGTAGCTGTATTTTTCCGTCTGTCTCAAACGTCTGGCCTGAAACTGCCTGGCACTCTCCCTTCCTGCCACCACGAATAATCAATAGTAATCTTTTTGCTTGTTCTGAATTTATTTTGTTTTTTCGAGCTGGCAGGAGATGAGGGAGGGAATTCGGAACAGAATCGATTACTTTTCTTTTTTGTTGGCAATCTGACAGGAAGCTGTTGGTCAAAATGTATTACCTGTGAGTTCCCAGAGCCCCCCCCCCATATTTATTTATTTGTTTCTTTATTTTTCCCCTGCTTTTATTGTGTCCATAAGACTGTTAGAGTGGCATCACCCTCGCCTTCATAACATTAATTGGACACAGATTCATTTCTGATTCAGGGGGAAGAGTGCTATCTATTGGTCTACCGCCACTATATCCAAGTGTGGGAATTTGTTGCCCTTGGAAGCTTGGCAAGTTGTTTTGTACACAATTGGTGGTTAAATTGAGGAGATTCAAGGTCAAAAGAAGGGAGTATACAACAGTCTTTGCCTCTGTGCTTAGTTGCCCACCCTCCCTCCAGACCCCATCCAGAAGGTAATGGATCACACACAGAGGGGTCATCACAAGGAAACTTGAATCTTTCAGGTTTGGCCTTGCTCGCCATGAAATGCCCCTTTAATTACTTGTTATAAATAATGGAACAGTAAAGGAATCAACTAATGGAGCAACTGCTAGATGTTTTATTGACCTTCTTCTCCACGGCCCCGCCAAGAGTGACTAGAACACCAATCTGCTTCCTCTGACTGTCCAGGTACTGAGGATGGGATAGGTGCTGATGCGTAATTTAACACAGTGGCCATTTGGCACGATCCCGAGCTGCCTAAGAGGCGCCAGTTTCCTCGCCAAAAAGAAACCAGCTGTGAAAAAGTGCGCGGCCGAGGCGTTCCTCTTCCATGTCATTAATTTATGTATCTCAGCTTCTATTTTAGAGTTTCAAGTCGTGTTTTCTGTGGTTTACATTACTGCACAAGAAAAGTGTTTTCCCCCGAGGACATTGTGTAACCGCAGTAGGAGGAATCGCCTGCTAATGATTGCTTATGAGCAAAGACAACTGTGTTGCAGAGACGTCGGCGCGAGTCAGACTTTCTCCGCGTAGGCAGCTGCTCTCGAGATGTGACAATCACGTCGGACCGAGTGGTTTTTATAGGGATTTTATTACTATCACACATTTGAATAATTCAAAGGACATGCTATGCTGTGTACATCTCGCAGAACCCCTACTTAGCTTCTCCAGCTCTTTGTTCTATTTTGTTTTCCTTGATAGCGTAACTATACCTTTTGTATGAGGTTCATTTGGGTATTTGATCAGAACTTGGATTCAAACTTGCGGCAGAACTTCTCTTTGGGAGTTGGATGGGCCCATTCAAGCAAAACAGTACAGGAAAAATATCAAAGCATTTTACTTTTTCAATTTGAAGGGTTTTACACTGCCTAGTGGTAAAAAGACAGTGATTTTAATTCATCAGAGGTTGAATGCTTCTGCTCTACGCAGTTGGTGATGGCAGATGTAAGAGACTTTGCTTTAAAGACTCTCTTCAGTGGCCGTCTCTCGGTTTTTCAGGTATGGACGGCACCAGCGACGTGGCGCTTTACTCTGGGTTGGCCGCGGGGGTCATCGCTGTGGCCGTCCTGGTGGTGGCGGTCACTCTGTACCGGAAAAGCCAGAGTGAGTACGGGGTGGATGTCATCGACTCCTCCGCGCTCACTGGGGGGTTCCAGTCCTTCAACTTCAAGACCGCCAGACAAGGTGAACATCTTGTTCCTCTTTGTCTCCTGCTCCTCCTCCTCCTCCATTTCTTCCTGCATCTTCAGATTCAAATTTTTCTTCTCCTTCTCACCCTTCTTGCACTACTCCTTTATCTTCTTATTTCCTTGTGTATGCATTTATTCACTGAATTGTTCATGTATGTATATATGGATTTACTTGCTGCCTTTTTCAAGGGTGATTGGCATGCAGGACCAAACTATACAAATAAATACTGTGCAAAGGTTGAAGAGGATACATATTGTTGCTCAGTCTGGCTTGCAGCACAAAATGGCAGCCCAGAAGGGCACTGCATTCCCCAGAAGCCCTGGGGGATTGGTGCAGGAGAGATTGTGTGGGAGGGAGAAACAGAGGAGACATAACAATGGTAATTGATATTTTGCTTGGACTGGGGATTTGATTTTGGGTTGTTTGCTAGTGTCTTTGTTTGTTTGTTTGAATTAGTGTTTTATGTTTGTAGAGAGGGACTAAAAAGAAGTTCACTCCAGGGTATCTAGGGTTGTATTTTGGTTTGCTTGTTTTGGTTTCACCACCTGAACACTATAACAAATAGAAGTTTTGCTCGGTAACCCTGCCTTGTTTCCTGAGCCCAGCCTGGAGAGTACTGGAAGTGCTGGACATTATATTATCACAGTACTCGCATTCAAAACTAAATAGACATACAAACGCCTAGCTCCCTTGAGCCTAAACGACACGCATAAAACAGATCCCTCTCTGCACATTCACTAGTAAAGACCAATAAGACAATACACTCTGGCAGCAAAATAAAGTCCGCAATCCAAGTGCAGTGTCAATGCCCATAAATCCAATCCATTAACGTTGATTCTTCTGTGTTTCTCACTCTCTCACGCGCTGGCCATCCCTGCCTCTCCTCTACAGGAAATCTGTCACTTCCTGTTTAACCGATGGGAGAGCCAGTCGTTGGGCAGGAGCAGGTCAGGTGCTCCCCCAGGTCATTTACCTCCCCCGGGTGTAAGTTCGGGGTGGTTTCTTACCTCACTGCGTGGCACAGCATCGCTATATATATATATATATATATATATATATTTTTTTTTTTTTTTTTTGTGTCTATATTTTTTTCACAGTGAAACTAAGTATAGTGCAGAAAAGTACAAGATAAATCCAATAACATGACCAGGACCTCCCTGCCGGGATAGTCAATCAAAGGTTTGCCATTAATAACTCATTAAACCCTCCTATACCACACTTCTACCGCACTCCTACTGTATAACATATGAGCATGCAGACCAGCGTGGAGAACAGTCCACAGTAAATGCCAGTAGTGTCCAATAGAAGAAGCTGCTGATAGCTGCTGTGATCGCAATTCACTCTAGCCAGGCCTGTGTCCTGCAGCCCTGTATCATGCACAGTATTTCCTGACAATTCTGGGTTAGCAAAACTGATTGCCATCTCTGCAGAGTAATACCCAGCCTCTCATTCTGAAAGTTAAGGCCCAGCGAAGCTCCGGAGTCTTTCATTTCCTCATCTCAAAGCCTAGAAAGACACTGAACCTAACGGGCGAAAACGGCATTTTCTGTATTGCCATCGATTCAGCTAAAAAATCCAACTTCCTGTAGACACCTTGGCGCTGGCTGCTTGCTTTTATTCCCCTTCCCAGGATGAATGGGTGTCTTAACACCATGCAGTACACCGCTACAAGTCCAATCATGAGCCCATTCGACAGGAATATAATAGCTCAACTCAGGTGTGAGTGACTGAATAGGCCTGACTCCCCATTTGCAAAGGAATATGCATTCACTAGTAAAAGTATCCACAAGCAAAAGTAAAATGTAGCATACATTATATTTTTAACATGCATAAGAAATGTAGCTTATTGTTATATACTCTATTGTACAGGTACCGTATAAAATGGTCTATTACTCACTTAATACACCTGTTTATTTAAATGACTGTGCTAGGTCAGAACAGTAATATTTCCCAGAATGCCTCATACAGTTGACTACAAAGCCACTACCCAATCCAGACAAATACAATGACAAGTTCTCACTGTGAAAAAGATGCAGAGTGAAATTAGTGTTGTACAATGGTGATGTTTTAAGCACTGAAACCCCTATATCAACTGATATATCCCCCCTACCACTTAATTCCCTCATATTCAGGTCTAAAAATGTGAGGCAATTCTTTATTCTCCTTTTCTTTTCTTTTTTTCTCAAATGAGAAGCAGCAAAACACAATCATTAAGGCTGGGTTAATAGTAGTAGTAGGTGTGTGTAAGTGAAAAAAACATTTGCCAAGCAACAAATGTTGAAAAACAGAGAGGACAGCTGTCTAATATCCATATACGTTCTGATGTTTCTTCATTTTTTCAGCCTCACATTTCAAAGATCATGCCACACTGATCTATACTTCCGCCTGTGGTATAAATTCTTTAAAAAACTCTCTTAAGCACTTTTGGCTGTACCTCATTCTGTAAGACAGGGTGTCTAGCAGGACAGTTAATCATGTTTAAGACCTCTTGCTTGTCTGTGTGTATTAGCTGTGCCTATAAAATCTCTTATGTGCCAGTGATTTTTAATCAAAAGTCTAATTTCCAAACCTACCCTCAAGGTAACTCAAAGCTGGATTCATCCGATTCGTTATTTATATCGGGGATTTTCATTTCCACTTTCCGTTTTAAAAATACGTGTCAGATGTATTATTATTATTTTTTGAGTCAAGTTTAAGAAAAACTAATATTTTATCCCTCTTGTTAATTTAACTACACTGGTGCATGACAAGAATGCATTACTCGCATTCTTTGAGGGATTTCAAAGAATCCCTCGAGAATCATGGCTATATGTGGGAATTTAAACCTAGATACATTTTCATTACTTTTTTATATAACAGCGGTTCATTGAAAACGTCAACTTTAAAAGCTGTAATGTTCTCATTTAGCCCGGAGTTATATATTTACAATTTGACTCCATCTCTGTGATATCCCATAATATATCTTTCAAAGTTTAGACAGCAGTCTTTGATGTTCGTTGAAATAGTCTCTTTAACCATTAGGTGCAATACTACATTGCTTTCAAGATCAAAAGAGTGATCCTTCTGTCAGTTCTACAGACATTAAATGAAATCGTTTTATAAAGTGGGGAAAAAAAACAACTGTCCTTGTCGATAGTTACAGATAACCCCGGATAGTAATGAGTTCACTCTAAATACAGGTGCAGCCAGAGCAATTGTGCTGTAGCCCATTAGCCTCCCACCTCAAATATCTCACTGCCATAGCCAGGCAACGAGAATTTTATGACACAAGCGCTTTTCCGAGCAAACGGCATCCCGGGGTATTTGATTGCAGCCCTGCCAGACAACACAGTGTGTAGCAGCGCTGAATCGTGACAGCTCAGGACTTGCCGTCTGAAGCTGGGGCCCCCTGTCCAGAATTGGGTCCCAGCCAGAAGGTACCGCAGTCAACCTTCCAGTCATGGAAAGGTCACTGAATCCCAGAAGCCCAGTCTCCAGTGACCAATCTAAAAGAGACAGATTTATTCTTATTTATTTATTTTTAGATCAGACGCATCACAATGACCAAAGCCTTACAGTTGACGGTGACTTTAATTCATCTTAACTTAAAATGGAAAAAGAAGAGAGAAATTGAACCGCTGAACATTTTAGTCAGAGATTTTGTGGTTTTATGCTTTTGCTTCACTTCGGGCAGTTTTCGTATCATGTCAGTGGTGTTCTGGCTTTCTTCCACCATCGCTTGCCCCTGTCTTTCGCTGGCACTGATGCTCTGTGACAGGAGCAAAAAGTGCACCGTGATGCTGTGGCCTTTTCTCTAAAAGATATAAGCGAGACAAACGGCATCGGCCAGTGTTTCTGGCATTCCAAGAAGTAGCTTTAACGTTCCTACAAAGACTAAATTGTCCCCAAAATGGCACTGATTCAATCGAAATGAGAAATACAAGAGGGAACCTACTCCTAAACTTCAATCCATTGATAGTAAAGCACATTTCTGATACATTTATAGATTAAGATGTTAAATCACAGTCGTTACAATTTCTGTCAATAAAAACTGAAGGGACAATAGAAATATTAAAACAGCTCGCAAAAGCAACTTTAAAACCCAGCATGAAATCCAAAATCATGAAAAAGTGACAGATGTGTGATCCTGTAGTATTAGAGTTATATAAGTTCTCCAAGACTTTTTTAATATGCTACTGAGAAGGAGAGAATACATTTTAAAGGTCATTTGTTTAAAACAGAGTATGGATTATGTTTTTGAATTTCAGCCAAAAAGGAAACGATGCCTCGGTTGTCTCTCGCCTGGTGCATCATGGGAATGTGATGTTGTCCTCTCTCTCTCTCTCTCCTAGGCAATCCCCTGCTCTTGAACTCCTCCATGCAGCCGGACCTGACCGTCAGCCGGACATACAGTGGACCGATCTGCTTTCAGGACACCATGGACAAGGAGCTGATGACCGAGTCCTCCCTGTTTGACCCCTTGCCCGACATCAAGGTCAAAGTGCAGAGTTCATTCATGGTGTCACTCGAGGTGGCGGACCGGGCAGAGTATCACGTCAAGGCCCTTCCCGAGACCTTCCCCAGGGGCCTCAGCAGAAACTACAACACTGTGGATGGGCGCAAAAAGACCCTGCTCACCCCTAGCCTCTGTGCTGTGCCCTCTAAACCCGAACTCAGAACTGTGGGCATATTCGGGCATCTAGGTGGTCGGCTAGTGGTCCCCAATACAGGTAAGACAGTGGAGTTGAGAGAGATTTAGACAGCTGTAGTGCAGGAATAAAAAACATTTGAAATAGTGTTAAAAAAATAACTTTTCCAACTAAATCAAACTGCAGGGGGAAATAAGCAACTGGGTTATACATAGTGTCCACTCAAACACTTAGAAAATCTGTCTGAATACCACGGTAAAACGTTCGCAGGGACAAAAGCTCGGAAGAATGCCGGATTGCGCTTCACACTCGTCTCTTTGCTCCTGCACAGAGAGAGGGGTCACGTCTGATTTCTTATCACAAAGAAAGGGCAAAGGAAAGTAAATCCATTCAGTCCATGAGTTTGCCAAGGTTCTGTTTAGGGTCAGTAGTGATTTGAAGCTATTTGTCTAGCAGCTCCTTCAATAGAAAATGCTTTCGGAGTTCACGGTAGATGGACCGTTCCTTATTCTTCTTCGGAAACTCATGCCATTGTTGCTTTCACTATTGCCGCTTCTTCTAAGATTACTTCCTGCCATTATGTCCAACTATTCTATTGAAAACAGCTTCTGGGAAAACTTCTGGGAGTCAAATTGGGGTTGCACAAAGTTAGACAAAACATTTAGATATAGAAAGGTGGTACCCCCTTGAACTTTTCCCTCACATTTTGCCGTGTCACTGCCTTTTTTTATTTTAATAAAAATACAAAACTGAAATATAATTGGAGATGTCACCTCCCTCCCTGAGTTAATACTTGGTGGAGGCACCTTTGGCAGCAATTACAGCTGTGAGATAGTTGGGATAGATCTGTACAAGCTTTGAACACCTAGATTTGGCAATATTTGACCATTCTTCTTTATAAAACTGTTCAAGCTCCGTCAAGTTCCTTAGGGAGTGTTGATGGACAGCAATCTGCAAATCATGCATCAAACTCTTTGCATTTAGACCAAAAAGTTCCATTTTAGTTTTGGCAGATCACAAAACTTTTCAGTCTCAGGTGGGCTTTCTTGAGTAATGGTTTCCTTCTTGCCACCCTGCCATACAGGCCAGGTTTGTGGAGGACCTGGGATATTGTTGTCACATGCACACTTTGACCAGTCTTTGCCATAAAAGCCTGTAGCTCTTGCAAAGTTGCCATTGGCCTCTTGGTGGCCTCTCTGATCAGTCTTCTTCTTATTCGGTCATCCAGTTTGGAGGGAACGGCCTGATCTAGGCAGGGACGTGGTGGTGCCATACACTTTTAATTCTTAATAATCTTGACCGTGCTACAAGAGATATTCAAGGCCTTTGTTTTGTTTTTTACCCATCCCCTGATCTGTGCCTTTCAACAACTTTGTCCTGGAATTCTTTTGAAAGCTCCTTGGTGCTCATAGTTGAGTATTTGTATTGAAATGAACCTCCCAGCAGAGGGAACCTACAGGAACTGCTGAATTTCATGTGAAATCATGTGAATCACTACAATTTAACACAGGTGGAGGACTTAACTTGGTGTTTGATTTTGAAGGTGATTGGTTACACCTGAGCTAATTGCTATTACAAGGGTGGTGGACACTTATCCAACCAAGCTATTTCGGTTTTTATTAAACTTTCTACACATTTTAGAATAATTTTGTCTCTTGGAAGCTGTGGGGCAGGATGTGTAGTTAAATGAAAAATGATTTTACTGCAAATTAATTCCAGGCTATAATGCATTTATTGAATTTACATATACATTTCTGACTGTGGAAAATATTTGTAGCCTTAGACTAACTTACACCATTATGCAGTATGACTTTCCTTAATAAACCTCCTAGTCATTCCGTAAGCATTTTTTTTTGCTGGAAGAGTTAGGTTAGGTAGACTAACAAATTCAGTTCTAAGATCAAACACTCACAGAGAATGAGGCTGCAAATATCACAGAGGATGTAGTAAGACATTGAATAACAGAAAGGTATAAGAAATTGCACACTTTGTCCCAGAATCCTAGCTGTTTAATGGAGCATCACGTCTCTTTTTAAAAACAGATGAGAGAGGAAAAAAAATCAGTTGTAAAATTAGAAAACTGCAATTTCAAAGACATTTAAAATGGAGATTTTTGCATTTGCCCTAGGTGTGAAACACAGTATTGAACCTCTCCTAGTATGAAGCAATTCGTCACTTCTTTCTCGCATGCATGCGCCCCTGTGTGATTTTGTGTGCGTGTCAACTAAGCCAACCCATTCTGCATTTGACCGATTGACGGTGTCTCTAGGAAGTCCCTGCACACCACACACTTCTTGTTTAAATCAAATATAATTATTTATGGCTTGATCTCCGCCAGCGTATGTTCAAGTACACACATAGTACGAATGTTGAGTGAGCACAAACAAATCACCAAGGAATCAATGCTTTTTCACAGCTATATTGTTCTTTATGGTCAGTTTGAGGGCCTCCTCTGTCAACAATGGATTTTTTAAAAATATTTTTTCTTCACCCTTAATAAACTTCTGAACGCTTTGTGAGGAGATACAATAGCCGAACATAGTGAAAATAAGAGCAGTGTGGTGATGTTCAAATTCATGCAACCAACTGTCCAGAGATGAATGATGCAACCTCCCTAGATCAAATAAAATAAACTTTGATGAGATTTATTTATTTATTTTACTTTGAAGGCGAAGAGATTCCAAATATAGTACAGCAATAGACGAATAAGGATGAAATATATGTGGAGTGGGTACACTTCCCTCTGGGATAGAAAGCCCAGGCAGAATTTAGGTTCAAAAGCAGGTCCCCTTCATCCTAATCTACAAGTCCCCTTCATCTCTGCTCTACACACACTGCTGCCTCTTGTCTTCAGCCTATCGCTCTCTGCCTCGCATACAAACAGGCATGCGCAAACGCACACCCAGCCCTCTCCCCCATGGCATTTTTATCAGCTGGCAGAAAGGATTGGCACCCGGGAGAGTAATTGGTTGGGGCAGCATTGCAGTCTGTGGTGCAGTGATGATTTAAGAGCTCCTCTAGGGCTGCTTCGCTGTCAGATCAAATAAAAGCCTGTCAGGGTAGCAGGTGTTTTTTTTAATGAAAGCTAACTGGTAGAGTGTCAAGTCAGAAAACGTGAACTCTACACACTCCGGGCATCGTGACTGTTGAGACGGAGAAAGCAAATGCCACCATTTATTTTCTTTCCTCCGTCTCTCTTTGTCTTTCTCTCTCTCTCTCGCTCTCTCTCTCTCTCTTTCGCTCTCTCTCCCTTCCTCCCCCTGGCCTGGGTACGCAGTGTTGCATATTTCGTTCTTTCAGTCTCTCTTCATATATCACTATCATCGTCATCAGCCTTTATCGATCCACTGCTGGATGACAGCCTCCCCACGATGTTTCCATCTTCTTTGCGAAGTACAGCGTGTCTCTTTTCCAGGTCACCCCAGCAAAGCTCTGATTTCATCTTCCCACTTACTATGTGGTCATCTTCTTGGTCTTACTTCATCCCTTGGGATCCATTTATCTCTTAGGATCCAGCAAAGACCCATATATATACCTGGCACAGGGCACATGGCCAGGACAGGACTCTGGACATGATGCAAGTTCATCACAGGGTGCATATTTATCGCACACTATATTACCAAAACTATTTGAACATTGGACAAAGCGTGTGAGACTCGCATAAGAACATAAGAAAGTTTGCAAACGAGAGGAAGCCATTCGACCCATCGTGCTCATTTGGTGTCCATTAACAACTAAGTGATCCAAGGATCCTATCCTAAAGCTCCTCTGGTTTGATGTGGTCGATGCCCTTCATGATTTTGAAGACTTGAATCAAGTCCCCACGTAGTCTCCTCTGTTCCAGGGTGAAAAGGTTCAGGTTCCTCAGTCTCTCAGTAGGACATTCCCTTCAGACCTGGAATAAGTCTGGTTGCTCTCCTCTGAACTGCCTCTAGAGCAGCGATATCTTTCTTGAAGTGTGGAGCCCAGAACTGTCCACAGTATCCAGATGAGCTCTAACTAGTGCATTGTACAGTCTGAACATTACTGCCCTTGTTCTCAATTCTACACTTTTGACAATATACCCTAGCATTTTGTTTGCCTTTTTTATTGCTTCCCCACATTGTTTGGATGGAGAAAGTGATGAGTCCACGTAGACTCCTAGGTCTTTCTCATATGTTACTACTTCCAGTTCTAATAGGAGTTCCAGAACAACCCCTGTTCTAAGTGTCATTTGGAATATTTTAGTTAGCAGTCTATAAATAATTTCCCTAATTTCTTTAAGTACTGTTGGAAATATACCTGGCCCTGGCTCATCTCATTTCATTACAGTTACGGTTTATGCAGTTGCAATAAAAGTACCAGTAGTTGTTGTAGGTGAAGGAATACTTCAATACTTTTTCTGTACTCCGCAGTCCCGCCCTCCTGTCCTCTCTCACACTCTCTCTCTCGTGTACCCGCTTACCCACGTATCTCTGTCTCTGTCTCTGTCTTTCAGGAGTGAGCCTGCTGGTACCCCATGGGGCGATCGCAGAGGACACTTCCTGGGAAATGTTCATGATCATCAATCAGGAGGAGGCGAGGTGAGTGTGGTGGGGGAACGGTGTCGCTTCTCTCCGAGGGGGGCGCTTAACTGAGACCGGCTGGGCACAGCAGGTTCCCCAGCCCATCCACCGCGTAGTCGCGGGGAATAAATTAAATGTCAAGTGCTGCACAGTGTCTTATTCAAAGTAGTGCAGATCGCCATACCTCACCAAATATTGAGAACAGCTGAGACACGGGAAGCAACACTGTGGTTTAAAGAGACGGAAACCAGACTGTTTTTGAAATCTAGTTCTCCTTGGCCAAGACCCAGAACGTGTTTCTAAGTCTCTTTAAAGCGTTAGACCTATGGAAGGGGTTCAGTTGGATAATTAGACAATTAAAAGCTCGGGTGGAATGAAAAACACAAATGCTCAGGCCCTCGGAGATCAGGTTTGAAGGATTGTTTTTGCCACATGGATTTGTTGTTCCCCGCCTTACACATCATGCCACATTAGGTCACACAACTCAACAAAACATGTTTCCTCTTGTATGACACATTTGCGGCGGACAGAGACATTTACTATTGCTTTTGTTCATTTGCAGTATGCATCCTAAAACAGCTCTTGGGTGGCTGTTTAAATCCCTAAATCTGACAGTCATCCCAAGTAGGACAAGCTACAGCCCTTCAAACCATTGCAGTTTGGCACCACAATCTAAAAAGCCAGGGTTAAAAACTGATTTCTCCAGATGAATCAAAGCTACCCACAAGAGGATAACAAACACAATCTTGGCTCCTCCCTGTGGTCCAACCCCCGAAACAAAAGCCTGTGACATTTCTGCTCGGCTAATCAGAAAACCTGCAATTGAAAATCACAGTAATTGCAGTATTGAGGTAAATAAAGGAGAGGGTAGGGTGCAATCAAAAGCTATTTGAAACAATCGGGCTAACTGCGGTGGATTTACCAGCTCCGGCCCAAAAAAGTGCTAATGCTTTTGGCTGATTAGTTTAATTCCGTGTTATGGCACCCAACCTATGTGAAGAAGAAGGATACAAGTTTTTACAAATATCCTTATCCAAAAATAAGTGCACCCCGATTGGGAAGATTTAAATTAAATGGCCAGGACAAGGAGTGCACTTCTCCTGCTTCTATTCAGACCTGGAATATCGACTCAGGTGGCCAATGAGAACATTTTATCAGGAGGGAAAAACACCTTTTGAAATCCAGAACAATACGACACAAAAGCCTGCTTTGGCACGGAAAGCCTCTGTCGCTGTGTTTCAAGCTATTTAGTCACTGGTGGATACAAAACAAAGAATGAAAAATTGACATTTCTTCCTCAAACCGATCTTCTAAACAGCTTGACAGATTAGAAAACAACTGGTATTGCGCTCAAACCTTGATAATTAAAATTTGGAGGGGATAAACCTAAGTACTGCTGAGTTTTTAATCACTTTCAGGTTTTTTTCAGGTCTCTGTGGTTTTGCCTCTTAAAATATATACATTTCTTTGTGCTAATTTCCCTTGTTTTCTGTTGCTTTAAATGAGCAATTCCATGCTGTCAAGTTTGATCTCTCTACCTTCCTTCACTAACCTAGTTGATGGGGTTCAGTGTTTCATAACTTATACCAATACAGCAGTGGTAGCATAAGTGGCGAAGTATAGCTGGCACAAAAATGGATTCTGTGTTGCCCTATCTTACCCGGCCTTTTCTCTCCAGCTGTTTCGGTGCGATAAGGTTCAAGTTATTTATTCCTTGCAGGAGAGATTTAGCAGGCCTTTGTGCTTGTAAAACTTGAAAGCTGTCAGTCATGGGCTGTCCTCAGCCTAGACAGATGGACCCGTGGAAACAGTAAACCTTGTTGCATTGCTGACCGAAATTTTAAAATCTAAAAATAATAAAAGAAGGAAAAGCAAAGAAATATACACCTGACAAACAATAACAGTCATTTCTGGAAGATTTTAGATACATTTGTATATTTTTATAATTTTATAGTAATATACAGATAAGGATTTAGAGCAATTTCCAAGACAAATACTATATTAGAAAATCTGCCCAAGTTAATGAGCAAAAGTCCAAAATCTCTAATTTCTGCCACAATCACAGTTCACCATAAAAATCCTGAATATTATTTAGGTGTTTTAGCTCAAATTAGACCATTTATAGGGATACGGATGAAAGTACCAATGGCCATATTTTGGTTATTTAATTCCTCCAGGAATGTATTTAATTTAAATAAATGATCGGTTTATTTGTATTTATGTATTTCATTTTATTGTGCCATTTTTCAAGCAAGTCCTCGGCACACCTGTTTATGCCTGTAGGCAGAGCAATGTAGCACAGCATGCTGGTTAGGAACTAAGTGCTGCCATGGTGTGTATATATCACTTAGCTGGTTTGTACCATTTGAGTTTTGCAAGTGTTAAATTGCACATAATGGAGGTGCAGGTGTCTCTCAGTGGCAGTGCAGGAGTCTGTCTCCTCTTATGTCTCTCTCGGAGCTGTGGTTCCGACAGAGGGAAAAACACTTCTCCACCCCGGGCTGACAGTAGCCTTCAGGACAGAGATACTTGAAATTGACTTCCCTGAGAGCAGGAGGCCCTTCTGGGACTGCCTTTGGCTTTAGAAACATTTTCCCTGACAGATGTTCATGTCACCCAAGTTTGTTCATTCTCACTCTAAGTGAGAATGTCACTTGATTTAACACTGTGGAGCCAGACCGAGCATCGCTGGGAAAAATGGTGACTTGGTTCGTGAAGCAGAAGGCCGAGCATTTCAACACAGATCGTATTCTTGAATAGACATCATGGTTAATGTAGAAATTGAGCTAGACTCTCCTACCACCGGCCTTGAAACTATCATCTGGCAGCAGGTGTGAAGTGAGGTAGAGGTCGCACCATCCTAAAGGTGTTTCTGCAATTCAAGAATCAAATGCCCGTGAAGTGGGAAAATCTAGGGACAGTGGGCTGTGAGTCTGTCAACAAGCTTTAAACGGGCTGCAAAGCAGGGAGAGAATCGGAGACGGCTTTATGTAGGGAGGGGCAAACATGAGGATGAAAAAAATTAAGGAAATGTCAAGTGGCTGCTTTCTCCAGCAGCGTTTGAGACGGACCTTTGACTGTTTCCTCACCTCAGGGGAGTTGAGTCAGCGTGAGGCTACTCTGAATTATGCATCTCTTTAAAGGCCGTAAATTAACACCAGTTGGGGGGGAAGGCTATCACTGAGCTAGTCTCCTTGTAAAAGTCACAGAGAAAGTGGAGCGAAGATGACGCAACGCAGGCATGAATTATCGCCTCTCTTCCAAAGCTCCTTAGTCATTTCCCAAACTTTTTTGACCCAGGGACCCCTTTGCCGCCCAGATTTTGGCCCGAGGACCCCCACCTACCAAAATATGACTCTAACTAAACTCTTGCCTGATGTGTGTTACTGTTCGCTTTTGTCCCCTATCCAGAGCTTGCCTAGTTCATAAATACATTTCCAGGGAATTTTAACAGATGAGTCCAGGGTAAAACGTATCACGGACTTCACAGTCCACCAGCTGCCAGGGCTTCGCGAGGAGGAATTCACAATGAAAGAGCAGAGGTGACAATGGGAATGGGCATGATTTCGACAAGAACAAGAAGAATTAAAAACAAGGAAAATAAAGAGAAATTCTCCAATCCCCCTAAAGCCCAGAAGCGGTGCGTTGCTCCTGCCAGCCATTTCATTTTGAATGGCAATTAATTTTAATTCCGTGGTGTATGCAAGATTGAGGTTTAGTTTTAGCCTAATGTGTTTCAACTGCAGGAGCATTTATAGTGTTATACCACATGCTCCCTGTCTTAGTCAGTAGTGAAACAATAAGTGCTTTATCTGAGGCAAAAGTTGCAACTTCTGTGAGAAAACTATTTTATGGAGAGGGGTAGAAGGAAGAAGGGATTATTTCTATTTTATGTTTTTTTTTTAAAAAGCAGTGAGACTAGCCTAGACTGAATTGAGCTTTTTCTAAGCCTTTTTTTAGTGACTGTTTTCACAGATCAGTTTTGAAATGTCTGTTTGCTGTTCTGTAGGCCTGGACTTAGTGTAGGTAAATGTCAGCACAGCAGAGAAGTATAATGTAGTGTGGTTGAATGGCACAAACAAGTTTCAGATGAGAGGAAAGAGGGTACTTCTTTTGTGGTAAATGTGGAGCAAGGGAAAAAAAACATATGTTTATATATATGCTATGAAATGTCAACCCTGCTTAGCTGCCCTTTTGCTAAGTCCGCGACAAGACAGAGGCAGGGAAATACTTTAGAAGTAAATGGGGATTGATTACTCAATCGCGGAATTGGGAATGAATGAAAATCATGTCATTAGGAATTATTGCCCTCCAGGGCCAAATTAAATCTGCTGACATTTTGTCAAAGCTGACTTAAAAAAAATGGCATGCACTTCTCAGGGATAGGAGAAGCTTTATTTGGGGGCCAGACCACTTTAAGCCTCCTACACTCAGAGAGGCTTTGATTTTTCTGTGGTGGCCACTTTTCAACCCACAAAGAACTGTAACCACTGCATAGTCTGATGTGTACCCTGTTTACAGCGAGCAAAAGTCTTCTACAAAAGTCGTACCTGTGTATCTAAAATTGTGAGAATGTGAAAATTAAGGTGGTTGCAATTTCACAGTCCGCTCTAGTGCCGGTAACAGGTTTCGGCGTATAAAGGTGACAGCCTGTCGGGGCTAATTTATTTCAATGATAAGTTGTTCAAGAGCGTTGTACATTTCAAGATGTGTTGGAGCCCAGTCGATGACAAGACCTCGAGATCTCTGTTTCTATTGATTTGGGTTACCTAGCATGGCAAAGCAGTCGTTGTAGTCAAGAGAAATGCTTCATGAGGAAAAAATATCATGGAGAAGGGGTGGTGATTGTGTTCACTTTTAAAACATACACAGGGTATTTGCATGGAGAATTTTCATTACGGTTCTTGTGTTCTGACAGAAGCCCAGCTTGACATTTTCCTGTGTGAATTGTTCCGTTTTATCTAAAAAAACAAGAGCCACTGAGAAATGTTTCAGTTCTGATTTGGGTAAGAGATTATTTTCATGGGTAAACAGCAAAAGAAAACCAGATGTTTCGTAGATAACTGGGAGCTGTAGGATCAAGGTGAGCATTAGTACAGGAGAATTACTAACTCCAGGACATTTGGGCTCCATCCAATTTATAGGTAAACCTCATTTTCTTTTTTGGTCATTTTGTTTTCATTCCACTAAACATGATTGCTGAAGCAAAACAGCTGCAGGCTTTGTTTTTCCAGTCGTGTGTTTTTTTTGTTTTTTTTTTTGTATTTGTTTTTATTTATTTATTTTGTGTTTAATTGCTTTAATTCACCTCGTTCTGAACGGAAGCATGTCCACAAAAGCACAAACAAGATATACAAGTGAAAAACAAACAGATAGATTACAGAAATCAACAGATAAAACACGCAAAGTAAATAATTGAGGAGCAGTCAGATTTTCAAGCAGGTTCGACTGTCTTCAGTGACTATTTATTGTGTTACCCCTTTTCTAATATACTGTCCCAATATAATATCATATATGGATAAAATCCCACAGGAAAGATCCTTCAAATGGACAGAGGAATTGATCCACACAAAATTGTTATGTACAATTTAGAGAATGACCTCAAAATGATCACCTGAGGGTTAGAATTGTAACTGTTACATATCCCTCTGTTTTCTAAAGGAAGTGATACTAGAATTTTGCCCTTTTCTGTGGTTGACAGATATTTATGTTTATTTTGGTAAAGCAAGATATATTTATCTTTTTTTATTTACCAATTTTATTTTAAACGCACCTGATAACAGAAGGCACAGTGTTTTGATGGCATTCTGATAGAATCACGTTGGGGCATTGATTGGATGCTGAGCTTTTTCAAGTTTTCGAAGCATTGCTGGAGAACGTACACAGTGACAGGAAGGCACCTCGAGTCTATTTCTGCCCGTCTCCCGCTGCTGCTCTGTTCGGAAATACTAGCGGTCTGTAAATGTCACAGCTGGTTCTCCATATAACTTCACTTAAAGTTAAGGAGTGTTGTCAATCACAGCTCAGACTCTGACACCTGGTAGTTGGGCTTTTCAAATGCTTTTTGCATTTGCCGAGCAAGACTAACATTTCTTTCCTCTCTGATTGTGTTTGTGATTTTTATATTTTTTTCTGGAATATGAGGCACAATTGTAATTTGTTTCATATTTTAGCTGGTGTTGAAATATTCAAAATCTTCATTTCGGTTCAGAGAAGCTGAAATAGTCAATTTCAAACCTTTTAAAAAAGCATTTCCTTTTAAATGTTACTTGGGACAAACCTATTTGGCGATTCCCCTGTACTTTTCAGAAATGTTGGCATCTGCGCTAAGGGAAATTCCTCTAACTTTGCCTAATGTTTGTGTTGTCAGTTTGCAGTCAGATGAAGGCTGCGAGATCCTGCTAGGCCCTGAGGTGACCTACGGACCGCCTGGCCTCACACTGTCCTGCCCGGTGGCCATGACGATAGCCCACTGTGCCGAGGTAAACCCAGAGCACTGGAGCATCCGCCTCAAGAGACAAACTCAGGAGGACAAGTGGGAGGTGAGAAATGGCCTCTGTTCTTCAGCTTCAAGACTGTAGTGGAAAAGCCTGTCCAAAAATGGTATGCCACTATAAAGCTATCATATTATATTAGAAATGAAGAAACGGTTCCCTAACTCATGTGTTTCCGGGTCATAGGTTTGGAATTGAAATTGAAAGATAAACTCTAGTACTCTAGGAAGAAGCTGAGAATATATACAGACTTAAACCCGTGTGCATTTCATTATTTAGCTGATTGGATGTTTTGAGAACTGAATTTCCGAACTGGGAATTCAGAAGTAAGGAGTCAAAAGCTACCTGACGTTGCAAATGTATTTTACAAGTATATTTTTAAGGAAGCTTTTTTTTTCCCCTGATGCTTTGCTGTAGCTTTGCGAAGGGCTCGGGCAGATTGATCCAAACCCGCTGTGATGTGAGGTTGTGGAAGGGGCTGGAGTGAGACTGCAGGAAACAGACGGCCTCAGGAAAAACAATTACACTGTTTAATAAGACATGGGACGCACGGCGAGCGCCAAGAGAATTGGGGGAGACAGGGGACCCATCAGTCATTATCGATCCACATTGGAGAGACCTGGGAAAATGTGTAGTGACACTGGGCAGTCTGGGAGGGTTTTGCTTTAAACGATTTTTCCCAGACCCTGGCCACCTTGCCAGTCAGGTCTATTAGCAACCTTTCACAGGCAGGAAAATTAGCTACCTACACAATCACAACGTGCAACAGTCATTACTTCTAGAAGGCCGAAGGCTGTCAGGAGACTGTCAGACTACAGGAAATGCCATTGGCCCCCTGAGTAAATCTTGCAGAATTTGTTTAGCTAGTTTATTTTCCAGTTTCCAGATAGGTCAATGTGAAGCCATACTAGACCAATTCAGTGTCCAAGCAAGTCATTCTATTATTCTTTTTTATATAAACTGCTTATTTATTTATAAATCTGTTGGTGGATTTGCAGAGAGCATTTCTAAGTTATTGGTATATATCATTATCATGATATAGCATGATATCGATACACTGTTGGATGAAGGCCTCCCCAAGATATCTCCACTTGCTTCGATCTACAGCGTCTCTTTACCATGTCATGCCTGCAAAGTGTATCATTGCATCTTCCCATCTTCTAGGTGGTCTAGGTATCTTGGGATCCATTCAATGATTTCCTTTGTCCATTTTCGATCTGTGCTTCTTGCAAATACACCACCATTTTGCCCTTGGATATTTGTGGCGGAAACTAGTGTTCCATGCAGAGAGGTCCTCAGAAAGGGTTAAAAATGGGGGGGATTGAAAGGAAAGTCATTAGCAGTTATCTTGTCTGTTACATATTCCACTATGAATGCCTGCTGTCGAAGCGTAGGCAGTGAGGGCTGTTTCACTGCAGGTCCTTCTCCCATCCTGTTCGTCCAAAATCATTTCATTCCAAGCACTTGAGCTGCAGTTCAGGTCCTGTGGTAGATAATTATACTTGTTAAAACTCGGAGTACGGTCATCCATGTATGCTAGATTGGCTTACCCCAGGCAACGAATGGAGATTTTTTTTTTTCCTTTCCTCGCTCTAGAAATGCTTTTCCCCCCCATGCCGTCGTTGGTTCCCCCGATGTTGCCTCAGCTTATTTTAACTCACTGAAAGGTCTGGAGGATTGTGTGTTGCACTAATTTCTCCCTTTTTAGCCTTATAATGTGTTTTTATTTTTATACATATAGTAATTATGAAGCATTTCTGGGGCTTTATCACAGCGTGAAGAAAAACGTCACAAAAGGAAATTTAGAATATAAGAGGGGCTATATACTGCTGCTTGTTTTGAGAATCCCACTTTGCATTGTCTCGAGTGACCCTAGTGACATCTTTTACAAAACCTCAGCGTTTAGTTTTTTTACATTCTAGCCAGAAGTACACTATAAAAAACTAAAGATATTTTGAGCATGAGTCATTTAAAGAGTAGAAACAGAATGACATCCGCCTGAGAAGCATTCTGATAAAGGCCAGGCCTAATAAAAGCTACCATACCTCCTTCTGTTATTTTGAAATAACGCACATTCAAAGGTACATAATAGGTGGAGACATCAGGGCAATTAACACAAATAAACAACTGACATTTTATTTTTTCCCCCATGGTTTGCCAGAGCGCTTAACTCTATTTATTTTTTGCTCCAGAGCTGAGTGCACTAATACAAAAGGTAAATCTCTCTGTGTGCCAAGGCTCCTTGTGCTAAATCTGCCACCAGTCTCTAAATTATAAAGCCAAGCTCTGCGTCTCTTTGATTCTCGGCTTTCTAGCGCTTCCTTACAGACTGAGCTGGAGCTGCGGTCGTTGCTTGTCATTATAATTCAACGTTTCCCACAAAGAAACCGCTCCAAAGATCAGACTAGTCATTAAACAGTCAAAGACGACGCATTCGTACAATGCAAGATGACAAGGTAGAGAAGACAGATTGTGTACGTGTAACAGGGCTTGGACATGTTCGTATGTCATCATCTTTCTTTGAACCTGGGCGAACAAACCCCCAACGTCAGGGGATCAGTCTTCTGGTGTCATGGTCTTGGCACTCGCTCGGCTGGTGGAGCTGCGCGGATCAGACAATGGCTCAGAGGTGTTCCTGAGACGGCAGTTCAAGTCCAAGCAGGGGGATCTAACCACACACGCTAAAAAATATAAAGGTTGTGCTTCTACTCGATGATAACGTTTGTGAAATATACTTTAGATGATCGTGGTTGCATTTGAGGACAACCACCTTAAAGTCTAATGGGAAAACGCATTAACACAGGTGTGTGCTTGTTTGGGCGACAGGAAGTGATGTCGGTGGATGAAGAGACCACTTCCTGCTACTGCCTCATGGACTCGCACAGCTGCCATCTGTTGCTGGACCAGCCAGGGACCTACGCGCTGGTGGGAGAGCCCCTCACAGAGACGGCGGTCAAGAGGCTGAAGCTGGCCGCCTTCGGGAGCATGTCTGCCAACTCCATGGACTACAGCCTCCGGGTGTACTGCGTGGACGACACCCCGCATGCCTTTCAGGTGAGAAGGTGTGAGGTTGATGGGGTAGTGGTTTGGTTTGCAAAGACTGGAGAGCATATAGAGAGGGTTTTTTATTTTTTATTTTCAAGACAGTCCTTAAGCAGACAGTATTTTCTTCTGAAAGGATTGGACAAAGTCTCTTACTCAACATTGTTGTTGTTGTTGTTGTTGTTATTATCTGTAGTAGTTAGTAATCGTGCCATCCCTATTCATTGCTGTACTAAAAGGAGAGACCATTTGCAAGTGAACAAATCAAATATAACGGGATAATCTCATGGCTGGTGACTGTTTCTAAATGTGTTTTAATTCTAGCTCTAATCAGGTTGTTGTAGGTTTTTTGGTTTTTACACGACAGTGCACTACTGTTGTTTTGCATCCTTCCTTCCTTACCCAGACCTGCAGTTTATCATCCAGTTTGGAAGCAGCTCTTGGCAAAACTCCTTGTCCTGTTTTGCTAGTTTGTTGCATTCACACAATGTGATTCGAGCCTGGACCAGTTCAAAACTTTGACCCACTTGTCGGTCACCTATTCCCATTCCCATTTTTTAAATCCTTTTTTCACGCGCTGTTGTCAGGCAGGTAGAAGTCAACTTGTACACTATGGAAAATTATAAACTCACAGATGACTGAAAAAAAATACAAATTACATAGGAGTGCTGGAACAAATTGCATGTTACAACATGAACACAATGCAGCCGTAAACATAAAATACAGGGGGGATATATAGGAGGGGTAATAGCTGTACATCACATACAGCGTTACTGTACAATGCACTTTAATTGAGTGCGTGCAGCAGAAAAGAGTCTGTTATGTGGTCTTCTGTAATAGACAGATACAAATACAGTTTGCACATTGCAAAGCTTGATTTCTCCCCAGCTTGTTCAACAGGTGAGGAGTTCAGAATGTTCTTCGCCTGTGAAAGACACTTTCGTAGCAATCCAAGCTGTCCAAGTAATAGAAGGCTGGTAGCACTTCAAAACAACTGTTTGACTATTCATCCAGTGCTGGCCTCCAGGAGGTATAGTGTTGAAATGCAGTACTTCAGATTAAAGCAGCTTCCCCCAGCTGCCCAACGCAGATCTTCAAAAAACGGTCATTGCGAGACTCAGAAATATTTAATTAAAAGCGGAAGGTGAGGAATTTTAATTGAGAAGAACAGCGCCCACAAGGGTTGGTTCCATCTTCCTTTTTGGTTAATTAAATCTGGTTTTGGTACATTAATTAGTATTCCATTAAAGAAAGATAAGCAGAACCTGCACATGATTTATGATTTGCCAGCAGCTGCCATCTCCCACATTGGAGTTTTCAGGTTTATGTACGTATTGATTTATTTATTATTGGAAGGCAATGAATGTAAGGTCAGGTATCCGTTATTTGTATTGTTTTCTTCAACGCAGTGTTTGCTTTGCTTAGAAGGGTAGGTTTCACATCAGTGATGATTGCCATGTCATGTGAGCTTCCAAACAATCCATGACGGTTGAGAGAGCAGCGGCTGATCATTGTCTGGATTTTGCACACTTTCAACGCCGCAGATTCAACAGGCAGGGAGTGTTTCAGTCGTGCAGGATCACAAACTCCCTCAGCTGGGCTACGTTCTGTGCAACCCACCATCTGTTTTTTTTTAATTGTCCATTCCCATCATCTTATTTCCTTTTCTTTGTTTATCATAAGTCTTGCCATCTCTGTAAGCCCCTGACCTGTGAAAAAGAAAAAGGAAAAGAAAAATCAAAGCATTCCTGAAGTAAATGTATCTGTGTGTGGAAAAGAACACAAGCTTCCTTCCTGCCTAGTTTATGGGCTAAAGATAAGTGAAGTGGCTGAAAGTGGGGCACTAATTTCAAACCATTACCCACGAATTTATGCCTCGGCTGAAATCGGTTTTACAGCACTGAACGAAATGTCAGGTGTGGGAATGCGTAAGCAGGGATGTGGAGATCGCTTCCCCCCTGACACATTATAAACTGAATATTGTACTCCCTCAGTGGGACCGTTTCTTGCGGCAGCATTAGCAGTCAGTTACTAAAACTCATTCCCAAATGGAGCCCAGGGCTTCTGCTTGGCCTAACCCTGCCTGTGTCCCCTTCCCTCCTCTGACACCATCCTTTGTGTTGGCGCTCCATATTGGCTTTGGCCGATTTTGTAACAGTGATGGTGAAGGAACAAAGACTTTGCTGCTTTTACCTCCACTGTATCTAGGGTACTGTTTCTTCTTTATCTGAACCTCAGTGGTTTCTCTCTTTCTCGGTTTATCCGTCTCTCTCTGGCGTTCCTTTGCTACACTTAAGCAGTCTGCTGCAGAGCACGTAAAAAAGATTGACAGCAGTCATTTTGGTTAAATAGAAATGCAGAAAGTTTCAGCTTGCAAGTGCTAGAATTGAAGCACATGGGGAAAAGGGCAGTTTCATCAAAAGAGACGAAGCCATGGCCTCTGTGGCCATAGCAAACAAGCGATGGCAAACTGTAGAAGACATGATTGTTTGGGTTCCCGGTGCTTTTCTTTTTTATTTCTCTCTCTCTCACTCACTTGTTTGTTTTTTTCTAAAACCACCGTATTTCTCACACACTTCCTCCACACCCGTGGGACGTGCAAAAATAAGCACCCAATAGGTTTCCCGGTTCCATTTCATTTGGTGTTTTCAGAAATAGGTTCCCAAATTGGAAATTCCCAGAGGTGTGTGGAACCAGACAGAACAGCCACGAAGAACAAACAATCCTGCAGCTCTCAGGAATGAAACCCAAACTGTCAGTCAAAGACATCCCAGAGACATTTAGACCACAGAGTTTTCATCAGACACCTGTATGATGAAAGGTAGTTGTGACATTTCTTTGGGGATTTTGGTTTGCCCTTAACTGCAGTAGGTGTGAAAGTATACACATGGAAAATGGTATATTTTCCCTTTTGGAATAGATGTAATTTATTGTATATCGAGTTTGCTTCCCCCCCCCCCACCCTAATCTTTCTATCCTCAGTATAAGGACTTTGGTTGTATTTGTACCTCCTACTAAACCACTAAGGATATTGAATTTAATCCAGGGGTCGGCAACCCAAATGAGACAAAGAGAAGTTTTTTCAGTTCTGGCCAACAATACCTAAGGAGCCGCAATGCCCATTTGAATGACATAATAATTAAAAAAAAGACATGCACAGATCTTAACAACAAGCAACAATTTATGTTTGTTAAAAATAACTTTTTTATTACATCAATATCTTTCTAATGTTTAACTAATGTTTCTAACATTGGGTCTTAATCTAATCATGCTAAAGACAAGGCCACAGAGACGCTATAGTATTGTTATCGCTCTCCTTCGCTTTTAGTTTTCAGCCCATCCCTGAATAAGTTTTAGACATCTGATTATGGGTCTAATTGAAAAGACAAAAAAAAACTCTGAAATGTATGCTGGCAAAAAATAGATTGCTGTGTTCAGTGCCGTCCCTGATCTAATCAAACTATCCCTGCTTGCCGTTTCTTATGACGACCATCCTGTTCAATCACGAGAAATCGCTCGGCAGATGAATGCAGGAATGGTCCTGTCCATGTTGACAAAAGCACCATTCCCAACCATTATTTTCCCTTTCCCCCTTTTGTCTGTAGGAGGTGGCTGCTGCCGAAAAGAGCAGAGGTGGACAGCTACTGGAGGAGCCCAAGACACTGCTCTTCAAAGGCAACACCTTCAGTCTCCAAGTCTCCATCCAAGATGTCCCTCAGTTTCTGTGGAACATCAAGCCATTCACCACGTGTCAGGTACCGCTGAGACACAACAGATACCGCCTATACTGTGACATGAGAAGAGAGGTCATCTTTGGGCTTTAAACTCCCTTGTTTTGCCTTTTCTTATAAAGCGCCTTCGGAAGATCTCGAGAAAGTGAATCCCGAGTAAGAGCTCCATATATCAAAAGTCAGCCCTCGTGATATGAAATATGTCAATAGTTTTTCTTACAGCTCCATTAGTACTGTGAGAATCAATGTACGCTAGTCCTGGATTATAGACACATAGGCCCATCTCTCCATTAGCAGCCTATCAATGCAGGCAGGTGTCTTTATTGGTCATTATAAAATGCACAGAGGAAGAAAGGAGTTGTAAATGACTTTCTTCAGCAGCTCCAGCCCTGCGAATGAATAATACATCCGCTGCAATCTTTTTTTTCCCCCCTTGCTTTGGCTTTCTTTGCTCTCGACAATGTAACATTTAGCCTCCCAGTGACTCCCATTATTGGAATTAAGTGGGATTTTCTGCATTGAGAACATCAAGGACCTTCATAACAAAGGGAAACGAATCTGAGAGTGGTTTCATTTCAGCCACAGGGATGGGATTCGGTTATTTTCTTCTTTTTTTTATTATTCTTATTCTAATGAGTATTACACCGTTTTTCTTGTATTCTGGGGGATTTATCTAAGAATGCCTTCAGCAGCAGTGCGCACAAATATGATACGCAGATCTGTGCATTACTAATCCCAGTGAGGACACGTCTGGGGTCCCCAGTTGCAGCCACATCCAAAGATAAACCGAAAGAGGTGGCACATTTTAGATCGAGGGTATAATTTTAGAGGCGTTTAAGTGGACACCGTTAATTGGATTTTAATTGGACTCCATAAAATCCAGCATTTGACTCCCGCTGCTCTTCTTCTTAGGAATTCCCTTTCTCTCAAGTGTGGTGCAGCAACCAGCAACCCCTGCACTGTGCCTTCTCCCTGGAGAGATATAGCCCAGCCACCACACAGCTCTCTTGCAAGATCAGTGTGCGGCAGGTCAAAGGTCACGAGCAGATCCTCCAGGTCTACACGTCAGTGGTAGAGGTTAGTAAGCCGCCCGTCATTGGGTTCAGTTCTTATCTTCTGTGAGTGAGTGTGTCTGGGGGTAAGAGTTAACTTATCTGTGGAAACCAGGGGTTTTGTGTAGCTGATTGGGTAAGTGAGTGATTGGGTCAAGAAAGGCTACTAATTGCTCCGCCTCTGAGCTCTCTTCTCCACGGCCCTGGCTCTCACACTCTTCGTTGACCTTGTCTTGCAGAGCGAAAAGGAGACCGTCCCTTTCTTCACGCAAGCGGACTGTACTGTGACCTCTCAGACTGGCCCCAAGGCCTTCAAAATCCCCTTCTCCATCCGTCAGAGGATCTGTGCCACGTTCGACACCGCCAACACAAAGGGCAAAGACTGGCAGCTCTTAGCGCAGAAGCTTCACATCGAAAGGTAAGAGCCGCTCGGAAAGATGTTCACTTTAAAAGTGATGCACAATGACAAAAATCTTTTTATTTCAAGACAATAGCTCCAATCATTCAGTTTGCCTGTTTGTTGTCTGACATGACGACGTTTTGCCAAAACCTCATCTTTGAGCAAAACCAACTGTCAAAGGTTTTTCTTTTCATCAAATCAAATCAGTATTATTCCTAGAAAGTCCTATTCTTTTTTAATAATAATGATTTTTTTTAGTAAACCCCTAATGATATTATGATATATATAATAGAAACATTATAGGCTTGGGGGATATATTGACACCCACTGTGTAATCTTGTTGGCTAATACTTCTGGTGACTTAAAATGACTTTGTTCTTAGTTGTGAGGATTGTTACCAAGGGCAAAAACTGTTCGAGAGACAGTAGCTAACAAAGGTGTGAGGGGAGAGAGAGCATTGTCTTTCCGGCTGCAGCTTGCATTAATCATCCCTCCCGTATTCCACACATCTGAGTAATTGAACGGCAAAGAGATGTAAGTGAGAGGTGAGGCCTGACGAAAAACCGAAATACCCTGCGGACCTGGAGGACTGGATTTGAGCCCGATTTGTATTATCCCCACAGAGAAAAAAATAAAGAAAGTAATAAGAAACGTTAAGCCGGTGTCACAGCGGTGGAAGCAAGGAATCATGGGAGTTCCCACTTGGCCTCCACGGGCTGTTCTTCCACGGAGCATGACGGCAGGCAATTGTCTGCGGGAGTGAGCCCACGGCGCCACGCGGACTCCCGGGACCTCACCCCTGGCAGGAGCGGGAGGCCTGGGGGGGGATGCCGCGCTGCCTGGCAGTAATTTACTCCGCGCACCTATCTCCACTCCATTATCTGGGATCATATTGCTCCTGCTCGGGCGCTGATGATCGCACTCCATCACACCTAGATCTCGGATATCATTTTCAGATACTGTCGAATAGCATGTAGATTCAATTATAGATCTGCAAAGGAGGGAGGTGTTTGCTGGGGGGGAATCAGGGGGCTGTTTGTTTCTGAGCATCCCAATCCTGACAAACTGCCCCCCAGTCCCCCAGGCTCCACCGGGGTTAGGTAAAGATGGATAGGCTTCAGGGGAACTCTGTGGGGGTCTGCAGCAATATTAGATAAGTAATTATCTTGAATCAAGTTAGCAGAGGCTTTTATACAAAGAGACTTACAGACATCAGATGTACCAATCCAGTTAAACCCACTTTAAAACGGGACAAATAAGCCCACAGCCATGCCTATAGACACAAAGGTATCCATCTTAGATGCAGGCTGTGCCCAATATAGATAGGAATATCCCACATTAAAAACGGTCAAATGTAATTTGTTTTTCTTGTCTATGAACCCCGGAGTTCAAAGGCGTGAAGGTGGTCCAAAATCTGTTGCCCCCATACGAGACCATTTTCTCAGCTAGTTTACAATCACTCGCACTGGCACAAGAATCGGAGGGCACCTGCTATTCATTATGAGGAAACACTGCCCTCTAGTGGAGATCTCTGTGCACAGCAGCTCCAGTGAACAAGTTGCCGCAACATGTTAGGGTCTTCAAACCTGTGTGGGTTGGGGAGGGGCTCAACCTTATAGGTCTCCCTCAGTTGCTGAAGATCAGCAACCCATGTTAGATATTGGTCACTAAAACCAGTCACACTGTTAGCAACCCTTCTCAAGTATTGAATTTACCAAAACACATGAGCAATTTGAAATGCTCCCACGCCTTTAAAAAGTGATTTAAGGTCCAAAACCAGGGTATGATATTCCTATTCCAAACAGACACAATTCTTAAGTAACTCTGTAAGTGACTTCAGCTTGATGTGCAAAAAAACAAACCACCCAAAACATTTGCAGCCTCCTTCAAACTGTATACCCATATTTTTCTGAAAGGCCAGGTCTAAAGAATGGTCTTATCCAACAGTTATTTGAACAAATGGCATGGTGTGAACTGGGCTGCAGTCAGTGAGGGGTGGTTAAAGTGGATTTCTATTGACTGGAGGGGAGGGCGGGAGGAAGCTCGTACTGCGGCTGCCTTTGGACTTGCTGTACTTTTCACTTCCCGCTGCTCAGCATCTTTTTTTTTTTCCACAAGGCCTATAAATACACTGTCTTATTGCTGCCTGGGGACGCAGTGTTCCCACTGTGAACACGGGAATGTGACTTTTCAGTTAGCGCCGCTTTATGTGCAGTTCCTTGCGCTGTGTGTGTGTCTGTGTGTGTGTCTGTGTCACCGCACAGCATAAGTACTTCTAATCCAAATCCTTGAGGATGCAGCACTGGTTCTCAATCAGCTCTTAATGAGTTAATTAAACCACACAGCCAATCAACAGAACCTGACGAATTTCCCCTTTTGTAAGTCTAGTGCATGTGATGATTTGAGGTGCCATAGAAAATCTGCCCCCCCCTCTCAATCTAACTGTAACTAATTTGTTCCCCCCTCCATCTCATTAGGAACCTCTCCTACTTCGCCAAGCAAAACAGCCCCTCAGCCGTGATCCTGAATCTTTGGGAAGCCCGTCACCAAGACAATGGCGACCTGGACTCTTTGGCAAGCGCTCTGGAGGAGATTGGCAAAATCCACTCCAAGAGCCCGGTGAACACTGAGGAGGCGGTTCCCGAAAACACAGACTTCACCTACGCCAGCTAAGAGCTGAGGAGTTGGTGGTTGGCGGTGGAGAGAGGGCGGGGAAGTCATGCCCACCGACTCCACCAACCGTCCCAACTGGCCCGGACTTCCACACAGCTGTGCTTAGAACCAGTCGAGGGAACATTAAACAATGACATAAACGCATAAAAGCGAACGGTGGTCCGTCGCCGCCAAGACCCCGCGTTGCCAGGGCGAGGAGCCGCCGTCCCTTCCAGAACAACACGATCCGCGTAGGATCGGTGAGCGCGAGTCAACGTCGCCGCCCTAGGCGTGGAGGACAACCACCCCCACCCCCCTCAAGTCAGGGGACGTGGTTTTGGCGTAGTGGTTTCTCTGGCTCGGGGTCCCGGATGTGCGCCCACAACCGCACTGCGAATCGGACCGCAGACAGACACAGACAGTGAAGAAGCCGCTCTCATCTACAAATGGACGTCCAAGTTGGCCACCTCTCTGGCTCCTTCTCAACATCTCAACATCCCGCGCTCCTGCTCACTGACTCGGCCTTTTGATATTGTTTTGGCTCTTTGGTTGGTGGGTGGGTTGTGTCCTCTTGTGTCCTCCGTTTTCTGTTCTTCATTCTTTCGCTGATCCGCTCTCTAGATCGCAGCCTGTCCATCAGAGGTCATGGGGAGGAGTGGGTCCAAAGAGTCACCCTGAATTTTATGTCTTCAGGACAGGATGAAGGGGGCAGATATTTGCACTTGTCACTGTTAAGATCCATTGACCTGAGGTAACCCTGCAACTCTTTCCCTATAACTGTAGTGACTAGCTCAAGTGGAATACTGCTATCACTTCATATTAACAGGGTCCTGCTACAGTTATCTAATTATTAATATAATTATTATTAGTATTACTACCACTACTACTATTATTTGAACACTTTTTATAGAACTGAAACATGTAAAAAGGAAATGGTTTCAGTTAACTATAGAGTGGCAGACCTTTTTTCATTTAAGTGACAGTAAAACTCTTAGAGGACTCACTTGTTGGAAGGCGAGGGTGGTCGGTAAAATGTACTTTTAAATGTAGACTCATGTGGCTCAACGACAATAGAAAGCACTAAGACGTTCATCCAATAGGACACAAAAAAGTGTGTGGAGTTGGAATATGATGCTGTGTCCTTTTGTGGTTTAACTTGCAATGTTTTGCGTGACCAGAACACTTGCAGTGCGTAAATTGACAGCTTGATCGAATGCATTTTCGACACACAAAGGAAAGAAATGCTTGCATCATGTGACATGTTTGCCTATGGCTACAGGTCAGTGTTTGTGTTTTTTCTGAGTTTCACGGCACAGTATTTCTAATTTTATATTATCATTACTTTTGTAAACGCTGGTCCCTCATTTGCAGAAGCTTTCACTGTTTCACTTTTATCACAAATCCCAGAAATAGCACATTTCTTTTACAGACAGGCCAGGCAGCTGTCCAAGGTACTTCTCCAGGATCATTTTCAATAAGACCGCATTGAAATACTGTAGTTTTCAGATCTTGGGGGCGGGGGGCGGGGAGTGTCTCATTTTTGTTTTTGTTTGATTTGTTTTGTGTGTTGCGTGTAACAAAAATTCAATCTCATTTGCCTTTTCCTTTTAATGACGTTCTTCAACATCTCATCAAGCTTTGGGTTTTGTTTTGTTTTGTTTTGTTTTGTTGTGATTATATATTTAGCTTTTTCTGTTAATACTGATTATAATAAAGCTTTATAAAGGTACTTTTGCATACATATTAATATTCATTATTTGTTTTTAATTAATTTTACCCTAGGTGCCTGCTGTGTAGTATTAAAAACCCTGCGGTGGCTCAGAGACCCCTGGAGTGGCAGCGGGTGGGTCTGAAGCTAACTAACGTTTCCTTGCTTGACCTGCAGTTCTGTTACAGTCCTGCCCTGCAAAAGCCTTGCTGGTTGTGCCGTTTGCTTCCAGTGATAACAAAATAAATAAGAAAATCAGTCTCCCAATATAGCAGACTTGGGTTCAAACACATCTGCAAATTGTTTACGGTTGCATTCAGCCCTATTCATCACAATGAGACCTTCACCCGTTCAACCCATTCAATTCAGCCCGAGTCAGGGCTGTGTCACCCTGTCACTTGTGAAGGTGACGCTTTAGGATTATTAACAGGTGCTTTGACTGGACTGACAGGATGGTAATTTATAAGAGCTGTTATAAAAAGGCTCACCATTTTGTAATGCCTAGGGGTGGATACAATCTTTACAGTACTCTGCAAATGCATTCAAACCCAAGTCTGCAGGGTAGGTTTCACAGTCTAAAATAACTGTCGATTCCAAATAAATAAATAATATATATATATATATATATATATATATATATATATATATATATATATATATATATATATATAATATATGGAGCACAAGCAAAAGGTTATGTCAGTTTAACAGTCTTTTACAGTGTTGGTTATATTTATATTGCACATTCTCTTTTGGGATCTCTTCTTGTTTCCCATTCGTCCTGTCCGACCCCAGCATGTTCATTTATTCACCATATGGAGAGGATAAATCCACTCAGATCAGATATCAGATATCTGCAAAGGCTTTTGCTAAGAGTTCTCATGCATTATCCTACATAACTACCTGTGCTAAACTGCATCCATTCTCGGTTTCTCCACCCCGTTAATCCTCCAAAGAGTAATCGAAAGTCCAAATTTATCTAACTCGAGCTACAGCCTACTTAGAGTAGCATATATCTAGTTTGTCAATGATAGGACAGCAAGATTGCTAACTATATCACTTAAGGATCGAAAGCCAGGGAAAAACTGTGCAGAGATTCTCCACAGCCCTGTGGCGCATTCAAATTTTGTCCACTGGAGTCTATTTTCTGTGTGACATTTTGTTCTGTAGTACGTGATTATATTTTGCATTTGCATACTTTGATTTTCTCTCTCTGTGTTGCCCAAAACATGCATGGGTTTTATTTTCCTTTTGTTGATTTCTTTTTTACTTTCACAACAACAAAATGACTACATGCATTATCAGTACCATATCCCTTTAAATATAGTTTCCCGGGCATGATAAATATACCTACAGCCACAGTGACACAATCCCAGGCGACCGAAGGAGAGGGTTTTTTATAGTCATCCAAGATGTCCTTTGGGATAACACTCTTCCATTATGCTTCTTGTGTTAACAACGCTCTTCGCTTAATTAATTTCCCGAGCTCAATGGCTTGTGCGCCAATGGAGTCCCCATTAAGGGCGTTTAAAGTTGTTTGGGGAAGCTCTGGTCAAGTAGAGACAGGGCTTCAGTGCGTCAAACTGGAAAGGGAGCGTCTGTTGCCACACTCTGTGCCCGCGAGGTTGCGCTATCGGCGTTGGACTGTGCCTGCAGGGGATACATTTTCGTAAACCGCACTGTGTCACTAAAAGTATGGGGGTAAACCCTCCTGAAGCTTGTGTTATGTAGAGGCTGGTGGGTTTTGTGTGTGTGGTTTTGTTTTCTTGCTTCTGGGGAGGCCACCGGGACTGCTTGTGTGTATTGTGATATTCATGAACAGATGAGTACTGCCTGCATTGGGGGAAAGTCTTGACAGGGGCCCGTACATCCTCCACACTCAGCTTCTGCTTGTTGTGCACATGGTGGGAAGTGTTCGCACTCTGCATTTGAAACTTTGGTACACAAGTGTTGATTGATTTAGCTGCATTAATATAATTTGTTAAAGAACATAAGAAACGTAAGAAAGTTTACAAACGAGAGGAGCCCATCCACCCCATCGTGCTCGTTTGGTGTCCATTAATAGTGATCCAAGGATCCTATCCAGTCTATTTTGAAATGTTCCCAAATTTTCAACTTAAAGTACATTAATTTGTCTATCTTTTCCATGTTTTGTCTCTGCATTTTTCAGTATGGAGTGGCAGTCTAACATTTGAATTCGGTTCAGTTAACGGATGGTTCAACAAACTCTGAAAAGATATCATTGACAAATTGACAAACTAAATGAATCACTGTATAACATAGTTTCCCATGCAGGGTGTGAATACTTGCATCTACACTATAAGTAGCATAACACATGAAGAATTGTCTTATTTATACAATTTAAGGCTGAAGGCTTGGCAGTCTCAAAAAAACAAGCATACAAACACTTCTAAAATGCAATTTATTTTTGTTTTTCTAATGATATTCTGATTTCAAAATCCAAATATCACAGATGAGAAATTGTATTCTTGAAGGGCACTGCAAAGACCTATTATCTGCCACCACAAAACTGAAAACAAGAACATTTTAGTAGGCAATTTTGAAACATATATATATATATTTTTTTTCTCCTCTTATTTTCCTCAAACTTGTACAAAAGTGAGCTTTTTGTTTTCTTTTCAACAGGGTAAAAGATCAGCGGTGTTCCTGCGATAAAATGGCTGCAAAATTTTCAGTATGCATTTATATATTCATTTTGTCTGTTAGAACTGCAAGCTGACTAATGGTGTTAAAAGAGGTATTCAATGTGACGCATTTATCTCACTGGCTGCTATCTCTGCTAAATAAATGAATTATAGTTGTCTCTACTAGGGACAGTTAATCCGAAACCAAATTTTAAAAGCCACACAGTACAGGAGAACATTTTGCCATAGAACGATAAGGTGTGAAACTATCACTGCAACATTGAAGGCTGATAGGCTAATGCTTTTATCTGTATGTATTTGGTTGTGCTTTTTTGGGGTTTAAATTCCATTCTTAAAACTTACCTTTAAGATTAAGTTTTTATCATTCATCTTTTTCACATTAAATTCTATTATTTTTCACCAGCATTTTTTATATATATATAAATATACAGAGAGTGGCATCATACATTTTTTTTAAAGTGGCATAGAAGTTGTGAAATATTTAAACTGTGATTTTGTGTGTTTATGAGTGTATCTGGTGGGCACTAAAATGATTAAAAACTAATAACAATAATTGCAGTTGGAGACAATTAGCATACAATAGAGAAATTGAACCAGGACAATGGAAAATACAGGCATACACATGTTTTTCATTTTCAAAACTGCTTACTTTTTCTTATGTTTCAAATTATAAGATTATTTTATTCACCTCAAATTTGTGAGTTTTTTATGATGATGTACTGTACTATAAACTGCTTGCCTAATGTGTTAAAGTTCAGCTGCTTAAGAACAGAGAGGTGCTATGTGTATTTACATCTCTGTGGAAAAGTGTGGTATTCCCTCGCTGCTTGAGGAAAAGCTATGGCTCTGTTCAGTTCCACACAGTGGGGGGCAGACCTGGCCCTTTGGGGTTTCATTCCTGCAGGCTTTGTAGATCTCTTACACTCCCAACCAACTAACAGCCTTTTAAATAACTCTTAATGGGTTACATTTAGTACACACACACACACACACACACACACACACACACACACACACACACACACACACACACACACAAGAGTTTGAGCTGAGTAACTGAGAACTCAAAATCAGAAGACCCCATTTCCTACCAGGATCAATTGACTGCCACTGGTTTACAGGAATCCAGGGCACAGTTACATAGAACATAATGTACAAGGGCAGAAGCACAATGGGAAGGAAAGAAGACACAAATGTGGAAAAATGACATATAATAGGGTTAGCCATTACTCCATCCCCAGTCCCAGTTAATAAAGTGCTACAAAAAATTACTGCTGTTTAAAAAGACCAGCACTTCAATCCACTCATGGCCCTAGAAGCTATTTTGTGCAGTTTTGTGTGTGTGTGTGTGTGTGCAATGATACAAATAAAACATATTTGTAAACAGAAATTGTTTCCCAAAAAATATGCTGCTGTTTTTTTTTGTTTGTTTTTAATTTAAAGATCAATTCAATGTACTAAAGCAACAAGTAGTGCTACTGCCCCCTCCCCACAAAAAACGGTCAGAAAAATGACCTAATACAGTAAAAACAAACCAGTTCTACATTTTCCCATGTTAACTTTTAAAGAGGCACCCACCCTTTTTTTATTAGATTTCTTGCCTTTCCTTGGTTCTGTTGTCAATTATATAGCATAAAAAACATATTTTTTAAAAAAGAAATGGAAAAAAATGACAAAACAGTGTAATTATTTATGTGCTTCAATGTATGCTCCACTGAAACCAAACCAGTCTGGCCCGGTTTTCAGTTACTGAACAACATTGTTTTTGTTGTTAACATCTTGGTCCAGCTAGAGAGCAGTCTGATTTGATTGAATGAGGGAATACAAAACAGATGCATTCATAGTTTTCTGACATTTCTTTTTAATTACTTCTGAACAGTGTCAGTGTGGGATTATCTTATCCCCTTGCTTTGCTTCTTTTTTGCTGCTAGTCAGATTCCTTTAAAAGTTTGCTTGTAACTTGAAAACCCTATTGCTTTTGGTTTGGTTTCATTTTTCCCCCACCCAAGTAAAAAATAAATAAAATAAATAAAAAATAAAGACATTTTCCATTTCGCATGGCCTGGGCTTCATATCACAATTCTTGTGCCTTGTATAACTACTGTAAATGCTGAATGTTGTACATTAAAGATGGGGTTGAATTTAAACAAACAGAAAAAAATTAAATATATTTAAAAAATCATATATTACTAGGCTGCAACAGCTTTTTAGTGCTGAACATACATGTTTGGTAATGCCAGGACAGCAGTGTGGTATACTATATTTAAAATTATGGACATTTTGGATGTTTTATGTACAGTAGAATTTGCAAATGTATATGCAGCCTTTTGAAAATAAATGTACAGTTGGGGGGGATAAAAGATATTTACATTTAGTTGAATAAAAAGTTTTTCTTTTCCTTGAGAGAATTTGTTTTGTATTTTTTTCCAATTGGACAGGGTTGAACTTGATCGTTGATTCTATTAGTACCCAGAGTAGTAAATGCAGTTTTGTTTAAACATTTAGTTTAATAGAGCAGGTAACCACAGATTACGATTTGTGGATTTTGTGGAAAAATGCCAGGAAAAAAATGTTTTTCCAATATTTAGTTTGTACTTAGTCTTCCATTTATTTCTGATATGATTGATTTAACCACAAGATGTCACTGCTGCAGAGTAGACAGCCAACAAGAAATAGCCACATATTTTTTAATAAAAACATAAGCAACCAAGAAAATGGTAGTTGTACACATTTCAATATTGTTTCCTTTCCATTCACAAGGTGTAGCAGTGTTTGTAGATGCTTGTGTGTGCATGTTTAATATAACATTTGTATCATGTATATATCCCATTCATTACAGATACAGAAAGCAAACACTGCCTAAAGCACTCATTATTTCATTTATAAGCCCATTCGGAAAATTGCGTTTGACTTTCCACCCGGTTCAAAAATGAATCAGCACCTTGGACAGCACCTGTGGAACAGAACCCAGATTATAGGCATCGTCAGTGTTCGGTACAGGGATGGCCAGTATCGAAATACATGTATTTAAAATACATATTTTCATTTCATTTTGTATTTTTTCATTTTTATTTTAAAATCTATTCTGTAAGTATTTTGAATGGAAAAAGTCTGTGCATTTAACTACAAATATTTCGGTGTAGATACTTTGTATCACTGCTTCCAATATGAATCGCACTTAATTTACATTGGTGTAGTCTAATCGTGTGCCTGCGTGAATTTTAAGAAAACGTTTAAATGCATTATTAATTGTTTAAGTTAAAATGACCATTGAAAATAACATTTTGTTTTGTTAAAAACACAAGTTCATCAAAAGTAATTTGTATTTGGTATTTTGATACACTTTTCACTGAGTATATTGTAATGAAATACATTTAAAGAGAAGTCTGAGTGCATGTGATTGTGGTTAAGTGCTATACAGTGCCTTTATCATGTGGAGCGCCTTCTCAGAGAGGCTTTTTTGTTCATAAAAGTAGTAGTAGGATAGCATAGAAAGGAAAGTCAGGTACAGCAGTTTCAAAAGTTAATGAAATAATCATCTTTCTTATCATCATCTGCAGACTATGGGATTATCAATACAACCACCTGCACTTAAAACACAACCTGAGGTTTGTACCAAAACTGAAACAACGAATTGAGAAATGCTAATTTCAACATTTATGAATAGGGTTTTTGGAGATGTGCTGTAGAAGAGTGTGGCTGAGTGTGGAGACCACAGGAGCACCTTTGAAAACAGATGGGTGGCACAGGAGTTTCACAACTGAAAATCCCCCTCTTCCCCCCCAAAGATTGATGTAAGACAGTAAACATTAATACTGGTATGACGTACTCTGAGGTGAACAGACAATTAAAACAAACACATGTCACCTGTGACTACATCCACTTGGCCAATGAACGTAACCCAGGCTGGGGCCAATTTAATTCAGCTGATTAATTGTGAAAGTCTGCCCATGTAATTGCCCAGAACTCCCTGCCAGCTCTTATCCCCCCCCACCCCCCTACTGCCCCCTCCCTGATAGCAGACATCATATCCTCTCCACAAATCTCTCCCACCGATCTTGATATGCAGAACCCACTCTCCCAGACACCGTTTTCCTTTTTTTTGTGTGTGTTTATTGTGTTTAATCTCTTACAGCCAGTTTCGGAAGAGTAAACGGCAGCTTATTACAATAGGATGCCCTTATCTTGCCGCCTGCGTGTGATGATGTGAGCAGTTCGTCAGCTGCACCACTTCCTGGATTTCTCTCCCCAGGCAAGGAACACGCAGCTGAGTCCCTGTCCCTGTGTTTGTTCTGTTAAGTATCACTGTGCTTACTCTTCAAGAAAGACTGTGGATGCCCAGAAACCATCCCAGAACCCCTCGTGACCCCTGACCCCCACATCACAGAGTTCACTTGGACAGCATCCTGTCACATTCCCCCCCTCCAACCACCCCCAAGCATTGCCATGATCCTATTCATGTAATCATTCGTGATGTCCGCTTGTTTGTTTGTTCTTAAAGGTTGCAAAACAGATAAGCTGCCAGCCTTACAAACTGCCCCCTTTGAAGGAGGCTTGAGAAAATGTTGAATGACTCAAGAGTGCGCCCAAACCACTGCCACAAAAGATACGTCATGCCCCAGCATGTGGGCCTGTTTCTGCCATACAGACCTCCCAGAATCCCCTGCACTGGCAGACACGGCTTCCCGAACTGACACATGTCCTGTGTCCGGCAGCTGCTTTTGTGACCTGATTTGCTCAAGTCCAATCACTTTATAAGCACGTGTTGTGCTGCTTCATGGTTAGTGGTTTGTAGCAATGGCAAATAATGCAAATTATCCGTTTGTGATGAACAGGATGGAGAAATACTCTCATGAGTATCTGTTCACGGTGTGCCCTAATCAATTGAAGGATTAGTGAAAATCTGCGCTCTATGTATTGTTTTCGTTAGTTTTTGTGTTTTACAAGTAAATAAATCCACATTTATATACTCACACACATATTTATACAGGCCATAAAAGTTTGAAGGACTTAATTTCCCCTGTAGTGAAAATGACACAAACTGGGGGGATAAATGATTGCAGAAATGTTGCCTTCGTGCTTTTGGCTGAGAGCTGGCCAAAGGGAAATTTGTTGGACAGGATTGAGGGAAGGACAGAGGCCGGCAGGAATGCGCTGCGTGGGAATGTGCTGTCACAGAGGGGCCGATGAGATCCCCCACACATTGTACTCCAATTCGTGTTATTATACATGATTCTTTTTTGATTGAGATGCAGGTGGCAGGATATCTTACAGCAAGGTGTGTACACAAGTTGCGCGCATGTCGCTGGGCTAAAATTAGTCCCGGTCTTTGTTGCGCTGGCTGGGGAAAGAGCCCTGTTGACAGACAGCGCTGGGGGAGAGTGCGAACACACACGTTCCGGTGACAGTGACGGATGCAGTCTGTGAAAAGGGCAGCGCTTTCCAGTCATCGCCCTCCAGCCTGAAAAGGGTTAACATCCCAGATTACAGATAAGCGCTTATTGCACACAGCAAGTCTTTTTCTTTTTCGGTGCGTATATGTGTGTGTGTTTGTCTTGTTTGTTATTGTTTCCCCCCCCGCCTCTTTTTATTTGCCAATAAAGAGCCTCAGGACTCAACAATGACTTCCTCCTGTGACGCAAGGGCAGAGCTTTGGGGGGCCGCGTGCAGGTTTTGTTTCAGGGGTTGCCTCTTAAATTATTCCAAATGCAAAAGGCCAGACACTGCCCGCAGGCATAGGAGTTCATAAATAGCAGGCAATTGGAAGCAGCGCGTTGACTTGCACCTGAAACGCTTCGGCAGAATGCATTGCAAGGTAAGAGTGCTTGTCTGAGCCCTGTACAGCTCCTGACTGTGAGAGGGAGGAAAAATCAAGAGCCTCTTGGGCACATTTCTAATTCTTCTCTTTACTTTTTTTTAACTAGACAATACTGTGACTTTCTTTACAGTAGCTGGATGATTACTTACAAAGAATAATGTGTGTGTTTGTGTGTGTGTTGTGGGGTGGGTTAAGGGAAATCAGTCATCAAAGTGTTATATTATCTCTGGAAATGAATGACTTTCTTGCGGAGAGGTGTTAGTTCTCCTGGTGAGGACATGGCACCTGTTGCAGTGTCCAAGACATTATAAGAGAGATAGGAGGCAGGATTGGAATCAGTTCTTCTAATATTGGTCAAAAGTCATCTTGAGGTTGTTCTTTATTTGATGCATGTACAGAAATATAAATAAAAAGGATTACACTAATATGAATATATGAATCATCTTCATGCAAATATTAGTTGCGATTGATTAAACATTTATTTTGACAAATACAGCTTTACAGAAAAAAAAAGTAATGCAACTGTAACATCGTAACTGCTTTAATTCTTCAGAAAGCTGAAGAAAAATATTGTTTGCTGAGTTGGTATTTGACAGTGCAATGCTTTTAATTGGATGGTAGTGCTACTAATAGTAGTAGTTATCAAAGTATAATAAAAATAAAGGTTGAATGATATATTTCTTCACAATACTGAAACATGCTTTGTGGCAGGTATCTTGCTTTTCGAAATTTTGAATGCACATAATAAAAACTTCAGAACTTGTTGATTCTATATTCAGTATATTAAAACCTAACATCACCCTGGTTTCCTCTTTACTGGGAATCACTACAGGGGCTTGTTTGGAAAAGGGAACTATTTATATGTAATATAGATAACAGAAGCTGACAGATAATAACCATACCAGAAAAGCACTAAAATATAAAAAATAATTTACAACAGAAGTGTTCAAAATATATAACATGGTTGCCCAGGAACCTCATATGTCATTTAGCCATAAACAGTTATGTTTTATGAGGAACAGCGCACACAAGGATAGATGCTGATATGTCTCTGGGTAATGATTAAGACATGCAAAGGATTCAAATGGTCTAATTCGATTGTTGGGAAATTACTCCAGAAGCCGAACATCTCCGCTGCATTTATAAGGCTGCTTTTACAGTAATGAGTTCCTGTTTGACATCGTTAAGCCTCAATATTTACTTTGATTCACAAGACAACTACGTGGTATTCATATGTTCATTAGGACCGGTAGTGGTAGTAGTACCGGTAATGTAATGTTTGTTTGTTTTTAGAATAGACAGCCCCTGCTTTGGTGCTAAGATCACAGTGTAATTACACAATCTTAAAAGTGAGGGCCACTTTCAGCTGCTTTGATTAGCAGTGTGATTTGGGGGACTTGATAGGAGGTAATTAAATAACAGATCGATGGCAGTTTAAAAAGAAGCTGACATTTGCCTGAGGTAGGCTAGTCTTGCGGTTCTGAGTGAGGAACCGTGGTCAAACAAATCCATTTGTAAAAGCCAGCTGCACTGCCTTCGTTCCTGTAGCCCAACAAGTTGTCTGTGTCCCAAAAGCAATCACTACCAGGAGACTGTAGCTGCATATTGCAGCCTGTGTGAGCAATTTTCTGTTTGGCCCAGGTTTTGTAGAGAGTTCCCCTTCCAGTGTGCCCAAAACGATGCCCATCTTCAACCCTCTACAATGGCTGAAAGAGGGCAGGGAGTCTCGGAGGCTGGTGCTGGTGGTGGTTTGCGTGGCTCTCCTGCTGGACAACATGCTCCTCACAGTCGTGGGTAAGTCTGCCCCCTGGCTTCTGATTGGCTCATTATGCTCGCCCAGCATTTGACATCGTTCTTATTTCTCTTTGTGCCTTCGGACAAACCCCATGGGGTCTAAGGTTGGCATGGGGTAGGGTCTTCAAGATGTCTCCAAATATATCTATAATGCAAATGCATTATTCTGTATCCTAAATTTAGTTTTGGGGGTGCTAGAGTTAGTTTTAGCTAGAGTGATCGGTTGTTTTACCAAAAGGTGAATAATTGGCCAGTATTGTGTATTGGTCAGTGTTCCTCATTTGGTGAATCATGGTGAATGCAAATAGGGGGGAAATATTATGAATAGACAGATGACATACAGCACTATTAAAATATGGATTGCTGGGAAGGAAGGAGAGAAATAATGAACTTAAAAATATCACAAGGCATTTGATGTTTTGAATCTCATAAAAGACGATTATACTGAGTCCTGGGAATTAAGTGAGTTAGCAACAATTGTAATGTTTGATTTCTTTCAGCTTAGCAACATAACTTTCAAAAGTTACCCAGTCCTCATAGAATGAGGTAAAAAAAGGCAAGCCAATAGCAATGAGTTAAGAGTGAGTTAATGGAATTTGAGCCTTAAATAGGAACACAGTAATAAACTAGTTTGGGCAGTGCTTATTGTTAATGCCAGACCTATATGAATTGAGATGGAGAGTTTAATCACTGCACGTAGGTCAGTGTGTTCTCTTCCGTTTTATTTATTTGACACCAAAGACGTACCTTTAACATTCAAATCCAAACCCGACCTTTGGCAAAAGCGGATGAGAACGCTGACCTTGTCTGCGGCGACATTTGGGTCTCGACAAAGCGCATCTGATAGGAGCCCCTTTGATAACCGAGCTCCGGCATTGCTTCCCCTGCAGGGATGCGAGTTTGTCTTTCAGTGTCTGTCGGACTAGGGCAGGAGAATCAACACGGCGGAGGTCAGAGTGTTACCACCAACCTTCGGGTTCCCGTCTGCCTCTTCAAAGTGCATCTCCCGCCTGCTAACTGCACACCTGTCCTTTCCCATTTTTCAGTGCCCATAATCCCCAGCTTCCTGTATGCCACGGAGTTCAAGACGCTGGAGCTCATCCCAAACCAGACCTCTCCTCCCACACCACAGGCCTCCACAGTCCCAGCCTTTTCTTCAGTCTTCTCCTTGTACGACAACGTGACCTACATCCCCACAGACTCCACAGCAAACGCATCAGCCCTCGTCACCAGCAAGGCTTTCAACGACTCAACCACCCAGATGGAGACCGCGATCCCCGCGAGCCACAACAGCTGCGTGAAGAATAGCCATTTCCTGGAGGAAGAAAACGTGCGTGTCGGCCTTCTGTTTGCCTCCAAAGCTTTAGTGCAGCTGCTGGTTAACCCCTTTGTGGGTCCCCTAACCAACAGGTACTTGATCTGTCATTGTTGTTTTAGATCTAGGAAGATGTCAGGGCCAGCATTATCCCATTGGTATTGCTGCTAACCCCTTCAACATGGAAAGTACAGGGTTACGGTTTGGGCCTGAGATAATATAACATTCAATCTCAGTGGGCCACAATCTAGCACATTTCTAGGGCCTCCTAAAATCTAGCAACTGTATTAGACCTGGGGAAGTGGTTAAATTGATTCAGTTGAGTGAAGAATTAATGCAATTAAGTAATTAAGAGCTGAAGTGCAATGGAAGCCAGGAATTGTCCCTCAGGGATGGGATCTGAAGAGCAACGCTTTACATTTTACTGTTAAACCTTTTCTCAATTAATATTGTATTACTGTACAATATCTTTTGGGCTCCATAACCTCCCACCCTGTAATTCTAGACAGCTTTGATACAAATCTATTCAAATCTGCGACACCAGTGTAACTGTAGACAATGCTATGAAATGTATTCCAGCACCAAATATACAAGGAAAAAGAAAGGAAGCAAACAAATGGTTTCCATGATGCCATATTTGCTGAGCCTTACAAGGTCACATTTTACAGAGCTCTCTTTGGCATCTGTGGTTTGTTTGTCTAGCATTAGTTTTTTATACCCCCACAGCCAACTTGTTAACTGGAAAGTCTACCACCATACCTTTCTATTGTGCTGTACCTTTCTACCTTCTAAAATTCTTGTCCTGGTAAATGAGGATCTTTCATTTCTGTTGGGAAAATGTTCTAAGAAATTAATCACAGCGCACCTCCGTTCTCCTTCCCCTACAATCACATGACTACAGCGTGGTATAAGGAGCAAATTTTCTCCTTCATTGTAAAGGATGATGAGCCATCCTTTGTGTTCCCCAGGAAAGACAACAGCAGGAAGATGACTGAAATATTTCCAAGACGTGATAATGAGGAAGCTCCTGGGCCTCTTAGGGTGTGATTGTCAATTCAAATCAATTTCTGTGAGGTTATTTTACCTGCGTGCATTCGGGAAGTCGCTTAGATCACGAGGCAAATGGGTGTCAGAATGACGGCTCCTCGCGACGCAGCATAATCGAGTCACACAATGCTGCCATCAATCGCATGCAATCGCTGCTCTCTCCAGCCCTAATGTGGAGATGACCTCCCAGGTCCTATCCAAGACTGATTGCCTCATGTGTTTTTCTTTTCTTTTCCTGCAGGATCGGATACCACATCCCAATGTTTGCTGGCTTCATCATCATGTTTGTGTCAACAATATGTAAGCACCCATGAAGTCTTTTAATAATATAAGAAAAATCACATAGGCTGGATATATGAGTGCAATACATAACTGAGCGACAGGTAAAGGACATCAAATGTAACAAGTGTCCCTTATTCTTGTATGCATAATTTTCTAGACTTCTTCAAGTTTCTTGATCTACACTGTGAAGTAAACAGCTTTTACAACTGGACATAGAATGGGACATTTTATTTAATCATATTTACCTATATGTGTTAATCAAGTCAGCTTTTTAAAGAACCAAATACGTTTTTTTTAAAGATTTGTGGATGTTTTTGTTTTCTTAATTTAGGCCAAGTTTCATGTTAGATTTGACTTTAAGATTGGACCTAATCTACCTGATTGTTTCCTGAGATGTATTAAGCTTAGGAAACGGGGGGGGGGGGGTTCAACATGTAAAATCATTCAAAGCTGAAGAGTTAAATTAATTGATATCTCAGGTACTTAGGTGAACAGTCTGCAGATGAATACCAAGCAAGCAACTTATAGTTAGCACACCTTATTATTCAAGTATTAGCAATTAAAATTAGACAGTGGGATTTGTCCAAAGTGACTTTCAGAGAGCAACTAGTGCAGAATACCTTACAAAAGGCCCTTGGTTTGACATTTTATCCAAAGGGTTGAGTTTAAGAAAGAAAGGATCTCATGAAAATGGAGAAACAATCTTTAATCACCTCAAATGTGTAGAGGACCATGATAAAGACAGCTGAAAGCAAAGGACACTGAACATTTTGTTGTTCAAAAGTCTACATCAAGATGGATTCAAATGTCAGACACCATGTGTATATAAAGCTATCTGGCAAAAGCATGCAGGTATTATCATTCAATTACATCACACTCAGCAATCATACATCAAGGGTAACAGGTTAATCCCAAAGACTGGGCACAGGGGGGTTGTGACACCCTAGGATTATCGATTATTGTAGTTTCAACATTATTATAAGAATTAGTGCTTTCCTTGACTCCTACTCTGCCTGTGTACTTTATGATTCTGTTAAAATGTCCTGAGTTCTGAGTCCAGTGCTCCTCCTCCCTTGATTTCCAGTATTCGCCTTCTCAGGGACGTATGCCTTATTGCTTGTGGCTCGGGCTCTTCAGGGAATTGGCTCCTCTTTCTCCTCTGTGGCAGGTAAGCAGCCCTCTGTGTCTATGTGTCCTTCTCCTGGACCTAAAGCCATCAGTTGACTGGCAGCACTAATCTGACCAGTGAGTCTACCAGATCTACCAGAAGTTCTATAATCTTCCCGATGGGCTGGTGGGTTAACCATATGGTGACCAGTATAGCTAGTGGTCATGCTGGCACTGGCCAGAGTGAGAAAAAGCAATGTGTTTACTTACATGGGAGTCAAGGGGGAAACCTCTTTGAGTCATTTTCAAGGGCTGCTTTTCTCAGTCTGTTACTGAGTATGACAGCGGTTAAACTGCCATAAACCTCTTTTCAAAGAAGGCTGGCTGAGACGAGAGCTCCTCGTTCTGTGTCTGTGACATCTGTTTCTTCGCAGGTCTGGGGATGCTGGCCAGTGTTTATACAGATGACAATGAACGAGGATTCGCCATGGGGATAGCTCTGGGGGGGCTAGCAATGGGCATCCTTAGTAAGTGACAACAACATCCTCTTTGTCTATTCTTTGTTTCCTCTCTGAGTCTCAATACACATCAATACTCCTCACACGTGTACTCTAATCACAAGTGCTTTCTTATAGCACTTTGCTGACCCCAGGCAGTGTGTAAAAGTCCATAGGAAGGGTTTTTGTGTTCATTTAACAGGGTTATATCTATTTCGGAAATGGCCGCGTTTTGGATTAAAGACTTTACCTTCAGATTTTGGTAAGGGTACACATTGGCGCATTGTGGTAATTTTTCTGCACTGAGTTCATTTTAACTTAGCATGTTTCATAAAGAGAATAAAATACAACCAGTGCATTTGCTTTTTCCATTAACTTGTTTCCATAAGAGCATGGTTTCCCTTGTGATTGTTCCCCCAGTCGGAGCCCCTTTTGGCAGTGTGATGTATGAGTTTGTTGGAAAGAGCGCCCCCTTCCTCATTTTGGCCTTCCTGGCTCTGTTTGATGGCGGTGAGTTGTGGTCTGTCATGTCTTCACACATTCATACACACATTTCACCCCCTAAATGACAGTGAATGCAAGCACTTTCTACTGAGGGCTGTGAACTGCAACCTTGCCACCTACAAAGTACCAAAGAAAAAACTACATTTGTACATTTTACAAATCATTTAGTCCCTTAAAAGTATAGTAGTTTCAGATCCACTTTTTAGCTTTTAGGTTTTCTACTGTATTGTCAGCTTAGTACAACATGTACTGTAGCTGTGGCATTGTCGATTGCCCTCCAGCTTTGCTACAAAATCCATACTCATAATTCGAATTATAATGAGACGTTATTTCCTTCCTCCTGTCTCCAATACAGCCCTGCAGCTATGTATACTCCAGCCGTCAAAGATTTCTCCGGGGGTAAGTCTTTTCCTAGCTCTCTTTTCCCACTGATTGCCAACAAAAAACAACAACCCAAAATAGGAGGTAACCGCTTGAATGTCAAATACGTTTTATTGAGATTAACAGAAAGGAAAGAACTCAATATCCAAAGGACATCTTGGCAGTCTGCGACGTTCAGTGCTGTGTGACATGATGCTCATTACAGTCCCCTTGCAGGCTATTGAGAAGCAGTCCCTTATTGATTAATGGACTGTATTCTTAGAGCAATTAACTGCAAGTTGTGATACAGGTGTCGTGCAAAAGGCCCCCAGTCTCACTGAGTCTCTGAGTCACATGGTTTCTCAATGCATCTAACAGAGGTGTTACAGGTGTTCCCCTGTAAATCGGCCACTGATCTTTTTGGTTCGTTTCTGTTTTTGAGATCCATCTCCAAAATTAACTCCAATTGGCCTCACCAAGGCCAGTTTCTTTCCCTTTCTTGTGACACTATAACAGGGGTGGCCCACCCTGATCCCAGAGGGCTCTTCAGGTTCTCATTCCACCTTAGGTCTAAAACAACTGATTCACAACATCCTTGGCTTCATCAGACTCGTTTAAAGACTTGCCCTAGTTTCCAAAGTGTTTGTGATTTAAGGAGACCAATTAAACCTGCTGGACTGATGCCCTACAGAACAGATACAAGCATCCCTGCACTATACCAGTGAGGTTATCACTAAGTATATGACATAATGACCAATTCAGCCCCCTTCCTAATAGGTCCAGAGGGGTTGGACTGATGCATGATGGGTAACAACCAATGCTCAATGATTTATTGTGTTATTGTTAATAGGGACCCCTTTCACCAAAATATCCCATTGTGTGGCAGCTTTCCTGCAATTTCCTTTGTCTTAATTCTTGTGGGCAAAGGCAAACAAGATTTTAATAAAATGCAACTTAAAATATGCCTCTTTCTTCATAGTTCTTTTTGCACAGGGGTGTAAACTATCCTTTGGTGAAAACATTTGGGTGGGAAGAATGCTCTGAAATGACCTAGATCTTAGTAGTTTTACTGTTACCCTTGTTCGGATCCTAAGATTACTCGTCGCAGGGAGAGCTTTTTATCAAGAATTAAGCATTCCTGAAGTATCTTCGATTTCCTTTCAAATAGGAGAGATCTTTTTAAGATAAGATAACCCCCCCTTTATTAAGTAGCTTAATTATCTTAGCTTTATTGCTGTCGTTAACATTGTTAACATTTAAGATTTCCTTGTGTGTTTTTTCTCAATTTTTTTTCTTTTTACTGCTGTGTTTTATTGAGATTTTTGGTGGCTAAAAACTCCACTGAGATGCCCTTAATTGAAAATCCAGAGATAGCTGTTAATTTCATTACTGTATAAGACACCCAAGAGAAACTATTGCAGTGAGCCAGCTATATTCTGAGTGATAGTACCAATGTAGGAGATGTAAATTAAATTCATAGAATGCATTTAGCCTAAAGACATGCCTCTTGTTTTTCAGAGTGTGGAAGGCACACCTTTGCTAACCCTGTTACGAGACCCCTATATACTTATAACTGCAGGTAAGAGCTGTGTCCAGATTAAATCCATTAGTTTTCCTCACTATTGTACATTGCAAAGATACCACACAGCAGCACAAAATAAGATATGGGCTTATAAAATGATAACCGTGGGAGGCAAAAACATTTCACCTAATGGAGAAAAAATCGAATAAGACTCTCGTATATCTGTGTTTTGAATCTCATGCAGTTAAACGACTCATTAATTATCAAAGACCACCCCCCTCTAGAGATGATAACTTGTGTTGTGATCTTTTGGTTAAAAGGGGTGTTGCTTAATCCCCAACCATTCCACTCCCAAAGGATCATGGTTACTCATCCCTGCAGAACATAAATATAGTATAACAAACAAAACTCATTGTAAGGAGGTGTCCTCTGTGTGTAGTAACAGCTGCTCTGATGCACAGTGTGGGATAACCGCTAAGTCTTTTGCACCTTTTCTTTACATCGACCCAGAAACTGATACTGTGTTTCCGTTTGTTGCAGGTTCCCTGTGTTTTGCCAATATGGGGGTGGCTATGCTGGAGCCCACCCTCCCGATATGGATGATGCAAACCATGTGCTCCCCAAAATGGCAGCTTGGTACGTTTCTGGAATATGTATGAGACATTGTTACAATTGTAAAAATACATCACATTATTTTTACATACCCATTTATACAGCTGGGGTTTACTGGAGCAATCTGGGTACAGTACCTTGCTCAAAAGTACAACAGCAGTGTCCTCCACCTGGGACTGAACCCACGACCCACAATCTGTGCCCTTTGGTGCAGATATCACTGGTTTGGATGACATTATGTACTGGAGGATGACTCTGTACACTTGGCAAAGTGAGATTTTAATAGATTTGGGATTTAATTATTTTAATTTCACCTGTGTGGCTTTGTAAATACACTCACAGCCCTGCAATACACTATACCTGGTGCTGGGAATACAGTACTGTTCAAACTCCCCATGCAAAGGGAGTTATATTTCCAATCCTTAAATCTATTTGCACATCAAGAGAGTAAATATGCAAACTCTAGCCTGGGCAATTCCCTGGTCATATCCATTCTCTTTTACCTTGATTTTACAAACTACAACACAATATATGGAAGTATATTATAGTCTTTACTGGCTTGACTCCCCGGTCTATTTTCATCTGTCAAAAACTGAAAAAAGTGTAAACAGGGCTTTGCATTTTGTCTGAAATGTGTCCCGAATCGATTTCAAAGAGATCCGTTGTATTGAATCAAAGGGGAAAGCAGTTTAATTTGAATGATGTTAGTATGAATTGATGCTAAGTTTACTTTAAAAAGGGCTCATTCTAACCTCAAATCAGCACTGTTTGGTTGCTGTATCACTTCGTTGCATAGAAAAAAAGTAATCTTGTTTCTATATAATCCTTTAGGTATAGCTTTTCTTCCAGCTAGTATCTCCTACCTCATCGGCACAAACTTGTTTGGTTTCCTTGCTAACAAAATGGGCAGGTAAGAATCTTTATACCATTGCATCAGTACAAAATCTCAAAAAGTGTGGCACATCTGTTTTAATGTATTAACCATTATATTTCCTAACAGAACTTCACCTCAAAAAAGGCTTTACTTTGGTAGCATTCAAACCTAGTAAAGTATTAACATTTGGATAGAAACAATGTCCCATTCGTAATTAACATGGAATTAATCATTAAGGGATGCCAGTTAGTACCAGGTTGATACATCTTTGAAAAGTGCACTTATTGCACATTTTTAAGTATTTATACATGTCAGTTACAGGCCCTAATCTTTGACTGTACATTACCAAACATGTAAAGTGTCGTTATAAAATCTATTGTAGTCTTTTTTCCACTGCGTTCTGATAATGTACATCTGTTCCCTCCACTCTGAGACTGTAATGAGCTGTTAAATTCTGACTTGAAAAGATGTTGTGTTCTGTCTGCATGGATACAATGATGACTTTGTCAGCACGGTCAGCCATCCTTCAAACAGGTCTCTAACCTGTGACTCCTCCCCCAGGTGGTTGTGTTCCATGATTGGCATGATGATAGTTGGAATCAGCCTGCTGTGTGTGAGTATTGTGCCATCAACAGGACATCCCCGTAGTACTGCATTCATATACACCAGACCTTTAAGAGGGCTGTGCTCCAAGCCAGCCCACATGTAGCCAACAAGTCCTGGCAGGACACTGCTGCATCTTAGCAGAAATTGGCACAACCAGTTCTGTAGTGGTGATTGAAGAAGTGGGTATATTGTAATTCCACACACCACCGGCTGGCGATTCGACAACCATGGAATGGTGAACAAATTACATAATCCAAAGTTCCCTCCAAATTACATGGGTGTACATAAAATTCCCTTCAAATTACGTGGGCGTATGCAAAATTCCCTTCAAATTACGTTCCCTCAATTACACCACTGGGCATAGCTGTTAATTGGACACAAACTACAGCGCAACAAAATATTAGTTTGAATAGCAAAAACAATCTCTATACATGTTTATCTACATCTTATTATATATTATTTTTCAAATTCAAATTCAAAAGTTGCTTTATTGGCAGGACATTAGTAGTTTTGCCAAAGCTGATACATACACAATGTAACTGGATTTCTGGCTAATGGAACTGAACAAAGACAGTAGAAGTAAAAATAAAAAATAAATACAGTAAAAAAAAAAATATATATATATATATATATATATATATATATATATATATATATAATATTTCCTTGTATCTGAGTGATTTTGTGTGATCGAGTATCTGATTCTGATATGCTTCTCCAATACGCTGATTTTCTTTCTAATTTGTTTACAGGTCCCTTTTGCCAAAAATATATATGGGCTCATTGGTCCTAATGGTGGTCTTGGGTTTGCAATTGGTAAGTACGCTTCAGGTCTCATCCTGAATTCAAATGGTTGATACGCTAAGCTTCACAAATACTGAAGCACGCTGGCAGCATTCATTTAAATCTTTCAACAGTTTAATTCCCTTATCATCAAAATGAATATTGTTCTATCAATATTGTATATGTGTATTATTTTTTTCTCTCAAGACATTAGTCATAGATTTACTAAGCCAGGTGGTAGACCTGCTTTTTTTCCCTCAGCTCAATTACAGCCTGGCTGTTCTCTCAGTGTTTTTCTCAATGACCTTTGGATAATAATTTGCTAGACACGAGTGTGAGAACAGGACATATGGCTGGTGGAAATGGAAAATGTGAAATAGTATAGTGCTCAGTCCAATGTTGAGCCCAGCACTAAGATGTTGGCTTAAAATAGAACTGAAGGACTTTAAACACAGTCTGAGAACTCAAGGGGTCTATTAAGAAAAGTAAGTACAACAACTCAAAGTTATTAATTGTACAATAACAGAATACCAGAAGATAATACTCTGAGAACTATATGGATTTATCTCTCACATGTACCTACTCAAATGTCTTTTATTTATTTATTTATTTATTTATTTATTGATTAGAACCCATCTGTTTTTCTCAGATGTATAGTTTTATTACTTATGTAGAATGGGTCACTTATGCGTGACTTATTTTCATTTCGGTAAAAACTGGAAGTATAAAAAGCTTTCACAGATGTTATTGTTAGCTGTGTTACTAAGTGATGCAAACCTGCTTTCTATATCGTCAGCTAGACCCAGTCAAAGTCAACTCTCACTGTAAACATTGCTTTAAATGTAGCCCATTGCTTTCAGAACTGGGGGTTTCACCTCTTTAAAAGGAACCTCTGTGTCTCTGTCTCCGGCAGGAATGGTTGACTCTTCAATGATGCCAATTATGGGGTACCTGGTGGACATTCGCCATGCCTCGGTCTATGGCAGTGTTTATGCCATTGCTGATGTGGCTTTCTGCATGGGATTTGCAATCGGTAAGGGGAATAACGGAGGAAAAGTCATCCAGTATGGCCCTGTATTGTCATGAAAATATATGACAGGAATATATAAACCGACAGGGATAAATGTCATTTATAAATTCTTTATGACCTGGAATATGTGAAACAAGCAATAACAAAGAATCAGGAACATCTGACTATGTTGACATTGCCAACTAAGCCTCAAGTACTCTCCCATATAACTCCCCTGGAAATAAAGTTAATAGCTTGGTTATTTAACCCTTCACTATCAGTTTGACATTCAGTAGTGTGTTAACCAGGCTTATATTTTGAAAACCCTAAAAAAAGTAATGACAGCTGCTAGTTTGTCATCATCAGCAGCCTGTGTCTATTTCTTGCTTGTCTCCTAAACATAAAAATCAGAAGATATTAGGAACAAGTCTGTCAGTGTTTTAACAAGGGTTGGACAGAACCACACCTATTTGAATTTGATCAACATCACCTGAGAGTGATGTCATTCAAAATCTCTCTGTCTCTCCTTCCAGGCCCGTCGACTGGAGGAGCCATTGTGAAAGCTATAGGCTTCCCCTATCTCATGGTCATCATTGGCATCATCAACATCCTGTACGCACCCTTGTGCTGCTTCCTACGAAATCCAGCTGCGCGGGAGGAGAAAATGGTGAGTCTGGATGCTTTTTATTATTATTTTCTAAACTTCTTAGCAGGGTGACTTACAATTGTTACAATATATCACATTCATACCCATTTATACAGTTGGGCATTTACTGGAGCAATCTAGGTAAAGTACCTTTCACAAGGGTTCAACAGCACACAACCCTCATCCAGAGTCCAGAGCCCTAACCACTACTCCACACTACTTTTATTTAGGCCTACTTCTTGTAGCAGATTTAAATGAACACCCCAGCTAAGAGTCAGTGTTCGGCAGATGAGTTTCCCCCTAAGGGACCAGATTGCTTCTAGTTTTCATCCCAACTGGGCTCTTAATTAAATAACTCAAATAATCACTGAACTGCACCCACTCATCCTCTTGGCTCGGTATAAACAACCTTTAAAACCCACTGGCTTTGAAGGACACAAAAGAAATGACATGATCCTAAACACACGCCTATGGAAAAGAGGCTCATATAAGCTCACCGATAAATGTATGTGCCCTGTAGTGCCCTGAGAAATAACAGAAAAAGGTTGCTGCCTTTTCTGTCAGCTCAAAAGTGGGCCAAAGGAAAAGGTGGCCTCTCTAAGGCAGTTAATCCCACGTCTTATTTTAATGTTTGTTATCGTTCACCAGGCTATCATCAACCAGGAGTGCCCCATGCACGTCAAAAGCTACAACACTCAGAAGATGCACCGCGAGTTTCCCCTGAGCGATCTGAGCGATGAAGAGGAATCTGAAGAGTGATGGGAACGGCTGGCCTTCCCTCGGTCGCTGCGGCCCACGCGCCGTGCTCCCGAGCGCTCTGTTCTTTCTAAACCCTACGGAAAGTCAACAAAATGTGGAAGAAAAAAGTACAACAACCAAAGAGCACTCCTGCCAGGCTAGCCAGAGTGTCTTATTGCTGCTTGTGTTTGGTTTCCAAGTCAGATGACATATCTTGCTTTCTTTTCATGTGGTCGTAACAGAGTACAGGAAGAGAAACTGAGAGGAGAGTCCGCGAGGATTCGCTGAGTTTTATTCTGAACTCAAATTATTCTTTTTTGGATATTAGATGGAAAAACATAATGTGAAATTAAATTAAATAAAAAAATGATTTGGAAGCCGAGTTTCTGGTCTCTCGTCATGAGTTCTATGACTTTGAGAGCACATTTAAAATGACATGGTGGACTTCTGAGCATTTATTGAATTTATTATTATTATTATTATTATTATTATTATTATTATTATTATTATTATTATTATTATTATTACTATTACGGCTGTTTCCAGCAGTTTTTTTTTATATGTTTACAAATAAAGTATATATAAATGTGTATGTTTACATATTGAGTATGTACATTTGTGGAAATAACCAATTAAAGAATTGTTCTCCGTCCCCCTTGTTGTGGCTTAGCTACTCTGCGGTCTGCGTTGCCGAGAAGTAACTTTGTGAACTAAAAGGATTCATTTGATCGATAAAACAAGAACTTACATTTCATCTCAGCCCAGGCGGCGTCCTGCATCCAATACTGACACTTGCCCAACAGATGTCTTATCGCACAGATCTATGGGAAGTCCTCACAAACTGTTACGATGTGTATCTCTACTCGTTGAGCTGAGCATAACCTTTCCCAATGCTGCTGCTTCAAAACTCGGCTCGGATGCTATAAAATCCAATATCCTTTCCAACGAGCGCTCAGTTGCCTCAGCTTGCCTGTGCAGACAAGTTTTTATCTTCAAATAAAATGGGCCTATCTTTGTTTGCTGAGGCTTTTTAATTTCCTTCCTTCACTGGAGCTTTAGTCATATTTTAAAGCTGGGGTTTTTGTGTGTGTGTGTGTTTTTTTTTTTTGGTGGTTATCAAAGGGAGAAAAAAGAGAGAGGGAGAGGTAAGGAGACAGAGGGAGAGATTTGCATCAGTGGCGCACGGTGCTCCAATACTTCCAATTTCCAGGTCCCATAAATAACAAAGAAGCATCTGGAACAGGAGAAAACCTAGCCTCCGGAGCCGACCGTCGACATCTTATTCAATTATCTTGTAAACAGCCTCGTTTTAAGTAGCTCTCGCTGCCCTGGCTGTAGAATTAGTTTCTCTGCCGGGCAATTGTGCAGCTTGTAAATAAGCCATCTGTGTCAATGATATCACCTTCGACCCTTCTTAAGCTGTATATGTTTGATCTAAAAAACTGAAAAAAAGTCCCAGTAGGCTCAAAAAACAAATGAATCTATATTAAAGTCCCCATAAATTGAAGCTGTTGAGCTGCCATGGCTGAGGGAGGGAAAATTACAGGGATTTTTCAGAAATAAAACAGGAGAATAAAGTTATATTTCCATGGCTGATCTTGTAGGTTTTGGGTTCTGCAAGCTCTTTTGCAAAATTGCACTAACAAACCAGAAAAGCATTATTTGTGGCATAACTATTGTAAAGCTACATCTGTATTTCCATTTGTACTTTTCAAAATCAAGTAATTTGGACCCTAAATCCAACTACTGTACACTACGGTTTCAAATGTGTACTGAAAACATTACAAAGGGATTTTCAGCCGGACAAAAGGAAATACACTTCTTATGTGTATGTTATTTTTTGTTTTTTTTGTTTTTTTCTGTTTATTCAGAAACAATGCATAATGCATAATGGCCAATCACATTCATATAAAAGATGCATGGATACATAAATACATAGAATATTTTCAGAATGTATTTGTTCAGGATTGGCTCAAAGATTGCTATGTATTTATACAATCCACTTGCAGAATATATTCTCTTCACCGAATGAGACGTTTCAGTGTTGTTTCTACACTAAGCAGAGGTGGCAAGATCATCAGACGACACACGCTTACATGAGACGTGATAGCAGTTACAATCAACGCAAAGACAGCAGGCCCTCTGAGCTGTCTGTGGAGTTTGAAGGGGCTGTGTCCTCTCTGGTCATCGCAGTGGGGGTCTGTGGACGTCCTCGCCGTTTCGCAAAGAGGCATGTCGTGTTTAATGATGTTACAGGTCATGGTACTAACCCAAGGCCTGGAGGAAATGCGGCTTATTGGACTGCAGGCAGCACAGAGTGTACAGATCAGGCCTGATAAGGATGATTATTAGATGACAAAGGAGACTTCTCGAGGCTTTGATAGCATACAGCACACCAGCTGTCACCGTTGCCACGCTCGGTCCTGCAAACCAAATTATTGGTCTCCTCCTGGAGGGATCTGCAAAAAAATTGGTTTAAAAGAACTTATTGATGCCACTGTGTGTCTACTGCATGTGTTTAATTTAGAACAGAAAAAAAATCACATTATAATTAATAATAGTAACATAATAACAATAATAAGTCATCTTGACATTATAGAGCAACACCTCTGACTGTTTGCCTGCGGAATCACATATATTTGCATACACACACAAAGACACATACCTCTCTCTTTGATATATTAAAGGACTGTGTAGACTTTAATGATTTGTCAGTCTCTCTTTACCGCAGTTCCAATAAGTGTTTGTTCATCTCGGCTTGTGTGGCTCTTTGTAACTTGTAGATTTTTTGATTTGGCATTTCTCTGCATCCTATAAATTCTTTTAAAATTAAGGCAAAGAAAAGCCTGTGATGGAGACTTTAATGCATACTGAATTCTAGACAGAATACATTAAAGTAAATGGATGAAAATATTCTCTTTCTGCCCCTGGGGTCAGGAAAAAATTGTCTATACAAATCAAAAGGTTTTTTTTTTAGGAGCTTTTACTTCCAAGCTGTGACATTTAAATAAAAGGACAGGGATATATATTTTTGTATTATCATTACTATTATTATTTAGAATTGTACAATCTTCCCGAAAGCCATTATAATGTCCCATTGTGATGGAAAAGGGGTATCTTTTCAAACAGCACAGGAAATTGAGATGTTGACAATGATGGGCTGAAATGCAATAAGGGCTGAACAATGAAAAGCACTTTAAACCTCACAATATGAGAAGAAGAAAAAAAATCGGCCATTTATTTTGTGATTTCCTTGTGAATTGCAATTCACCATTTTGCAAAGAGGGATGTTAAGCAGATCAAACAGGGAAGACATTACCATACGCCCTGCATTTTCATTGGCCTGTCTTATTTCTCTAGCTCTTGGCGCCCTCGTGTGTTTGAAGCATTGCTACACTGGGTTTCAATCATAATGGCTGAGAACCAGAGGGGTGTGTGACATTTTCATACTTTCACAGGAAGGCAAACACAGAACTTTGATTAACTAACTGTGTGTTTTATGGTGTTTTTTTTTTTACTCTTTATTGTGTAGTTACTTCAGATTTCTACTTTTGTCTTAAGCTAGATCTCACCAAGAGCTTACATTTGATAACACAACATCTGTCCCAAAATACAACTTAGGCCCCTCTGAGGCTGAACTCTATAATGTATCTCTCCCCCTATATCTGCAAAACAAGGTGCTTATGAAACTAAATGTATACAAAAAAACTTATGAACCATACAAATAAACGTAATGAAATGTTTCAAATACATGTGGTTATCTTATATTATTATTATTATTATTATTATTATTATTATTATTATTATTATGTGTATTATTATTTACTTCTTAGGAGACGTCCTTGTCCGGGGCGATTTCCAAAATATAAGAGCAATACAAAAGTGCAATAATACAGTGCAATTCAAGGCATAATACATTTTACAAATTCACAGTTTACACAAGTGTATACGAGATACAATAAGCAATATATAAGGTCTTACATACTAGATTGTATAACCTGGTAAGTGCAGACAAAATGTTAAGTCAATGTTAATCAAAATAAACAATACAAGTGCTAGTAATGCAAATGCAAGAGTATGACAAAACGTTGTGTAAGTGCAATCTTACAGGAGAATGCAAGACTAAATTACAAGTAGTCTGAAAAGAAAATATTGTACTAATATAATAATATTACAGCTTAGTATCTTATAATTTTGACTATGCTTACATTGATGTAGAACCTTCACCTTCTAAATGTATTTATTTATTTTAGTGTATTGATAAGAGTATGTATCCATACAAGCAATGGCTCCTGGACTTCCAGTGCAGAAGCAATATGCATCAAGGGATATATGTTTGTTAAGTATCCATATTTTAATTATGTATATTATATTTCGCCATATAGTTAGCTAAGTGTTCATCAAGGTTTATACTTCCCTCTCATGTGGTTTGTAAATATGTAACCGAATAGTTAGTAACAGTAAAAGTGCATTACTGAAAAGCACAGGGTCTGTTTGAAGGCGCTCTTTGTTTCTCGGCGCAGGCGGAACTATTTTGGTGTTGCGCCGGCAAAGGCGTGTTTTGTGCTGTGGCTGGAGAGGGAAACCAAACATGTAATCTGGTCAGTTACAGCCATCAAATACAACCAGCCAAGCAACACAGGTAACTACTTATTTAGAAACCGTGTAAGTGCAGATGTCGACTACAATTAACCCTTCGCTGTGTGTAACCGTTCGTCATTTTGTTTAAATTGTCCTTTTTATAATTATCACTCAGTTGCCGCCACGAACATTGAATTTAGCGTCTTTATTTGCACGTCTGTGTTGTCCAGCGTTGGTTTATATATTCAGTCTGGATTAGTTCAGAAATATAAAGCTAGGCGATATAATGGTCTCGTAGTTACAAATTGGTCATTTTTTACGCAGAATTATCAGCAGTTCCGGTAATTACATGTATAGAAACGATAGACAGATATGTGCGATTATAAATAATGTAATCTCTATTGCAATCACAAACTGAACTGATAAGTGTGTTCCTTATACATCTCAACTAATCCGACAATGCAAATAGGCTCCAACAATTTTTTTTTTTTAATTATAATTCCTTATGTCACAGAAGGAAATGCACCACAGCACGTTTGAAAGTCAAGGCCATTTAGCTTCCAATACAATATAAGCTCATATCTATGAACAACACTGGGAAACATATAAAATATCAAATTATTGATAATTTAATGCTAATAATAACATGCATACATTTTATTGAATAGTTTGTCAGCTTCCCAAGCTGAACAGTTTAATCTATCCATATTTAACATATTCATATATATATATATATATATATATATATATATATATATATATATATATATATAACAATATTCACTGTGTATGGAGGACAATGCAATTCTTTATTCAATGTAAGGAAATTGGGGGGAAACTGTATTTCTACACCCACAGATTTTTGTTTAAAATCTATAAACTTCCAGTTAAACAAGTACCAGGAGGGTAGTAAACATCCTGTAAAAGCATTGCAAGTTAATGCTAATGGTACTGGTAAAAATGCAGCTGTTTGGAGAGAACTTTAGGATGTGCATGACATTTATTTCATACCCATAATTCCTTGCAGTGCTGTGTTTTCCCCTCTGTCCTGAAATAATATCCTCATTTTTTTCCCCTTCTTCTCTGTATGGGCTGCAGCAGTTTCTTCAATCATGGATCTGACTGGCATTCTGTGCAGCCCTGGGGAAGCCCCCTCCCTGTCTGTGGTGAAGGTCCTCTCCCAGATCCAGGACTTATTCCAAGTGGAGAGCTGCCCGCAAACCAAGGAGGCCATCTTACAGAGCACACAGCACCTGCTCGAAACGGGAGACTGTCACTGGCTGTTCTCTGACTGCTGTGCCAACCAGGATACCAATATAAGGGCGCTATACCTCGACTTCACCAGCACCCTCATCCACTACGCAGCTCTCCCGCTCTGCGACACGGACAGTGGAGAACTGCCCCCCGGCTCGTACGCAGGGATCCCAGAGAAGATGTGCCTCGTCAACCGAGTCTTCCTCTCCCTGCTGAGGCGGCTCGAGGCGGATAAGGGTTTCGTGCCCTGCGACAGGGCAGCCGCTCCTGTGAGAGCTCTGGCCCACAAAGTGACGCCCCTTCTGTTTGTGTTTGCGCTGACCCATTCACAAGACTGGCCGTGGACGAGCTCACAGTCGAAGCAAGAGGCTGCAGAGCTTTTAAACTGCATGATCCGGGCTGCGGGGTGCACGTCTGCCACGGAGCTGCTGTGTGGGCAAGATGGAGGCACCGACGTCGGGATTTTAGGGCCAGTCCTGGAAATATTGAAACCTGATTTGAAAAAGTAAGACCTCGCATGAACTGCTGCTAGATGTGATGGTAATGTGGTAGTGCAGCTGTTGGCAGACATTTCTCACTTATGTTTAAGTTCTAAGTTGTTTTTTGTTGTTTGTTGTTTTAGGGTTCATAACCAAATTGTCCCACCCTGCTCTTTAGGGTTACTCAAAAAATAAATGAATTGAAGAGACAAGCGTTTTAGAGGAGCTAGATGTCGGCCTGTTGGTTTTCTCTGGGCTCTGGGTTACCCGGCTTTTCTTTTGTTTCATGTCAGGGAGCGCTGGAAGCGAAACGAGGCCACAAAGCACGTCTTCTCCTGGACGCTCACCCAGGTGGGCCGGCCCTGGCTGGTGGAGTTCTTGGACTGCGTTTTCCCCCCCTCTCTGCTCATCTCGGATGACTACCGCACTGAAAATAAGGTCCTCGGGGTGCACTGTCTGCGTCATATCATCCACACTGTGGTGAGCTGCCCCTTCTCCTCTCAGACTTTTTGAGATTCCATTAAAACAGGGCTTCCCAGTCCTCTGTTCTTGTTCTGGAGATCTGTCTTCTGTTTTTAGTGTTTACGGCCTGAGAGTGATTACAAATTTGAGTAAAGTATTTTATTAAGGGTTGGCATGATTCATTCGGTGGCCCAGAATTAGGAGCTTAGAAAGCTAGAGGTCTCCTTGACTCTCCCAGGTTTTATATTTGTGGTCAGCCATACTCCAGCTAATTGGATCGGTCCGTTTCATGGTGACCTACAAACTCTGCAGGACTGCTGGTGGCACACCCTGGACGATATGATCTCCATTTCACCTGTTTTTCCCAACCAAGATGGCGTGGTCATTCAACAGAAATGAATATTCACCTAATGCCAATTGTGCAGAGCTGCTTTTCATTTTTTGATAGATTTCTTCTCTGGGTTTTAAAGTCCCAGCTAGCAAGTGACATGTTTCTAATGTTTCAGCCTGCAGCCGATCTGCGCCAGTACAACCGAGCCCAAGTGCTGTACCACGCCCTGTTCAACCACCTCTACACACCTGAGCCACAGCTCATACAGGTAAGCCATAGGCAGGGGACACACTGTGGTTCACTGCCCACTCAGCTAGTAATATGTACCAGTACAAAAAACTATATATATATATATATATATATATATATATAGAGAGAGAGAGAGAGAGAGAGAGAGAGAGAGAGACACTACTGTACGGTAGTGAAGTATGGGGTCCACTCAGTCAACAGGACTACACTAGGTGGGACAAACATCCAATAGAGACCCTGCATGCTGAACTCCATAAAAACATACTGCAGGTGCACAGGAACACACCAAAACATGCATGCAGGGCAGAATTAGGCCGCTTCCCAACCCTCATTAATATAAAGATAAGAGCACTGAAATTCTGGATGCACCTGAAGAAAAGTGAGTCAGACTCACTCCAGTACAAGGCCCTCCAAACCCAAGAGCTCAGCCCTGAAAAGAGCCCCCTGAGTCAGCTGGCCCTGAAGCTCACGGCACTGACCCCCGCTAATACTGCGAACAGAGACCAGCTTCAGGTCAGCACTGCTTACCTGCCCCCAATTAGAGTCAACCAAATCATAAAGATAACCAAAACCTCCTATCTGGAACATTGGAACAATGAAACCAAATCCCAAAGTAAACTGGACTGCTATCGGGCCCTAAACAGAGAATACACTCTGGCAGAGTATCTCTTCACTATCAGAGATACGGAGCAGAGACGGATCCTGACCAAGTACAGGCTCAGTGACCACAGCCTGCCCATAGAGACGGGCCGACACAGGCAGAGCTGGCTGCCCAAAGAGGAGCGGCACTGTGGTCACTGCGAGACAGGAGAGGTCGAGACAGAGATGCACTTCCTCCTCCACTGCAATAAATATGCCAAATTAAGGGACACAATCTTTAATAAATTCATAAATATTACAAAATCATTCTCTGAATTGATAAATGAAAAAAAAATAGCTATCCTCCTGGGGGAGGGACATACAGCCCCCCTGGCCGCCCAATACACTCACCTAAAGGATTATTAGGAACACCTGTTCAATTTCTCATTAATGCAATTATCTAACCAACCAATCACATGGCAGTTGCTTCAATGCATTTAGGGGTGTGGTCCTGGTCAAGACAATCTCCTGAACTCCAAACTGAATGTCTGAATGGGAAAGAAAGGTGATTTAAGCAATTTTGAGCGTGGCATGGTTGTTGGTGCCAGACGGGCCGGTCTGAGTATTTCACAATCTGCTCAGTTACTGGGATTTTCACGCACAACCATTTCTAGGGTTTACAAAGAATGGTGTGAAAAGGGAAAAACATCCAGTATGCGGCAGTCCTGTGGGCGAAAATGCCTTGTTGATGCTAGAGGTCAGAGGAGAATGGGCCGACTGATTCAAGCTGATAGAAGAGCAACTTTGACTGAAATAACCACTCGTTACAACCGAGGTATGCAGCAAAGCATTTGTGAAGCCACAACACGTACAACCTTGAGGCGGATGGGCTACAACAGCAGAAGACCCCACCGGGTACCACTCATTTCCACTACAAATAGGAAAAAGAGGCTACAATTTGCACAAGCTCACCAAAATTGGACAGTTGAAGACTGGAAAAATGTTGCCTGGTCTGATGAGTCTCGATTTCTGTTGAGACATTCAGATGGTAGAGTCAGAATTTGGCATAAACAGAATGAGAACATGGATCCATCATGCCTTGTTACCACTGTGCAGGCTGGTGGTGGTGGTGTAATGGTGTGGGGGATGTTTTCTTGGCACACTTTAGGCCCCTTAGTGCCAATTGGGCATCGTTTAAATGCCACGGCCTACCTGAGCATTGTTTCTGACCATGTCCATCCCTTTATGACCACCATGTACCCATCCTCTGATGGCTACTTCCAGCAGGATAATGCACCATGTCACAAAGGTCGAATCATTTCAAATTGGTTTCTTGAACATGACAATGAGTTCACTGTACTAAACTGGCCCCCACAGTCACCAGATCTCAACCCAATAGAGCATCTTTGGGATGTGGTGGAACGGGAGCTTCGTGCCCTGGATGTGCATCCCACAAATCTCCATCAACTGCAAGACGCTATCCTATCAATATGGGCCAACATTTCTAAAGAATGCTTTCAGCACCTTGTTGAATCAATGCCACGTAGAATGAAGGCAGTTCTGAAGGCGAAAGGGGGTCAAACACAGTATTAGTATGGTGTTCCTAATAATCCTTTAGGTGAGTGTATGTAGCCGCCTGCCACAGCCTGAGGGGCTCACTGTGAAAACATACATGAGCACCAGCTGTAACCTGATAACTGTAAATAAAGTAAATGTACATGTCTATTAAGGTTTTATTTATAAATTATAATGTTACTGTTTCAATTTTTTTTTTTTTTTCTTACCTTTTATTATTTTTCTATGTATGTATGTATATAATATCAACTGCTTTGGCAACACTACGAAACTGTTTGTCATGCCAATAAAGCACCCTTGAATTGAATTGAATTGAATTGAGAGAGAGAGAGAATCATGGTTCCTGTTCTTTATTTTTTTAAATCTGATTCTGTTTCCATCTCACAAATCTCAGGTGGTCCTGCCCTGCTTGTTAGACGTGCTCTCAGTGCTGGAAAAGCCCCCAGAAAACAGGACGGCCCCCCGAAAATCTAATCGGTATGATGTGGTCCTGAGACTGGTCCTCACACAAATGGAAATGGAGCACAAGATCCCTCTGCGCAGGGTTTATGCAAGAAACCTACCTCTCTTCATTGCAAGGTGGGGGACATTTCTAAGAATTTTCATGTATATATTTTAGTTTAACACCTTGTCTTTTTCTGCATTCATTTAATCACTTTTTATTTTGTCAGTTTTTGTTTTTGTAATGCACCACTGTGCCTCAAACCTACTAAATCCAGTATTTAAGCCTCTTAAAAACTTCACCAGCATTACACCAAGGAAAAGAGTTGAAATTAGTTACGTTTAATAAGTAATGACTTCAATTTATTATTTAATAGCTCAGAGGAATGAAAATTGGAAGCTCCCTGAGGCGTGGGTTTAAAGATCTAGTTTTGAAGACGTCAGTGTCATTAGTGAACAGAGGGCATAAAGGATTCAGTTAAAGCACTGTGTCCATGAACTGCACCCAATCTGAAGTGTTCTGTGCTTCATAAACCCCGTAATTATCCTCAGTGTGTGGGAAAACAGCTGTGGTCTGATGTGGTCTTTTTGTTGGTTTCCTAGACTCGGTGTTGTGACGGTGCGCCACCTGAAGAGGTTGGAGCGGGTGATTGTGGGATACCTGGAGGTTTATGATGGACCAGACGAAGAAGCCAGACTGTGTGTCCTGGACGCTCTGGAGAAAACCATTCAACAGGCTTGGACAAGGTAAGGACATATAATACTACTGCAACATAGTAGTGCTGCCCCAAAGGGTACATTTTAACCTTCGAAGATTTGGAACACATTACAGAAGCTTCATTGGTGCTAATGTGCATAGATTTTTTTTTTTTTTTCGCGCTATACAGGTAATCCATATAAACAAAATAAATTATTTTAAACTACAAGGGGTAGGGGGTTATCTCAAACAGTAATCATGTTTTTATTTATTTTTAAGCACACAGTTTACATGTTAACCTTCCAGTAAAAGCCCATTATAATAAACTGTATGTAGGGTTATTCAGGTTAACTTTCATTTGTATTTTATTCAATACAGAATAAGTAGCAAATCGGTGTGAAACTCATGATGAATATACCCCGGTGTTCAGTCACATTGAAAAAGACTGAATGTAGTAAATACTGAAGACACCAGAACACTGTAAACTTAACATCTGGGTTAACTCCCAAGGTTGGCTCCCTTCAGTTCAGAGTTTGTGTCAACATTATATATTTTTCGGTATATAATAATAATAATAATAATAATAATGATGGGTCGATTGCAACAAACTAAACACGGCATAATCTCAAGTGTGCTGCTTTCAGTTCTGTTGAATTGACCTATTAAGCCTAATAAATAACGCATCATTTTAACTTTTGTTAGTTAAACGATCCCGGAGTTTGCTTGTTTCTCTGTGATATACTAATTTTCAGTTGCACAGCTTACATTAAGCTTTTGGGCGTCTTCTGTGCATTTAGAAAAACATTGCAAACAGCAGATGTTTTTCTAAACATTTGTTTTGTTTTATGTTTCCATTATACTGCACAACACCAACACTTTGCTGTAAATATGATGGAAAAAGAAACATAAGAATAACGCTGACTGGACAGTGGCAACTGAGGGTCTTTTTATGACGTTTTTTTAACTTTTTTATATCCATCTAGAAATGGGCAGTATACAAATCTAATGTTTTAATGTAGATAGGCTATGAGGGACATCTGAAGTGTGGTTTAGTATTGTAATGCTTGCGGAGGAGACCCAACTCATCACTGTGGGTGTAACAGCAACTCAGTTTATGTATTATTAGTGCAGCACACACAGGACTCGGGGACTGAACACACACACTGACTCGCTCTTCCGCCTCCCTTCACCATTTACCCCCTCTCCCCTACCCACCGCACCGCCTTTACTCCATTAACCCTTTATTGGGTGCGTTGGCTCTACAGTTGTCAATTTCATTAACAAGAAAAAAATCAATGTGATTGTCACATGACGAACCTTCGAGCGTTCAAACCTTCAAAGACAGCCCTACAACATAGACTGTACACTAGGCTCCTAAAGTGTGTGGGACGAGCATCTCTTCCTAATGGACTCTAACCGAGATTGTGAGCAGGTTGTAATTGTGTTATTATGGACAGCAATGTACTGCGAGAATTGATGGCATTTAATCGGTGAGGGGTTCTTACGCTTTTTCTCAGTGGGTCTCTTGAGTGACTGAATTTCCCTGTGTCCCTGCAGGATGGGCAGCAGGCTGTCCGTGCTGCTGCAGGCATTGCTGAGACTGCTGTGTGACGTGTGCGCAGACCCCGGCCCCACGGCCCCCGCGGTGCAAGAGGAGCTGCTGCGGAGGGCCACGCACTGCCTCACCCTGCTGGACCACTGCTGCCAGGGCCGAGTGACGGTAAGGAGCAGGCCGGAGAGGACTGCTGTGCTTCCGGTTAACACAACTGTGCAGATCCATGACTTATACACCTCTACCCCCAATATAATGTTAATTTGAGTATAACATGGTAAAGCAATAATGGTTTCAAAAGTCAAAAAACACAAAGCCGAGAGCATTTACACATTTTCAAACTTTTGTTCCGATCTTCTGTGCATAAAAAAAGTCTTGTCTGCAAGTCTTAAAGTTATATAGTTGACAGTTGACAACCTTTTCTGTAAGTCAGACCTCCTACCTCCAAATAGTTTTTGAACTAGTTAATAGTTAACAGTTAATTTTACATCAAAATCTACATATAGCAGTGGTTCCCAGCCCTGGCTATGGAGGAGCCTACCCTGCTGGTTTTGGTACAACCAAGCTTTCAATTACTTAATTGAATACCAGAAATGCTCGCAGTTTCACCTGTAATGTGGTAAGATTGTTGGGCTCCCGAGGACTGCATTATGTTGGGGTAGAGGTGTATTTACAACTTACAACTTAGAACATAGTGTTTGATTATGAGATGCAGTAATTGTAATCTGGTTCAGCCACTAGGCGAATGTGGTTTGTTTATCAGCCTTGAAGATGCCATTCCCCCTGCATTACAAGCCAGAACACTTACTGATGATAGAAATTAACCAATTATATTTAAACTTCATTGTTGTCATTTATTAATTAATTCATTCCATTTATTATTCATGCTAATGTTGTATTAACCCAGTGGTTCTCAACCCTGGTCCTGTGGGAGCCCCAATTAAGGTTCAATTAAGTAATTGACAGCTCGATTGGAACAAAAACCAGCAGGTTAGGGGCTCCCACAGGACCAGGGTTGGGGACACCTGTATGACATGGGGGTAGTGCTGACGGTGTTCTGTTGCCCTCAGGTGCTCCTGAAGGAGGTGGACGGCAGTTGTGCACACAGCCGTGTGGTGGAGTGCATCGAGCGCGTCAGACGGGACGCCCCTCCCGACTGTAAATGACTCGACTGTGGCGGCACAGGGAGAAGCCCCAGGACGGCTGAACTTGTCCCGGTAAACTGGGCAGCCTCACACCCAGGGCTGACCCCCTCCAGTCACGCGATCCCGTTCACCTCCTCGCTTGCCATAAAGCACACAACCCCCTTTGAGAGACTCTTCATCAGAACGTCCGGCAGCTCTGTTTACAGCGGGGTTGATGGGGTCACTTAATTAGGAGCGCTCGACACCAGAGACTGGTAGAAGACTGCACTTATAAATGATAAATATTACTGCGGTGTGTGTTTAATATATCTATACACACATATCTATACCGATTGTTATTCAAACCATGGATGGTATACTGTTACAGAGTGTAAACTAAAGTTGATTTAGCAAACACATGCAGTATTTTTATATACAAATAAATACAGATGTGTATTTACAATATTGTATGAATCAGCATCATATCTTTGAAAGATTCCTACATATATTTCTAAACACACAATTTTCAAATTTATTCTGAAGCTGAAATTGACAGACATATCGGTACATAAAATATAAAAGTCTTTCAATTTTTACTTATTGATTTATTTGTATAAAAATATGATGTGCACAATCAATTTGGAGGCAACTGCATGTATGTATATTTTGACAGCTGGAGCCCTGTTTGTTTAAAACTGTTGGGCCCTTACGCCTGCAGGGTGATCCCCTCTTGGTGGAAGTGTTTTCGTTCATTTCACTGAGGGACAGATGTTGGGAATGAATGGAAGCAGACCTGGGACGAAATATAGTTGTTCTAATGTTTAATTTGTGAATAGAACAGTTTACAAAAATATATATTTTAGGTTTTAAGTCGCAAAGTCAACATTATTTACAAATGTTTAAGTATTTATTCCCCAAGTCATATCTGAATGTGTTTAGATCGGAGTAAATCATTAGAAACATTAAACGGCCATCTGACTGGAAGAGGTGTAATTGGTTACAAAGGTTAACCTGCTCTCAGTTTGGGACAATAATTAAGCTTTAATTACTGTTCCATAGTGATAATTTGGGATAAACCCTATTTCAGCTTTTTGTTTTTTGCCCCAGGTCTGGATGGCAAACTGTCCCCAAACCGGTGAGTGAAACTGTAAGGTGTGGTTTGAATGCAGTGACGGTGAGGGAAAATACAAGGGTGTGAACGTGTTCCCTGTTGTAGCTGAGCTTGAAAGAAGTGTGTCTGCTGTCGCGTGGGTGTAGCTAATGCATTCAGAAGTAGATGGTGTTTGTTTTGTTTTTTTGTTGTTGTTAAGTTATTGTTTTGTAAAGCTGGTGTGCAGTAAATAAGGATTCGTGGGAGGTATGAGGCGTGTGAAACTGAAAGCTGCTGGAAGTCGTACCCTAGTGTGCGGCTTGCGGGGGCAGGTGGCGTCTGCAGCGACAATGGTGTCTTTTAAGTGCTGCCAGGGCGCAGATGGTAAAGGACTGAATGGGAGAGAGATTGTAGGAGTGGTGTGGTCCCGCATGGGCTGTATTGTAAAGGCACGTTGTCGGGAGCTGTGGAGTCCAGGGTGTCAGGGTACGGGGGGTAGATTTTTTTTGTTTTTCTGGGTTTTTGTTTGCTTGTGCTCTGATTGGACAGAGAAGGGTTGGTGGTAATGGAAGAAAATAATGATGAATGTCCATGTATGTATCTTTGTATCTATGTGTGAACATTTCTATATATCTGCCTACTTAAATCTACATTCATGCTGATGATTATTAAAGTCATTTAACTAGCCTTTATCCAAGGCGACTGGCACGGATTTACACTTTTTTTTTGCACGCATGGCAGCACTACTATACAAAACTGATGTACACGTGACAGTGAACGCCATTCAGATATAAGCAGGGATCCGACGGTGTGAGGGTGTAATGTAAACAGAGGTGTCTCGAGGAGGCGTCTTGGGCAGCTCCATCCGCCACTGTGGGGCAGAGAGAGGAGATGGTGGGAGCCCGGGCAGTTGGACGCCTGAGGGGAGGCAGGAGTAATCTGCCGGTAGAAGAGGATCGCAGAGGGGCTAGAGGGGATATTGGCTGGACGTTGGAAGGAGCAGCTCGGTGCAGAGAGCAGCAGGTAAGGATCAGGGTCTTGAATTGGATACGGGCAGTGCTAGGAGGCTGGTGTGGTGAACTGACGGATGGGAGACTGCAGATGAGAAAGCACAGGGGTGTATTGAGGAAGGCCACTGTAGAGAGACATTGGAGGGCTGGGCAGGGCGAGCCGGAGGGATTGAGGACTGTACTAATGCAAGTGCTATATGGGGATTGGGAGTTACTGGTTAGGGGGAGGGAGGTGTGGCAGTTTTTACAGACTTGTGTGGGAAAACTGAGGAAGCCAGCAGGGAAGGAAAGAGCCTGGTTGCTGTGGTAGAAGACCTTAGTTTCGGTGTTAGAGTTGTATGTCCTTTTCCCCCATTTTATGCAATAAATATGTTGCTGCACTTTAGTTTTAATTTCATAGGTTGATGAACAGAGTGGTTGTAGCAGCGGACTGGATTATTGTTTCCTTTCCACTCCCTCTATTCCCCGAGTGGCATCTGTGCATTTGTAAATTGACCAGGTGTATTACCCCCCCAGGTTGCTGCTGTTGTGGTGTGTAATGGGAGGTGAAAGCCTGAGAGATGGGTGTGTGTTTTAACAGTAGTGTTTGTCTTGGTAGGTGGCAGAGCTCCAGGTGAGGGTGGCAGGCAGGGGTGTGCTGTTATAATGCAGTGGTGATGTGACTGATGGTTCTCTCTTGTCTTTCAGGTTGGCAGTGTTTCAGTCTGGAGCATCATGGTAATGTTTTGAATTGTCAATAAAGAGTATTTGACAGCTGTTCCTGAAGCATTTGTGGCCTTGACCTATTGTTTGTGTTGGGGGAACTGTGGGGTGACCTTAAACCTCCAACCCTTATCCTTTGAGATCTAATCTTCGACCCAGTGTGTGATTTGTTGGACTTATGGGTTGAGCTTCTCCCCTCTGAACTCTGACCTTTACCCTTTAAACTCTAACCTTTGACCTTTTGCCTTGCTGGAACTATGGGGGTGACTTATACCCATTTAAATCTGATCTTTGACCTGTAATTAAACTGAGTACCACCTCTATCTTGTTCTAGCACCACACACTCACACTCACACTCTTCAGCCTCTCTGGGCCCCACCCAGGACCAGCATAATCAACACATCACACCTCTACTTTGCACTGACACTTTATTTCAAAACCAACTGCAGTTGTTACAGGTCCACCTGCAGCACTGTTACCAGCAGAAGGCGCTCCTCCTTAGCAGCACTTGTCTCATCACACCAGCTGTGGCCTCTGCATCCCTGTGCCCTGCACTCCTCAGTCACCTGAAACAAGAAACATTAGCCTCCAAAACAAGCCTGCCAGCACACCCCCATTCAGACAATTACAGGTTACAGAAGCATTTGCATTACTACAAAAAGTGCATTAATACAACATTCAAATTAATCATGAGTACAATTTAAGAATGACAAAAGTGCAGTTCATAAAAATACATCCTTGTTCAAAGAGGTAACAAGTGTGGACAGCTAAAGGGAGAGGGAACAGAAGAAAGCAAGTAACAACTGGAGAGCTAGCATAGTTAAATAAAGTGCAACATTACAGGAGTGCTGAACAGCTCAGGAGAATAAGCTGTTAATTACAAGCACAGTCTAAACAAATGTGTCTTGAGTAATTGTGCAAGGTACAAAAGGATTAACACTGCATTTAAAACACTGCGATGTGCAACATAGTAATACCATGAATAACCAGTCTCTAATCAAGATATAACAGTAACACCTACAGTTAAATTCACTACAGTACTTGTTTGTTAGACTGATTCTAAAAATGTCCAGTATACTCCTTTAAAGGGGAAACAAAATCAACCAATATCTTAACCTTCTTAACCCCAGGACACAAACCATATGCTATGAATCTATACTCCATACACCTTATGCCAGTAAATAGGATTTTGCAACTAGAATTATTATTATTTATTTAGTGGCAGACTGGCACCCTTATAAGCACAATACAAAGTGCAAAAATACAGTACAGTTCAAGGCATAAAACATTACAAATTCAAATTTATAAATTACAGTGCAATCCAAACCATAATACATTTTACACATTTCAATTTACACAAGTGAATACAATATATAAGTCTTACATCCTTTATTGTAAAAGCCAAATGCAGACAAGATGTTAGGTCACATTCAAGATGAAGGGAGCTATTAGGTTATTGTAGTCCTACTGTAGTACAGTAATTTTGTACAGTATTTAAAAGTACTGTAGTATTTCCTGCAATTACTATTTTTTTTAAATAAATGTATATACATGTTTCTACAGTAATGGACGGGGGGTCATTTACTATACGTGGCAAAAATTGTGTTTTTACAGTATCACCAACGTTTAAATCTACCGTATTTATTTTCAAAAAGCAATGAATGACACATAGCATTGTTTAACTCCAGTTCAAACAGAAATAACAATGTGCTTAATATGCAAGCCTACATTCACACTTAAAAAGAGAATCTACAGCAGTCTTCTGCTTTGGATGTGTTGGGCTTCATTTATCAAACCTCTCACAGCACATTTGGTTGTATTCTCCTTTTGGCCTTTGTGTTTTGTGGTTTAATGAAGTCGCCCATGCTTTACATGGGTTAAATGCTGTGTCTTCAGCTTTTTTCAGAAGAGTGACGGCTGTGTCCGGACAGCGTATGCAAAGCCTGGCGAGCAGGTAGCGGAGACGGTGGTGCAGAATGATTGACAGCTGACACGGCATCGTCGCTGACAGCACTATAGCTGCCCTGTTCAATTCGTCCTGGTACAGAGTGGCATCCATAACTTGCACTTCTGTTTTTGGCATGATCTTCACATGCAAGAAACAGTTCTGGACTGTCACAGGTACATTGGTCAGCCGTTTGGGATGATGGGTTGTTGCATTGTGCATTCACTGTGCAAACAAGCTCGCTGTCCGGCATGCGTGCACAGTATTTGGCGTAGAGATCCACATTAAAGTGTGTAAGGCGTCGGGGGTTTGGGGATTTCAGTTTGTCTGTGCATCTGCATTCGCGCACAGGACCACAGTAACTCTGCCCTTCATTTTCCGTCTCCCCTTCGTCAGGTTACTGCTTGACAGGGAACGATCCGGTTGCAACCTGTACAAAAAGTCCTGTTTCATCCATGTTATAAACGTCACTGGGATCGTACGGTGCAGTCACTTCAAGGGATTTAGTTCTGTCGTCTGACAGGGTGGTTAGATTGACGGCTGCACTTTCACCCGTTTCGACCTGCTGTGCGTGCTTGTGCGTAGCGTGAGAAACTACACAGCGCCTGCCTAATTTTCCCTGATAATACAAACCAACATCTAAAGTTAAAATTAAAATAAATCAGTGCTTTTCCGAGGTGAGCTACAACGCACAAACATTCATTTACACTCTCCCGCAAGCGCAAAGTTAAGGAGATCAAACAAACGCAACTTACCTGCGTTTCCCAGCAAGACCTGCGCGTCTCTCACCTGCCCGCTCTCATCTGCGCACGGATCCGGAAACGTATTTATGGTAATCAACCGGAAATACGCACATTCTTCCGGACACACGTCATGTGCGATCTTTCTGCGTCACTGTCAATGTTTTTTAATCCCACTCTCATGACTCTACATTTACCCCATACTATGATTATGAGCATATATATACATACATACACATATACAGCTCTGGAGACAATTAAGATACCACTTAACATTGATTTCTGAACTTGGAGTGGTCTCTTAATTGTTTCCAGAGCTGTATATATTATTTTGGTATTGTGTTTTAAACAATATAGTTGTAATAATGATAAGAAGTATACTAGTGGAGCAGCTACTATGCAATTCCAATACAAACATTTACTATTATATTTTGGTCATACATCAGTCCAAGGTGGTTTCCATACATGGTTCACAGAATCATCCATGTTATTATATTTATTAGCTGATACCCTTATTGAGGGTGATTTACACCAGTTACAATATATCACATTATTTATACATACAATTGCCCATTTATACAGATGGGGTTTTATCTTAGTACAGTGCATTGCTTAAGGATACAACAGCAGTGTCCCCCTCCTGGGATTGAACCCACAACCCACTGCTGCTGCCCATATGGCATTCCACCCCACAAACACTGGAACATTTGCAGGTCTAACCCACACTGGAATCGGCATCTTACGGCTTCCTCTCCATCCACGTGTCTCATATGCAGCCACTGGATTTGAAAACAAGTCACCGGGTATGACCCCGATAAAACTCAAGAGCATAAGGACTAATCTTACCACCTTCCTTTGCCTCCTTAAGACAGGGCTGTGCAGACACATATAGACCATTCTAGTCTTCTGCAATACCTTGGTTTTATTCACTTTAATGTGTAGATCTTTCATAGTATACACAAGATACTGTGTGATTATGCATCCATGCAAGATGCCCTTGGCTAAAAGAATTGCTAAATAACATTATTTCTGATATATACAAATGTAGAAATGATATTTACCAAATTATATACAGTAACAAAGTAACCCAAACCATTAAGATGGGAGATAAACCCTCAAAAATGACACAGATACAAATATTTGAATTAAAAAAAAAGTTTTATGCCAGATACCTTGTACATCCATTTACTACACATTTAGCGCATCTCAGAATGAACGCAGTCCAGACAATAGAAGTCGACTTAAGCTTGTCCATGTAGCTACACAATATTCACCACTGAAAATGCAGGGATATTACAGTAGAGAACAGTCCATCTCCTGGCCTTGGTGTTTATATTTGGAGGTGCTTTCATTAAATAAAAAACGGTCACAGAAGTCAGCTATAATAGGCACTGCTGATGAGGGGAATCTGAATGATTGCAGTCTTCAATAACCTTGCTTTCACAGTCTTTACAGAAGGGGGTTCTATGTGGCTTTCTCCTTGGCCACGGGCTCCGTTTCTTGCTCGTACTCGATCTCCACGTAGGCTCTCTTCCTCCTGAAAGGTCCTTTCAGAGGCATCTTGCCCTTTGACTTCTTCCTAGCAGAGGCCGCCCCCTCCGTCTCCATCTCCTCCTCCTCCTCGGATTCTAGCTCGGACTCTTCCTCCGCACTTGATTCCTCCTCTTCCTCCTCCTCATCACTGCTGGCCTTCAGTTTGTTCATTTCCTGCAAAATAATTAAAATATATACAGATGTCCCCTTAGGTCTTCAGAACTAACTTAAGATTGTATTATGTTTTGAACTGCAGTGTATTATTGCATTTTGTATTGCTCTGGATAAGGGCATCTGCCAACAAATAAATAATAATAATAATAATAATAATGTGACTGCCACCATTATGTTTACAAATAAGACTCCTATTGTAAATTAAAATACGTTGAGTCATCAAAGTGGTTCTATTTTCAAAAGCTGGGACCCTTGTGACACATTTATAGAAGGTGGTGAATAAATCAGAATATGCTGTACTGTTTTTTTCACCCATTTTGTTTACCCCTGCCTCCTCTCCCCAAGGGAGTGTAGATTAATCCACAAACTGCATATATTTCATGATTACTGTAGCAGATACTTATATATCCCTCTCAAACAGTAAAATGTGGCAGAAGTGCTTTGTTAACAGATCAAAACTTTAACAATCACTTCTCCAAGTAAGTGAATATGTGAATGTAGCCCCTGGAAGCACTTTCAAGTTTATGTCCCATTATACAAAGTCCCCATTGGGGATAAGCAATCAAGACTGAATGAACACATCATTATCTCCAAGTCTGAAGCAGTGTTCCAGTGATGACTATTAGGCAGCTTGAAGGCTCTGCAACATCATTATACTGGTTCAAGCAGTGGCTGTTTCCAGGAAGCTGTGTGCTTTGAGCAGACATTACTCTGATCAGCTGTAATCAGGAAGTTCTCTCGTCTCTGGTTTTAAAGCAGCAATTTCCATCTGCTTGAGATTTCTGTGCAAATGCTTCTAATGCACACGGGCGATTTGGAGTCTCATTCAAAGCAGATTGTGTTGTGATTTTACCTCAAAGTCACTCAGGTCACTCTCTTCTACCTCGTCGTCTGCCACAAACTCTCGCTTTCCAACATCCTGTGGAGAAAAGCTAATGAATAGACCCTTGACCAAAATAATGCAGGGTTTTCTCTGCTGTGTGAGAAGGTAAAATGTCCGGCTTCTCCAGGAATCGAGAGAAAATAACCTTGTTTCAACCAAGAATAAAACTCGTAGAGAACCTGAACGGTAATCTAAGGTACAGTTAAAAACATCTAGATTATTTAATAAGATGTGAAGTATATCATTTATATTGGAATCACAAAACCAATTGAAAACAGTGAGGATAATATTCTACAGAAAAAATACATTGATTTCTATGATCGATAGATGGATAGATAGATAGATAGATAGAGACATGGAAGCAGCCTCACCTCGTCGTCCACCTCCTCCTCTCCCTCTGAGGAATCCGTCTCACTCTCGGCATCCTGTCCCTCCAGAGCTTTGTCAAACGCGTGGACTGGGAAATTGTAGATGTCTCCATACTGAAACATGCGAGCAACATCACCGGTTATGCCTGCTGTACCTCACCTAGCTCTGCGTTGACGACACCGCGAAATAAAAGCAGGAACGTTCGCTTATACCCCCTTGCCCTTTCAAAGTCCTCTTGTGGACCAAATGTTGAGACGAACAATATCCTTAATGGCAGCCATGTTAAAACACAAAGGTAACTAGGTCACAAGAGCCATAAACACACTGCATCGAAGGGGAAGTGGTTCAGCCGTTTCCAATAAGGTCCTTCATTTCAAGACTGAAGAGAAAGTGTTCTTACCGTTCCCTGTTTCAGTCTTTCCAGCAGCTCCTTCTCGATGGCGTTCTCCAGCTGAGCAGCCACCAGGGCTTTCTCCTGCAACACGACATGGACAAACATTTACATCCTGACGTGTGTTTAAATATTTTTTCACTACATCAAGTATAGTAACATACTTCCAGCGTGTTCACCCAATGCTTGATACCTCCCTGATATCAATTTGCTAAAGGCAGCCCAAGTTAAGTGCAATATATGTAAAACATAAAAGAGCAGTTTACCTCTCTTCTTTTTTCTCTCCTCTCTACTTTTCTACTGAGAGGAACAAGTTTCCTCCTGGAAACAAAAACAAACACAAAAGTTCCATATTAAGAACAATACACATGAATTCCCCTATTAGCACAAAAAATTTATGCATACACCTGTATCAGAGTGCCCTGATCAATATGAATGCATGCATTCAGGGGAGACTTGTTACTCCTTGAAAACAAGTAAACCTATAGGTAGCTGTTAAAAAGTAAGACTTGTCAATTATGTATTCATTGGTAAACCATCTCTGTTTTTAATGCACTTGCCAATTTCAGAAATAGACCCGTTATTGGTTTTGCAAAATCACTTCTTTAAACCTGCTTCAGAATGGTTTGCCTCATTTAAAACTACATTTAATTTGCCACGTATATGTGGTTTGTGGAGCGATTCGATCAGGAACACTTACTGCCGTTTGAGGGTGAGCTTGCGGATTCGGATGAGGTACTGGGTGATCTTGGTGAAGCGCTGCTTACACTTGTGTCTGAGGAAGCGAGGCCAGTAGATGAGGTTTTCGTCAATCTGTTCTAGAGCTTTCTCGTAGTTTTTGCTCAGTTTTACCTGCAGAAAGAGGTTTAAAAATCTTTAAAGACCACAAAATACTGGGCTGTGTGGTCTTCATTTCACCCCAGCGGTTAACACAACTTAACTCAGGGTTGGCAAATGTGTTCCCCAGGCTGTTGCCTTAGCTTTTGACTATTGCTCCAGCCCTCACAGGTTTCAATTGGTCTAATTGCATGATGGATTTATTACAAGAGAATTAATTTATCATATCACTTAAAGGCTGCAGAAGGTCCTGTGGGTAATTAATCTCCAGGATGGATGCAGAGTCAGATTTCAAAAATTAAATGTTAATATTTTAAATACACCCAATAAAAAAAACTATGAGATAACTTTTAATTTAAAACTGCATTTGCTATGCCTGTCTTAACTGAATTTATGTAAGTCTTCTCCCAGGTTCTTATGCTGATGCTGTCCATTTCATTGTTGCTTAACACAATTATGTATATAAAAATCCTAAATATACAGAAGTTGTACTGATAAAGCGTTAATGCTGCTGGGGTGACCTGAACACTGATGCATTAACACAGAGTCATAACCAGCCTTAAAAAAGCACTATATCTATACAGCAATACAGACCTTCTCCCACATTCTGGCGGGGAAAGCCGCTCTCTCGATCACCTTCATGTACAGGAAACACTGGCCTGTCAACAGAGGGTAAAGACAGAAAAGAGGGTCAAGTCAAGCTTACACAAGAGATCACCTTCATCTCTACGAAACCTTTTCTACAAAGAACAAACTCCAAATTGACACCTATTGCTTTCGCACTGAATAACTTTTGGACCATTGTGAGACAGAAACCTCTATGAAAGGAAAATGCACATATTTACATCAAAGTACTAAAGAGACCAAAACAAAATATTATGATGATGATGATGATGAAAAAGCTGAGTCCACCAAATGTGTTACTCTGAGTACTATGCGTTTAGAAATAGACATACTGTGCGGGCAAATGGGAGTCGGCCTTTTCTGCAAAATGTTTCGAAACCACACAGAATTGAGCCGTGAGGAGCAGGGGTGTAAACTGTACCTTTCTCTTCTCTGATCGTAGCATACTGACTGTTTGACAGCGGGCATGAGGACCGGTTACAAACACCAGTGATGTTGTATTCATTCCGGCAAAAATTCTGATTCTTTGTTCTACAGGACAAAAAGGGAAACAAATACATACAAAGGTCTATATTGAGCTATAATTATTATACATTTGTTAGCAAACGAAAGTGGTCACAAAAGTATATATATTAGAGAAGGTGCTAAATGAGTACACTATTTATCAACATGTCCTAATTAAATTAAACTGAAAGGAAACACAGTAATGGTGTAATAGATAGTCTAATAGTAGTGTGTGCTGTAGAGACAGATCAGGCACAGAAGTACAGACACCGTTACAGGATCCATCTGCAGTGCAATCCATCATCATACAAAGTTTGCTCGTTCGCTTATAATAACCCGAGACAACACCAGCTCAAGCGATCAGTGTTTTCCTTTTTAATTACTCTTGAATTATTCTTTTTTAATTACAGGACAAACATAGACAACTGAAGACGCACTTACTTGACTTTGTAGGAGCAGAACTGCTTGTTCCCAATGATGTCCCAAATTACCTACAATGAGACCCAGGTGTTTGAAAACACTGTTATAGAACACAATAACACACAAGGAAAATAAACATTTCCATTTTTGTTTGTTGTTTAGGTCGAGATCACAAAGCCCCCGAGACACTATCCCTCGCGTTTAAAGACGTCAGGAGATCAAACTCCTCATCTGAAATCAGGCATAAAAAACTATGGCCACCCCGGCGCTGTATCTTTACATCTAAAGCCATGTTGCGAAACGGGGTACTTACGTCGTCGTGCTGCATTTTGCCTCTCTTTTTGAAACGACACTCGCCGCGTTTTTAAAAAGCCTGTATATAGTCAGTAAAGTGTAAATGTGTGAAACGTGCTCTCCGGCCTGGATGTGGCACACGTGAAATCAGGAAGCGGCCATGCTGGGAAGGGTCTTCCCACGGCCTCGAGAAGTCTCGCGAGAGTTCGGCGTAAAAAAGGTGGCTACTGACGTCCTGAACGAGAATAGGATTTGCAAGACAGACGCACTTTCTTATCATAAATACCTGCCTTTCTTTCTGTTCGGCAGTTGGCTTTTGTATTGCATTGTTTCATTAAGTCATTTTATTCATATTTCTATCATTTTTAAACATGATATCAGCAACACCCTCAAATATAGCAGCTATGGGATAAAAGCATGAAATGCATTAGAAGACTAACCCTTTTTTTTTTTTTTTTAAACATGCAATCTAGACCAAATTATGCCTAATATAAATGGATTTAATGTATTCTTGCACAGCTTCCGTCATTATTAGCTGCCAAGCAAGCCCTTATGCCATCCAAATCACTGGTTATTGCAACATGCGTCCTATCCGTTTTTATCAGCCTCCATTGCGCCTGTATTAGTACAATTCATGCGCACCCACGTTAAACATGGGCATATATTACCTTATATTTAAAACAGAATGAAATAAACAACACAAATAGCTGTCTGCTCAGTCTAACAGGATTAATGTGATTACTTGAGCCATAGCAACGACATAGAACACGGAATTCGATAGAATCCGAATCTTACAAAGTAAATGTGAAATCTAAATTAACACGATTAAACAGAAACCAGGATCGACCCAGTTCCTTCCCTGTGTCCACAAGCGGCTCAAGATCAGACGGGTCATGTGTCGAGCGTAACAAGAGGGCTGGGCGACACATCTCACGCATCACACGTGATGCACCCAATCATCACTTGCTTGAACCAGAAGGATCAGCGCACACACGCCATCGCACAGCTGGCTATTTGTAGTGTGTGCTGTCCAAGCGACGGTGTCAATTCATGGGTATTAGTGCGATTTCAGACATAGACAGAAACTGCGGCTTCTCAACAGGGATTGTGTGTTTTATTCCTGGAAAATGTAGGTTATGCATGGGAAATGTTTGAACTGGTAAGATCTTGCGGCACCGAGCTAATATATTCAGTACCATGGCCTTCTGGGAGAGTTTCATTGGCTGTTTGCTGTCTCGGACATTAGGGACGAGTGTACAGTATGAAATGAAAGCTATTTTGGTGTCTGACACTAATAATAATAATAATAATAATAATATAATTATCTATGGAGGATATCTGTGGAGGACAACATGTTCTCCAACAGATAAAAGCACTAGAGCCAACAAACATACAAGTAGTTCTACACAACAGTGCTATGTAAGCATACCAGATCAAGGCACTTTATTTATTACTTTTATTAAAACCATTACAATTCACACACACTATAGTTGTTAAATCTCTCATGCATCAATACCAGTCACCATTGTAAATGATACCTTTAGATTTAGTCAGATATCTGCTTTGGGGAAAGTTATAAACCAGTGTTTCATACAGTTTGGGAAGATCTGTCCTTCGTGTGTATGTTTTATTTCAATGGTATTTTTAATAATGCACACTTTTGTTGTTATCATTATTGTTGTATATACATGTTTATAATCAAAGAGGAAAAGCAAAACAAACTAAAGTCCTTTAAGACATTTAAAGACATATTGTCATGGTTAATAATAGTAGTAGTACAGTAGTATAGTATTCTTGTTGTGCATTTCCATATATATATATATATATATATATATATATATATAGTATTAGTATTAGTATTATTATTAATGTATTTATTTGTTTGTTTGTTTGTTTCTTTATTTGTTTATTTATCCAGGGCAACTTACAAAATATAAGAGCAATACAAAAGTGCAATAATACAGTACAGTTCAAGGCATAATGCAATTCCAAATTCCAAATTGCACAAGTGTATAGGAAAATATATAAGTATATATAAGTATGATGAGAACATTAAATACAGTTAGGTCCATAAATATTTGGACAGTGACACAATTGTCATCATTTTGGCTCTGTATGCCACCACAATGGATTTGAAAGGAAACAATCAAGAGTACTTTAAGTGTAGACTTTCATCTTTAATTTGAGGGCAGTTACATCTAAAATGGGTGAACGGTGTAGGAATTACACCCATTTTTATATGTGGTCCCCCAGTTTTAGGGGCTCAAAAGTATTTGGACAAACTAACATAATCATGAATTAAATTGTGAGTTTCAATACTTAGTGGCAAATCCGTTGCAGTCAATGACTGCCTGAAGTCTGGAACCCATAGACATCATGAGATGCTGGGTTTCTTCTCTGGTGATGCTCTGCCAGGCCTGCACTGCAGCTGTCTTTAGTTCCTGCTTGTTCTTCGTGCGTTTTTCCTTCAGTTTTGCCTTCAGCAAGTGAAATGCTGCTCAATTGGATTCAGGTCAGGTGATTGACTTGGCCATTGCAGAACAGTCCACTTCTTCACCTTAAAAAAGTCTTGGGTTGCTTTCGCAGTATGCTGCGGGTCATTGTCCATCTGCACTGTGAAGCGCCGTCCAATGAGTTTTGAAGCATTTGCCTGAATCTGAGCAGATAATATACCCCTAAACACTTCACAATTCATCCTGCTGCTTTTGTCAGCAGTCACATCATCAATAAATATAAGGGAACCAGTTCCCTTGGCAGACATACATGCCCATGCCATAACATGCTTCACAGATGAGGTGGTATGCTTCGGATCATGAGCAGTTCCTGCCCTTCTCCATACTCTTCTCTTCCCATCATTCTGGTACAAGCTGATCTTTGTCTCATGTGTCCATAGGATGTTGTTCCAGAACTGTACAGGGTTCTTTAGATGTTTTTTGGCAAACTCTAATCTGGTCTTCCTTGTTTCCTGTTTCCATCTTGTTGTAAACCCTCTGTATTTACTCTGGTCTTCTCTTGATTGTTGACTTTGACACAGATACACCTACCTCCTGGAGGGTGTTCTTGATCTGGCCAACTGTTGTCAAGGGGTTTTTCTTCACCAGGGAATGAATTCTTCTGTCATCCACCACAGTTGTTTTCCGTGGTCTTCCGGGCCTTTTGGTGTTCCTGAGCTCACCAGTGCATTATTTATTTTTAAGAATATACCAAATAGTTGATTTGGCCACACCTAATGTTTTTGCTCTCTCTCTGATTGGCAAAACTGAAGCAAAACGCCCCAAGAACAAGCAGGAACTAAAGACTGCTGCAGTGCAGGCCTGGCAGAGAATCACCAGGGAAGAAACCCAGCATCTGGTGATGTCTATGGGTTCCAGACTTCAGGAAGTCATTGACTGCAAAGGATTTGCCACCAAGTATTGAAACTCACAATTTAATTCATGATTATGTTAGTTTGTCCAATTACTTTTGAGCCCCTAAAGTTGGGGGACCACATATAAAAATGGGTTTAATTCCTACACCATTCACCCAATTTGGATGTAGATACCCTCAAATTAAAGATGAAAGTCTACACTTAAATCACATCTTGATTGTTTCCTTTCAAATCCATTTAGCCAAAATGATGACAAATGTGTAATTGTGCAAATATTTATGGACCTAACTGTAAGTGCAAAGGAGAGCTGATACACAGTAGGTAGGTAGATATTGCTCCCAGATAGTCGGTGCTAAAAGTAAAACGTCTGTCTACTATGTATGCTAAAAACTTTTCAGTTGCATAGATAATACACACTTATTAACTGAAGGCTTATTTCTACCCCTTATTAGCTTCATGGGACATGGAGTGAAATGTCAGTCTCTACAGGGGTCTTCTGGTTTGAAGGTCAAAGCACAGAGGGAATATTACATGAGCCCTTTCAAACCGCACACTGAAAAAGCTCACAGTCAATTTAGTGCAGAACTATCAATAATTACTTATTTTACCCCCCATGTTTGCCACTTTAATGGAAAATTGGATAGGGGGTTATTTATTTATTTTATCATATGCACTTTTTTCGAAGACAGACAAATGAATCATTATATGGTTTGTCCTTGGGGGGGGTTAAAAGTACAAAATGTAAGCATTTTTGTTTTGTGAAATTACATGTAGTGGCCACCAGACGGCGCCAGATGCCTTTGCATTTAAATAAAGTCAACTTAAAGAATACAGTTTGTCCTTGTGTTCATTGTTTCCCCTGACTTTAGATAGTATATGTGTAAAAAATAAGGAAATACATCACTTTAAGGTTAAATATGTTTTAATTGAAAAGAAACAAAAGTGGACTAATGTGAACAGTGAATAATCCAGGGATCAGATGCATAAAGAATGTACAGAAGTCTGATTTATTGTCATCTCAATGTCATCGGTTTTGTGAAAATTACTGTTTCCATAAGTCAATTGATTCCTGTAGCCACTTCCACCGTAACCTACGAACAATCCAAATAATTGTATGTTGCTAGGCTGCAAGGCACTTATCCTTTTGTAATAAGGATATATGTGGGGTAATAACCTGAGTTACAAGAAAAGGCAAGCTAGATAAAGCCACCACTAAACAGCGGACACAATTCCCTCGTATTGATTGCAATGGCTTGTTGATGACATCTCTATTCCATTATATATATTCCACTGCGTCCTGTATTCATCGTGAGCAGCTTGCATTGTGAGAATCAACAAACTCGTTAAAGCTGATTGCTTTTAAGATTGTGTGAGAATCGCAGGCTTTGACTCATGGCACTTGGAAAACCTCACTCCTGTAGTTCGACATTTAAAGGAGAAAGAAAAATAATGGGGGGTAGGCCTTTATTACTAGACTGCTGAGTGTCGATTTTTAAAAGGCTCCGCTTGACATAGTGTTGCTCTGAACCAGTGCCGGTCTGGGAGAAGTACAGCATTAAAATGAAATGCTGATTTTTTTTTTTTTTAAGAAAATTAAATATCACTGTCACACAGCAAGCTTGCAAATTCTCCTCTGACACATCCTCGTCCTAATCCTTTTAGACCCAGCTGCGTCGAATCCAGACTTTGTAGGTCAAGGCACTTCTGGTTTTGATTCCTCCTCCTAATTAGTTAATTACGAACTGAACCAATTGAACCAGAGTCTAGTACAAGGCAAATATTTACAGAGACACTCACTGGACTCCCTGGAGGACTGGACTTTAAGAACAATGAGGCAGTGAATATATTCCTTTCATTAACATTACTTGTAACAGCTTATTCCCCCCAACACACACCAAGACAGAGACAGACGCATGCTAATGCTTGCAAGGCACAAGAAACCATTGACATAGCAACCAATTAAGCACCTGGGAACATGCTGTTCTCCTGTAGGGGTTTGCTGAGCATGCATTGTTACAAGACAAAGCACAAAGTGAAAACAGAAGACTTTTTTATTATTATTCTGATTATAACAGCTATGGGGCATTTATCCACTGCAGGGTACTAACAAAGTGAGTCCTTTGTGATGTGTTCAGATATTTCCAAACATCACAGCATTGCGGTATGTAATGAACTTGAAATAGGTCATAGGTCAGAGGGGAGAAATAAGGTCATCTTGGCTTTTTCAGTTATGTCATCTACAGCTTCAGGGAGTTGCTCTTCAGAAAGAGTGTGGCATATCTCAAGGTCTTGACCTGAACATTATAGTCATTCAAGTTTGAATTAAAGATGCATAGAGCAAAATGCTATAAGGCCTGGCCGGCCTGCCTGCAACTACTACCCGCCGCTCCAGCTCATCCAGAACTCTGCGGCTCGTCTGGTATTCTCTCTGCCCGATTCGCACACGCTACTCCACTGCTCCGCTCCCTCCACTGGCTCCCGCCACTGACCCTCACCTACCGCTGTCTCGACCACACTGCACCAAGCTACCTTCAGACACTCGTCTCCCCATACATCCCCTCCAGACCACTGTGTTCCTCCAGTGCCAGAGTCCGGTCCCGGACCTTCTTTCGGCAATTACTTACAGACTGTACTTGTAATTTAGTAATTTATTCTCCTATACAGTGCATCCGGAAAGTATTCACAGCGCTTCTCTTTTTCCACATTTTGTTATGGTACAGCCTTATTCCAAAATTGATTAAATTCATTATTTTCCTCTAAATTCTACGAACAATACCCCATAATGACAACGTGAAAGAAGTTTGTTTTTTATTTTTAATAAATTTGCAAAGATTTCAAAAAAAAAAAAAAAAAAAAAAACACATGTACATAAGTATTGACAGCCTTTGCTCAATACTTTGTTGAAGCACCTTTGGCACCAATTACATCCTCAAGTCTTTTTGAGCATGATGCTACAAGTTTGGCACACCTATTTTTGGGCAGTTTTCACCATTCTTCTCTGCAGGACCTCTCTCAAGCTCCATCAGGTTGGATGGGGGAGCGTCGGTGCACAGCCATTTTCAGATCTCTCCAGAGATGTTCAATCGGGTTCAAGTCTGGGCTCTGGCTGGGCCACTCAAGGACATTCACAGAGTTGTCCTGTAGCCACTCCTTTGTTATCTTGGCTGTGTGCTTAGGGTCATTGTACTGTTGGAAGATGAACCGTCGCCCCAGTCTGAGGTCCAGAGAACTCTGGAGCAGGTTTTCATCAAGGATGTCTCTGTAGATTGCTGCATTCATCTTTCCCTCGATCCTGACTAGTCTCTCAGTTCCTGCCGCTGAAAAACATCCCCACAGCATGATGCTGCCACCACCATGCTTCACTGTAGGGATGGTATTGGCCAGGTGATGAGCGGTGCCTGGTTTCCTCCAGACATGAGGTCAATCTTTGTTTCATCAGACCAGATCATTTTGTTTCTCATGGTCTGAGAGTCCTTCAGGTGCCTTTTGGAAAACTCCAGGCGGGCTGTCATGTGCCTTTTACTGAGGAGTGGCTTCCGTCTTCTGGTTGTTCTTCTGGAAGGTTCTCCTCTCTCCAGAGACACGCTGGAGCTCTGTCAGAGTGACCATCGGGTTCTTGCTCACCTCCCTGACTAAGGCCCTTCTCCCCCGATCGCTCAGTTTGGCCAGGCGGCCAGCTCTAGGAAGAGTCCTGGTGGTTCCAAACTCCTTCCATTTACGGATGATGGAGGCCACTGTGCTCATTGGGACCTTCAATGCTGCAGAAATTTTTCTGTACCCTTCCCCAGATCTGTGCCTCGATACAGTCCTGTCTCGGCGGTCTACAGACAATTCCTTGGACTTCATGGCTTGGTTTGTGCTCTGACATGCACTGTTAACTGTGGGACCTTATATAGACAGGTGTGTGCCTTTTCAAATCATGTCCAATCAACTGAATTGACCACAGGTGGACTCCAATCAAGTTGTAGCAACATCTCAAGGATGATCAGTGGAAACAGGATGCACCTGAGCTCAATTTTGCGTGTCATGGCAAAGGCTGTGAATACTTATGTACATGTGCTTTTTTTGTTTTTTATTTTTAATAAATTTGCAAAGATTTCAAACAAACTTCTTTCACGTTGTCATTATGGGGTATTGTTTGTAGAATTTTGAGGAAAATAATGAATTTAATCAATTTTGGAATAAGGCTGTAACATAACAAAATGTGGAAAAAGTGAAGCGCTGTGAATACTTTCCAGATGCACTGTAAGATAGCACTTATACGTTTTGTCATACTCTTGCCTTTGCATTACTAGTACTCGTATTGTTAATTTTGATTTCCCCGAAGCTCCCTTTCCCTTAGCTCATAACTTTGACTTAACATCTTGTCTGCACTGATCAGCTTTTACAATCTAGGATGCAAGACTTATATTGTTTACTGTATATCTCATATACACTTGTGTAAATTCTGAATTTGTAAAATGTATTATGCCTTGAACTGCACTGTATTATTGCACTTTGTAATGCTCTTATATTCTGTAAGTCGCCCTGGACAATGGCATCTGCTAATAAATAAATAATAATAATAACCGAGAAGTCACAAACATCCAAATAGTTAAAGAAATGTAAAGAACTGAACACCTTGAGATCCTCACTGTTGCACAGGCCTGAATCTTGCTTCTTAATTTAACCTTGCCGAGAACAACTGCAGTTACGTGCCACTTTTTTAAAATTGCTTTATGAACACAAACAATATGTTCCGAATCATTACAGTCACTTAGGGCAAAAACAACGTGTTTCTCCGCTAATATGTTTTTGAGATTTTATTATGTTTTTCACATTTATGCAAAAAAAGAAAAAAAGAATAATTATAATAGTAACAATAATAGTAACAATAAAAACAGACTGTACAAGTGTAGAAATGATTCAGGTAGCATCCCCCATTCGATAAACACCCCAATACACAGAATTACAATGGATTTAACAACTCATAAAACATGTTGATTCCAAGGTTTGGCAGAGATTCCAGTTTAATGCTCCTATTGATCCTTTCCATTAAAAAAACGACAACGACAAAAAAACATATGCATTACAATAGTTGCCGATTGGTACAATTAAAAACTTTTCAGGCATAGGTTTAAATTTAATTATTTTCTTCAATTCCATGGCAAGGTCTTCCCCGCCCCCAGGATAGTGCGAGATAAAGGCAACGTGGTCTTCGAGTAGCTTATACTGATTTACAAGCAACACACAAAAGTGCACTTTATGCGCCTGGAAAGTTTTTAAGAGGACGATTTAAAAAAACGTGTATCACAAACATCAGGCACTTCACTAGGGGATACTGTGGTTTTCATCTGGAATTATTTCCCAGATCTTTGTGCAAGTGTACTGGAGTCAACTTTTATTTTAAATAATCAACAACAGATACAGGTCAGTTTGGGGGGGGGGGGGTGTGTTTCATTTTTAAGGACCCATCAAACACTTTCAAATGCGCCAGGGACTGGAAAGCAAACATACAGTAAATGGCCACACATTGTCTTAAGACAGTGCCTATAGAATAATGCAATGTTTAATGTATGATCTGAAAATAAATACTTCAGTCAGTGTTATTTGTGTTTAAGGAAATATGTGGGTGCTGTAAACAGCTTGTTCATAAAAATATACAAGTTTGGCAACAGGTGTCTTTAAAAAAAAAAAAAAGATCCTAGTAAACACTGAAAATCCAGTTCTCTCAGCTTCTCCTGCTTACATTTCAGTAATTAATTATTTTTACATCTGGATAAATTAAACCTAAAAGTATTCTTGTGGAGAAGTTGACGAAAGAAAGTGTTAACATGGTGGAAGTCTCTTTATGCTTCAGAGACCGGAACGGAAAATTCTTCTACACAGTTCTCTCCATTGGTATTCAGTTTGTTTTTTAAACCCCAAAATGGGTATCCCCATGCAACTTCAGAGCATCTCTAATCTGAGCCTTTAATCTGAGCCTCCCACGTTGTCCTTCGTCCGTCCCCGATCATCTTCCCCCTGCTTCCGGAGAGCTGTAACTGTAGTTCCTTGACAATGGTTTTGTTTTCCTTAGCGATTTCCACTTTCTTTCTATATATTTTTTCTGTGACTGGAACATGGTGTTCGGGGGCAGACGCATATTGTCATGCACAGGAAAGTGGCTGGCAGAGTTTTTGCCACAAATCTTACAGAGAGTGGTCTAGTGTCTAGTTCATTGCACTGCCGCTCACACCAGTTCATCCAGTAGTGTCCCAATGCTTTGGTGTTGCTCTGGTGGCCCGGCGATGGGTTTGTTGCACATTGGACAGACACACCGCACCTCCAACCATTTCACCAAACACCTGTAGACACAAAGATGGAACAGAGTGATCTACTGAACGTTGATATCCATTCTCAACCTGTGGGAAACACGTTGCCAACATTAGGATCAAAAGAGTGGCAACCATAAACTCCTACTGAAATTGTATCAATACTTTCACCTTAGCCCCACTGGTAGAGGTCAGCAGTGTCCAACCCTGCTCTGTAGAGGTCCAGTTCAGCAGTTTAATTTTTTTAATTGTCAATTGGTCAATTTAGCAGGTGGAATATTAGCAGGAATGTTGTGAGCAACAAACATCTGAACAACCTTCTGCCCTGAAATTACAGACTTTCCCTTAATTGACTTGTTCAATTGATCAATAACCAACCCATGTCCCCAGCCTGGTGGTATATTTAGGGTGAACTATACAACTAAGCGGATTAGGTGTCTCTAGGAACAGGGTTGAAATCTACAGATATAGGTTCACTGCATCACTGCAGATTCGATTCCATTAACTCTTGTCTGGTGGACTGATCAAACATCACAAACAGATGTCTAAAATCACAAACATCCTGGAGAAGGGTTTGAGAGAGGAAACTATGTTAAAACATGACCAACAATAACATCTGGTGTGGATTTAAAATAAATTACATCTAACCAGAATGAGTTTCTTTACAATGAAAACCGGACTCCATTTAACAAGAAATATAATCAAATGCTTTGATTATGCTGGCTCTTCGTAGAGTGTTCAAATTTAAGGAACGTGAACCACATTTTAAAATATATTGTATAATGTATAATTCTCTCCTGCCTGTACAGGAATCTGAATCTGACTGTACAGATTCTATGCAAAGCTCTGGCACTGAAATATATGAGGGTTTAAGGCAGCAGTTTCATTTTGGGATCCTGAATATTTTATTTGAGGCGCCGCAGACAGACGGCCGAGATTAAAGTCTTTCCTTGCAGCTAACTGCAGTCCGTTGCTTCAGCCTCTGTAGCCCTTAAAACCTGGAGCAGTCACCCCATCGCAATCCCATTCGCTACTCACTTCCTGTGGAAGGCATGTTGGCATGGCAACACTCCCAGCTCATCTTTCACTTTGAAGTCCTCCAGGCAAACCGCACATGTCTGCTGTGATAGTGAGAGAGAGAGAGAGAGAGATTTCAAATATTTCCATAATAAGGAGCCACATTTACCTACAACGAATATGAATTCTTCATCTACTAAACACTGCCTGCTCATATTCCCAGATATCTATGTGATAAACAAGCAAACAAACGAACAAAGTATCAAATCAAAACCTACAACAAACATTTCAATCTGGGCTTTTCAACCTGAGCAAAGAGACTGTTCCTGAGATCCTAATATTCACCAATTTATGCAAGCTCATACATAATGTAGCAGGCACTACTCTACACAAAGAGATTCAGGGGTATGGACCAACTTGCCAAGCCATTTAAAGGATGCTGATTTACATAACCATCAAGAAATGTGTAGCAAGTGTGTGTGTGGATATATGAATTAATAACAGCAGACTGGAAGGGCTTTAGTTTTCTAAAAGAGCTGGACATTTGTTGCAGTTCTTTTGCAAATCCACACAATCCTTTTTTCTTGTCTTTCTGGCAGGCGGGTTAGTATTTACACAGAGGACTGATGACTTTCTGGCTTGGAGCTCAGGTCTATTTCAATCTCAATACTCCAGAGGGTATGAAATGTGGACCTTACCCCATGCAGATTCAACTTCTTGGCATCTCCTTTTAAAACGACCTGTGGAATGAGAATGGTGGTTTTGCATGCGTTAATGCAGATTGCCAAAACATAAAAAGAAAAAAGAAAAGAAAAGAGGGTGTGTGACATCCTTTTATAATGGAGACATTGGGAATAACATTTGTAAAAACTGCAAATGTTACTGGAACTTGGAATGGCAGTCTAGACTATATATCTATCTATACACACACATTTATGTTATCATATGATAGCCTAAAATATGCTGTAGAATCACAATTCCCACAGATCTTTCCAAAGCCTGCAGAGAGGTGTTTAATGTGTCCACTTAATTGTGTAATTTGTCCAGTTATGAAGCTAGGCACTGCTTGGAAACAAAATTAAAAAGGCACTGCCCTCCAGGAAATCAGTTTGATGCCCCTGACCTAGATCTCTCTCATTGCCTGTAAGAGCTTTTGTGTCCACTTCTGTTGCAATACAGACATGACTTTTTGCCCATGTAATTATTGTGCGTTTGTTTGTTTAATTTCTCTTTAAACTGCTCATTTGGTCCAGCTTCAAGCACTCGAGCTCAAATAGCAACAAGCTTCACAGCATCTGTTTTTCTCATGCATAGGCCTCAGCACGTTATATGGCCGAATGCCTGAGGATATGGATTAACATTCCCCTTCTTGCCCTCAGTAACAAAAGCATCGACTCCAGCTGTGACAATGGGCTGGTGGCGTGGGAGTGGAAACCAAAAAAACCCAACAAAAAACACACTTGTATTCAAACCAAGAAGACTGACTGAGATTAAGTGAGATCATCAAAATGGTGGGCGAACAGGAAACTGACTTTAACATTAACTTTGGGTTAGAGCACATTTCACAGGCTAGGTTTTGGATGCAGTTTCTGGTTAAGGTGGCCAAAAACCTACCGAGGTCAATCTTTGGTGGGGGGGTGCGGCCGCTCAAACCTCACCATGATGCGCTTCCTGTTTTATACCCTGATGGCATCCCAATCACGCTATGCACAATAATAATAATTGTGATGGTGATAATACAATAATAATGGAGATCTGGTTAGGAATGAAACTCAGAAGGCCTCAGAGCTCTCTAGGGTGGAGACACCTGCTTCATGTGGAGATAGGCTGCTTGTAAGTTGGTCCTTCCATCTTCTTGCTCAGGAAATGTCACCAAGAGCTGTAGTTCCTGTCATTACTGAGCTCAGCAGACTTTGCAAACATCAGCACACATATAATGTGCCAAGAGAGACAATAAGGGGAGCAAAAAATAAAAAATAAAAAAAGTGCTGCGCTTACCTCTTTGTAGCCAAACCTCTCGCTCTGGGCCTGGTGCCTCAATTTACTGTGAAAAGATTAAAAAAAAAAAAAAAAAAAGAGAGAGAGAAAGAAGAGACAGGGGTGAGAATAGCTTGGTCGTAGGGCTGCCACAGAAACCCACAGCGGTTTTGCAAAAGCATGATACTCACTGACCTCCAAACTACCTTTTCTGTCTCAGCCTGTCTGTTTTCTGTCTCAGTTTCAGTAAAAGTGGCATAAGTTTGTGCATTTTACTTTTGGCTACCCCATTCAGAGCTTTTCTTCCGCACGTTTGTTTTATGCTCCGGATTAAAGGTTCCGCTTAAAGGTGAAAAATAGCAACGTGACTGGGCTGGCCTGTGAGGAAACTCAGAGTTCAACCAAGGTCATTAGGTGCCAGACCTATAGGTTTGCAATGTACACACAAATATTTGTATCCAGACCAGCAGGGAGCTTGTGGAATATTCTGTGGCAAGGATTTAAATGACCAACCAAAAAGAAAGAAGTACAATTAATTTTCTAGTAGCTTACTGGCTTTGGTTATGAAGTTTACTGTACTGTATTGATCTGAAGGTACCTTGTTTTTATCCAGGATGCGGGCGTAGGGCCCTTAAAGGAAGTCATTTAATCCTCCACCAATGCTAAGAATAGATAACAGTGTTGTGTGTTTGTTTGTGTATGTCAAGCTGCTGAAATTCCTCTGACTGCAAAGGAAACAAGCAAGATAGTCAGCAGTCACTAACAGATTTACAGCAGTCATAGGGCGGTGTGTACAAGTGATTTGAGATGAGTAAGCCCTACAGACAAAAGGAAAAACCACACAGCAGAATCGAGACCACTCTCCTGTGAATCAGAGAGAGCTTTCGTAAACACCTGCTTATTCATCACCAGGGTAATGTGCCACAAGCTTCACGGGAAAGAAAGATTTTTTTAAGCCAGCTTTCTGAAGTCTTCCCCCTTAATAACACTCCTACTAACAGGGGTCGGGGGAAATTACTTCATTATCCAGGGGTTTAGTTCCAAAAAACGAAATACTGCAAAGTCTCAAAGGAGAGTTTTTTTTTCTTACAAGAATTACATTTTAGGTCAAGCCCAACTTTTTACATAAATCCTCAAAAATATATAGTGATGTTCTATTACATGTGTGTTATCATTTTACCTGCCTATAGAAACAAAAATAAATGGAGATGCAGAAGGAATTTTTTTTTTTTTTTTTTTTTTTTAAGATTTTGTTTTAGATCAGGGAAAAACATCCAGGTTATGTTAGGTCACTCTGAAACTAAAATGGGCCCAAGCATGCAGTTTTTGAAGAGTTTGGACAGGATAAGGATCCTTCAAAATGGTTAATAAACCTTGACAAAGGTGGTCTAAATACTTAGCACTTTTTGAGCCTATTCGCATTGGGAGACAATCACGTAAAAGCTTGCATGTTTAAACTGGAAGACTTGTGAGGGAGATTGATGTCTGGAATCACACTAATATGAAAATCCCAGGGTCAAAGTTTTATTTCTCTTAAATCCCTTGGCAGATTTATTAAAAAATAAAAAAGTTAAAATCTAATTGATACCAGCTTGTATTTCAAAGGCTATTATACCCCTCTTCCGTGTGTGTGTGTGCATGTGCGTGTGCGTGTGTTAAGATGGCACCACAACAACAACAACATATTAAAACAATTCTTTAAAGGCTCAGGCTGTTTTTCCCTTTCTAAGCCATTATTCGGCCTCGGGGTTGAGATGGCACAGAGTATGACATTTGGCAGCTGCAGTGTTTACTATTATTTAAGATGATCTAATGCCGTTACATGACAATTCTTGGAAACATTGGAATAAAGGACGAATAGCTGGCTGGGAACCCAGGGCAGAATATATTTTGTGCAACAAAGAAGAAAAGAGTAGAAATCTATGTTTAGGTCTAAGCAATCAATCCAAGTCAGCAGCCAAAAATAACATCAGGAACACGGCGTGCTGATAAGATCTCCTTGCTTGGGCTCCGAATTGTTTCAGTTCGGAAGTAGTTAAGGTCTGAGGAAGTGCTGTATTTGGAGAGGCTGTGTGTGTACACTTCTCCATATCGCCGGCCTTGACGGGAGGATGTGAGCCCAGGCAGCCTCACTCCCCGACCCTCTCAGACCCAACGAGAGAAAGACACAGAATGAGAGAGGGAGAGAAACTGAAAGAAGAGAGAAGTCAGAAAGAAGAGAGGAACAGATTCTCGAGAGGGGGCCGTTTTCACACCCGCAGTTGGGAAGCAACACATTTTTCTGACAGGTTGTGGACTCCTACATTGCTTCTGTTGCTTATCCTGTTTTTTTCTGTTCTTTAAATCATGAATTAATGTACAAATGCCTCTTATATGAGCTAAAGAACAGATGCCAATTCTCTATTTTTTGGGAATATAAATTAAATCCTTTCAAATTGCTACAGGTACTGGACTGTGATGTTCTCTCTTTTGGACTATATATCATTGCATGTACTGTTGCAAGTGATTTCACTCTCACTCACATATGATTTATGGGAGACTGTGCTTAATCCAAAAAAGTGGCATCACTGAAACAAGCGATTACAACATGGAGTAAAATTGAATATACAGCAATTGTTCAGCAAAACATATTTCAAACTGGTTCAAACCATCGAATGCCACGTTAAAAGAGAGACTGTACTGCCTTTAACAAAAACATTACATAGAAAAGGTTAAATCTAGCAAGTTCAATGTTAAATAAAGGGAAGTCCTTTTAAGTTTAAGACGAAACAGGGACTGCTGGGGTGTGACGTCAGTGTAACTGGCATGAAAATATGAACACAACCACGAGAACAACACAGAAAGTGGCAGAGATTTAACATGGTGGTTGTAGAACTCTGACTGTAATCCAATCTGACTCCATCTCTCTCTGACCTGGGATCCGACACACTCAATCTTCCAGCGACTTTGACTGAAGGGATACATTTTTTTTTTTTTTTTTTTCTATTGAGGCTGGGGACATGTGCTTCACTACAGTGCATTTTAAAACACAGTTTGCTCTTCCAGGTTTTAGTGATGTCAATGAAAACGAAGTATTTCTGGTCACTGTGTTACCGTCCTGGGCTTCACAGGTGACTCAAAACTCTCCCTTCTTAGTCAGCTATTTGCATTTACGCCGTATCCTGCAATTTCACTACTTGTTGCGTTACAAAGCCAAGAGCTGTAATCCTCTGCTTTCATCACTTCATCCCATACAGGAGAACTGTTCCAGCAAAAATAAGCAGATGCACAATAGTACCTGGCATTCATAAACTCTGGCCACCATTTTGTCGTAACAGCCCAACCGCGCCACAGGAAAAGTGAGAGAGAGGGGAGCGATAAGGAGAAGAGTCACTGAGCCAATTAAAATCTAATTTAGTTGGATGGCCTCCGATAAGGCCTGCCTAGACTGACTTTCCCTCTCCCTCCTTTGGCACTCTGGTCTTTTTCTGCCATATTAGGACGACGTAAGAAGTACGAAATGAAAGATTGGAATTCATTTCAAATTTTATGATGCATGATAAAGCTTTAATAACCTTAAAATGCCAAATTATGAGTTTATCTTTCTATCCAATCAAAGATGATCAGATTTTGGGGTCAACCTCATTAAACCTGTTTTTTCTCTTTTCCTTGAGTGGAGCAGCATTTGGTTAAACTAAAGATTGCAAATGTATAGCATCCTGTTCAAAACACACCCTGAAATGTGATTTGAGTCATTGTGTGCACTTTAAAATGTACATGAATCAGCTGCATTTACAAACACACAGGATGTGTAGGATGTGATTTTAAACCGGGAGAGATGAGAGATGACCCGACTACATTTCAGTGAACAATAATAAAGAGAGAAAAACAAAATGGGTTCCAAATCTGTAACGGGCTGAACATCAAAGGAATTGAAAAGATCACAAAAACAAAACCTGAGTGAATCATTTTAACACTGTTGGGGGAAAAAAAACAAGGTCGAAGTATAAAAATAAAATCCTCTGTGAACGGTGAAGTGGGAGGCATCAAAAGCAGTGAAACTAATTTCAAAAATCAAAGCCTTCAGTAACGATTTATAGTTATTGTTGTTATTGTCAATCTACATTAACACCTTGATTTGTCAATTGTGAAGGGGTTTCATCACCTCTTTTATAAAACAAACACACACGCTTAAGAGTTGTGTCATTTATAAACAACAAACAAGCAGGAAACACTGGCATCCCCCTCAAAGTCTGAAACAAAACCAAACAAGACCTCTCTGACAACCTAGAGAAAACCCTCTGAAGAGACCTGCCACCGAAAACACAAGTCTCCACTTCGGACGTGGTTTCTCCTCTCAACACCGACCCCTGACAAGACCCCATGCTCTGTGACGTCCGTCTCAAGGGCTTCGCGAGGGCGACTTCCTGCCTTCGCGTTTCCTGCGCGATTCCTGTGCCTCACACAATGCTGAGCGGCTCACGGGGGAGTTCATTGTTCAGTGTCGCTGCTGTGTGGAAAGGGGAGGGAGACTGGAGAGTCAAGTTCAGCTAAGCAGGGGCTGAGATCCAAGAGAGTGCCAGTAAACCCTCTGGCAGAGCTACCCAAAGGCCTAGCGTGAGGATCAACAGAACAGAGAATGTGTAAAAGAAAAAAAGATCTGAAGCCAATTCTTTCAATCCTAGAGCTCAACTGAGAGGAGGGGAATTCTAGGAAAAAGATGTCCTAGGAAATTGTGGAGAGAGGGACACGTGAAATAAAATTGCAAAATGTATTGAATGCTGCATAAATCGGTAGTGAAACCACCTAGCCAACAGCACTGTTCTCTGTCAGAAGGTTATTTTTATTATTATTTTTAATGGGTGATTGGAATGACTGATTAGATTGCTTTGTTTGCTTTACGGGGGGATTAAGCAAGAAGTTCATATTGTTTGGTTTGGCATAATAAATGCCTGGAGTGAATGCCATTACTGCAGCAGTGGCATCGGTTGGCATGGAGAACACGATTTTCATGCTTACACTTTGTGCTCCTCCTGTCTGGCTGGCTAGTCAGAGACAGAGAAGGGTATTGATTATTGCAGTTGGCTGCCAAACCTCCCACCCACCCCCTGTATCTCTCTGTCTCACTCTCTCCACTCCCAGGGTCTCGCACACACACTGGCACACTTGTGGCCTCCAGCTCACTGACCTTGGGAGGGTGGGGGCAGGGGTAGTTTTAGGGGAGGAAAGGGGGTGGAAGATGGGGGTAGTTTAATTCAGGCACAGCTCTGTTGGCTCTGGTCCAAAGCCCATCTCATTTGGTTGACCAGCTGCCCGATGGAAGCGTCTGGCTCGGTCACAAAGCTAGATCTGTCTCACATTGCAGAGACTATCGATGTATTTCCAGGAACAGCTAGTCGCCCATCACAGCCGCGATGAACAGCGCTGAATGGGGGCTATTGTGCCAAATAATAGTGATAAAGGCTCCACTACCTCCCTGATGCCTCGAGTCTTCCCTTGCCGGCGAAGCACTTTCTATAATGAAGTCTCTGTCTCCTTCAGGGGAAGAGAGAGCGAGGTGGTTGGTACACCAAGTGGAAGAAAAACGCATGCTTTTGTTTCAAGCCATTCCAAGGCTATCCAATTTCTCAGGTGGCGACATTTTGTCTTTTACTTTTTTTGTTCTTTCGCCGCTTGGGTGGCCAAAGGGATGCCAGTGTGTTTGCGCGAAACTTGGAAACCCGGCAAACCTATTTTCCTGTCAGGCCTGTGCCCCTGTTGAGCCATCTGGAGACCTGGGATAGTCAGTCAGTGGGCCATGCCATGGTTGAACAGGCCCAGGGGCTTTCGTGAAAGGGGTGAATGTACAGGGGGTAACAGCGGAAACAAAACCCATCGCTCGCAAACGGAAAGCTCATGAATGGCTATACCACAAAGTCTGACTTCTACAGCCATCTGTCTCTGTCTCTCTCCCCCCATTCCTGTTCTCCGAGGTCCTAACCCAGATTTTTTCTTGTGGATCCCGTTTATGGGGGATCATTATGCAACACAGATACCACGCCAAGGTTCGGCCTCTTCCGGTCTTTGATGCTGACTGACACGCTGAAACCTGCAGCGCTCTCGTCTCAGACTTCACTTCTAATGAATACCTGTGGTTGCCCTCCCCCTCTCTCAAAACACATTTCTGGCGCCGCTACTGTGTGCAAACGCCCTCCAAAGATGGCCTTACCTTATAAAGTAGCAGCAGAAAATTAAACTCAGGACAAAGACGAAGATCCCGGTCCCAAAAATGACCATGTAGATGTTCAGAGGGAGATCCTGGAAGGTGATTGGAGGCATCGTGCACGATTTATTGGAGTAAATCAGCCCCAAACCACAGAAGCACCCTAGGAGAGAAAATTGAAATGAGGATTAGCCTAGATTTCTAAATATATGCAAATATGTACATATGCACTGCTATGGGTCCTAGCCAGAACGTACATCTTCAGGCCATTTTCGCGAAGGTTAACAGTGCGTGAACAATAAAAGCAAGAAGCATGTGCAATTCTGTGGCTTTATTGACGCATACATAGAGGAAATTGCTGCTCGGGCCGTGAAACAGAAGCTGCCAGGGTAAAACTTTAACAGAGAGCATTAAAACATGATAAAGCATTATCAGATCCTACACAATATTAAAAGCCACAGTAGACCATGAGGAAGAAAATAAATAATTAAATAAATAAATCCAGTTGAGCTGCAGAGTTCGGATTTCTTTCAGCTTTCCCTCCTGAATGTGACCAAAAGGTTCCTTTACGTACTTTTAAATAATGATTCCCCCGTTACGCTCCTTTTTGCTTTGAAGGCGACTCACCCCGACAACTGCAATTATCCAAGTTGGCCCAGGTCCTACATACACACCTACTCAGTCAGTTTTCTTTCCCCATTACCATGTAGACCGATTTTGGTGTGGCACAGGATGGCACGGCACCCATTGCCAAACTTTGCAGCCTGCCAAGAGGGAAGTACAGGGCATTGTCACCCTGTTAAACAATCCAAGATAGCTGCTAAAGCATACAACAGTCTTTCAGTCGGCTGTGTAACCAAGCCCTAAAGTCAACCAAGAGATTCTGTTGAGAAACCTCAAAATGATCCGCAGGCAGAGTGAGGAAGAAGAAACAACGAAAAAAACAAAATAAGGGAAGGCACAACTTTTGCGGAGTCAGGGCCTATGAGGTATTCAAAAAGTATGCATTATTATTTCTTATCAGACGCTGTCTACCCAGAGGGCGACTCACAATTTTCTAAAAAAAGAGAAGTACACACCACAGATTAGATCAAACTAAAATCTAGTACCAAAAAGAAAGTGGTGGATTAGAAATTATGCAGGGGTAGGTCAAGAGTTTAGCAGAAATGTGGTGATAGTTACAGATAACTGAGCTGTTATGCTGTTTAATATTGCTGGTTGTGTAGTTTGTTTTGTTGTGGTTTGTTTCTTTGTTTGCACAACCTGCTCCCCTCAATGCCTCTGGTTACTTCCTTGGTGCCACCAAACTGTGCTGGTTTTAAAGTCAACGCCACACATGACACGTGTTCTTTCTGCACAGAGTGAAAAGCACCCCCACGCTATTTCTGGTTCTTCTAAAACAAAACTGAGAGAGGCAGTATTATCATCAATGCGAGCCATCGCAACTCTGCACTTAAAGGAGTTCAGTCTGAGATCTTAACTGTGGTCAGGTGAAGGGGTTTGATGGAGACAATGACTCATGCTGGTTCTTTGCAGTTTGAATTGATCTTATCAATAAAGTTCAAGCACACCTGATATACACGACTGAGACAGCGACAATGCATTGAGGTCAGATAATGTATTTGAATCCAACCAACTAATAAGCACTCGCATATCCCCTCCACAGATTAACTCAAGGTCAGATCTCCTATGGCACAGCTGCAGCGCAACACAATACAGAGAAGACTGAATGGCAAAGCGATAAAACAGAGGCATACAGGAGGAAACTGCTGAATAAGAAGAAAACTGAGCACAGACATCAGACAGGGTGCACCACATAACCCCTCCACTTGTGACTTCATTCTGCAGCTCTAAGATATATAGTAACCTTGGCAAAATCCAATAAAAATAAAAAATAGATATTAAATTAAACGCATCTGCCATTTTCGGTCTCTCGAATATCAGCCCTGCTAGTCTTTCCATGTTTGAAGTGTGTGCACATCGGCATAGCATTGAAAATAAATCAAACTTCAAAAGCATTATTGAAAGCTTTTTATTAGTGAGAGTTGCAACTGGGTACTGAATGCTGGTTCATCATAGGCTGGGGAGTTCACTGAAAACATGGTCTGTAGGAACAAAATAAATGGGTGACACAAACTGAGGCACTGTAATGGTTTTCACCTCACCACAACAAGCCACACCCACCCCCCCAAACCACCTACTCCCATGGAAAACAAACTCTCAGTTCAAGACCCACACGAGATCAAGACGCATAGCGAGAGTGAAAGCAAGATGTGAAAAAAGAATAAAAAATTTACAATTTCTGTAAATCAGACGTGAACTTCTTGTGGAGTAACCATTTAAGATAGATATTGGATGACATTTCTTAGTAAAAGCCGAGTATCTCAAATTGACCATTAAGAAACTGTTTGCTAACCCTATGTGGCTGTCTCAAAGTTCAAGTTCTGTTCTTGAAACCAAAGTTAAGACCTGCCTGAGGTGTCTGCCAATGATTCTATTGATCACCTTCATCTCCAAACACTGCATAGTGCATGAAGTAATGACTACCTGCGCCCCATAAACACAGAAACGCAAACCCTCGCAAATGGAACGCAAAGTCTGAGTTGTGTACATTTATGGTATGAGCAGACAATGGACAACCTGGAAACGACTGAGACTGTTGCGATGGATAAGCTTCGAGGTTGCAGTGATAGACGGGTTCACTCAGAGAGGAAGCGCCGGTGGTTTTCTTGTCTCTGAAGATAGTGATCGGGGGAAAGGGTGTAGGGTGCTGTAGACTGCAGCCGAGGCGGCAACAGACTCGTTGAGCTCAGCGCAGACTGGACTTTGAAGTAGGCCTGTGCACACGCAGTCAGACAGCAGCCACTAGGAAACATCTTGCACAGCGGTGAGAGGGGTTAAATTCACCTGCTGTCGTTTTTTGCCATTGCGTAACAGATAGACGGTCCTGGTCCTCGTCCGTTTTTTGGATTTTAGCACTGAAAGCAGGGGTTTTTAGGCCCCCAAAGGTTTATAACAGCTGGTGGAAGTCATCTGGACAGTCTCCTGGTGACTTCAGCTTTCCTTCATTGCCCATCACATCCTGTCCAGCTGCGTAACCAGATACAGGAGGTGTTTGTGCCGGTTTGCTTTAGTGCTCAGGGGTTTTTGCGCGCTTCGTCGGCAGGGATCATCAAGTGCAGTAATATCCCTCTGTGAATCTGGATACCAGAAAGCATAACTTCCTGTAACCTGGCAACCCCATGGCACTTTTATATAACACACTCTGTGTTTCTAGACACTCACAGCCCCTCATTTGAAAAATAATGGGGGGAAATAAAACCAACATGATATACAAAAGCCATTCTCTAGGCCAGTAGGACCATATTGGGGCACCTGTTCATTTAATCTACTTTTGTTGTATTGCAGTACCACTAGTCTTTCAAGGCCAGTAAAAAAAAAAAACATCAGAATAGACCGCCCTATTAACACAGGAAACAAGACCAAATTCCCATTTAAGTATATGCCAATCAACGCAGCTTTCTTACAAAAACGCAATAGTGTCATGGGTGGTAATGACAGCAAGCATTCATCAATACAGTCTACGCCACCCCAGATATTTAAAACAAGGATGGGGCACCTCTACCCCACCCTACTGCCCCCCCGGGCACCAGATCCCAGAGCAAGCAGGTAAGTACAGATAACTCAGATTTATTCTTTTACATAGGTACACAAAACCACAGGGGCATGGCAGGAAGTCTGAACCCTCACTGTTACATCATTATCAGAGGAAACTAAACTAAGAATAGAAAGGTGTAATATAAAATCACCTTTGTCTACGCAGGGTGATAACACCCAGTTATAAAACTACAATAAATCAGCAAGTTATCAGTCATAAACAATAACCCTGCAGTAAAATGTGATGCGCAGGAGATGAATTAAGTGTGGTTGAGTTGGAGACGCAGGGGGCATCTTTCACTGAGCTGCGAGACGAACAGCACAGTGTTTATTCAAGGAATTCCAACAGCCATTAAGGAGGGAAATAGGCCTACACTGCATTAAACACAGTGGGCTCTCTTGTATCTTGTCCACTGTCAAAAAAGCAGCTTTCAGTTAGAGAGTTGAACATTTATCAAGACCGGATGAAACCCCACTGTGGACCACACACTGTATGCGATGGAAAAAAGAACAGGAAAACGATTAATCTGGTCTGATAGCGGTTATTTAAAGTTTTGTTATTTTGACTATACCAGCACAGCCAGTTCTACCAGTACTGAGCAGGTCAGCTTTGTTTAATGGAAAGGAGTGTTGTGTCTGGCGTTAAAAGGTAACTGGAGATCCTAAAGAGCAGAGAAAGAGAACATTTGTGTGAAAGGTGCTCTGCTACACGTCTCGGCCGAAATGCTATTGACCTCGTGCGAGAGAGATAAAGGAAATGTCTGAAAACACTGCAGTCTCAGATTCACCTGTTTTTACATCTGTTCAAATACAACTCTCAAAAGAAAAGAAGTAGCCCCCACAAGCCCACACCAGAATAGTGAAACCCAGAGTCACCCGTCATACTCTAGAAAGACAGCATACAAAGGCTTGCAAGTTAAATAATGAGGTACTGCAAAACGGACCAAAGGAAATTGCACAGCTCAATAAAGGCTTGTTAATCTATTTAGAGTCTTGGTTGGATCCCAGTTGGATTTCATGGCTGTAAAGAAAAAAATAAATGCACTAAGGAAGGATATGTTTTTTGTTTTTTTAGATTACGTTTTTTTTTCCCCTGACGCGCTCAACTCAACATAACTACAGCATAAACATGAATGATTTAGAGATAAGACTTTCCGTGGGTTCTCTTCACAGTTCAGTTGCCATTTCTCTGATTCGAAAAAATAATTAAATGAATCTGAGCTCTCAAAGGTTCCCATTAGATCACTGCACTCGTCTCATTTATCATCGAAGTCTCTCACAGTGGTCCAGCGTCCTCTCTTTCTTGTACTTCTCCAGGCAACTTCAAGGGAAGTGACAGTCATAACTGGAGGAAAATCCTCAGTGGATGCGTTTCATTTTACAGAAGACACTGACTTTCCCCAGAGTTCACCGCTTTATTCACATGCGAGAAGGCGAAAGGTGGAAGGGATGGCATTTTGAAAAGGCCAACAAAAACACTTACAAAAAGCGAGATCAGAAGCGCCAGGATGAAAAAGGAGAGACTGGGCGTCTACTTCTCTCAGTACTCCGCATCGTGTTCTGTCTGATAGGGTGGCAGTCAATTTTTCCATTTTAGATCAAAGAACAGGGAAAGGGTGAGGTAGACTATGTGACCCAAAGTGCTGTCAACATGCTGCCACCATCCCTGCCTCCACAATGAACTTCCTGTGCTCCTCAATGGTATTTAATAAAGAAATCTGCCCTGAATGCACTCCAAATGCAACCAGCGCTGTAAATATCCCCAAGAAACATAAAAGAGATCTCTTGGTCTCATACCTAGCTATAATAGCATGCACCAGATCACCTCCTGATTGGACAATGACTTAACTGTGTGCCTGCGAAGTATTATTACACCGAACGAGATGGGTTGAGGAAACTTGAATCAATGCCGACTCTCAATCAAGTCCAATATCTTTTCAACTTTGGATGGGGGTGCTCTCTAATTCCTGTCAGTTAACAACAAGTGTGGCTAGATAAAGAGTAAATGACAGACAAGTCAAAGTTGCCTTTTGAGAGTGGTTTTCTGTTGTAACGTCAGATTAAATCAGAAGTGCCTGGGTGTTCAAAGACACCTGCGCACTTCTCGAGATCTGAGCACGGGGGGCTTTTGAGGAAGGAGCATCTAGCATCTCAAAGGGCAGATTTAGGCTCAGAGCACAGAGCAAGAACAAAAGGCAACCTCCATACACGTTTACAAAGCTGCTGTTTGCGTGGCCAAAGAACGGAGCCATCACCACCGCTTCAGGTCCGGCAGGCTTGCGCTAAGCTAATGCACTCATTCAAAAGAGCCTATGTGGCGTAACAAAGACAAAACCGACAAAAAACACAGCGAACGCAAGCACTAGATTTCCGATACTCGCACAATCACAGGCTGATTACTAAAGGGCAACTCCAGCTGCATCAAGGGGCAACACAATACCAGAGACCTGCATGTGCCGATCCTCTCTCCACCTCCCACACGGGCAGCCGGAAGACACAAAGGAAACGTGTCTTCGGTTCAACAGAAAATAGAGAGGTGTACAAATCAAGACGCATCTTTCCTTCCTTCTTATTGAGGGATAAACAAGGCGTGAAAGAGCGCTTTCCTCAAAGGGGATTAAGATGTAAAATAGACTGGCAGTTTATTATCCAGCCACCCCATACTGAGGTGAAATGAGAGTTTATCAACCACTCTTATCTCTCCGAGCTTAAATGGTGCTGTTTATTAGGAAACTGAGGGCAATTCAAAGCTCATCTGTGTGCCAGTTAGCTGCAGCCACCTTAAAACAAATCACTGAATGCACCCAAACACGAAGAATCTGAGAAGACATTTCATCGCACGATTTGACTTGAGAGCTTTTTCCAGTATTGTGTTGTTAAGAGTCTTCACTACAATACTCTTTACGATGCCCCTGTTTTTCCACGTCCTTCAAAAGGACACTAAAAACCTCCCAGATTAATGGGACAGTAATTGTTAACAAACCTATAGAGAGGAAAGTCCCCATCTGGCACACATGGCTATGTTTTGGGATCAACAGCAGCACCCTCTTAACCAGGTTTTTAGAGAATGGAGGTGAGGGTGTGAGAGAGAGAGATGAAGAAAGCTAATTACAAATTACTGTGCTTTATTACATATGAAAGAAAGAAAAAAAGAGGTCGATATACAAACACAATATAATATACACACAGATATAGATATTTGCCTGTAATTTGCCAGTAGCTGATGTAGCTACATCCTGGAACATGAAACAATGCCACACTGCCAGGCATTGCAGTCACAATTTGTGTCATTTACACTTACAGGAAGCTAGAGTGGGAAATGTTTCCATAATAATAACTAAAACCAGATTTTCTGCGTGCGTCAAACTGACTCCTGGATTATATGTTAAATGTAAAGATGATTCAATTCAATTTAACTGTATGAATAGAACCTCCTTTTGTCCACAGTGAAAAGGGTTAACCTTGCCCTCGCTCGTACATCTGTGTGTGGGAAGTTACACAGCCCTCAAACCAAAACACAGGCGGCACCTACGTCTGTGGACAAAGACCGGTTTCATTCTCATTCTTGTATTAAAACCAGGCCCTGTATGGTGCATCTGTAAATTTCAATGTGAGGAAACAAAATGGACAAGGTTCTGCAAAATAAATCCAGTGGGGATTTTTTGTTGGTGTTTTTAAAAGGTAACTTAAAAAAAAAAAAAAAAAAAAAACAAATCGACAGGAAATCATATGATGATTGAAAGCCACATCTCAACAAGGGCTACAACAAGAAGGCCCTTGCAGCCAACATGCACCTTTTCATACTGCTACAGGGTTTTAAAAACATAACTGAAGCTGAAGCTTGGGGCAGGGGGATTGGGCTTACACTTCCACAAAACCTCAATGCTTGTGTAAACTGCAGTATAAAGAAAAAAAAAAAAACCAATGCTCCACATAATAAATTTTTACTGAAGGCAAAAGCGCTTCAGCACATCGGCGCTGGACTCTAATCGCTCATGCCGAAGCGTGTGATCTCCGTGCAGCGCTTGCAAAAGTAACAAAATAAATAAACGACACACCGACAGCCCCCGCCTTTGCCAAGCAGGCTAACCGGAGGAGTCTGGAATCGCCCCGTGTGGAGAGATAAAGAGATTCAGGCCTTTGCAGAGCCGTGTCAAGGAGGCGTGCAGCACGTCTCCGGGTCTGTGAAAACACATCTGCGCTGGCCGCTGACCTACATCGGCCTCCCGGGAGGCCAGCGCTGTTGCTATGGCAGTGGATCCCCAACCCTGCAATGAACACAAAGCGTTTCCCCCCTTTCCACAGGGGGAGTCACCAGTCGCTTATGTTTATGTTTAATATCACCAGGAGCGCTTATCGGTCCACTGCAATATGAAGGCCTCCCATTATTTGTGCCGTTTTAACTTTTCGCTCTTTAAAAGTTATCACACTTCTTGGATGCATCTTTTTTTTTGCTGCTCTCTTCTTGTCATTGCTGTTATGTTTCTGGCCTTTCTTTGCTTTTTTCACATGAGCACTAGTATTATGTAGTAGTAACATAGGTAGGTACCATGGTAACAAGTTTAGTTGGATTTAAACAGACTAAACTAGCCTTTTTCCGACCCTTTCTGCAGCAGACCTGTTATATAAGAAGGTCTTTTCAAACACTAGCTAGATTTGACGCAGCAGGAGCACAAAAATGGCAACACACTCCATTGGCATTCGTTTGTTTGGTTGCTTAGCACTTTTTTTTTTTTTAAGCATGCCTTACTCAAAGGTTGACACAGAGGTCTCCGCTTTGCTCGTGTTGGTGTAAAACGATCTACAAAACGAACTGGGGAAAGACGTGGACTTTTAAACACGGAGTCTCTCCCCAAATCAAAGGCTTCAGCCAAGAATGACTGGAATAACTGCTTTGTCGAGGGATCTCAGTTCTGCGGCAACACGTCTGTGCAAATCAGTATTCGGAAACGGAGCTCTGAGGTCAAAGGCGGCCCACGATGCACACGCTCCCCTTTTGTCAGAGTCTCAGCTGCTCATGGTTTTCAAAACTTTACTTAATTCAGTCTCTCCAAAACAAAGGGGTCTGTTTTCTAACGTACAGGCCTACCATCTGCTGTGATCTTGTGAAGAAAATCTATTAGGTGGATAGTTTGGCCAGGACACATGTTTGGCGTCTGCAAATCAAACCAGACAGAGGTCTAACATTACAACTGTGATCTAAATGGGCAAGTCTCGGCACTACATCCAAAATACCAATGATGTCTGCTTTTTCTTTATAATTGTATTTCCTCCAGCTGTAGTGAAAATTAATGTGGTTGATTTTACTGAATGACTCATACACAAACACAAACACACATCAAAATGAATATAGGATGAAGACGCACAGCCGATCTAGCACGAGGTGTATTTAATTACCGACCTTGTACTCATCTATTGCCATTAAAGCAACTTTAGTGACGCTAAACATGATACAAGTAAAGCTCCACCACACAAACCTCCGAAGCTGCTACTGTGAACTTGACACTGAAACTAGGAAGCAATCACTAATTGATCAAATATACATACATATATGAAGCTTCTTCTGTGAATGGCGGCTTCAGTAAGTGCCAGCCAAAGCTCTTCCACTCACACAATAATGCACTAATTCAGCTTGTCAGATTCCTTTATCAAATATTAAAAAGCCCCAGAGGATTGCAATTTTCTTTTAAACTTTGATGCCAGCGTTGAAGACACAAAATTAGGCAGGAAGCAACTGGAGGACATTAACGCTTCAATGACCAAGCGATCTTGGCAACTGTTTTCATTGAAGAACAGTCTTTTTATAGATATCTGGTCCCTTTCAATCGAAGGGTCATTTATTAATGTTGTTATTTTGATTTTGTATTCAAATGCAGCGGCGGACAAACCCTGAGCCTTCTGCTCTGCAAGGGAAAGCGGCTTTTTTTCAATCTTATTTGCATTCTTCACTTAACTTAATGTCTAACTTGATATAATGTATTTGTTGTGTGTGGCTCACTGTGCTTTCCCCATTTCCACGATTTTCTTCAAGTACTCCCGATATTGTTTCTCAGACAGATGTCACAAATTATTAGACGTGTGACATCCCATACAGTTCTGCAGTTTACAGGTTAATTCTGAAATATTAATCAAATGAGCTATGTATTGATACAACACAACCAGAATACAAAAACCCTCTTCTAGTCTCCATCCAAAACGTGGTCCTACTTTTAAAATATTCCTCTTCTTCCTTCTTCTTCTCTTCTTAGACCCAAATTAGTCCTCCAAAGATGATTAGACTTTTTTTACACAATTAACCCAATGGAAAACCAGTTTAGGAAGACTTCCCAATAGAGGATCCACAAAAAATAAGGCCAGCTGCTACTCCCACAAACAACTATTCAAGATTCCTCCTGCAATTTCGCCTGACCTTTTTCTTGGCCCAAAAACATTGTATACAGGAATTAAGCAAGAGTCATAAGCATTTGAAATTCCAACTCAGATCCAGGCTAATAAAACTACAAAGGGAAGGGCTGGGGGGTGGAGGTGGGAGCTGGAATGTGCCGTTTGTTTGTTTTTTTATTTTTTTTTTATTGTTCACAAGGCTTATATTTATGCCAAGTTGACAGATTTTCCACTGTACTTGCATTTCTTTGTACACGAACTGCCCTCTGATTCAGTCTATCTGCACTGGCCTGGTGAACCACATCCAGCTCTTTTAGCCCGGGCCTAGCAGGAACAATAGAAGCCTTTGTGTCAACTTACTGCTGTTGTATCTGCTAACAGACACACCGTACTGGCACAAGCCACCTTTCCAGCAAACAGAACCCCCCCACACCACCACCACCACCACCACCACCACCACCCTCCTAAATACTGCATTAAAACAACAGGCTTTTCAAGAACCCCAATAAAACCAAAAGGAAAAGACACATCTTGCTAAAGATCAGGTAAAACATTGTTCTTATTAACAGCTGCAAAGCACTGGTTCAACGCATGCTGTTTCACAGAGGCGATCCCACTTCGGACTCTGCTTTTTCCACAGACAATGACCTGGAAGTGGGAGAGATCCAAAATAATTATCCGTCGCTTTCATCACTTCCCCGCAAGAGAACTCCGGACACCGCAGGGCACACTCTAACGTCTGTTGAATGTCCCGTGTTGTCTTTCATTCTTTTTTCCACTCCATCACAACCTGCAAGCTATTTTTAACAACAGGTTATGCACCACAACAGGAGTCTAGCAATATGTTACAGCAAACCACAGCCTTCGAGGACGGTGTCTAGCATCCTGTCAAACGATGATAAAGAAGTATCCAGCGCTGGGTTTGGTCTAAGCAAAAAGATTAGAGGAGGAACCTGAATAAAAACAAAAGAGCTGCACAGTGAGGCAGCATTAAAAGGGGATGTAAAGTACCAATCTAATGAGGTCTAATTTTTTGCTCCAGTAGAGCAGAAGTTTAAAATAGTAGAACAGATTAAATGTAAGTTATGACTTCCATGCTGCTGGACATTTCTGCTCTCCTTTCTAGTGGATATATGAAAATTGACCTGTACAAGGGCACCAACAAGTAGACATTCCTAATACACACAAAAAGGAAATGACAGCCACTGTGGGATGCAGATGGACAAACAGATCATAAAATTACACTTCTGCATGCGATCTCCAAGCTTGAAACAGTTAACCAGGCCATATGGCCCAATTCTGCACACTTGGAACCCCCCCAAGAACCTGGTGTGTAATAATCACATAATTGATGGCAAGACTCCAACACACCCAGGTGCGCCAACGGGTATTTCTTTGCTCTTGTATAGTCACCCTACTCCAGCTATTCAGATGGTAATATTACCCCCCTTGTCTCTTTATTGTGTAAACACAAAGCACTTGGATCACCTTACTGACAACACTGCAGACGGCACGTCCATTGAGATGCAAGGGGGGACAATGAGGATTATTCATTATCCAGTCCCTCTGCAGGCGCCTTTAGGTACAATGGCTTGGATTCAACACCTCCTTCAGCCTATGATGCTGAAGAGACCGACCTAGTTGGACTGTGGCAGTGAATTATTTACCCAATTTGCGATTTCTTGCTCACCCACATTATCGAGGGCATTCAGCACCATCTGGGTCGGCCGATTCTGGGGGAAGGGCGAGATTATCGACCCCCCACTGAAACCGCTGCCGTGCTCAGTAGGTGGGCGCTTTAAAAAGTAACTGTTTGCCAGCATCAGTGCGTCTGCCTGTGTGGCACCTCCAGCGTACTGCTAACGGAGATGCAAATGACTGCCTTCGCCCACCTGTGTCGGCTTTGGGAGCCTGAGAGACGCTAATTAAAAAGAAAGAAAGAAAGAAAGAAAGAAAAGGAACAAGAACAAGAACAAAAACACAACTTTGAAGTGCTTCGCCGTGCTCCAGACGGGACAGGTCCCATTTCATAACAAAGAAGAAAAGGGGGGCAAAATCTAAAATATAATTAGCCAACGTTGGAACTGAGTCGCGAAGGGAAGCAATAATAATAATAATAATAATAATAATAATAATAATAATAATAATAAACATGCGCAGGAAATAAAGACTGAAAGACGCACACCCACTTAGTGCAGATGTCGCCTAAACAGCGGTTCCACACAATAACTCAAAACCGCTTCCATTTAGGGTTTGAAAAGGAGCACAGACCTCTGCGCACACACACACACACACACTCATATACACGCTGTGTACGAGGCTATGTAGGCTGGGGCAAATCAAGAAGGGCAGACGCATATTTAGCCTATAAGAAGAACTCGGAACTATTACTGGACGCGTCCTTGCAGCGCAGTTCTGCGCAGATCTGCAGACTCCCACCGCTCCCATTGGCGGAGCCGCGCAGACGTGCGGAAAGCGACCAGCGAGCCCCGTCAAAAGCCGGCGCAGCAAAGCGACACCAGGGAAACTGAGAAGCCAGCGGAGACACCACGGGCTGCCGACACGAGTCCCAGCGAGCGGGCGGGCAGCAGCTCAGACGCGCACGGGCGGGTCAAGCATCGGCTCACCGTTACACCACTGGAGCGGGTGCATCAATCCGCCCGGGACGCGTCTGCACGCCGGGAAACAAAGCGGCAACGGCGTCAGCTCCCACACCCGCGAACAAAATGCAGCAATCTTGCGCCGCGGCGAAACCAGGATCCTCTTGACACCGTTCGCAGAAAGAGCCCCGGCCGTCACCAGAGAATGACACAGCCGGTGTGTCAGGCCAGGTGCCAGGGCTGCTCCCTCACACAGCGGGCTGCCCAGGGTGTCGTGTGGCCCGCGCCATTGCCGCTGGTTTTCCCACCTCTGTCCGCTCCGGAGCCCTGGTTTGTTTTCACGCAGCTCGGCTCTGCTGCTCAGGCGAGATCCGCCGGGCTCTGGCTAGGAGAGGCGGGGGGGGGATCTCGTCTTTCTTCTGCACCCCCGCCTCACGCAAGGTGAGCGACACAGACTTCAGCCAATCTGGTCGAGGCTGCATTGCCGCTCTGCCGAAGGCTTGGACCAGCACAGCCCGCCTCCAGCTCTGTGACGGTGTGCTATTGGTGGCTTTTTTTCTTACTTAGTTAACTTACCTACAGTAATTAACAACAGGATGCGACATTCTCTAATAACAATGGTGTATTGTTGTGTCAAAGAGGCCGGCCACTGCCCTGGACGCCACTCTGTCCCTCCCCAGCTGTCCAATTAATTAATTAGTGCTTCAGACTAACTTAAATGCTGGGTCACGTCTTCTGTCAAACTTTACAGTTTCTATATACAATATTAAGACAATTGGATACATCCATAAATTATATTATTATTATGATTATTTGTAGCAGCAAAAGTAATAGTAGTGGTGGTTTAAAACGACCAATATATACTGCATTCACTAAAGCACATATCTCTATACTTTTTTGAAAAAAGCACAAACTTTTAAATGACTCAGTTCTGACACATTCATATATTTTTTAAGTTCCCCTTCTTTTCCTGGAATCCTGCACTTTTCATCACAACTAATCGATAACATGAATTCATACGAACTTCCACAATACCAAATGCATATGAAGTCAGGACATTTAAAGTCAGCGTACCACTTTTTCTACACTGTGATGAGTCCGTTTTTTTTTTTTTTTGTGGTGTATATTATTACTATATAAAAAATGCATTTTATCAGTATCAGTTGTTACTGTCCTAAAGCCATTTACAAGGACAGTACACAAGAAAAATGCACCAAAATGCATTTCCTGAGAGATTCTGAACAACAAGAATAACCATCTCCCTGTCATTGGATCACATCCCTACCCAAACCCATTAACAGCTGCAGTATATTTACACACAGGCATCTTTGGGAACAAAATTACTATCTGTCTCACATTTGTTACACTTTTTTTAAAAAAAGTTAGTAGATAACACAGCTGTTATTACAGGAACTTATGCAACTAATTGCAGTATTTCTAGCTTTAACGATCCGTTCTCTGTAGTCTCTAGAGAAAAAACATTTGATAAGTAAACCAAGACACCCCAAAGCAGAACAGTCCAAGTTCTCCATGAGCCCGAGCAATGTATAGACTCAGGAATACTGTCTGACTGCTTAAAAATGTGAATTATTCAGTCAAGTCATTGAAATACTGGTGTGTGAATGTGCAATGTGAGAGCAAGGTTGCAAGTGTGGAGGCCTTTCGTGTGATTTCTCGCTCTTGTTTGAGAAGCAATTCATGAGGACGATCCGAGGCAAGAGTCTTGTTTTGGTTGCGTTTTTCGACCGTTTCGTGTCTGTCTGCGGGCCGGGCAACCTGAGGCAGTGAAGCGGTGAGGGCAGTGTAGTCGTGCGTTCGGGCTTCTCAGAAGAAGTAGACCTGTTCGTAGCCGGTGAAGTTGCCTGTGTACATGGGGGTGTAATTGTAGATCAGGGCGGCCTCCTCTTCCTTGGGCGTGGCGAAGCGATGGGAACTTTTCCTTGCTGCAATCGAGAGAAGCTGCATTTACACATCAGTGTGCATGCACAAACCCAGAGCACTTATTCTGCAAAACCAGAAGCCCATTATGTCACACGAGCATGTCAGACCAGATTGTTGGTTCACTGTCCCCAGCTGAGCGAGTCTCGCTGGTTTGGAAATCGATTGTGATGAGACAACAATGTTCAGTGGGTGATTGCAAGACACTGGTGCATTGTGGGAGCCCAGTGTCTAGACATTCCGATCAACATTACTTCCAAACAGTCTAGTCTAATATATATCACATACCTGGCTTTATCCATCCATTGAACATAACCTAATGGCCATACTGTGCCAAATAAATAAATATAGAAGTACATTGATTGGGAGGATTGGGATTTTATTTTCCACTGCAGTGTGAACCCTTTCTGGCAGGTCTTGCAAACTGTGTCAGCCGTCCTTTGGTTTCCGAGGACACAGTGGGTGGCGGGAGAGGGAAGATGAGAGAGAACAGCAGGAGCAACAGAGGGGAGATTGCCCAAGAGTTGGCTGCGGGTCCTTCACTCCTCAGAGAGAAAGTCTGCTCTCTCTGCGGCTGAAAAGCCTACCAGCAACCAACACTGGCTTTAAAGCATAACAAAAAGAAAAAAACTGAAGAAGACTGAAGAAAAGGCATCTGATGCTTGTGTGACGAGTGCGGTTTCACTGGGCTGTGTGTGTACGTCAGCGCCTTTCCAGGCTTATACGACATGGAAAAACAGCTGACACACGAAAAAAAAGTATCTGATTCCCACAAAGAGCTCCCCGCCCCCCCCACAAATGTAATACACTAGCATATTCAATAATCCCCTGGTGTGTGGCGAGTGTGTAATTGTGCCAAAGCGTTCTACATATGTTTGCAGGGGCGTCGTGTAATGTATGTTCCCAATCTTTCACAATCATCAGTTGTATACAGCTTTCAGTCACTCGGTCAGACAGGGCTTAAGTGGCACAAAGGCAAAATGTCTCACCTTCATTGATAAAAAACTGTCCCAGTAGAGATGACACACGGACCGCGTTCTCAGAGTGGGGGATGGTCATACTGCGATCCCACTCAAACTGGTTTATTTCCGGATGCCACTGGACTCCATAAAATGGATACTTCCTGCCTAAAGAGTGAAGTTTGAACATGGATAAGTGCATACGGCATTTCATAAACACATTTTATAAACACAGATTTTCACACAGAACAGAAACTGCTTGTGTTAATGTACAAATAGCTCAAGCCATATAACGGTGTTTTGTATTTCGTCTGCTCACAATAGCTTTTTTTGTAATGCCATTGGTCACAATTCGTTACATTGTATTATTTGATTCATGTTATGGGTGTGTGTGACTTTGCTAGGAATTACCTTCCATCGTGGAAACAAACTCCACGCCATTTTCAGCCACGTTTGTGGACAGGACGGAGAAGAATCGTTCCAATTTTTCATTTCCTTTGAATGTCTGTATGGAAGAAAGACAACATCTCACTATTATGAGTGGATATTCTCAAAATAAAGCAATGAAAGAGGAGGACGTCTTTATCCCTATCATTGTGTCTGTATACAGCAGCTGTACAACAAGGGGGGACACTTTTTATTGAAGGTTGCTTCCTGTCGGGGGGTATCCCTTTTCTTAATGGCTGACAAACTGACATTTACCTCTGCCGCGATGCCGTAGTGATGGAAATTTCCCGTCAGCGGTTCCCGTGACAATGCCTTCTGGAGGTCAGGTGGGAAACTGTTGAACATTCGGCTTGACCTGGCAGCTGAGGGGGCACAATGTGCGAAAATTACGACCTCCTATGACGAATGCTTCCCTTGACTCTAACAGTGAGCATCCCAAAAATCCCCAAAGTAGACGTCAGATACACATTCTCTTTAAACATTTTTGTAAAAGTTTGTAGTGCAACACAATGCCCATCGAAATACCTTTAGCCTGCAGTTTTTAGCCTCACTCTTGGGGTCATATATTTATAAATCACAGACAGACAAAGCCCTAAAACCTAGTTTAACTGGTATAACCCCAATTGATTTCTTTTTTAACAAGTCATGATGTAAATCCTAAAATAACAGCACAGAGGGTAGGCAGGTCACCAACTCAGTGTGAACTGGAGCTGTTTACAAGTGTATATGGACAAAGCATGGGCTTATTTTGGTCATTATTGAATGCCACCATGATGTATTTTTAGCTGTGTCAAGACACACCTATCCTTTCACCCAAAAACTCTTGGGGAAACTTATCTGTCAGTCGCAGGAAATGAGTCCGTCATTAGCTCCCTGACTGCTGTGAACGGCATCTAAATATACTTCCTGACCTACGCGCAACTTCCCCTACAAATCCCAACAATTAACAGAGCGTGGATCAAAGGATGCTGCCCCAGCTGAGATTTTAAGAGTCTTGTCTTTCTTAAACGCCAGCTAACAAGATGCATGGTTTATCTGCGAGGATAAGAACAAATGCACAATGGCACCCTCTAGTGGTAGAAAGCAGCAAATGCCTTAAAAAAAAACGTTGGGGAATAAAGATTATTAGTCTAATGAATGCAATTTCCTCTCCCTCCAGTTAGTTCTTATTCAAATATCCAACTAGGTGACGAAACAGAGTACAAATCAAAAAATAATAATCATTAAATAAATTCATAAATAAATGCATCCCCCCCTTCTGCATACCTGCTGTGAGGTTGAGAGGAAAGGCCAGGTTTTCTGCTGTGGTCTTGGTCAGCAGATTCTCTTCAGCGACCAGCACCGTGAGCAGTTGAAACCCCATACAGGTCCCCCACACTGGGAAGTGGTCCCCAACATCATTGGCCTGATGGGATATGAGAGAGAGAGAGAGAGAGAGAGAGAGAGTCAAATTTCAGAATTAACAAGTCAGCTAGACAGGGCCTTAAAGATCAAACTAACCAAAACAACCTCTGGGATGAGCGTACCTTCAGAGCAAGTTTGTAAAAAATGCCTGCATCTCTGGCAAAATCCGAGGTCTCCAAATCAGCCGCACCACCAATAAACAGCAGTCTGTATACGAGAAAGAACACGAGGTGTAACACAAGCTCACAGCAAATAAAAAAACAAGGAACAGCAAGAAATATAGGTCAGTACTAAAACAGCAGGTACACAACAGACAAAGTGACTAATAAGGGAAGAAGAAAAGGCACACAGGAGTAAAACAATTTCATACAAAATGTTGCACAGACTCATATATTAAAGTAATTACATAATGCATTGTGTTCTTGCCAACCACGTTGAGTCATAGTCAATTAATTAAGCCTAGACTGATTCATAGCTATCATTCTTCAATGTCATCCCAATCATACTGGAAATAACAACGTAACAAATGCGCACTAAGATGGAATGGAGACCATGGATTTATTAATAGAACTGGATTTCAGACACTCTCTCATGATTAAGGAGTGATTATACGCCTTAGCTAAAGGAGGTGAAAACCAAAATCGGGGTAGCAGAACATTTCACAGCAGGCTTATTGAATCGCAATGAAAGTCACCTACCCGTTTATTGACTTGAAGATCTTTTCATATTCAGCAAGTGTCTGATTCAATCTACAATAAAACAATAACACGATTCAATACAATTATACATGATACACTTGAATCTACAAATCAAATTCAAAGGAATGAATTATTTCCCTGCTAATGATAATTATTAAAATCTATACTGAGAAAAAATCCAAACTTTGGCCCACTCATTAATGGAAAACTACAAAACCTCTACTCATATTGTGTCCGATATTTCTTTCTCCTACTAATTAAGATTATAACTATGAAATACAGGTTTCTAGTTTGCTATTAGCAGGTGGGTCAAAGACCATTTGAACAGTTATGTTTATGCAACAAACATTACAGCTAAAAGTTATTCAGAATGTGTCATCCACAGGGGTCTTCAGGGGTCTTGGGGTGATTATTAAAGCACAGAATAAAAATATTGTTTGAAAAACTGCTTCTTTCACCACTAATTATTTGGAGATAATAATTATATTATGGGCCGGTTTAATATATTTCTCCCACCATTTACTGGACTTCCTCTTTGGTATTATCTATATAACAAAAAATAAAAAAAACGTGCTGACTTTCAATCACACTTTGTCGGCCATCTTAGCACCTGTTTTCTTTGTGTATACTTTTGACCTCTCCTCCCTCCTCTTGTTTTTACCTCACAGGTATCACCATGCTCCCAGAAGACTCGATGAACTTCACATACGCCGCAGGTATGTACGTCTTCCCGAAGGGCTTCATGACATCATCAACGACTTCCTGTGTCAAAATGCCTGATGGGAGAGACAGACCACAGTGTTAATACAGCCAATGTAGAGCTCAAATACTGATTTTCTTTTGATGTAAACACTCTTGTACACATTCCTTCAAAGAAATGTCTTATATAATTTAGTCAGGTATCAGAGTCAAAATAAACATAAAATCACACCTCACTCTTGTCACTGTTGTCCAAGACTGGGACAAGACTTTTCCAAATGAGTTAGTTAATTATCTGATTCATTAATCCATCATTTAGACGTGGAAAGAGCTGGCGGTGTGTCTGAGACTTCTCTATCTTTTGTCTAGGATTTTGCAGCTCAGGTGATTGAAAGGATGACCTCCAAGGACAGATAAATAGAGAAGACAACATATATTTTCTTTTGACAGATTTTTGTTTGTTTGTTTTGCTTTTGTTGAAATTGGCTCATTTCTGTACAGACAATCTGGCTGCACAAAAAAGTGACAATATAAACTAAAAACAAACTAACAGTAAATAAACACAGATCTAACAGAAGAAAGGGATCACTACAAGAATACATATATTCTGACCATTAAGATTCATGTTAATTTATCACAGTGTAATGTTTAAGGAAAAGGCTAAAGCACTTGTGACAGGGCGAGGTGTTATACAGGTCTGTTGTGTAACTATAATTTGTGTCCAGAGCAGGCTTTGATACTGAGGTTGCAGAGTTTCACAATGTGTTTGCATAACCTGCATTTATATGCAAAGAAAGTTTTGTGATTGAACCCAACACCAATTTGCAGAAGAGACAAAAGCACAGTCATGTGTCCTTACACGTAGTCTAAACAATCTACTAATAATAATAATGAACTGCAAAACAATATTTTTCTCATTCCTCATATGTTGTTTTTTAGGAACCTGTTTTGTCTTTCTCATGATTGGTTCCTATTTTAATGATGGGAAAGAGATGCATCTTTTGAGAAATGTAAACCAATACTTTTCACTAATCCCCGCCAAAAAACAGCCATGTGAAGAGCAGTGAAACCTGTCTGTGGAGTTTCTGCTCATGAGTCAGTGGCCACCGGGAGTTATAATTACTAGGTGGCTTGTCACTGAGTCAGCTCATGAGATCTGTGTGTTTTCTGAGTCAGGGCTGTTCAAAGAAGAACAAATGACATTTACTGGAGTAGCTTTGTACACCCTTAGCGGCGGCTTTTCATTGAAGTTCAATGTAGGGTATTGTTCTTTAATCAGACTCTACTAAAATGTCCCACTGCACAGATTCACTTGTTTAAACTGCCAGTATTGCCCTGAATGAAAACATTGATATATGCACATCATAGTCAGCCTCTTGCATATGAATGATGGCATGCATATTTCAAATGGTCGCAGCTTTGGCACCATAAAATTAGATGAAACAATAGCCGAGTGGCAATTATACTGCTGCACTAGCCGAAATGGACAGAAAAGCTTGTTACACACAAAGCACACAACACAACCTGATCAATGTGCCTTTCCCTGATGCTGTGTAGTGTGTGAGCAAAGTGTAGCATGGATAGAAATGTACCCACCGATTATAGGTCTGCTGTTGTGCCCTTTTGGGAGATGCGCCGCCAGGGTGACGTCACAGACCCAGGAGAGCATCAGGAGAAGCAGCAGATTATAGCAAGTCGTCATTTTGTCGCACTTTGTGTTTCTCTGCCACGATGCTGTTGTTAAAGCTATACCCAGTGCAATGCTCATAGCCGAAGACAACACAGTGTTTATTAGACCGGTGGTGAATGGAGGAGGGGTTTAAAGGCGAGGAGGAAGTTTATGTCGTAGTCAAGGGTGAACTTGAGGGTGAAAGGCGGAAGGCAGGAATGTCCAGGGTTGTTTTGTTACAAGATTGCAGAACTAGTGGTGCAGGACAGAAAAAAAAAAAAAAATTATGTAATTTAGCAGTGAATCACATCGCCGTTATTAGTAATATAGTATAGTATAGTAATGCAATCCATGTATATTGCGACTTCCTTCAGGTATTTAACATGGATTGCATTACTATCCTGTTGTTATATTATATTGCTTTTGTTTTTGTTATTGCTACAATAACACATACTGTATTTTGCATCATTGTGTAGATTGTTGCATTATAGTATTGTATAGTTTATATCAAAGCACACTAGCCAATGTAAAGTGTATGCATGTGAGCTGTCCTGGTTCCCTCAAAATGCATAAGTAATAACACTTAAATACTAGAATTATATTTCAGTCCTTTACGATATTGTAACTACACACAAAATACTTGTTTGGTCTTAAATTAATCATTACAATGACTCAAAACTAGCATATGTACACCAATCAGCCATAACATTATGACCACCTGCCTAATATTGTGTAGATCCCCCTTTTGCCACCAAAACAGCCCTGACCCGTCGTGGCATGGACTCCACTAGACCTCTGAAGGTGTGATGTGGTATCTGGCACCAAGACGTTAGCAGCAGATCCTTTAAGTCCTGTAAGTTGCGAGGTGGGGCCTCCATGGATCGGACTTTTTTGTCCAGCACATCCCATAGATGTTCGATTGGATTGAGATCTGGGGAATTTACACTTCACTTATGTTGTAAGTCGCCCTGGATAAGGGCGTCTGCCAAGAAAGAAAAAATAAATAAATAAATAAATAAATAAATAAATAAAAATAATAATAATAATAATAATAATAATAATAATAATAATAATTTGGAGGCCAAGTCAACACCTTGAACTCGTGATTCATCAGACCAGGCCACCTTCTTCCATTGCTCTGTGGTCCAGTTCTGATGCTCACGTGCCCATTGTAGGCGCTTTCGGCAATGGACAGGGGTCAGCATGGGCACCCTGACTGGTGCATTACATTTTTCAGCAATTTGAGCTACAGTAGCTCGTCTGTTGGATCGGACCACAAGGGCCAGCCTTCTCTCCCCACGTGCATCAATGAGCCTTGGCCGCCCATGACCCTGTCGCCTGTTCACCGCTTTTCCTTCCTTGGACACTTTTGATAGGTACTGACCACTGCAGACCGGGAACACCCCACAAGAGCTGCAGTTTTGGAGATGCTCTGACCCAGTCGTCTAGCCATCACAATTTGGCCCTTGTCAAAGTCGCTCAGATCCTTACGCTGCCCATTTTTCCTGCTTCTAACACATCAACTTTGAGGACAAAATGTTCACTTGCTGCCTAATATATCCCACCCACTGACAAGTGCCATGATAACGAGATTATCAGTGTTATTCACTTCACCTGTCAGTGGGCATAATGTTATGGCTGATCGGTGTATATAAAACGTGTGCATTCTACAAGTAATTCTTAGTAATGTGCACTATTTTTACATGCTAATCATGTAAAATGTAAGTAAATATATTACTGGCCCCTAAATGGTGGAATGACCTTCCCACCGAAGTCAAAACAGCAGAGTTCTTGACCTCTTTCCGGTGCTTACTCAAGACACATCTTTTCAGACAGTACTTGTAATATTAGTCGTTTTAATCCCTGAAAAATAGCACTTCACAGCATTTTATCATGCTTCTTGCGTTACTAATACTTGTATTATTGATTGATTTCCTCCTTGCTCCCTTTCCCGTAGCCCTTGACTGTGACCCTACATCTTGACAGCACTTAGCTTTCACCATCCAGGATGTATGACCTCACTTACTGTACTTACCTGTATAAATTTGAAGTTGTAAAATGTATTATACTTTGAATTTCTTTGTATAATGTAAATTTGAATTTGTAATGTTTGATGCCTACTGAACTGTATTCTTGCACTTTGTACAGTGAGGGAAAAAAGTATTTGATCCCCTGCTGATTTTGTATGTTTGCCCACAGACAAAGAAATGATCAGTCTATAATTTTAATGGTGGGTGTATTTTAACAGTGAGAGACAGAATAACAACAATAAAATCCAGAAAAACGCATTTCAAAAAAGTTATAAATTGATTTGCATGTTAATGAGGAAAATAAGTTTTTGACCCCTTCGACTTAGTACTTGGTGGCAAAACCCTTGTTGGCAATCACAGAGGTCAGACGTTTCTTGTAGTTGGCCACCAGGTTTGCACACATCTCAGGAGGGATTTTGTCCCACTCCTCTTTGCAGATCCTCTCCAAGTCATTAAGGTTTCAAGGCTGACGTTTGGCAACTCGAACCTTCAGCTCCCTCCACAGATTTTCTATGGGATTAAGGTCTGGAGACTGGCTAGGCCACTCCAGGACCTTAATGTGCTTCTTCTTGAGCCACTCCTTTGTTGCCTTGGCTGTGTGTTTTGGGTCATTGTCTTGCTGGAATCCCCACCACGACCCATTTTCAATGCCCTGGCTGAGGGAAGGAGGTTCTCACCCAAGATTTGATGCTACATGGCCCCGTCCATTGTCCCTTTGATGCGGTGCAGTTGTCCTGTCCCCTTAGCAGAAAAACACCCCCAAAGCATAATGTTTCCACCTCCATGTTTGACGGTGGGGATGGTGTTCTTGGGGTCATTCCTCCTCCTCCAAACACGGCGAGTTGAGTTGATGCCAAAGAGCTTGATTTTGGTCTCATCTGACCACAACAATTTCACCCAGTTCTCTGAATCATTCAGATGTTGGCAAACTTCAGACGGGCCTGTACATGTGCTTTCTTGAGCAGGGGGACCTTGCGGGCGCTGCAGGATTTCAGTCCTTCACGGTGTAGTGTGTTACCAATTGTTTTCTTGGTGACTATGGTCCCAGCTGCCTTGAGATCATTAACAAGATCCTCCCGTGTAGTTCTGGGCTGATTCCTCACCGTTCTCATGATCATTGAAACTCCACGAGGTGAGATCTTGCATGGAGCCCCAGACCGAGGGAGACTGACAGTTATTTTGTGTTTCTTCCATTTGCGAATAATCGCACCAACTGTTGTCACCTTCTCACCAAGCTGCTTGGCGATGGTCTTGTAGCCCATTTCAGCCTTGTGTAGGTCTACAATCTTGTCCCTGACATCCTTGGACAGCTCTTTGGTCTTGGCCATGGTGGAGAGTTTGGAATCTGATTGATTGATTGCTTCTGTGGACAGGTGTCTTTTATACAGGTAACGAGCTGAGATTAGGAGCACTCCCTTTAAGAGAGTGCTCCTAATCTCAGCTCATTACCTGTATAAAAGACACCTGGGAGCCAGAAATCTTGCTGATTGATAGGGGATCAAATACTTATTTCCCTCATTAACATGCAAATCAATTTATAACTTTTTTGAATTGCGTTTTTCTGGATTTGTTTGTTGTTATTCTGTCTCTCACTGTTAAAATACACCTACCATTAAAATTATAGACTGATCATTTCTTTGTCAGTGGGCAAATGTACAAAATCAGCAGGGGATCAAATACTTTTTTCCCTCACTGTATTGGACTTATGTTGTAAGTCACCCTGGATAAGGGCGTCTGCCAAGAAATAAAAATAATAACAGCTGATAAGAAATTAAAGTTATCCACTTGGTTTACGCAAAATCATGATAGAACAAGTAAATCCAAGTCAATATGCAGTAATGAAAAGTAAATCATAGTAATTAATTGTAATATGCAAGAAAATGTTTTAATTTGTGATAAGCAAAATAAAAATATTAAATTTATTTTAGTGAGCGTAAAGGGGAACTGTTTGTTTTTTTTGTACTGCTTAATGTGTTCGGATATATAAAACCTGTAAAGAAAGAAAAAAACAAGCATTCTGTTTTGTATATTAATAAAATCAAATTGATGAATAAAGAAGATTTTGTGAGAAAAGGGGAAATTGAAGCAACAGCAACCAAAAACTGCTGAGGCCTTTGAAAGGAAAACCCAGGATTGTAAGTTTAGAGTGATTTCTTATGAATGTTCCGCATTCTGAAGCAACATGATTGAAACCACACATGACAATCCTCAAAACAAAGCACGCCAGTCTCAGCTGATTCTACAGGTTTATTCCATATACAGTTTCTACAGTACACAGGTTTATAAAAAGCATCAGGAAAAAAGCAACCAAGAAACAATTACCACAGGTAACAAAGAACCCAGTTAGAACAAGGGAGTTATACTTAAAACCAACAAGTACATGAATGTAGTTAAGGCATATGAACTCCAAACCTCTGTTTCCCCAGGCTGGGATGGTATAAAAAGGATACCATGATCAATATAAATAATTCAAGTATTCATATTAAAGGTTCTTTTCTTATTTTTTCCAAAAAAAATTAAAGTAAGAATGTTCTCCAGAGTTAAAACTGTAATGAAACTGAAAACTGAAATGGCACAGAAGTTTACTAACAATAGCCAGGAAACACTGAAACACATCTACTTTCAAAAGACACACACAAGCAGTAGAGTCACAGGGTGGTAGTCAGGGCCAAAGATGGGGTGCTTTTTTCAAGGGAGTCTTCTTTTGTGCTAGAAATGATGGTTCCATTACTGAAGTCTGAATTCACATTATCTTCACGCGTGTTACTGCAGCTCTTTTTCTTCCTCAGATACTCAGTGATAAATACCTCAATATTATGGCAAGCCATTTTAACATTTAATCATCAAATTGGTATCAATAATTGTCTCACATTGTTGATATCAGAAATATATTTTTTGATATTAAAAACAGAATTGCTTTTATCAACAATTGCAAAAATTGTATTTTTAATATCAGCAATTGTATTTCTTGATATAAAATGTGACAATTGCTGTTATCAACAAATGTATTTCTAATTTCAAAAACAGAATTGTTGATATCCATAATCATATTAGTGATTAATGATATCTAAATGGCCTGCCATACAATACTGCATGTAAGTGATACAACTGCACGGTAATGGTGTTGTACGCTCCCCCGCAGTGGATAGCTTGGATAGTAAGTAAGTAAGTAAGCTTTTTCATAACCTCCAACTCCACCCTGTGACCTAATCAACACCCTGTACACTGTATATACGGGTACACAGACACCTGTAAATACGTGGTAAACATCAAATCCAGGCAGCCATTTTAAATCTGCACCAGTCTCATTTGTACACACAATTAAAAAAATAAAAATACAATAAATGACTACGATCCTGCTGGATTAATACTTCTTTAAATGAATGAGACCTCTTTTATTTAATTCTAGAGTGATTGAATAGCTTTGCACGTATGTTCCGGATCCTATATCTGTAAGCTTTCACAAGAACACAGCAACCTGTTTGTTGACTTTCCAGTCACTGTCTGTGATCTTATTTTTTTCAGTTTCCTCCCACTCTCATAATTTGTAAGATGAATGTCTCCATTAACTCACAATACTATACGGATTTGTTTTCTTGTAAAATCACAAGGTGCTTTGAAGGCATTAGACCCACAATCTTAAAGAACCACCCTATCATCTATTTATAGTTCATATAAGAAAAGCACATGGTCTTTATGATGCCTCTTTCGTCAGATATAATCCTTTTCCCACAGTTTGCCTCTTTGATTTTGCTTACTGTCCTACACTAGACTCTGTGGTGCCTAATTTAGCATAATCTACATCATATGCTTATTCTGGTATAGGTATATCACTGTCTTAACCTAGTTTAGCACAGTCAAGCACAGTGAAAAGGTAAGGTAAATCAGTCTACTTAGAGGAAAACTGTAGTAAAAGGCAGAGAGGGAAAATAACTGGTTAGAATTATTCTTATGTTAATACTGCAGGCTGCGATTTACAAACTAAATTAGTAATCTTCTGATTCACAGACAGCTTTCCGACCCACAAAACGTCTGTCAGTTATTTTGCAAGGCCCTTCACTGGGATCAAGGTTCACTCCTCCTCTCGGTAGCCAGTCAAGTGGAAAGACTAACAGCTCGCTCTTCAGAGGAAGTGTGGCGAAGGCATTGACAGAAACACACCCCTTTGACTGAAATAGCCAGCTCTGCTTTGACCACTAGAAACGCAGACCCTGCCTTGAAAAATAACATCCCCCTGTGTCAGTGTGTTTTTCACAGTGTTGGCAGTGACCAGGTATAAAAACTAAATAACAATATAAAAAAGTGAATGCAAAAATACACCATTTAACCCTCTGGAGTCACCACAAATGCCAGTGTATTTCAGCTGTGGAGAGAATTCTGGGAACAGATTCTGCAAAGCCATAGAGAGACAGTACATGTACTGGCAGTTTATGCGTAAGAGGTTTTAGATGCTTCCAAGATGCACGGATAGTGGTTCATTGTGGACTTGTAGGAAAGGCAGTGTTAATGCTACAAAAAGAACCAGCTCCAAACTTTCAACTCCAAACCCACTAAATGTTCTAAAACTCTAAATCCACATTTTAAACCAAAATACATCTCTTTAAATGCAGGATAGAGATGGGTTTAATGTAAAAAAATAAGACATTTTAAAGTCGTTGTTTTCTAAGATCCAGCAGAAAAAAATGCACGGATTTGAGACAGGATTGACAAGAGACACACTGATTTCGACTGCGAAAGGTAGCCTTCGGTTTCCTCATTCCACAAGCTAATGAAATTCCCTGACCAAACTGCTTTTCAAACTGGATTTCAAAAAACAGAAAATCCAGCGACACCCACAGAGCACAATTTTCCCCGATCATTCGGAAAAGTGCCAATCTGCACTTTTACATATCTCTTGCACAATATTGCACAGTCTTGGCATTAACCAAGGCAGATTTATTTATTTATTTTTAAATCTGATGCCACCGTTTCAAATCACACGTGCCCGGATCAATCTATCCCAATTGGTGCCTCACGGGAAAATTCCCTGGGGAAGTTAGAAGAAACATTCATTTATATAACAGTGGGTTTGTGTAATAGAAAGAACGTAACCAACTACAATACAAAGACACTGTACAGGACGATAGTTTTGTTTACTACACTGGACTATGGCAGGGAAAATACTGTCTCCTTGGATGAAATTCAAATCATTTTTAATACTTGAAGAGTCACTTAATTTCTGTCCTGGGAGCCGGGACTTTCAACAAGTTAAGAGAAAGAGGGCAACATTTTCTGAACTACTCCCGAGCTCCCATTTAACTCAGTCAACAGGAACGTAAATGAAAACACATGCCAACTGAACTGCAGCACCACACATAATCAACTGGTCTTTTTTCGACGTGTGCTGCCTATCTGGGTACTAGCCAGTTTAATTCGTTGCCAATTCTCTCCCACCTGCAAGGCTGGATCAGACTCTGCCTACACCACAAAAAGAAAAGACTTCTACATTGGACTGGACAACAAGGTACAATCACTGGTTACTATGTAACTCCTAAGGCTAATCGTCTATCTACAAAGTTGCTACATTGGAAAAGAGCGGCCTCTCTCCTGGCCACAGCTCTGCGCTACAAAATATTATCTCAATATCTTGGAGATTTTAAGAAGAGAAGTAGATAAAATAGAAAAATAAATAAGGAAACTCAGATCTGGCCAGAAAATGGCAAGGTACTTGAGGTATGTTTTAGGAAAACTGGATATTTTGCTCTACGTTCGTTGCTTTAATTTGTATGAATTGTTTTTTCGCTTATCAAAAACTTCCCTCCTGGTCATCTCTGCATTTTTTTATAGTCATAGTTCTATATAAGGAAAAATGTCTTTAAAACTGTAACAGAGAGGGTTCAATCTCTGATATGCCAATCAAGGCTGGTAGTGGGGCAACAGGGGCGTCTTGGGAAACTGAAATCTCAGGAATGCTGTTGGATGTTTTCAGTATTTGAGGACGAGGTCCCTGCTCCCCGTTAAGTGATGGTGGCTATACCTTAGATTGAGTCCACACCTTGTTACGAAGCTGAGATGTACAAATGTAAGCACAGGAGCGTCGACAACAATCCAGGCAATTTGACAGCTCTTTCCTCTTTTCTGATGGAATGAGGAGCAACTTATGCACGGCAAGTTATCCTCTTAATCTCGTCAGTATTGACACGAGCTCTTGGCAGTGGCGGATCAGTAATCAGAATCATTTGCGAATGAAAATAAAAATAGATCTGAGCAACAACAGTAGGAACATTTTCCAGAGTCATGGTTCCCAACCGTGGTCTCAGAGGAGTCCCTGTGTCTCCTGCTTTCCACTCTGAGCTATTGCACAACCTCCATCTGTTTAAGAGCTGAAAACAATTGAGAGCTCGGCTGAAAATAAATACAGCAGACACCGTGGTCCTCTGACACCAGGGTTGGGGACCAAAACATTGACTCGTAAAGCACCTTTGAAATGTTAAGGATGCTCCAGATCCTAGCTAGGCTACAAAGACCTGACTGCTTATTATAAATGCATTTCTTTCAAAAGCAAAGCAAAATAAATAAGGAGGGAGAGAGAGAGAGAGAGAGAGAGAGAGAGAGAGAGAGAGAGAGAGAGCAGGTCAAGATTTTCTCAAGATAGTATTCTTTAGCCTGTACTACGGCCTCCTCTCAGGTCTTGCGGCTGTCTCTGAGGATGCCGTCCAGCCCGTTGAGTTGCCGGAGGAAGCCGCGGTTGGGGATGATGCCACGGTGGTCCTTCACAGTCTTGATGGCCTCCACCAGGGTCATGTTCTGGCGGATCATGAGGTAGGCCAGCACCAGGGTGGCAGAACGACTGACTCCCACCGCGCAGTGGACCAGAATTTTCCCTGCAGGCGGGAGATACAACGCAAGCCAATGGGCACACCCCGCACTGCACACTCCATCACGTGTGTTCGATCCAGGCGCCCAGGGTTGGGGTCAATTCCACTGTTTCAATTCCAATTTCCCCTTTTCAGACCCATTCCGCATTCCAATTCCAATTCCTTTTGGCCCTTGACATAACAGGCCCTGCTGGAATAGGAGTTGAACTGAAAATGGAATTACAAACGGAATTGGAATGTGAAAAAAACAGAACTAACCCCAATCCTGAAGCCACTGACTGAATGGGTGGTGATGTGGACTGATATCCATTTCTGTATTTTAAATTATAATCTTGAGAGCTGCAGGTATGTTTTTGTGTGACCAACAAAATAATAATTATTTCCAATAATAATAAGAAAAAATAACTGTGTCTCAGATCTATACTGTAGTCTCCTAGTCTGGACCTTACTCCCTGGTCACCTGAAACGCATGCCCGATACCAGTGGTTCTCAACCCTGGTCCTGGAGGAGCCCCTACCCTGCTGGTTTGTGTTCCATCCAAGCTCTCAGTTACTTAATTGAACCTTTAATTGAAGTAACAATTTCCTAAATCAGACCCTTTCAATTATTTGAAACAGGAGGGTTTTTTAAGTATAAAATTGTATAGGGAACTTATTATCTTATTGAGGAACCAACTTTTTATCAATTAGACAATTTAAAGAGTCAAATGTAATAAAATTACTTCAATTAAGGTTCAATTAAGTAATTGAGAGCTCGGCTGGAACAAAACCCAGCAGGGTAGGGGCTCCCACAGGACCAGGGTTGGGAACCACCGCCCTATCATAGCATTATTCTTACTTTCGCTTTCATATAATGTACCAGTAGAGGGCGCTACAAGGCTGCTATCTCCTGATTCAAGTTTTTTTTATGTCAGATAGGGATATGACGTGTATAAAGAAGCAATAGAAGGACTTCTACTTCTAAAAGCGTAGTGTGTCTGTTTCTGGTATAATTAATGTATTTATTTAGTTTCACATTTGTGGGAAAGGATACAAAATGTAATAAAACATTGTCCTATTGTGCACACTATATTCACAGCCACACTGAGGCCCTGTAAGATATCAGAGGCAGCCCTACTGGCTTTGCAATGTTTGACAACACCCGATATAAAAATACTGCTAGGTTGCTTAGTATAATACTGTGAGCAAGTTTGCTTGTAACATTGGAATAAGTACAATAAGTACAATGTAATCAATATTAAACGGCATCATTACAGTTTTAGGTTGTATCCTAAGGGGAGTGGGAAAATCTGAAAAACTCCCTCCCGTCTACAACTAAGGAATTGATAAGTGCAGGTTGGAAGCATTGCTAGTCCTCGTTTGTGCACAATTGTTGTTAAAGGTCTGGGGGGTCTTACCTCCGCTGTTCAGGGCTTTGTGGATGAACTCGGCCGCGGGATAGAAGTTGACGCTCATGTCAAAGGTGGGCGAGTCATGCGCCTCGATGCCATGGTAGGTGATGTTCATGCCCTCGTAGTGCTCCGCGCCGCCTCGCCACTTCGTGTGAGCGCAGTTCAGGATGTGGGTAATCCCCAGCTTCGTCAGCTCACGTCGGTCAGCGGCTATATCCCTGTGAAACCCTTTGTTATTAGCAGCTGTCGTAGCAGCTTTCAAATGTTAATAAGGCATCACACTTACTGTATATATATATTTATTTTAAACCCAATAAAGAAATCCTGTAGTCACTCCGGACAGGCCTCCTCGGTTATGGAAGTGGCTACTGTTCAAAGCCAATGTGTTCGAAACAATTCCAGCATTATTTAAGAATAGGTATTTGCCATTGAGATAAGATACTTGACTTATAAATATGAATTGAAAACAAAGAAAGCTTCAGGCAATGTTTTCTTATATTTCAGGTTGCTAGTTACACTACCAATCTTACTACCTTCAAAACGAATTATTTGCCTAAAATAAGAGAGAACTCTTTCAAGATTTAAAGTATGTACAGTGTCTTGTCTTCGATCGGTATTTGACATGTTAAATACATAGTAACAATAAGGCACACTTTCCATACACTGCAGGAGACTCAGACTGAAAGAGAATTTCACAGTCCTAGGCAATTACTTATTTTATACTTTTACTTTCATGTTATACATATATAATTAATCACATAACTCCTTTGGCAATGTAATCATGTGATATAATACTAGCTTATATTGGTACTTCAACACAGGGAATTAGGGGCGCAGGACAAAGGGACAAGACTAGAGGTGAGGACTCACTGGTCGCCAATGTACAGTCCGGGCCATACTTCGTCGGCATGGTTGCAGGCGATCTTCCCAGTGTACAGCAGCCGCTCCAGTTCACAGACCGACAGGACAGGGGAGCTGCGGTCCGAGTCCTTTCTGTTGGGAGACCTTGAGCTGCTCCGGGAGAATCTTGACATAAACGCCATTGGAGACACTTGATCCTGGGAACATTACTTTCTGCTGACAAAACACACAATCAAATGGTCAAAATAAGTCAACCAATTAATCAATTAACCAATAACCAGTGTCCTCCTCATAATTGAACACAAAGCTATACTACTGTTTTAAGAATTGGGTCTCTAGGAAGCTCATTCTTAGTTGTAGAAAGTGGGATTTTCTTTTCATATTGAGAACACGACTTTTTGGAAAATCCATCCATGTCTTCTAGTAAATCCATTCATTGCAGCTGTTCATTCATGCTTCTACCCCCGTTGCCTCGCTTTTGCCTATTTTCGCATTATCGTGATCTTTCATTACTATTACATTTCTATGTACGACACAAACGTGCTACTGTGTATGCACACCACGTTTTACAATTTTGTGATTGTTGTTTTTACAGGAGGAGTTGGTTACATAATTGCGATCAGGTTAATACATAAGGACGAAGTAACAAGTAGCCAACAGATTGAAGTGTTTGTCGCAGATATTTTCTAATAATGTAACACTGTACATTACAGATTACAACAATACATGTTTTAGGTTTATTTATTATTAATACAAATTGCTACAAAATAAGACTAAACCATATTGCGTGGATCTGTTTACGGTCACACGTTTTAACATCTCCCTAGTGAGACAGCTTTAAGAGGGTCCTCTTATTTACGAGATGCTTTTCCCGCATCTGGATATTTTTTATACTTGTCACAATGCGTAAATTGCACGTCGAGCCACGAATACACGCATCCCGGTTCAATTAAACCGAAATAACCAAATACAAAACGCAGTTAGTGTATATTGTATTATATAACCTACCTGCTTACTCCCGCGTCCACACATTACTGTTTCTCTCGGGGTTATTTCATGCCCGTTTCTCTACACCCAATCACGGCTGCTGTCATCCTAGCTAACAGTGTGACGTTGCTGCAACGTTATTTATAAGACAGCCTTAATACAACTTTCCAGCAACGTCGTCCAAACGTTTTGTGTTTGCGGGAAAGCCTGTTTATGGTGTAATAAATCCCCCAAAAAATGACAGGCTTCTACAGTTAGCCAATCTGTCCACTGCCAACGCAACTGACAGCCACACTTTCGTGTATCTTAGAATAGAGAGAGAGAGAGAGAGAGAGAGAGAGAGAGAGAGGGAGAGAGAGAGAGATGGGGGTGTTATGTAGTGCTATGAAATGCAGTGCAGTTGCGCGTCATCGGTATGCAATGTTATTAAATCAATGTCCCCAGGTTACACTTATCTCCTCTGCAGTTCGGTGTCTGTCAGCCCTGGGACCATTTTTTATTCCAGCAGTCTACAAGCTGCCATGTTTTTGCTCTCATGCTGAGCTGGCTATTTTAAGCATTGGGGCCGGTTTGATGAGTTTGTTTATATCAACCGTGTCATCCTGCCCCGTCATATAATAAGCCCCCACCAAAAATAAATGGACTGAAATCATTCTAAAGATCTATCAGGTGATGTGTATCTCACAGCACCCACAGGCATCTATTAATAAGTGATGGATGTTCCAGGGGTGGATTTTTATATAATAATAGTGCAGGACTGGGAATATAGAATTGTGCTTAAATACAATAAGGCTTCTGACAACCAGTTGAACCAGTTAATATAGGCTACTCTAATGTGACTTCTCTTTTTCGTTTTTTTGTAGCTACAGGAAGACTTGCAGCTTTATTTTCACATTATTCCAGGACATTCACTGTCTTTTGTCTGCTATCTAATAATAGATACAGCTGCAAGCAGCAATGTAGGGGGCCACGCATATGGCATATTTAATATCCTTTAGGGTTTCAGTGATAATGAGACTTGAACCCAGGTCTCATATGCAACAGTGCAGTGATCTAACTGCAACAATAAATGGTGCAGGCTTCATAGTATGCCTTCAGATAATGCTAGTACATGAATATTGAAACTAATAAAGTTATAAAGCTGCCAAACATATCTCTGTAATGTATCACCAAACTATCCTATGCCTGTGAGAAGGGAGTAATTATAGCATAACTTCAGTTTGTAAAATGAGTCACCATTTATATGAGTGTGATATGTTATTCACATATATTACAACATATATGGTGTACCCTGCAATATACTACATTAACTAAAGTATTTTGTATTCTTACAATTAATACATAGACAATATAAAAGTGTTAACTATTTAAATATTTGTATAGATTACTATTAGATAAATTTGTATTGGTAGTACAGCGCCCTCTCTTTTTGAGGTCCACGTGAATGTATAACATGTATCGCTTCATAAATGTACTCTATTATAGATCCAAATCTTAATATCAGTGGTGCAGTGGGTAAAGGCATGACCTGCCAGACTAAGAGATGTTCTCATATCTGTATATGTATATGACATATATATATATATGTCAACACCTGCATGTATCAGCGTTCCTGTGATTGAATCCCTCTGCAAGCTTGGTGTGATGGTTGAGTTTCAGAGTATGTGGTCTGTGCTAAAGTCCCTGCAAGTGGTGGCATTGTCTGTGATTGATAGAGCATGTGCTCTGTCTCAAGAGCAGGTATACAGCCAGTGTGGTAGGATGTAATGAAGATTAGCTATAGTTTGTAAAGTACATTTAGTTTTATAAATCTTTTTTACCAATTTACATTTACAAATCTGAATATAGCTCATAACATAGAAGGAGATGAGGTTTGAATATTGTCTTATAATTGTCACTTAATCCAATATTGGCAGCACACCATGTGATGCATGACCCCCAAAATTTCTTGTGGGACAACCTGCTATTGGTATCTACCAACACAATTTTGGCAAGTTTCTATTATGATGTATTCATTTCATGGTCCTTTTAATTTTATGGACAAGACATTTTGAATTGATTTTGTCATAGTAGACATGTTGTTAATGAATCTTGCTTTTACCAAATCTGATAGAGGACCAAGCCAAGGTCATGTGTGCAAAATTTCACTTCAGTCCGCCTAACGGTTTCACAGAAGAAGATTGAATATTTTTGACCAATCCAATTTGGTTTCCAAACCATGTGACAGATCGACTTGTCTTGAACAAATGTGAATATAGGTCATAACAAAGGTGGTTTGCATCAAGTTTCAAATCTGTCCCATTAGTGGTTTTGGAGAAGAAGATGATTGCATATTGTCTAATAATTGTCATTAATCCAATATTGGCACCAAACAATATGGCATACGACCTCCAAATTTGTTAAGGGACAACATCATCTAGACATATACCAAGCATAGCAAGTTTGGCGAGTTTCTGTCCAGTAGTTTTCATTTTATGGCCATTTGAAATATATGGCGGAATAATAATAATAATCCGAACAATTACAAAAGGTGGTCCAGCTACTTCTTTGCTTGGCGCCCTAATAATAATAATACAAAGTGCAATTTTTGGTATAGGGATAGCAGGGGGTTATAAGCAAGAGGCCTCCACACACTTGGTACATACACATGTACAAATACATGCGTGCACAGACACACACACACACACACAGACACACAAATTGTCAAACTGTCTAAGCTATAATGCATACAACCTTCTGCATTGATGTGGTTCGTCTCCGAAATTAAACCATCTACACCGACCTCTTGTGGTTGAAAAAAATATAAAGCCCAAATGAGCGCCTGTCTTGAGATCAAAAGATTCATCACAGACTGGCTCCATTTCTACGGATGGTGCTTCTCTTGTTGTGTAAAGCATTCTGAAAATATAAATAATAGCAAATCTCACTGGAGACTGTTTGGGTTTCTTTAGGTTAAGAGGAAATCCCCTCACAGGAGACACTGGTACTTGCGATTGCTGCCTTCTATGTGTCAAATATAACGCATCGTTGTGTACAAATTGAAATCTTTTATTAAAGAATCCAATGGCTTACATAGCGGCTGTCCCTTGAGACTCTGAGGGACCTTACTGTACAAAGAGAAGAGACATAACAATCGGTCACACTTAACATGTTTCCCCCATGCAAAGCTCATGCAGTTATTTCATGTGGAGGGGTGGGGAGACAACAAATAGCACCTGCCAATATTATGGTACCCGTTTAAAAAAATAAAAACAACATCCTTGGTGATTGAAATATGTAAAAATACTTTTCTAACAGTACGATCACAGAAATTATGACTTTGGTGCATCTAGGAGTCTATAAAAAAAACACTCTTCTGGGATATTCATTTGGTAGTTTCAAAATATCGGCAGGTTGTTTTTTGTTTAGATTTTTCCTCTCTCCCTCCCTCCCTCCCTCCCTCCTTCAAGCTTTGCATTAAGGAAAAATTGTAAATTGACATCCGGGCTGGTTGAAGGAATGATCAAAGTATTGGACATGGGTTTCTGACGTTTGGCCAGAATAGCCCATTGGAAGAGTGGGTACCTACTCTGTGGGGAGTGTCAATAAGACACAGGAAGTGATGCAAGATTGTCGATTCCTCGGATTGACTTTGTTAGCTGCTGGAACACAAGCATACCCCGTCGTCCTCCCTCTCTCAACGTCCGCATTTAGAAGGCCTACTCTCACAGCCCACCCCCACCGCTACAGCTACACACATCAGCGCTCACCCTCTCCATTGGGGGCGATCAATCAACGAGTGTGACACTGTGGAAAGAATAACGCAGCTTTTAAAGGTGGAAAATAAGTGGCCAGGACATGCTTTAGCAGGGGGGAAGGAAAAAAAACAAAACAAAGGAGAGCAGATGAGGACCAAAACAAAACAGGAATCTCCAGCAGCTCCTCTAGGTTCTGCCAATGCTGGTAGGCCACCCAAACAAAACAAAAATAATAATAATAAGTGAAAATAATACATGACCGCTACGGTGGTGTTTGGGGAAACCTCAAATAAGAGAGGGGCGCCCCTTCCTACCGAACTGCAGTGTGGGTGGGAGTGGGCTGGGAACAAGTGGGGGTTTATTGGAGAAGTGGGTCACTGTGGCAGTGCTAGGGGTGAGTGTGGGGAAGATGCGTCTGCACGCGTTCAGAAAGCTTTCCTCTCCAGCCGGTCGAGAATGCCCTGGACCTTCTGCACGGCCTCTTTCCTGGCCTGCCGCACGGCCTCCTGCCCCTTGGTTTCCACGGAGTCGAGTTCCAGCAGCTCCTTGGTGAGCAGCTCCTCCAGATAGCGGTAGCTCTTGTCCGTTTTGTAGCCCACAAACACATCCACGTCCTCCTGCAGCAGCTCCACCCGGGCCAGCACCTGCTGCACGTGCGCCAGGCTGGGGTTGTCACTCAGCGGGGGGCCGGTGGGTCCCTGTGGCAGCGGCGGTGGCTCCCCCTGAGAGGGTGTGGGGTCCTGGGCCTTCCCGGTCTTCACGTACAGCTGAGGGGGCGCGCTGTACTCCCCGGCCTGTCCTGGGCTGGGATGCGGCGGCCGGGGTTTAGGTCCAGTGGGCTGAGGAGGCCGTTTTGGGTGGGGGTAGCCTGCATACTGAGGGTCCTGTTTGTAAACCAAGAAGAAAAGAAACAGAGAAATTACAGAAACATGAGCTATGCTTGAACCTTTGAGCACAACTAGACTGGGTTACATTCTCAACTTTTCTCCCTGATGCCCTCCAGAACACCAGATCAAATCTCCAGCTACCACATTCCCTTGTGCGTCTCCTCAACATAAGAAGCTATGCACACAAGAGGATGGCACCGGGTTCCTCAAAGCTTTAGAAACCAAAGTAACCAACCACACCCCAGCTCAGCTTTGCAAGTCAGGGCTTGGCAAGCTACACTGCTCGACAGCAGGTACCTGCGGGTCATACTGTGGCGCGGTCGGGCCGGGACCAGGCCAGGATGGGGGCTGTGGGGAGAGGAAGGGGTTCCCGTAGTGGCTCGGCGGAGGTTGGGGTCCTTGCGGCCACTGCTGCTGCTGGGGCGGAGGTGGTGGCGGCCCGTAGCCCCCAGTGTGCGACCAGGCCTCCGCTGGGGGCCTCGAGTGCAGTCCAGGCTGGGTGGGATATGCATGGTTCTGGGGCATAGGATGAACTCCGTCCCCGTAGTGATGATAGGGTCCAGTTGGGTATCCAGGACCCTAGAATGCATTTATTACACTGTATTACACACTCTCCTTCCTAGCCACTCCACAATGCATTATCTTTGCACACAGCAGCTTATTAAGTTCCTTCTTGAGTCACCCAGATAAATAAAAGGAACAAGAACAACAAGAACAACAGCTGTAGGTGGTTGATCATTGGCAGGCTGGAACACAATTTAATTGCTGGCGTTTCACCATGACACACTACGCACTGCAGACGAGCCTTGTCCAGAGCAAAGGAAAACAAACAACAGTGGCCTACCCCCTGGCAGTGTTGGACGGGGTACCGGGGATGGTGGACCGGGTGTCCCCCCGGTCCTGTGGTCCGGGGTTCGGGGCAGCCCTGGGATGGGTAGGGGGGCTGTCCTGGGGGGGCGTCACCGCAGTAGAAGGGGTTCGTGGGATGGAGGGGACTGGGGTATTGTGCCGGGCTGTAGACTCCGTTAGGGTAGCCGGGGATCGCCTGTGAAGCAAATGGAACCCAAGAGTGAGCGAGAAAACTATATACCAACACACTTTCGACAGGGCAGGCAAAGGAGACCTGGGAGAAGTGCCTGAGAAGAGATGGACAAACAAACATCACTTCTGAACTGCATATGGCAATGAAGGGTTTTTTAATTCCTCATATTTACAGCACAATTGAACAGTTACTCCCAACCACTGCTTGTCACTCCTGGAATCATTCTTACAGTATTCTTGTCTACTTTAGACCTACTTACAATACTTAGGACAAAAGGTTCCTGTGTTTTCTACACCCTATGCCTACGGTAAAGGGCGATGCTGCCAGTTTGAAGTTAATCGATTATACAAGCCTTGTGGAACAAAATCATTGCTTTGCAAGAAGGGATTTAGTGTATTCGAAGGGCCGGGGGACGGTTCCAGGGTGCCATTCTTGTGCTCATTTAGTCACAGAGTGTGCTTATTCAGGCATCCCAAGACAAGATGCTTCTACATCTGTGTTGGTTCTGCTCCAGCCCACAAACACAAGCCAAACAACTTTGGGCCTCCAGCCCTCAACTGCCCGTTTCCTTAGCAGGGTTGTTCGCAAAACTCAAAATGACCTTCAACACAGGCAGACACCCTGGCGAGCCTCACTAATGATTGCTGCGGAGGTTGTTAAAATGTATTGGTCTCTAGAGGGGAGAGTTGGGGACCATTGAGATTCCAGGACAGGCCCTGTGCAGGATGAGAGGTTTTAACTCTGTACCATACCTGCGGGTTATAGGCTGCATGCCCGTTGACCTCTGACCCTGCCGGATATGCATTGGAATATGGACTGGCCGAATGGGAGGGTGGATACCAGAAGTTGGAAGGATATCCAGGGTAAGGTACTGCTTCCTGTGGGGAGCAAAAAACAGGATACTGCAATTGTTACACTGACAAAGCTTTATGTCCCAGTAAAACCAGTCCCTCCCAAACTCCTCTCGCCACCCTGCAGTTGGGAGGGGACAGTTCAATGCTCTGTAATTTACATTGCTGCTTTGGCCAGCATGTTGTCACTTGCTACCACACCACAAAAAGTTGCCATGTAAACATACTTGTTTTCCACTGTCAGTGTCTTTCTATTGTTAGATTTTGCACAGCTTAAAGGGTGGGTCTGAGAGGATCTGATCCACTTTGTGTTCCTCGTTAATTCAGTTTCTTGTCTTTTGTATGGTCTGTGAACACTGCACTGGCAACACAAAGAAGATTCCCCATGTATTCCAGGCTAGGGGAAATCCCCAAATCAATTGAGATTTTCAAACTTGTTCAAAGCTGGTTATTCATTGTATTGTACACACTGAAAAGATCAAAATCATATCCTAGCATTACTGTATTACCCATTTTCTCTCCAATGCGTTTCAGTGTTGATGGTTAGAAGTATTATTTTTGCTGGAATCGTAAGCAACAGTTACACAGTGTGCATAATAACTACAAGCGCCAACACACAGCATTAACTGCAATACTATAACAATATAATAACTAGCGTTTCGTATGCCAACAGATTTCTGTTTAATTCTGTGCATCTTTAAATATTTTAATAGCAACAGTATCCCCTAATCTACTGACCAAAGCGTATTGCGTTCCTACAGTTTAACCATTTCAAAGTTTTATTTTTTGTATTTAACCACAAGCTCCTTGACAACTCAATCAGCTGATCATCTGTGTACAGCGCAAAGTTTCCCAGATTGAAAACCAGTGCTTCCTGCCTGGGACACGATCTGATTTCTGTCGTTTTGAGACAACTGTTTGCATTGTTCAAAATACAATCATGAACCTAGGACCAAACAAAAAAATACTCCGGAGACTAAATATATATATATATATACACACCTATATGCACACTGCGCATTCATTATTCAAATCTAATGCATCTATTCAAATGAAACGTGCTTCTGGTTCAAACGTACAGTTACTTCTGAAGATAAGCAGCTGCTTATATCCGAAACACCGTCAAAACGAGGACATGTAGTGTCTTAATCTAAGTGCATTGGCAATCAGCACTGATCTTCAGACATGCACTGCATAATGAACTCGGATCGAGTCAGTGCATCGGTTAGCTCCCCGGTATTGTGTGCACGGTCTCTGAACTGGCGATCGCAACTCGAGTCTCTGGGCACGTCTCGCCCGCTCCCGGGCACCATCGCGGCGGACCCCTCGTTATTTCCCGAGTAGCTGCTATAAGGAGGCCAGCTTCCTTTCGGATTGGATTGCACTGGGTTCTCTCCACCATTGACCGCAGCTCTGTCGCTACCCACCGACTCGTACGCCATTGCTCCTGGGCTTTTCAAACTTGACATCCCTGGCTGTGCTGCGAAACACCTTCTTTCCGCTCCACAGTCGTAGCTGCACGTTTAAAAATAAAAAAGCACCATATAAAACAGGGACGGGGTGGTGGGGGGGGGGGGCGGTTGGACGATAACTACTGCCCCTTTAAGATTCGGCAGCTCGGCTTTCCTCGTCCTGGCCGACGATTGTCACATAAGGGCACCCTCCGCTTACGTCAGTGGTGCAATCCTCCGCCAATACGATTCCAGAATGTGACCATAAATCCCGCCTTTTACTTGGGAGCTGCCCAATCAACGACAAGCGGGGGGTTTGGGTGGGTCGCGGAATGACGTCACTTCTGGTGCATAACTTTTTGTGGGCCGGGGTTATTAAAGGGGACGTTACAAATGAGCCGAGTGAAGCGTCCCGAGAGACAATTAGGGACTTGTAACAATCCCACGAAATGGACATCTTATTAAGTGTCTTTAAACTACGTGCTCACCTCTTGGTATTGTACAACACAGGGGTCCGTTTTACTTCTACAGTTGTGATATCTGTGCCTGCATACATGCCTAGTTTACCTAACCCGTATTCATCACTCAAAAGTAAATGATGGATTCAATCTATAGCTTGCACAGATCAAAGCAGTTTACATCTCAAAACAAGGACAACCAGGTTAATGCGTGCCAAGGTTATCTTGATGTGCACAAAGTTGTAAACGAGAAAAACTGTGATTTGAAATAATTAATTAAGTACATAATACGCCACTTAAATCCCGGCTTTATTGGCCATACCAACTGTACTGTAGCGCTGAGTGAATACAGTGGGTAGAAATTAAACTAACGCAACGAGGCAGGTTATTTCCCTCAAAGTGACAACACGTTCACAAAGGTTAAATTAAAGGGTTAAATTAAAGCGGAAGTGCTGCTCTTTTCTCGGACCCGCACTTCCTGTTGCGAGAGGGCTACACATTTTGAATGATTCATGGGCTGAAACGGAAAAATAAGGCTCTTTAAAATTAACATTTCAGCATCCAGATAGCATAGTGGACCGCTACTCAGGACCATGAATTACATGCCGGGGACAGCGAGTCTCATTGAAGACATTGATAGTGAGTCAAAATGGGATTCAAGGTGGTGGGGGTAACAGGCGAAATGCATTGTGAAGCACTTGAGTTGTGAAGCAGTGTTTCTCTCTCTCTCCCATATCGAAACGCGAGGGACGTAAAAGAAAAGTTATTTGCACGACATAAAATGGTACTCGTCTGTGCTAAGCGTTTCAAGACGACAAGAAAAGTGACTGTAGGAGCGTATGCGGTGTGTTATGAAATGGGGAGCTGGCTTTGCACCCTGCGTGATGAAACGTGCCTATGGGGTTAATGGCTGAATAGCAGAATATGTTGGTCAGTGTTGTTAATGGATGCGATGAAGACCAATGGCCACAGTAAGCTTATGCGCACGCCTCTTCGCTGCTTCATTTCGTCTTCTCTATTTGCAGAAAAACATCTAGTCCTCTTGCGAGACGGCAGGACGTTAATTGGGTTTCTGAGAAGCATCGATCAGTTTGGTATGTAAGTACACCTGCAAGAGTTAGTGTGCATGTCTGTGCCGCAGCTTCAGTGGTCAAAACTTCAATTTTACATATTGATTTCCCCCGCCGATATTGGCCTAATCAGTGAATGCAGTGTTGTGTTGCTGTTTGCACCCTCCCTTGGTTTGATTTCAGATTTGATGTATTTGCCTGTGATGCCTAATATAGAAAAGCGAAAGTGTAAAAGGTATTTGTGAGTGGAGAAATGCTGCAATTATATAATGTGCAGTATAACAGCAACTCAATCTTGCTCTGACTGCCCAACTTCAGACCGGGTGTAGGTTACAGAAGTAAAACTCCAGTGTAATTGATCTCAGGGGGACTCTGCTGTGATTAGATGCACAGGCAGGGTTTTATTCTGGGCCTCTGGAAGCAGGGCACTCTCCTGGTTTATTCAGGCTTATTTAGAAATACCCTGTTTTTGGTGGCAGAGTTGTTAGCAGTGCCTGGCAAAGCATAGTTCAGTTTGTGTTCTGTAGACCAGCACTTAACACCCAGACCTTTAGTTTGTCATAAATCATTTCATCTCTTTTTTTTTTTTTTTTTTTGTTTGCAGCAAATTTAGTCCTTCATCAAACAGTTGAGCGCATCCACGTTGGCAAGAAATATGGAGACATCCCTCGAGGAATATTCATCGTGAGAGGGGAGAATGTGGTTCTGCTTGGGGAAATCGTAAGTGGGTTGTCTCTGCTTGCAGAACTTGAAAGCAGTGGTGGTAACTTTAGGCAATGAAGACAGAAGTATTGCTATGATAGGGCAATAATAGTTTAATAATAGGGCAGTAGTGGTTAGGGCTCTGGACTCTGGAGCACAGGGTCATGGGTGGGGGCACAGCTGTTGTACTCTTGAGCAAGGTACTTTACCTAGATTGCTCCAGTAAATGCCCAGCTGTATAAATGGGTAATTGTAAAAAATAACATGATATAACAATTTTAAGTCTGCTAAGAAATTGTGTAGTAATATGACTCCTAGTTCTGGACTGATAAATTAAGTGTATGAAGTCACAAGCTTCAGTAGACTGGATTTAAGGGGGTGAAGTGAGGAGAGAGGGGCCAAGTCTAAACCTTTGGAGATCAAATTGTGTAATGCTAGTTTCTGTAAGGTAACTATTTAAATTGCAGACTACTTTGCAGATAATCAAAGTGCCCCTTTAAAAAATAAAAATAAAAAAATCTGCTAAACTCCCCACAAAAGCATACACTCGCTTAGGAGATTTGGGTGATTTATTATATTATGTAATCTGTTTTAATGTGTGGGTGGGTTTAAAGGTGAAATGCATGACAGCTATTTTACACATCTGGCCTGTAATTACTATCTGTGGGACTTTTCTTCCCACTCTTTGATGTTTTAAATGTTTTAAGAGCCTGACTTGATTTGTTTGACTCCCAGGACCTGGAGAAAGAGAGTGACACAGTCCTGCAGCAAGTATCCATCGAAGAGATTTTGGAAGAGCAGAGGTCTGAACAGCAAGCTAAACAGGAGGCGGAGAAAGTAAAACTCCAAGCACTTAAGGACCGTGGACTCTCTCTCCCACGAGCAGACACGTTGGACGAATACTGATCCGTTTTGTTTTTGGGTTTTGTTTTTGTTTTTTTAACCGGACACTTCAGTTTTAATATCAGATGGCAACATTTTTGGGGGAAATCAAAAGAAAAGGACATTTAATAATGGTCAGAGAGAGAAAAAGAAGAGGGGGGTGGGGGGACGGAACGACAATGACATGCCTAAAAATAGAGCCGGGAATGTTTCATTTTGTCTTCAATTATACCATTTTAATTTAATTGAAAATAATGGATCTGAACCAGCGTCTTTCTTTACCTTTGATATCTGATGTCACATTGGACTTGAGGGCAAATGCAACAAAAGCACTTGTATTAAGCTGCTGTAGTTATTTTGATATTATGTTTCTAAAAAAACAACAAAACATTGAAAATGACTTATAGTTTTTTGTACTATGCCGTCAAGTTGAATTAATGGTGGCTTTCTTTTTTGGTTACCATGTAAATAAAGAGAGCAATCTAAGAACTGTAAAGAAACTAAACGATGATGAATCTTATTATTTTGTTAATAATTGTCAATGTTTCATTTCCAAGTGGTTGCTGGAGGAGTGATGGCCATTTTACAGGTCACAGAAGATATGCCTGTATTGGTTTTATTTCACTCCTGTGGCCATTTTGCAAGTGAATTTCTGAACTCCTCTAGCATATTCCTTTACTTCAGTGGGTCTTTCTCCTGCATACAAGTCTTGAACGGTTAATCGAGATGGAGTTCTCAACTACGGTAAAGTATGTGTCCGTATCTCTGGCTCTCCAAAGCCATGGTGAGATGGACAATGGCAGGGACATGTAGTCTTTTCTCAAGCTTTCTCATTCTTGTGAACACAGTTTTGGTTTACAATACTGTACAATCGGAAAAACCTGCCTTACTCCCAAGGTCAGTGCTTTGCGTGGTTTCCTTTTTAGACTTATTGCCACAGTGGAGAGAGTGAGGTGGGGGGAAGCTAGTTTTAATTACAAGGTTTAATAGTTGCATTCCTGGAGCTGGACAGCTAAAGTCCAATTGGTTTCATAGATTGTATACGATCGTCAATATCTACAACCATGGGACCGCTGTCGGTTCTGAATTGATTTAGACAAGGGATACTTAACCTTTTTGCACCAATGACCCCCCCCCCCCCCCCCCATTTATATCTTATCATAAGTCTCCAGTAAAAACTAGTTATTTTCAAAAACCAGGAGGTAAATCACCTTCAGTGCAGCGATACTGGTAACTTTGAATCAGCTGCTGCAGGAGTACCACCACAGGATTGAAGTAGATACAATTCTGAGAATGTTTTGGATGGGTCCCATCACTGGGAAAACCTGGATTTGTGGTTATAAATTATATTAATCCATGGAGCCTCCACAGACCTCATGGACCTCACTTTGTAGAGGTAAAAGTTTCAGAAATTCTCAGGATGCACCGATGAATTTATTTTTTATTTTACCAGGCAAGTTAATTAAGAACAAATTCTTATTTAAAATAACAGCCTGGCAGGAGGCAAAAAAAAAAAGTCTCCTGTAGGGTATGGGTATTGGTATTAAATAAAAAAAGACAAACCACCCAGTACACAACAAGAAACATCCTAACCGGTCACAGAGAAAGATACCACAAAACTACACCTAAAAACATAGACCTAGCAGCAGACAAAAACAATACAGCAGGACACAAATATGTGTACAACATTATAGGTAACAACAGAACAGCACACCTGAACTACAGTAAACTGGCACATCAAATGAAGCAATTGCAAGTATCAGTAAATATGTTAGTGATTGTGTCTTTAAAAATAGCAATGTAGATCATTTTATAATTTTTTGAATGTTGATTCCAATCGCTAGGTGCGGAGAACTGAAAGGAAGAGCGATCCAAAGATGTGCTTGCTTTAGGATATGACTAGCAGAGTGAGGGCTATAAATGGAGGAGGAAGGATGCAAAAATCTCAGGTGTAAGGCCTAAGAGGGTTTTGTAAATAAGCTACAATGGATTTTGCATCAGGTATATAGTGATTGGCAATTTATGGAGGTGTACAGAGTGCAGTGATGTGTTCTGTAAGGAGCATTGGTGGCAGATCTGATGGCTGAATGGTAGAGAACATCTAGCCGCTCAAGAGCCCACTTACCTGCCGACCTGTAAATTACATCTCCAAAATCTAGCATGGGTAAAACTGTCATCTGAATCAGGGTGAGTTTAGCAGATTGGGTAAAAGATGAAAGATTGCGGTAGGGCAACCCAAGTCTAGCTTTGACCTTGGCCTGCAGCTTGGAGATGTGCTGCGACAAGGACAGTGTGTTGTCTAGCCAAATTCCCAAGTACTTGTAAGACTTACTCAAGCTCCACACCCTCAGCTGTAGTAATCACACCAGGGGAAGATGAGATATTCTTCTTACCAAACCACATGACCTTTGTTTTAGAGATGTTTAGAATAAGGTTAAGGGCAGAGAAAGCTTGCTGGATACTCAAAAAACTTTGTTGCAGAACATTTAGCACAAATTCAGGGGAGGGACAAGCTGAGTATAACACAGGCTGAATAATGGCAGGCAACACAGAAACTGTAAATCGGATGTGTTTGAGAGTGAAACGCGCTGGTAGCCAAGACAATAAGCTTTCAAACGATGTGCGCATTATAGGAATACCGTGTAACTTCTATGCACAGGAGCTGCACGTAACACTACCAAATAATGCTTAAGAGGGTGTCGTAACAGTATACACTCACCTAAAGGATTATTAGGAACACCATACTAATACTGTGTTTGACCGCCTTTCGCCTTCAGAACTGCCTTAATTCTACGTGGCATTGATTCAACAAGGTGCTGAAAGCATTCTTTAGAAATGTTGTCCCATATTGATAGGATAGCATCTTGCAGTTGATGGAGATTTGTGGGATGCACATCCAGGGCACGAAGCTCCCGTTCCACCACATCCCAAAGATGCTCTATTGGGTTGAGATCTGGTGACTGTGGGGGCCAGTTTAGTACAGTGAACTCATTGTCATGTTCAAGAAACCAATTTGAAATGATTCGACCTTTGTGACATGGTGCATTATCCTGCTGGAAGTAGCCATCAGAGGATGGGTACATGGTGGTCATAAAGGGATGGACATGGTCAGAAACAATGCTCAGGTAGGCCGTGGCATTTAAACGATGCCCAATTGGCACTAAGGGGCCTAAAGTGTGCCAAGAAAACATCCCCCACACCATTACACCACCACCACCAGCCTGCACAGTGGTAACAAGGCATGATGGATCCATGTTCTCATTCTGTTTACGCCAAATTCTGACTCTACCATCTGAATGTCTCAACAGAAATCGAGACTCATCAGACCAGGCAACATTTTTCCAGTCTTCAACTGTCCAATTTTGGTGAGCTTGTGCAAATTGGAGCCTCTTTTTCCTATTTGTAGTGGAGATGAGTGGTACCCGGTGGGGTCTTCTGCTGTTGTAGCCCATCCGCCTCAAGGTTGTACGTGTTGTGGCTTCACAAATGCTTTGCTGCATACCTCGGTTGTAACGAGTGGTTATTTCAGTCAAAGTTGCTCTTCTATCAGCTTGAATCAGTCGGCCCATTCTCCTCTGACCTCTAGCATCAACAAGGCATTTTCGCCCACAGGACTGCCGCATACTGGATGTTTTTCCCTTTTCACACCATTCTTTGTAAACCCTAGAAATGGTTGTGCGTGAAAATCCCAGTAACTGAGCAGATTGTGAAATACTCAGACCGGCCCGTCTGGCACCAACAACCATGCCATGCTCAAAATTGCTTAAATCACCTTTCTTTCCCATTCAGACATTCAGTTTGGAGTTCAGGAGATTGTCTTGACCAGGACCACACCCCTAAATGCATTGAAGCAACTGCCATGTGATTGGTTGGTTAGATAATTGCATTAATGAGAAATTGAACAGGTGTTCCTAATAATCCTTTAGGTGAGTGTATAACTCTGAAATGTACATTTTTGGTAACCTAAACTTTTTTTTTTAACCTCTGGCAGTTTACCGCTTAAACTTTGTACCATTTCAAGTTATTCACTGGACTTGAACTGCTTAAATGTAAAAAAAAAAACTGGGAAAATGTTCTAAAACTTTTGATGGGTAGTGTATAAGTGAATGAGAGAGGTTCCTACTGCCTGCGTTATGTTATTTATATATAAATAAATAAATAAATAAATATATAGAGAGAGAAAGAGAGAAAAAAGTGTGGGGCCTAAAATCGAGCCTTGTGATACACCCTTGGTTACAGGTAGGAGACAGCAGATGTTGTGATACACATTGGACCCTTTGAGAGAGATAGTTAGTGAACCATGTCAAAGACCTCTCACAGACACCAATACTCGTTAGGCGGCCCACAAGGATGGAATGGTCTGATCAAAGGCTTTATCCAAATCAATAGATATAGAAGCACAACATTACTTTGTGTGAAGGGCCACGGTAACATAATTTAAGACTTTTAGGGTTGCAGTGAAACATCCAAAACTAGAACAGAAACCAGATTGTATATCAGAGAGGATACTGTTAACATCAAGAAAGTTTTTCCAGCACCTTTGAAACACAAAGCAAGATGGAAATTGGCCTATAACAGTTAGGATCAGCTTGATCTCCCCCATTAAATAAAGGACCTGTAGCTGCCTTCCAAGCGTTTGGATTTTCTGAAGAGTGAAATGATAAGTTAAAAAGATGAGGCTCTGCGATAATAGGGGCTGCTACCTCAAGGAAGAAAGGATCTAGGCCATCTGACCCAGATGTTTTTAGGGTCCAATTTACAGATTAAGTAACATGTTTATAAGTACAAGGAGGAGCTCTCCTCTCAAATGAAATTATGAAAAGAACTAAGGATGTGAGTTGGAGAAGCCTTTTTGTATCTTCAAACAGACAATAGGTTGCAGTGGCTACATCTCATTAACATACAGTTGTGCCAATAGATTTACCACATGCATAATTAACATAGACCTGAGTGTATTACTGTTGCTGTTGTGTTTGATGTGTTGATTGGCGCTGGTCAGCATTGTTCAGGCAGCAGATGTTTATCAAAGACATTGTTTCAAGTCCTTAACCAAATGCCTCTTCCCCAAAATGCACAACCTTTATACTGTTTTAGCTGATCCTAAAGACAGTAGCTGATTAAAATAACTCAATGACAATAGCTGTATGCAATCCAAGAAACTAGTCATTAAAGTAACCCCCAGAAAGGAGTAAATACAAACTAATGATTGCTTTACAGACCAAATGGAATTAATATGAAACCATCAACAATATAAAGAAATAATAAAAGTACATTTTCCCACCACAAGAGCCCGAGTTAGTAATTTCTTCAGCAAAGTGTTATCAGGTGCTTGAGATGTCATATTTTTTGTATTGTTTACTTAATCCATTGGATGTATATACTACCTTTTTCTTAATTAGCAATAGATGCTGTAGAGACACCCGAGACAGGCTGAACCCACCAGTGCAGTACAGCTGTAGTGTTGTTACACTCATTGTGCGTCCTATGCCAATGTGATCACATTTTTACACTAGGTGGCGATCACATGCTTTTAGTGTTTCAGAAAGCCAGCTGAAACTGTAACCCTTGGGTATAGTTTACCAAGAAGCTGGGTCACACTTGGCCTTACTGAATAAATGTGCGGTTTAACTTTTTTTCAATGTTTGAAAGCAGTATGAAGCTATATGCATATCAACTTTAATATTCCGGTAATTCTATTAAAAAGGTGTGTATATGTTCCAGTTATAGAAAAGAATGACATAAAATGAGCCAAAACTGCACTTTGTTCAAAGAAGTATTGACACATTTAGACACCGTATAGTATTGTGCATCTATTGATTTCATTGGAATATATGCATGTTTTCATAACTTACTTATGTACTATTGCCTATTGGAGGCGTTGATAGATTCACTATCTACAAAAACTGTGACGTAAGTAACGCAAGCCTCGGGCGAACGTCTACCTGCCTGAATTCCTCAGCACAGCCGCCAATCACGGACGGCCGAGATAAAAATAACCCGGCGTTTTGTGTTGTTCTCCTCAGACTTTGGCCCTACGTCCTCAAACCTGAACTTTGACTCTCTAACGACTTCACTACTCCATGTTGCCGAGATGGCCATGCCTATGTCAGGAGGCTTTTGTTTGCCGCAGGAAAATCTCAATATGTGTCCCGACAGTACGATAAATAAAGAATACATAAATGAATGGATATGGGAAAATATTGCCGAGCTTGCACTACAACGCAAACGCATCCATTTCATTAGGGTTCCGGCTACCACACTGTACACCTCCAAACTAACTTTAAGTCAAACGTAAAACGTGCACTACACTCACAGAGCACACACACATACACGGAGGCAGAAACACCCCACAGACCTCTAGTGTAAGAGCTGACGGTGCACCCCGGGGAGCTTTATGAACGTCTCAAGTTGTCCAGTGGGGTACAGTGATTCTAACTCTGCTTCGTTCGCGGGAGTTCCGTCATGTAATTCGCCGCACCTTGGCCGAGGTCTCCCTCCCCCCCCGTCCCTCCTCCGCTTGCCTTTGGCAGTGTGTGCGGGGGTGTTTGACCAAAAAAAAAAAAAAAAAAAAACTGCTATCAGATGTCTGTGACAGGCAGGCTTGCCTCTTCTCTCGGCGTCCGTGCGTCAGGAGCGGCCGTGGGTCCGCCTCTTCCGAGCGCTGCGGTGCGGGCGGTGGACTCGGCGGTGCAGGGTCGGGCAACACGCTTACACACACGCACAGATGCGCTCTTTTGCTTAAGCCGACAGGAAACCGTACCTGCGCAACCTGATCCAAACTGACCAGGGACGAGGGGAGCCGCTGGGACCTCAGCCAGAGCCCACAAGCCCGTAGAAAAAGAAAGAAAAACGAGCCTTGCTTTGATTGCGCACCGAGAGGGGGAGCACGATGTGCCTGTGACAGCCCCCCAGTACTTCCCAAACTCGGCATTGTGATCGCAGGTTTCCAGACCTCACCCGGAGCGCGTAGATATGGCCAGTGGACAATAAAGCACACGGTGCAAGATGTAGACCTCGGTGTGGGAGTGCATTGCCATTGTGAGACCATGCGTGTTGTGTTCACCCGTTCCCCGAAGTGGACATGTCTTCCCAGAGCGCTGCATGGACCGTGCGTACATTGCAGAGCACTGACTACTGATGTGCACGACACAGTCTCGGAGATCAGCGGGTCTGCACCTTGACGCGAATGGTTGAGAACGAAAGAAAAAGAAACAGAAGAAGAAAAGAACCGAATTGAAGTTCTTTCACAGAGTAGCAGACATCCGACCTGCAGGTCCCGACGTCAGTATCGACCATATCCACTTTCAGTTTGGGGTTTTCCATCTTCTGCGGTCCTCTACAGCGTGGATATTGATGGAGCTGGAAAATATAGTGGCCAACACGGTACTTCTGAAGGCGAGAGAAGGTAAGACGTGTGTGTTTTATTTCGCTAGTGAAGTCAATAGACAGACGGGCGCATCTGTCAGGTGGTCTTGATACAATAAATGCGGTCAGGATGTGTCTTTATCTGCGTGGTGAAGTCTAGATCAACCGGTTCCTGGTTGGATTCCTAGGGGTGATTTGGTATCTGGTGATGTAACCAGCGCGGCGATGCGCTCTTGGGGGGTCGGGTCAGCCCAGAGGTCGCGCTCGTGTAGCGCACATTTCCGCTGTTCTGCGCCGGTCTGCGCGGCTCCGCCAACGGGGGCGCCGGGATTGTGCAGATCTGCGCACAAGTGCGGAAATCTGCGCGACACCAACGCGACCCGAGAGTTGTATCGATTATGTCGTGTTGGATAAAAAGTGACTTCTGTGGCTTCCCGGAGCTGTCAACCCTTGTCACTGCTTGACTTAAGTCGATCTGCAGTGGAAAACAAATCTGACACTCACATCCGTTTCAGGAATACAGTTTAGCCAGATGTGGTGGGTAGCCTAGCTGGGAACTTCATGCGCTTTTTTTAATTTGATGTATTTCTTGTTTGTCGTTTCTCTGTGGTGACTGAGATGTGTTCTGCACACCACAAGACACACTTAGATCCATTGCACCTGTATGTGGGATTTACTTTTATTATTTTGGTCGCTGGTTTGCCACACCAAAAGGATTGAACAATTTTACTGTACAATATATTGGCTGAATTTAGAGTCGTGACCTGTCAAATCAAACTGGCTATGACTTTCTATTTAGTTACAAAAAAATAAGGGTGTCTACCGTTTAGACGGCACAAATATGCAAAACTTAAAACCAAAATGATGTACAGTGGGGGAAAAAAGTATTTGATCCCCTGCTGATTTTGTACGTTTGCCCACTGACAAAGAAATGATCAGTCTATAATTTTAATGGTAGATGTATTTTAACAGTGAGAGAAAAATGCATTTCAAAAAAGTTATAAATTGATTTGCATGTTAATGAGGGAAATAAGTATTCGACCCCTTCGACTTAGTACTTGGTGGCAAAACCCTTGTTGGCAATCACAGAGGTCAGACGTTTCTTGTAGTTGGCCACCAGGTTTGCACACATCTCAGGAGGGATTTTGTCCCACTCCTCTTTGCAGATCCTCTCCAAGTCATTAAGGTTTCGAGGCTGACGTTTGGCAACTCGAACCTTCAGCTCCCTCCACAGATTTTCTATGGGATTAAGGTCTGGAGACTGGCTAGGCCACTCCAGGACCTTAATGTGCTTCTTCTTGAGCCACTCCTTTGTTGCCTTGGCTGTGTGTTTTGGGTCATTGTCATGCTGGAATATCCATCCACGACCCATTTTCAATGCCCTGGCTGAGGGAAGGAGGTTCTCACCCAAGATTTGACGGTACATGGCCCCGTCCATCGTCCCTTTGATGCGGTGCAGTTGTCCTGTCAGAGAAACACCCCCAAAGCATAATGTTTCCACCTCCATGTTTGACGGTGGGGATGGTGTTCTTGGGGTCATTCCTCCTCCTCCAAACACGGCGAGTTGAGTTGATGCCAAAGAGCTCGATTTTGGTCTCATCTGACCTGAACAATTTCACCCAGTTCTCCTCTGAATCATTCAGATGTTGGCAAACTTCAGACGGGCCTGTACATGTGCTTTCTTGAGCAGGGGGGCCTTGTGGGCGCTGCAGGATTTCAGTCCTTCATGGCGTAGTGTGTTACCAATTGTTTTCTTGGTGACTATGGTCCCAGCTGCCTTGAGATCATTAACAAGATCCTCCCTTGTAGTTCTGGGCTGATTCCTCACCGTTCTCATGATCATTGAAACTCCACGAGGTGAGATCTTGCATGGAGCCCCAGACTGAGGGAGACTGACAGTTATTTTGGGTTTTGGGTTTATTTGTGAATAATCGCACCAACTGTTGTCACCTTCTCACCAAGCTGCTTGGCGATGGTCTTGTAGCCCATTCCAGCCTTGTGTAGGTCTACAATCTTGTCCCTGACAACCTTGGACAGCTCTTTGGTCTTGGCCATGGTGGAGAGTTTGGAATCTGATTGATTGATTGTTTCTGTGGACAGGTGTCTTTTATACAGGTAACGAGCTGAGATTAGGAGCTCTCCCTTTAAGAGAGTCTCAGCTCGTTACCTGTATAAAAGACACCTGGGAGCCAGAAATCTTGCTGATTGATAGGGGATCAAATACTTATTTCCATCATTAACATGCAAATCAATGTATAACTTTTTTGAAATGCGTTTTTCTGGATTTTTTTGTTGTTATTCTGTCTCTCACTGTTAAAATACACCTACCATTACAATTATAGACTGATCATTTATTTTTCAGTGGGCAAACAAACAAAATCAGCAGGGGATCAAATACTTTTTTTCCTCACTGTAGGCCTATTCAGTAAGTATCCAACAGTGTGTGTACTATATGCTGTACTCAAAGTCGTATAACACATAATATTAATATACTGTATGTGTGTATGAATTCGCAAACACATGCATAGTTCTTTATGGGGGATATGAATTGTTATTCCAGGATGAAGGACTGACTCTGATAATGCTGCCATGGCTGTCTCGCTTGCTGTGGTAGGAGAGGTGTGACCAGATAGTGACATTTTTGTTGGTGTTACACCCAAAGCAAACATACTGGCATTGCTGTGCAGACGTCTACGGCCTTTATTTTATGTCGAGGACGTTTTCACTTCGCCAAATCTTGACGTTATGTAATAAGGTAACACACTATCACTTAGCCACTCAAGTGTGTGTCACACTCAATAAACGAATACCTGAACCAAACAGACAAGCCCATAGTTCCCTTTCATTGACACCTGGGCTGTGTTCAGAAAACCCATGGATTTGTAAGAGAAACCTAACAGTAACACAACTGTTGGACACAGCACTGAGATGTGGCCAGCTTTGGTTTTTCTTTCTGTTCTGAATGTGGTGTTCACCGCAAAGCAGGTGAAGGCTTAATATTGACTGTAGGGAACCCAGAGGCTATTTCATCTAAGGGAATTACTTCTTTCAGGAAGGTCTGGCGTGACAGTGAGTGTGCTGACTAATTAATTATTTTAATAATTGAATGTATAACCCTTTGCCTCAGGCCTCATCACGTATATCGCTGGAACCACAGGAGCCATTTTGGTTTATACCTTCCATATATACATAGATAAGCAGAAGCAGAAATAGCGGAACGTGGGACTGGCATCAGTCTACCTTTTTACCCAGAACCGGTAGGCACAGTTCTACTTCAGATACAGGGCTGAGAGTTATACATGAGGAATGTTGATGGGAAGGACAGTGTTTATTCATGTTTGTTTATTCTGTGCAATTTGTTTTTATTTTGTTTGTTCTTGTTTTGTTTTGTTTTGTTTCGACCAGAAGTTGTGCTGCTGGGCACGCATCCTAATTCCAAGACTGCTCTGAGATGGAGACAACAGGAAAGCACAGTTTATACTCAACACAGTCTGTTTACAGTGAAGCCTTGCACTTCCGAAATCACTGAAATGAAGCAAAACCAAACCAACTGCAAATTACACAAAATGTATAAAAAATTAGAATGGGCCATCACATTCCTAGTTCCAGCATCTTGTCTCTTTCACGTTGTTGCAAACTAAAAGTTCCCCCTCTCGGTCAGTCTAGACTGTATTAAAAACCTTTAGGATTTCAGAAAACACCCCCTCTGAAATCCTTGTGAACCTCCAAGCAGTAGCTAGAAGAATAAAAGCAAAGGTTTCTAGATAGGTAATAGAAAATGAACAGCAGGCGCTCTGTTCTTCATATGCAACTATAATATAAAAACAAAGGTTCACAGTGTATTTAACACTGTAACACATTAGAGCACTGGTGTAATACAAACCCATTGCCTCCACAGCACTTGTAGTGCAGTGACAGATGTGGCATATGATTTGTACTCCGCACCAGTCTAGCTCAGTCCTGAGATGTTATATGCGGTGGAGGTCAGACTCTAACCAGGCCACTGTCCAGCTTTGTGGCTGTGTGTGACTTATCATAATTCAGGATTATGGACTTTCACCCCATCAATGCGGAAGTCCAGTCTAGCCTGGTTATATATAGCATCCTTTTCAACAGTGGCAAGATAGGAAGTTGGACACAGTGATATTTAAAGCTTGCTTTTTGTATCGGAATAACATTGTAAAGTTGCAGAAAGTGGATATTTGATATAACTTTGAACATAATTCATAATTCAAGTTACCTGACTGAGGATTGTACCCAATTTACTGTTTCTGCTTTTTATGACCATGCTGGTGGTGTGTCAAAGAGGTAGAAAAAGCTTCTGCCCACAGGAAGTCCTATTATGATCCCCTCCTATTCCTTTCATCTATCATTCAGAACCCTGCGCATCCGTACATCAGTTGTGTAAATGGATTACAGTATTTGTCTCCACTGAAAATGTTGCATTCTTCTACAGTGAAACCCTATTCAAAAACACCCCCTGTCAAAACACACTGATGTGCAGACACAAAACATTTTGCAGAATGAAAGCAAAAATACACTGGGAATTCCTAGGTTTGTCCAGAAACTGTAGTATGACATTAGTACTAGTGTTTGAGCAAAGACATAGGGGCAGGGAAGAGATGGGTGTGGAAAAATCCATTTCATGTACACTGAAAAGCAAAGAAAGAACTGGTACTGTAGTAAAAGTCAATGGGTATTTTGAAACCATCTGAAAAAGAAATTAAGTTTACGCCTGGTGAGCAACTGTGGGCTGAAATGATTGTGTTGGAGAACAATAAACTATTCATGGGCACAGTTGCCATTTTTATATCAGAGTAGATTGTTCTTGGCCTTTAGTTTGTATTATGATTTGTCTTTTAATGGCACCAATGGGAAACATGCCCTGAAGCTGACCTGTGTGTGACTGATTCCAATTTGTATCTGCAAGTTCCTGGCTTGTTAACTGCAGACTGATAGAGTGAAGAATGTATTTTTACTTCTCCATTTTAGGCTTATGATCCTACCCTACCTCTTGACTTTTAACCCTTTGAATACATACATTTCTTAGATATGGACTAAATTGATACCTTGAGTCATCTGCCAAATCGCCCAATTCCTATTCCAGAACTACTACTACTACTTTTTGTTTGACAGTTGTTGTTTTGTTTCCTTCTCCCGAATGCAAACAAGTACAGCTTTTGTAAGCCTTTGCCATTGATGGCTGCATAGGATATTTGGCTTGGCCCAGGCCTCCGTAAGAATGGAATCTTCACACAAAGAATGATGTATATTTTGTGCATTCTGGGTACTTTCCATCTTTTCCCATCCCAGTGCCAGTGTCCAGAGTCCAGCTGTTTAAGGCTGTATTATGCTTCAGAGGGACATAGCCTTGGAAGAAACTGGATATTTTCTATGTAAAGGACATCAGAGGTTTTTTGGATTCTGATTTGGAGCAACACACAGGTGATACTATTGGATGTGTCACTGAGTCCTAGGTTACTCTCAGAACAGTTGCTGGCATAAGTGTGAAATGTTAATAAAACTAAATGACAAAAAGTTAATACATTCACATTGCAAGGTTTCCGGAGGCTTTGTTTATGTTGGTTAATATTTATTGTCACACAGTAAAGAATGAGAAGAGAGTTTTTTTGTTGTTTGTTTTTGGCCTGTCCCAGTTTTTCCATGCTGAATAAATTTGTCAGGCCCCCTCAATATATTTTTAGGAACAAGCTCTTTGATCTTGGCTGTGTGTTAATAGAGATATAATAAGAGATCTGCATTTGAAATTGACATTGAACGGCTTCCGTGTACATGCGTTTGATGTTTCAATACATTATGCAAGCCTTTTCATTTGCGGGAAATCAGTGTGCGGCACCGCAGGCGATGTGAGGAAAGACCCAGGGCCTCTCCTGTGTCCCAGCTAATATTTGTCTTCAGAAATTTGAGGTTGAATCGGCATGCTCACATTTCCAGTAATGGGGAGAGAAACTGGCAGTGGATGTAACCATAAAAAAAAAAAAAAATGACAATACAAAAAGAAAAACAGGCTTATTACATAGTTAAAGCAATGACACTGACACTGGCTCCACCTATGCTAAATCACCATCTGTTTAAAAGCATATCAGCCTATTATAGATATATATATACTCTATATATTCACCAGACAAGTAGATAGCAATGGTCTTATCTGTCCACAACCAGCTGCAATTAAAGTAGAGAATATTGTTCAAAGTTTTGAATCACAGAAGTGCTGCCGCTACATATAAAGATAAGTGCTCGGTTAAAGGAAGCCAACAAATCTTCATATCGATTTACATCCTCGTTCGCCAAGTATACAGGATAGCAGAGCTTGGCCACAGTGTACAAAGGAAGGAAATACAAAGTAGCTGACTTTTTTTTTTCTTTACCACCAGGTAAGTGTCTTCCAAGATGAGATGATTATAAAAAGGTTTTGTCGTCAATCTCTCTGTTTATTTATTCAACTCATTTAAGGGGCTCACACCCATTCCCCTTCAAAAGTGCAATTATAACATAGACTTGAAATGTTTTGTGTTGCCTAGTGGTCTAACCTGAAGCATAAATTGCAACAAAATGCACCAAGTTAGTAAGTGACGCAAAATACAGCACAAGATACAATAATTGCACAATAACAGGACAGCACGACTGAATAGTGAGACACATAGTGAGGTCAGAGTTCACTGTGATGTTTTTGACTCAACTTACTAATGTGGTTGTATACTAATAGCTTCAACCATCCAATTGGCTTTCACACTGTGCCATGCTGGGAAAAGGGCCCAGCTCTGAGTATACACTGACTTATAGCTTGATTTTGAAAATGGGCAAAATAAGAAGCTGGCTGTAAATGTGAAGTAATTCCTGCAACCTGATTCAGACCACTTCATAAACCTCTTTCAAAGGGTCTATATAAAATATATCGATCTTCAGCAGCTTTTAAAAAATAATGCCGACGTGATTCTGTTACATAAATCGGGCATCTGTTTTGACTTGGAAGTTGTGTCATTTTCCAAGAAACGTGGCAATTGCGTGGCCAAGACCCGAATTGAACTAGCTCTGGAAAATAACCTCACATTCCCTGATCCGGGTTGTGAGGTTTCCATGCTTAAGGACGCTGTTTTGATACATTGTTTGAAGTGTGTATTTCATCACTGGTAACCTTGTTGCGAAAGTGTCGCAGCCCTATCCACAGAAATGTCTGCTACTGTTTTGTCTACACCCAAATCTCCTTGCAGTACTGGCCTTAGGGATATCCTTGACTGCGGTCCATATCGCAAATACTTGAGCTTTTCCATATCAGAGAACTACAGTAACGGCACTTTTGCTGGTTTTGCTGATACAGCAGTTCTGAGAAAGGAGTGCTAAGAATGCCCCCCCACATGTCTGTATATCAGCTACAAACCAGTGCTCAATGGACTTGCAACTATACCCATGCAGACGTTATATCAGTTATATTTTTAAATATGTTATGTAGGTGTGTGATTGTATTGGCAGACTGCTGCTGTAGTTCAACCCAGATGAAATGCACATAAAAGGGAAAGGAAAGTTCAGTTTTTGGTCATTTTATGGTATCTGAAGCAGTGACCACTAAGGAAAATCCAGACTATAAATACAGGAACTCTGGCTGCATTTACTGGATTATGCTCCCTTTCGTTTCGGTAAATCCCACGAAGGAAAACCAAGTCTGAGTGGTTTACTATTGTATTTTTGCAGAGGTATTCTAAAATAAAGTTGTTGTTGTTTTTTGTAACTTCACAGTACGAATATACTTACAATAAGGTGTTGTAGTGGAGTAATAAGAGAACACTTTACACTGTAACTTTAACCGTCGATGCTGTGCATTTCTGTCAAGAGCTTGAAGGTGCCCTACAGATACAAATGAATGCTCTATTGTCGACGCCTTTGTGCATTACATTATTTAAATAACCAGCTGATTTACGTTGTAAAGCAAGTCTGAGCAGAACTCTGGACCTGATTATATTGTATCTAGGCAAATCAGTAACTGAGGTGTTTCTGGTAAATACTGCCCCAGGAAAGATTGCCCCAGAAGGCAAATACTAAGAGTATTTCCTGATCATATACAGATATAGACAACCTACATTTTCATCAAGGTTTACCATGACCTCCCACAGAATTCCACCATTTCCAATGTAAAGTCACTGACCATTTTGATTGACCTCAATCTGTTTGTTCACGACCATTACAGCTACACGTCATCCTCTTTCGTCAGGCTTCTCCTTGTAGTGAAGAAACCTCCCAAAGAATTTAAAACATGTCTGTGTTTCTGCGGTGACGGAACATGTAATCAAAGCCCAGGTTTTAGGCCTCTTGTCTGGATTCCTATATCGAGTTTTATTGCTTATTATGCCGCAAGGGTGAAGTTTTAATTGCTTTTATTTTACACCTTTAATTTCCAATATGTTTTTTTTCAGCACATAAACAGACACACCGACACAAAGACTGGAGTGTGCCTTTTTTTTGTAGGCGCTTCTCATGAAGTTTTTGTACGATGACATAATGCTGTAGGTTTTTATGGGGTGACAAATGTAGGGTATTACAAGACGAAATAGTATATTCGAAGTCGCCTGGTTTTTATTTGCTTGCTTAGATACGGTGGAAAATATTGTTTTTTGGATGACACCAAGGAAGGTAGAGTAGAGGCTGTGAGTTGGGAAGATAAACGCCGGGGCTCATAGGGGACAGCCACTGCTACTGCAAACAAGTGGCTTGCGTTCTCTCCTCTCAACACTGTTTTCTTCAGAGCTGCTTTTCTCTGTTTCACTTTAAACACTTTGCATGAGGTAATTGCTTGGAAATGCATTCCAGATGTATTTATTATCTGATCTAAGTTCTTCCTTTGTTAAAACACTGTATAAGTAAATGGAAATTGTATAGGCCTATATGTATAACTGGATTATTACCCCTTGAAAAAATCAGTGTTTTTGTTTAAATATATAAAGGTAACATAGACAACAAAAATATAACTGAAACCAAGTGTATTACAGTGCAGACTTGGTTATCAGTGCATTTGTTTCTGTTCAGCCCCCTTATCTTCAAGGAGAGACCTAATCACACCTCTGTTCATGACCTTATTGAAGGAGATGTAGATGTTTTGACGTGGTTGAAAAGATTCACTCGTTCCTGATTTTACTGAGATGAAAGGAGGGTGGCTGGATGGAGGAGGGGGGTGCGATTTTAATAAAAGTGCTTGAAGAGCATTTTCAAATGCATTTGAACCAGTGTCTGTTATAAAACTCGGGAACTCCTAAAATGTAATCCTTATATTATACCTTATGTATTTAAAGATCTTTCTTGGTGTACGGTCATCAGGACACTTTGAGACCGGATGGAATATTAAAGTTACCTTTGAAGGAAAAGACGTTAACAATTATAACAGGCATTGGTCTTGCCAAACTGAACACCACACAAGAACACACAGGGCCTCCGTCAACTTCCAATTAAATCCAGAGGGCAGGACCACACAGCAATGCACCGCAAAAAGACTAGGAAGTGACACCAGCACTGACTGTACAAGGCAGGTCTAAGACACAAGGATTTGTGCCTGTGTGGGGAAAAAAAACCCAAACAACAACAACAAATATAAACGGACAAAAATTATTCTGCATGACATCTCTGGGACCTCTTCCAAAAAGTGCTTGTGCCTTTTCATGTTTTTTGTGATAGTTATTCCAATGAAAAGCACTGTCTTTAAAAAAACCTCTAAAATAAAATCCATGAAAAAAATGCCACACAATGCCTCTTCCCTTTTTGACACAATTCTTCAAGCAGAGACAGAGCAGGATGCTTTTTTTTTTGTGTGGAAAAAGTACACAAACCTTAGTGATAGCCTTTCCTAGAGCTGAGCAATTTGCATTATAAAAATATTTTCTGTAAAGCGCCCAGAGAACTTTTTTTTTAGCCTGTAATGTCATCCTTGCACTTGGTTGACTATTGAATCCCATGAGCAATGATGTATTTATGGTCTACTGTATTAGCAAAACTAATGGCAAAACCTCTCTCCAGGGATCATATGGATGTTCAAGTTTGGTTTTTGGGAATGGCCCATTGATCTATACTCTGGAAAAACTAATCTAGGACCACGATAACGTCACAAATGCTGTTGAGTGTAAAACTGGTTCAAGGAGCTGGAATGTTGCTGGAAACATTGAATTACCCCTGGGGTGAACTGGAACCCCTCTCCATCTCTCTATTCTGTATCTCTGTGACAATCATTTCAGCAAGGGGCAACACCCTATTACAAATACTATGTTTCAAAGTTGTATTTAGGGTTATGACGAAGTTCGAATCCGCGTTCGCACATGTTTAGCAAATCTGAAATCCGTCGAATACTAAACCAAACGAATTCGAATTCGAATTTGTAGCAAAATAGTTCTGTCTACTATTGCAACACGCACATGCATGAAGTCAGTCTGCTCATTCACTCAGTCCGGTCCAGATGTGATTTTACAGAGAGAAGGGATGTTGTGATTGTTACAGATAGGGCTGTAATGCTGTCGGAGCGCCGCCTGTGACACTGGGTGTAGAGGAGCCGGGCGGTTCTCAATTCTAAATATTTGCAATTATTAATACATGTATTTAAAGCATTTCCTTGCGCGGTGTATCTGTATGAAATAATATGATGAGAATAAGTAATAAAGCCTGATTATTAACGTAACAATTAATATAAAAACAGTGCGTGCAACACTATACCACTGGAGGTGACTACATATTTTGGTATATAATTCTCTATACTTCAACGAAAGGAAAGCGCGTTGTTGTGAAAAATGAACCAGTATCGACTACCTGCTTGCAAGATAGGCTGAAGTGTATCTTTCTGTACCAGCCTACAAAGTGAATGTATTTTCAGTGTTGGTGGCATCTATGGCGGAGTTGACGTGGGTGTTTTATCCCACTCACGCATCAGCTCTAGTCTAGTGCGGCTCTCGGCCGGGTTTTGCAGGAAAATGCCAGAAAGGCTGGTTTACACCCGTGAGAATAACTTACACACTTCATCCCGGAGTCCATGGCTGTCTTGTGCCAGCGTGCTCACATTACCGGTACCGGTACCTGTGCCCTGCGGCTTTAATACTTTCTATTAGTGTTTTAAAGGTAGGATTACAACACGATGTAAAGTATCTAACAGTGCACAAACAGACCCGCAAGATAGAAAACATAATGATAATCGAAAAATCATTAACAACACATGTTAATAATAATGTGCAAATTAATATAAAATACGACGTTGCTAACAATGAAACGTCCATCGGTAACTTACTTTACCTTTAAATCCTGCACTTCTATAATGTGGTCATTTAAGCATATATAAGATTAATACTGTTTATATTTGCAATAGGCGTGCTTTTCCGTTTTTCCTCAGTTTTACATCATTTACTCGAGTATTTGGGTGTGACTGGACGTTTTTTCATGACCACATAACTGATGCCAATTGTGCCGCTCATCATCACTTCACCGTTCAACCCCTGCATGTCAGCCCCCTGTGAGGCTCAGAGCTGCTTGTGCTTTTCAAATGTACTGTAACTACGTGTGTGTGAGTCGTAAAGGGACTAGTAATAGTAGTATTAGATACATGTTAAGAACATAAGAAACCATGTTGAAAGGTAACTTTTGCATGTGAACATTTAATTCAAAATGTCTGAAGACACTGATGCAGTTGTTCATTTGAACAGTGAAATAGTAGTAATAAAAGTACGCTATTACATTAACTTTTAGGACTATGAGCTGATGTTTTTTCAGCTGTATTTCACATTTACAGCATTTAAATAAAATGTGTTGTATATATAAAATAAAAATTGTAGCAAACTGATTTTACAGGAATACTGGCAAATACAAAATGCCTCTGAACCTACAACTAAATATTTTATGTCCGCATCCGTATTCGAATCCGCATCCGAATTTAATGCTTTAAAATCTGCATTCGACGGATGCAGATTTCTGTCAGCTCCGTCACATTCCTAGTTGTATTTTGTGTTTTGTCCCAGTACTGTTGGTAACTAATATGGTAATAACATGACATCACAAATATGCAACAGATTGCTGTAGAATGTAAAGGTGCTGCTGTCCATGTAAATAGTATCAAATGTTTTGTTTTGTGTTTAGAAATCAATTGATACCTTGTAGATGATTTCAGCATGGAGGAAACATGGCTCAGAAACTTACTGAATATGTAATTTTTTTTTTTCCTCTTCCTCCTTAGTCTGTTCCTCATGTGCTCCACACTCCAATCGTGAGCACTCAGGCCTTGTGTCATATTTATAAATTAGCACAAGGGCAAGGGCAAATATTTGGTCAAGATTAAGTGTGCACAGCTCTGAAGATAAACTTATTTACACATGAGAGCAGCTACATGCAATATGAATTTTGTAAAAAAAAAAATAATGTCAATAACATGGAGGGAGGTCTTGGGACAACAAACAAAATACAAAATGTAAAAGCTGGTCAAGATGTATTTAGTCGCCTTACCATTGGTCATCATGGCTGCTGTGATCCTTTTGACAGTTGACGAGAGGAATTCTGGGACATTGCCCATTAACACGTCATTTCTAGTGCAGCCTGAGAGGCGGCTGTTCTGCGTCCTCTTTCTCGTTTGCCATTGCAGCTTATCCCAGAGGTGTTCTGTCTACAGGATTGGGCTTGGGACTCTGCAGTCTGGGAGAATTTGCATTATTGCCTTATTGTTCTATTCTATTATAAAAATAGAAAATCACATTCTCAGATCTGTCTGCATTCGCTAGATTCGCACCTTCACACTTTTGCTCTCAAGAAGAAATTAGAACACATTTTCTTTTGACCATCACCATGAAATATATGATAAAATATTACTGAAAGCAATGGCCTGTTTGAACAAGAGCCTTTTGTATTCCTGTAACTTTCCAGTTTCAGCACCTCCTTAGTCTAAACATTAAATATATCCACTCTTAGCTTTGTGAAGCATTAGATGCACACAAGTGCAATACAAGTGTATTTATACATATTTTACTAATAAATCAGGCTTACTTACACAAGATAATTGCAGCGGGGGGGCCTTAAAAGAGTTATGTCTGTTGTATCTGCTCTCTAATTTAATTTCTTCATTGCGATTTATTGTGGTGCTTCCTGCCAGGTCTGCACTTTGCCAACTTTTAAGCGGTACAATCTGAAAAAGCATCTCCAAGCTGAACAGAGCGATATTCACTGGGGAACAATTTAAGCTTGAGTAGATAATGCTGCATCGGTGGGCACAAGGAAGCTCTCATTCGCACCCCCTGCATTCCTTCTAATAATCGGAATGGATTTTTATAAATTTTTGCTATTTTTGATCATAATTCCTTCTTAAGCCTTGCTGTTCCTGTGGTATGTGAGCCCCAGCTGGCGGGGAGCGCTCAGAGATGTCTCGACTGCTATCTTGGTTGGCGTGGGGCAGGACTGGGGGTGTCATATTGCATACCTGTTCTTCCTCGCTAAAGGCTGCAAGTTGCCAGACTACCTAAGAGGAAATTTGCAAGTGGAAAACACGGCCAACAGTTTTAATGATTTGCCTGATCATAACTATAATTTTCCTTGAAGTATTATTGTGCAAAGTCAATGCTCTGCAACAGCCTCACCCGAATGAAAGTAACCACATCAAAGGCCGTCAGATGTCTGATTTTCTCAGGTTGCACTTAAATGGCTGATATGAAAGTATTTGTGTATGGTATTCAGCAGCAGAGAGTGAAATGCAATTAAATGGTTCCCCTGTACCACAGTAGGGGTAATAGAGGTAGATGTGTAGTATACGTACTACTTTGTGCCATGTAAGAAGCATGTAAAGAACATGTATTGAACTGTCGCCATGGATAAGGGCATCTGCCAAGAAATAAACAATGATAAGAATAACAGAAAAAATGAAAACCATGATAGTCTTTATAATGTCTGGGAAACAAGTTGTATACTGTAGCTCTCCTAAATTAGGTGTACAAATTATTTTAAAGTAGCGGTGCAAGTACTGTATTGTGTAGGTATACTACTATAACTGTAATAAACAAATAAATAATATATCCACATCAGAAGTTTGGCTTCAGGATTTTACCTATTATCAACCCAGTATAACATGATATATTAAGATTGCCCTCATGCCATTGTTTAGCCTAATCAATGTCAGAAAACCACAAAATTGTTTCTTCATGATTTGAGTTTGCTTTGGTGCATCTTCTGTGGTTTCTGCTGGTATTTTTGTGCAGGTGTACTGTAGACTCCGGACAAGAAGGGAGAGTATTTGCTTCGAGCAGTAGAGAACACAAGAAGGTGTCATCATGTTTACCATAAACAGAAAAAACCCTGGCGCACCCCCGTGGGCATGAAACATGAGAACTTAAAAAACACGTTTTTTCGTTTTGAAAACGGTTAACTCGACTGGCTGCAGCTGACATACTTAAATGCTTTTCATTTCCTGTGCGAAAACATGAAACAATAAAATCTACGTTGGGTTGAATTATTTCTTTACAACATAATAGAGGGTTTGGGGGTGGTTTGAAGAGGCAGCCCTACACAGAGAAACACAGTATGTTGGTGTTGTTTTTGTATGTTTGGGTTTTACTAAATTTTTTTAATTGTCTCACTCCCAGGGGGGACACGACCCGTGCTTAATTTTAAGTGAAAGATAAAATCAGGTCAATCAAACTCCCACCACACAAGACAACACATCATAACTTTGGAAGCAGGAAGATTTTAACAAGACAAATGTCTAACATTTTTGAGAACGGGCCAGATCATTTTATTATTCAGAGGAGCCTGTAGGGGTTAGTTTAGTGGAATAAGGGAAAGAATAATGTCATATCTGGCTGTCCGCCACATTCGAGTTCATCGTATCGGGGTTCATGCAGCGAGGCCAACGCAGCCTAAAGGGCAAACCTCTCGACTCTGGAGAGATCACATTCGCCCGTAAATTGCGACTGTCTTCAGGGATTGCGAATATTCACACGCGGGAGGCCCTGCTTCTCTGCTCTGGTTCTCACGGTGCCAGGACTTCAGCAGCACTAAAGCCGTCCCTTCGACAGAAAGAAGAGCAATTTGTACCGCTTTCTTGAAGGGGGCTAAAAGGTCTTTGGAGAGAGGAAATTTGAAACAGCTGGAAAGGAAACAGCAAGGGGTGGCTAAGGCCTAGTGGGGGGTTTAACTCCTTCCTGCTCACTTTGTTTTGATTTGACTTGATTTGTTTGTTTGTTTATGTTTTAGAGGTGATTCAGTGCAGCTGGTTTGGAAATCTAACATCTGAGAAAGAAAGAACAGTGGAGTATTCTGTAGGCCCAAAAATGAAAACAAAACAAACCTATATCCACCCGGTGAGCTTGTAATAGTATAAATAACTATTTAAATAGCACAGTAATGATTATTTGTTATTTGCTATATCAGTAGTGCTGCCAGATGTTTGTCATTGCCTTGTGTAGTACTTAAACACACAAAGAAACAGAACTGGTAACACAGTCACACTGACACCACTTAAAGTGAGTTAAAGTTCCCAAAACAGGTCGGACACCTTTTTCTAGATTATCATCAGAACCAGTCTGTCAGGACTATTTTTTGTTGACTCTGTTGATAAGCTATTTTTAAATCAGCTCTGCTAAAAATAAAATGCAGAAATTCCCATCGTTAACTGCCTTCTATGAAGGGTATGACAAAAGTCTTTCTTGTCATAAAGAAAAATATATATTAAAACGCTCTCCATACAATTATAGGATACACAGCCTACTAGATTGTTTTTCAGCAGTTGAACTGGACTCAGTGTTCTCAGTGCCCTCGGGTTTTATATAGGGGTGTGTGTGTGTGTGTGTGTGTGTATTTTACTTTCTCACCCCAGTGGCTTCAGTTAAAACTCCAGTATAATATCGAAGCTATTGTGTTGTATTTGGACCAGACAAATTAGCAATTTCCAGTTTTATTTTATATATATATATTGTTTGTGTGCTTTTCAGAGTTCAGTGGTTTTCTTTCCTTTGCTTTGGATCTTTTTTTGTTTGTTTTTACAGTGGCTCCATTAACTATTAAAACACCTGGTGTGTAAACACTTACTACCGTGTGTTTTAAAACAGAAGTACAATACAATACAAGCTTCGACTCCCTTGAAATAGAAGAGTAAAGTTGTGGATTTGGGACAAGGTTCCCTTTTCTCTTTAAGTCTTGGTGAAAAGACAGCAAGAGTGATGACGTGAGTATTCACTTTCTTATTGTCAAGCTGCAGGGTGATTTCTTATTCATCCAACCATTTCAGTTACTCAGTGAAAGCAATCACTACACGCCTCATTCCTATTGTTTACTATTTATACACGCACACCTTATTTGCTAACCAGTACCAGGACTTAGGGACACAGTCCTCAATGCCAACCATGTGCGATACGTCCTCTTGTGAAATGATGAATTTCCGCAGTGCTGCTTGAAAAGATTCTGTGCAGATTGAATTCACCTCTTTCTCAGTTCCAACGATATCAACACTGCAGCCCATGAGAAAATAAATACCGCTATTCTGTAAAAAAAACATCAAAAGAAACGAATGGGTCTAATGTTGCCCACCTAAATTCCTAACATCTATCTATAGTATTGTAAAATTTCAGTTTCGAGACTGCAACTCATATGCTTCAATGAGAAACACAAAAAACTACAACTATGTATTTGATGAAAGGTCTTCCCTCCTATAGTTTTGCTCTTCTTCGTCATCTCTGAAAAACATGCAGTTAAAACCCCAGCAGCACAGACCCCACTGCAAAATTGCATAGCAGCAACTGGGTTATATGTATGGATTTAATTAATTTGTTCAATTAGCGTCTCAGGAGAAGACCTCAGCTGGCTTTTGCAGGCAATCCAAAACTCGCTTTCAGCAGGCCAAACCTTTATTGCCATGGTACAAAGGAGGCAAAATTGAATTGTTTGTGCACGCTCATGCTCTTTGCCGGAAATAATAGCCCGGTAAGTGCAGCCAGAACAGAAGGAAACTGGCAGTCTTTGGAAGGAACAACAGTTTCAGCTAAGGCCTGGCTCCCTATTTCACTCTTTAAAGCACACAGCTCGTTCACCCGTGTTTCTTAATTCAGGAACGTTTTAAGATTGAAACTGATTAGAAAATTCCAAAGAATGTTAAAAACCGAAACAAACCCCAAGAAACAACAGCCTGGGGGCCAACGGTTCAGTAAATATGACAAATGTTAAATAATAAGGATGAGTAGATTATTTAGAGAGAATGGAGCTAGGCCATACAAAGCTTTATGAGGCAGTAGCTTTTAATACTTTTAAATGGATTGTAAACAATATTAAAATGGGGAAAGACAAACAGCTTTGGAATGAGGAAAGGAATACATTTATTCAACTCTCCTGTATCTCTATGATAAGCCTGCTGTTCCTCTGAGTGTTCAAAGATTCCCTTTGTTTTTTGTACACTGTGTTCACCTGGAGTTTGTGTGTGTGTGTGTTCTGATAATACCAAAATCATTTTGTAAGACATGGGGGAAGTTTGACTTGTGGACATCTTGTATAATTGCAAATGAACACTAGGCAAATAGTCACCAAGTAAACGCCAACCTCGAACTCGAACCATGTCTTTCAAATGCCCGTCCAGCTTTGCATACTGACGTCAGAGCCAGGGCCGGAGGATAAATGGACTACAATGCAAATTGTCGAAGAAGGGTGTCATTGTTCTCCTGAAATTATTCCAGATCAGATCGCGCAAAAAAGATAACTGTCTTTGTTCAGTGTCAAGGCTGCACACCTTTACCCACATGGAAAAAGTGTGGTAGCAACTGGGCAGAGTAACTACAGAACAGCTTTTATTTAACGTACGTCGTTCTTTTCAACGGCGCATTCAGGAATCGTGTCCAGTCCACCTGGCCCACGAGCCCAGATATTTTGTGTGTGTTTGAAGAACTGGCCATCGAGTAACAGAATTGCTCCCCTCACCGTAATGTTTCACTGGACACAGTGGTCAGTGATGAAACCCAGAGGTTTTAATGTGATGCAGGCAATTTAGGAGAGGTGGGTGTCTTTTTGTTAAGTTTTAGTTTTTATAAAATGCAGTTTAATATTTAAAATATGCAGAAATATATATGAGTAAGAGCTTTAGGTTTGCTGAGTGAGTAGAACATAGTCCATCTGAGAATGGGCAGCACTGATCCCAGAGACACTGAGGGGTGTATTTAAACCAGCGCTACTTGCTGACCCTTTTCCATATCTTAAGCGCAGTTTCAAACAGCCCTGCTGAAGGGCAACAATGGCCTAGCTTCACGCTCCGAGCCACTGGCCCAGGTTATAGAAAGTAACCCTGTCTTCTCAGTCCATATTGAGAGGATTCTATTCACCAAAAAAGTCCTAGATAACACCCCAGCATTATAGATTCTGATTCCTAATCTTGGCATGACTTATCTACTCGGTTTGAGGTGAGGAGAGTTTACTCCTTGTTCTCGGTAGAGTTAGAGATCAATGCAGGTACCCATGAATAGTGCTCTGTGAATACCTGATAGGAAATCAATCAATTCTGATGAAGTAAGGGACTGGTTTTATATCTGAACAGCACAGATCCAATACTGGTGTCACTCCCAGTTCTGCCCTGCAGCAGGTGTACTATTAAGTTGTACGGTGAGCAGGCCAGTGTGACGAATAGGAGAAGAAATGGACTGTGTATGTGGAGGACAGCCTTTGACCAGGACTGTGTACAGTATGATTGCTGCGTACGACTCCTAAAAGTATACTGGCTATACCCACAACCTGGGTTGGGGTTGAGTCTGCATTATTTCGGATCTCTGGGCATGGGACACCCACCTACACCTCGCCAAAGCTTGACACTGAATGGATCTTTTGTGTTTTTTTCTGACAGAAGTCTCTTTGAACATAATGACACAGGAAACACAGTAAGGTCACATCAGCTACTGGCATCTTGTAGTTTTGCAAAAGGCTGAGCTGGAATCAGTGCTTAAAAGGACCTTTCTTCTTGCAGCACTGAATGATTCAAGAGAAGTTAATGTTCTCTCCAGATGGAGGGTCTGAAAGGAGCCAATTTAAATCCAATTTATATACATGGTGAGATGTGTAGATCTACATGAGGACCAGAGAAAGGAAACTGTCCAAGGTGGGAAATTGGAATTAATTGACATTCAAAAATGTACTATGTGTTTAGTATTGCATGCAACTCAACAATTACTAATTCATTAGATGCTGTGTGTTGGCTGGCTTAATTCTTCTTCTTGAGCAGTTAGACGGTTGGTTTTTCAGGCTGGTTGAATGTAGGATGTGGGTTTTTTCTAGCTACCTCAAATGGTAGTTACATCCTGCAGACGTGAGCCATCGTATTGTTTCTGGAGTCTGATTGAGCCTGGGTTGACGACTGTAGCGCACGTTCATGGGACTGCCGTGCGAGCATGTTGTGTGGCTACACTGGCGCCTGCCGTATAAACGCTCTGACGTGCTTTCACAGATAAACGCTGACAGGTGGGGTTGACTGAAGTTGGTGAATGGCCCTCAAAACTGTCAGTGTTGCTTTTCCTGTATGAGTTTCCTAGCAGTTTGTAAAGTTATGTTCACAACATCAAATGCTCAACCTCAAAACCTGGGGATGCGATGCGGATATCATTTGAAGTTTTGTTTTGTTACTCCTTATTAAGTTGGGGCTTTTCGGAGCATGGCCGAATAATATGCACCACAGGGCTTTTCAGAATTCTTGTGGTTGAGACTTAGCCAAAACAGACATTTAGCAACTGTCCTGAAAGCAGAAACAAGTGCATAGAGGCTCTTGCTTCCAAGTGGTTTACCATATAATGAAGAATCGCGCTGCCTCTCAGTGCGATGGTTTTCATTCTCATGTGGTAAACTACAATCTAGCCACTGTCTCTCCGGGTAAAAATACACAAGAAGAATTTGTTTTGCAAATGCACAATGTATGGGATTTAAACAAATTTGCAAAGCAGTGTGGTTTCCAGATTCAAAGACGTGTTTCCTGCTGTAAAGGGAGCATAGCTTTTCAACCAAGGAGCTATCGGTGGAGTAGGTGATATTTATTACAGCATGAAGCGAACTTACACACACACCAATTTGTGTCAACAGCCTCTGTATCTGAGAGAGGATCTTGCTTGTAAAACCACTGCAAGAATCCTGCTGCCCCAGACAGGTGTATAGTTGTTGTGCATTTGCCTGACTAAATGCCAGACTCCCTGGGGTATTTACTTTTATATCCTGGCAGCCTTCCTTGAGGCTATTTTTAGCCAGTCACGATAGTTCCTGGAAGATACCCTTATCGATGGAAGATTGACAGGCAATAACCCACCTCTCCAAACGGTAGCGCTGGACACACCTTAGCAACGAGCGTGGCCACTGCCATTCCCAGGCATTTTCTCACAGCAGAGCGAGTGAAGTGGATCCCGGGCATTCAGTGTTAAAACTCCTCCTTTCTCTTCCTTTCTTTCCTTCCTTCTTCCTTTCTCTATATTTGTTTATATTTTCTGTATCTGCATCAATGCTTTAGGGGTTCAATGTAGACAGTAGTGGTCTGTTCTGGAAGGGACAGGCAGCTCCTTTAAAAACACTATAGGGGTTTCATGGTCATGTTTTGGTTTGACCCTGGCATTTCACTGGGTGATGCACCTTTTTTAATCTGCTGCAAATGGTTCTGTGGGAAATTATAGTGGCTTGTTTGGCTTTCAATCGCAAGGTGTCTGTTGGGGGGAGCATTATATATATATATCTTGTATATCCTGTATAAAACATCCCCGTCTATTGTTAAACTTATTGTCACCACTTCCGGGACAGCGAGTAATAAGATGTGTTTTGTGGTTGACTGGGATCTACGCAGGCATAGGCAGAAATTGTGCCACAATCAATTCACACGCACTGAGCAAGGTGGAAATCTGGGTGTTGTTGGCCGGGTGGGGGGGGGGTAGTCATATACCATCGGGGGCCCCTATTGTTGTGTTTGACACAGGCGAAGTGGGGGCCCATCTCCGAAACACGAGATGTAGTGCAGCAGGTTTCATATGATGTAAGGACTAGGCTTTTCACTGCCCTAGCTGAAACTGATGTTTCCGTCACACTTCCTGTGGGAAGCTGACGTGATGACATTTTCTCACTTCAGGAGGATGAATCTGCCCCACACCACCCACCCATCGAAAAACACAAACACACTCATGCACACACACATATCTTGAACCACAGAAGCATGCACTACTGACTCCTCAATCAGAAAGATACCCAGGCCCATGAAGAAGAGTCCATTAAAGACTATGGGCAGCAAGCACTTGTTTATACAAAGTGTCTTTTCTGCCTTTATAAGATTATCATAATGAGCACCCTGAGAGAGAGAGAGAGAGAGAGAGAGAGAGAGAGAGAGAGAATCGATCAAGAAGAAGAAGATACTTTTGTTTTGTTTTTTTAAAAGGTTTTCCTTCAAAAGTTCCTTTATCTAGATGTTTAAGTGGGCTTTTGAGATTTGATTTGCCTCCGCACGTCAGTCAATACACCAGAGAGTGTATAGCAGGCGCCGGTGTTTCAGATCAGCCGGTGGCAGGGCAGCCCTGAGCTCGTCCATTACAGCAGCTCGGAGAGGAGGAGACGGCCGCCCACCGTGTAGTGCGTGTGCAGGATGCCAGCCTGTGAAACATCGTTTTTATTCCACACATTGCTGATGTCAGCGCTATAAACTACAGCATGAAACAAAGGGAGTAGTCTATATGACCCTCATGGAACAAATTACACTGGCTAGTTCCTTTGCATAAATCTTTTTTCTTTTTTGGTGTGTGTTTGCATTTACGACATCATGCATGCCTTTATTGCATTGCCACAGAGATCTGCATGTTATACATAAAGGCAGCAACAGGCCCTTGCCCAAATAAAAATCTATATTTAATAGTGCAGACGTAAGACTGACATCTATGCAAGGATTGTGCCGTACCCGGTTCAGAGTAAGTAATGCTTCTGCAAGTAATTACATAATGCCTTTTTATTTTTTGCCAGTTCACGCTGTTAAATAGGATCAGTGATGGCAAGCAGTTTGCGACGCCTGCACTTCTGTGACTAGAGTGGGAAGTTTTTTTTTTTTTTTTTTTTAAACCACAAGGAATCACTTTGAGGTGCATCTACTTGGCACTTTAATTTCCCAAATTAATAAATACAAATAATAATATTAGTTTAGAAAAAAACAGCATCCGATTTAGACGGGGGAACCAAATCCAGCCCAAAGCCATCTGTTACTGAAGAGGTCTCAGATTAGACAAGCTTTTGTGAAATTAGTTTCTCCTTCCCGGGCTTCATTAGGATCTGAAGCCTGGGGGATTGACTTGCTGGCGCGGCGTTTATTCCCTGGATACATTCCTACAGCAGTTTGTTAAAGCTCACGGCTGAATGTGCTGACATTGGCACCGCTCTCTGGGCGCTCCGAAACACGGCCCTCTCTCCGTGGAGCAGCCTGTTCCTTCACAGACTTTGCTCCTCACCTCCCTCTTTTCCTTTAACAGCAGAGGGAAGTGCTTTAGTACATGCATGCTGGGGTTTTGTTTGTATTTATTATTTAGTTTTGTTCTTGCCTGCCGGTCAAATCACTTTGAGGCAAAAACAGCTCATGCATCTACACCCCCCCCCCCCCCCATTTGATCTGGATCAGGTTCGAACATTCACCAGCTGAGTTCCAGAGTGCTGTTCTAGAGGTGTATTGGATTCAGAAAAAAAAGACAACCCGAAAGATGAGTGAGAACAGATATGAAGTAAACATGAGGACCACACTTTCTAAAATGGATATCATTAAGAGGCTACAAGGACATCTTGGTTGTATGTACACTAATCTGGAGGATATCTTTGCCTGCTGAAAATCAACAGAGCAACAGGGTGTAACAGTTTGGGCATCAGCTCCCAGACTTATCTGGCTCAGGGGTCAGTGTGTCTCAGAGCAAAGCCCAATGATAAAATAAGTCTGCGAGGGAAAGTGATAATGGGATTGCATGCTGCAGAAGTCTGAAAGGGCTACATCCAGCCACAACCTTGTAATTCTGTCTTCTACACAACTGTAGTGGAACACAACACACACACACACTTCATTTGATGCACTGTTATTCTGCGATTGCTGGAGTTAATAGATGTTTCTCATTCAACTATAGTTGCGTATCAACAACATTTTTTCAGAATTCAGCCGAAAGAAAATGCTAAAGGTTTATGAAGTAATAGTTTCAAAACATGAGTTTTGCAAATACAATAGTTTATTTTTTATTTTTCTCTGTCCTGTCTTATTTTGGTCCCATTTCCTTGTTAGTAGTCTGGCTTGCGAGAATTCATAACCAGTTTAGCATTCTTCTACTAAAAATACAGCGGGAGGGAAGGGAGGCTTAATTAATCATAAGCATATCACTTGGTGTTTGACTTAAAAAAATGATAAAAATAAATACCTCTAAAGCTCTATCATTTGCATTCCTTTTCAGACGCTTTACTGTTGTCAATGTGACGTAAATTTCTCAGCACTACTTCATATTGCACAGTCTCACGCACTTTTATTAGTTTCTAATGAAGTTACCCTCCCCAGCAGGACAGCTTGTAAGCTCTTAACTGGTATTGTGTTTGCCAGGAGCTTTTTGTGTACCTTGCCGTTTGTGTCCTAAATGTTTGAAAGCTGCTCAGGGCCTGCACAGGCTTTTGCTTTGGGAGGATCGTTCCCATGTCATCTCCCATGTCGACGGCCATTCAGGCCCTTCCACTTGAACACTGTTGCTCGTTCGCCTGATCGTGCCGGCACAGCTTATTTACCGAAAGGCTGTTTAAAGCCAAGGAGATGTGAAGGCCTCCGAAAATGATATTGTCCGCTTCAAGGCAAATGCCTGAGCTGTTGGTTTAGGAGAGGCTTTACTAAAGGGCCATTGCGCTGCTTTTTTTTTTGTTTTTTTTACTCTGTGCTAGAGGCCATTTGCTATGTGATCGGCTCTCTGTTGGTATTTTTGTCATGCAGCACCACTTGTGATAACAGTGCCTGTGGTCCAGGTGTCAGTGTGCAAATGCAGTGTGAAGTTACACTGGGAGGCCAGCTAATGACTCTCAATTACAGCTTCATTATTTCTCAGCATGGGGATGGTAGTTAATGTCTAACCCAGTGTCAGGGAAATGTGCCTGGGGAAGGAGGCCAGCATTTATTTCTTATTTTGAACACGCGGAAGAACTGCGGGCTGAGCGAGAGCATGGGACGTGAGCTCGTAACGGTGTTCCAGTGGTATGGAAATGTCATCACTGTATGGGTGGGGTTGACCGTTTCGAGAGTGCCGATTGGCTGGTGACAATGGGGCTGTGTTACTGTGGGGCGCAGCTCTTGTGTTACAGTCTCCAGTGATTTGGCAGCCAAAGTGGGCGGCCGTCCCACAATAATACGCCCCACCAATCCCCCCCTTATTGGTGCCTGAGGGCTGAGGGGCCAGGACTGCACAGCTGTGATTCCCGTTACTCGCTCGCCCCAGGGCTGCACATCCCCGTTCCCAGGAAGCATCCCCGAGCCCGTTCCTTATTTACTCTGGAAAGTAATTCTAGTTTAAACATAGCTATCACATGAATAAACAGTGCGTGCAAATTGCCTCTGACCCGGGCTATTGTTCCGGATTTGGCGGAGTGACAGTGCGGCATGGAGGCTGAGGGGAGGAAAGCAGTGAGAGAGAGTCCACAAGGAATCGTCACACACAGACACTCACTCTCTCTCTCACACACACATCCATACATATTCTTTAAAGTGGATTTGTTTTCCTAGCAAACCCATGATTTAAGTTCTCCCTAAAGAACTGCCATCTGGGCCTTTTGAACATTCCCCAACACGCCTGCATGATTCTCCAGAGATGCGCTGGACCTGTGGGCGCAGGCAGGGGTGGGGGGTGTGCCCAGAGTGAAGACGACATGCACACAGAAGACAACAGACCCTGCCCTAGGAATTTGCAAACAACAACCACAACCACTTGCCCGCTTTTAAGAATGTACTGTATCGGTAACAACGCAATAAATCATGGCAGAAAGCAAAGTGAAATCTCTGTAACACACAGACACGCAAACCATAGAACAACCTATTTATTCTCTGTGTAGCATTGAATCACTTCTACAAACAGCCAAAGACCAATTAAAAGTGACCCGCAGATTGACAGGCACTGGGAGGGCGGGGACTGAGGGGAGAGGAGGTCAAATTGGCCGCAATCTTATCAGCCCATAGGGAGTCGGTCTGGCCTAGCAAACCTCTAGGCTTCCAACAGCTGGTCTGCTGCCCTCCCCACCACCTCCGACCTTATCTTCTCAGCAAACCCAGCTCCTCAAGTCTTAAGATGGGATGCCCCCCTCCCCCCCAGCACTGGGACTTGTTAATAAAGGCAGTCTGTTATTAATTTGCAGTTGGGTGAGGCCTCAGTCAGGGAGTCTGGGGTTACAAACTTGCAAAGCAAAGCAAGGGGTTTCATGCCAGTCTGTTATTGATAAGAGGAAAAGTGTATTTAGGCAGCTCCTTTGTTAAAATCGAGAGGGGGAAGTTGTGTCGTCCTGGGGTGTTTGTTTTCATAGAACAGGTTGGCGTCATTTGCTGCCGATGCTCTGGAAAATGATCAGCTGATTTTCTTTGCCAAGAACAACAAAAGCTCACCTATACCCTCTACCTGTCTCGCCGCAGTCTCTCAGTGCGTTGCAGTCTGTGAATTATTGCACAGGACCCTGGTTTGAGATTGGCCCCAACACAGAAGTGACTTTTTCATGTGGGTGGAGCACTATCATTTCCTGGCTTTCAATGCAGCACGTTACATAGCACAACCAAGCAATCCTGCTGGGCGTCTTCTTTTGCCTGCATTGTCTAGAAGAGAACGGAGACACCTGGGTTCTTTTCTGAAGCCAGTCTATTAACCCTCCTGGCCATGTACATAGTTAATGCTGCTGTCGTAGATTTAAAAGTGCTGGGAGGAGTTTCACCTCCTTCTGTTCTCACTGCGGGGTACTGACCTGCCATTCCAGAATAACGGCTGAAACATACGTACCCAGCATGCCCTGCGTGGCGATGGAAAAAACACAAACGTGACCAATCATGTCTTTAAGTGTAGAAGGTATTTGGCATTGCAGTAAGAATGTGGTTTTTGACATTCTGCAGAAAAAACAAAACAAAGCACAGGTCTTTGAAGTGCCTGGAACATGATCTGATAAGGAATTGCCTCCAAGAGTTTCACTTTAACCCCAAATGTCTGTAATGACCAGACAGTGAAGGAGCTCCCAGTAAATAATCCCAGTGAATACACAATGCATGATCCAAATCAATGGTTAATATCCCATCCACCACTGCTTTTCTTGATCAGTGTCACCAGAACCCACGCACTTTTGATGTTTTGTGTTCATCACTACACTGATAACTGAAATATTAGTTGACACTTTAATTGTTTGAAGTTTGCGTGTGTTACTGAGACCTTGAGGCATTCTGTGTCTTGTTGGCTTCAGCCTAGTCTGGGGAAAGGGCTTGCATATAAAACCTCACCACTTGAATGCCTTTGAATGCAAAACCAACTGTAAGCTTTGGAGTATTGCAAAGTGTAGACATCTTTTTCTCTTTTAACCATGTACATTTTTGTTTTATTTAAATGTTTTTTGTATTATTTTTGCACCTCGTTACTGCAGCCTGGAGGACAGCACATCAGTTCTGGCCAGCTGAAATCTTATTAAAGATGTCATGGGTACAAACAGATATGATTCAGGGTTACTGAAATTTTTATATTATTATTATTTGTAAGTGTCTCAGACAGACAGAGCCAGATGTGCTTAATTTTACACCAGGAGTAAAATCTGGGCCACATTTTCATCTAGAGGGAACCAAGAAACCTGTTAAAGCTATCCCACATTGTACAAATACATGACATCATTAAGAAAGCTTGCATTGCCCACTGCGGAAGATCAGAACACAAACCCCTTTCTAGTCATACATGCTCTCTACGCCTGCTTGTGTCTTACATTTCCTGCTCCTCTCTGTAATGCTCTTGTCCAAATTGTTTGTTTTTGTTCATTTGTTAAAACCCTTTACAATCTGTAACCTTTGCACAACTTAAGTTCCTTCCCAATTGTGAGTTTTGGAAAAGAAGCAATTAGCCAAATAATTAAGTAATTCTTATTACTGTGTGCCAATCTCACACATCATTCTGTAGCTCTGCAGCATTCAGCTGACTCTCACTGTCTGAATCAATTACATGCCGTTGTGTTTTTAAGTGTTTCATCACGACTAAAAGACTCGCAGAGTAAAGGATTTTTCATTCTTTTGTTTCTTTTATTTACGTTCTGTTGTTGTGTTGTTATAGAAAACTTGTGTTCTTCCAGCCCTGCTGGCTTTAATTGTGTGATAAGTGTCATGAGAAACAGTCTGCCTTATTCACTGGGCAGGAATCTGCTCTGGCAGACTGCAGTGCTCTGGGTTAATCTCTCTGGATGTGAACTCCCCGTATTTAAGCTGCGTCGGTGACGGCCCCCAGAGCTTTCTCAAATGCTGTTTGAGTTTGAGAAGAAGTGGGCCGTAATATAAATTACCCAGATGCGCTTGCATACGCTTTTCAGCCCTGATTTATTCCTGTGGAGTTATGGGCCACACACACACACATATATATACACACAGACACACACCCACACACACACACACACATACACATACACATACACATACACATACACGCGAACTTGCAATTCAGAAGAAAGCTTTGAGACCAGGCACTCGGCTCTGAGTTTGGTTGGAAAGCGTTGAGAAATGTCTTATGGGGCAAATGTGGGTTTTGCAAATTAGTGTAACTTCTGACATGTTCTTATAATTCTCATTAACAATGGCAACAAAAGCAGTAGCTGTAGCAGCAGATGCAGTAAGAGAATTGTATCACAGTGGGTACTTTTTCTCATCCTAGTTTGGACTCCTTATAGCCATAGACACTGATACTTTGAGGAGGTTTGTATTTTTTAGTAACAGTAATAGTTACAGTAGCTGCTGCAACAATGCTGAACAACAGTAATATCAGTAGTAGTAGCAGCAGTAGAAGATGGGAAAGCAGTAATGTCACCTTTAATTGACAACACGTCTCCACAAAGGGTGCATTACAATTGTTCAAACAAAAAGAGAATTGGACAGCAGCCCCAGGTAGTAGCAGCTGCATCAACAGGATTTGTAGAGGCAGAAACACTGGTTGTTGTAGTAGATGGTAGCAGCAGTAGCAGACAGATAATAGCAGCCCATTCTCCATGGTTTCACTTGGGGAGCTGTGCCTTAAGTGTTTCCAGAGACGATTATGAGAGCGGTGTGAAGACCACGGCACACAGACTTCAAACACAACAGCCAAAACTGTAACCAACAGAAAATGAAGAGGCCGGGTGGATTTTACTTCGTTCCAACTGGAATGGACAAAACTGCTCTTCACTGCACTTTTCTGTATCTCGTGCCATGCCCATTAATTTAGGAAACGAGGAGAATCCTATTGTGCAGCAAGCATGAAGCCATAAGTGAGGTCCAAGTGTGGGAATATGGAGGGAAGGGGGTAAAAAGCAAGGTTACTCTAGCCCTCATTTATGCATCTTATTTTAATTTGCAATCTCACAATGAGGAAACATGAAAGTGCTGCTTTATCTATTACTGTAAACAGGCAGTCAGGAACCATCGTCAGTCATGTGAGGCGCACGGAAGTGCTATTCCCTGGAGCCCTCTAGTGGTAAACAGATGCACTGCAGTGAAAGGGCACTGTACTAAAATACAGACTCTGGATATGCATGTGTGTGAATACAGGAAGTATAATGTATTTTATTTCAAATCCTCCAGGCATCTGTTATTCAATATCACATTTCTTAAGGCGATTTCAATGCTTTTGAAGTGTTTTTTTTCTGCCAACACCTGTCTTTTATCGAGGTGAAAGCATCCGTTAACAGCCTTGATTCGTTCTTTCATCCATCCTTTCATCATGTTCTTTTCTTTTTTTCTCTCTCAAAAGGCGGGGGAGGCAAACGCAAAGGAAGGAGCAAGAAATGGAGAGAGATCCTGCGCTTCCCCCATATTAGCCAGTGCGAAGAGCTGCGCAACAGTATCGGTGAGTGGTCTGCACTCCCTACGTCTGTGTATCGATCTGTCGTCCCGTTCCTAGTGTGCTAGACCTGGCACTTTCCTGCTGCATCTTTCTAATATCGTTGACGTCATTTGAACCGCATTCAAGCATTTTGATCACACAACTGCATGTTTTTCATTTCTGTGTGTTTCGGTTGGCATCACTTTCAGTACAATCCTAAACTGGATGCAGGATATAGATGAAGGCCAAAGGAAAAATTGTAATGAATAAATAAATAAACCACTTTGCAATAGTTTTGCTGTTTAAAGTTATTGAAGAAAATTGCGGAATTGTGTTGGAATGTTTTCATTGCTAGTAATGGGTTCTTCCATCATTTTTTTGGTAAGTGTAGTGGGGTTTTTTCTTTCTGTTTTTTCCAAATTAAGATCACTTACATTTTACTTTCTCCTCAGAGCTTATTGAGATTCAGTCATTATACCTCTCGGTGAACTGAACACGTTGATTTTACAAGCTTTGGACTTCAAATCCCTCTGACTTTTAATGAGTCTGTGCAACTTGATCACTCATTAGTAAGCCCACAAGATACAGTTTGGTATAATGGATTAGTATGGGGACCAAGGAGGAGGAGGTGTGGGGGGCAGGGCGGCCAAGGGTCATGAGTTTAAAAGCCTTTGCTTAAGAAACCAGGAAAACTCATGTACAGTAATGTGTGGGGGAGGAGATGGGTGCATCTCCACCACTGTGAGAGTCTGGATGATCTGCACAAGAAGAACATTGTCCCAGGCCATCTTGCTTTGTGGCTAACAGCTGCTTTGTGTCCAATTTATTAATAACTGCACCTTTTAGAGCCCCTGTCTCTGAAACTCTTGGCAATTGCTTCTTCCCCCATGAGGTACAGGGTACAAAAAGTTTGACCCACTTGGGCCTCCTTAGAACGGGGAAACTCCCCAGGCCCAAGGAGATGGGCAGTGGAGAACTGGACACACAGTGTGTCACCGAGGCCCTTTCCACCCTCATCCTGCTAACCATGTGGCTCCAAAGCCTCGGCTAACTTGGACTCTCTTGTTGTTTGCAGATAGGGACTATGTCAATCTGTGCGAGAGGCAGCCCATCGGCAAGCTGCTGTTCCGGCAGTTTTGTGACACAAGACCGGAGCTCCTGCGATGTATCCACCTGCTGGATGCCATGGTAACACTGATAGATGTTTATCTATTTAGATTAAAGATGGCAATTTAACCCCAGAGTCTTTGGTATGGCAGCAGTATGTGGGCCTTCATATCCTTCAGTTCTTTAAAAGCACAGTGCCTGTATCCCCTCAGTTGCCCACTCCACCAACCCACGTCAATTCTCACTCAAGTCACATTCGGATGCATGAAATACAGATTTTTTTTAAATGTCTGTGTACAAGCTGGATGCAACTCGAACGACTGGAGGGATTGTTCAGTGTTGTCAGGGGTGATTCCAACATTTGTGAAGTAGTCCTTACGTTTCCTCCCAACAGAACAATGTCTGGCGAAGTAAATGTTTGCCAATGTTTTTTCACCATTCTGAAGCGATCCAGAACAAAACCTTAAATTTCTCCTAACCTCCCCCCTTCCCTCACACACAGTTTTTTCCTTTTCTTTTTTTAAATATCTCAACAAAATGCCTCTCACATGACGGGTTTAAATCTTTAAAGTATATCCCGAAATATCTTTGCAGGAATGTGTTGCGAGTCAAAGAAGGTATTGTTTGGCAGAGACAGCGTTTCATAACGTATTTTTTGCCCCTCGATAGCCAAGTGCAGATATAATGTGATAATGCTTGCTCTGAAATGCATTTTGCACTCCTGTCAAGGCGTCTGTAAGAAGATGCAGCACTCTGGTATGCCGTCAAGGGTAGAGGTGGAAGATAATTAAATTTGATTAATCATAGAAAAATAAAAAGGGAGAAGCTGGGGTAAAAGTCTGAGCTAGTGGAGGCTAAGAACTAGCACTACAATGTTTAGTGCTGTAGTACAACCTCCCATATACAACAGCACAACACTGAAGCAAAAGCTGCCCAAACTACTACTTGAAACTGCTTGACTTTCTTTTTTACATAATTACAAACGTTTTCTTTTCTTCTGGGTTTTCTTTTCCTGGTACAGCAAGAGCCAGGGAAAGCTGGGAAAATGAGAGAGAGAGAGAGAGAGAGAGAGAGAGAGAGAGAGAGAGAGAGAGAGAGAGAGAGAGAGAGAGAATAAATAAAGTCTGAGAGAATGTGCCCTGGAGGGGGGCGGGGGGTCCCTCTGACATGCTGACGTCAGTGCCGTCGGAGCTGCGATTGTCTCGCTGCCACGTGGGGGCCTGGGCCGTTTCCTGACTGCGCAGGGTAATGACTCTGGAATGAGCCACTGATTGTTATCTGAAGGGTGGTGGGGAAGGGGGTGGTGGTGATATAAGTATACTTAAAGACTAGACGAAGGGAAAAGGGAGACTCCCCACCCCGCCCCAAGCTACACTCCCACCCCACACACACACAGTCGTTTTGGCAGACAGATTTCCCACTATAAAGAGGAGCTCATCCCAATCTTGCTACAGTTTCTATGGAAAATCTGTGGCACTATTATTTGGAAACGCATCACAACTTTAATAAACATAACTATTTACTGCAGAAGGATTTATTTGTATTATTACTTTAATTTTTATGTTTATAGTTTTTTATAGTCGTGGATTGGATTACAGGGTTTCCTTTCATGACCGTAGTGTCACTACTACTACATCCTTTGCTGGTCTTACTACCACTACTGCTGCCGCAGCTGCTTATAATAAAACGATGATGTTTCAAGGACGTTTTATTTTTAGAAAAGAAAACAAAGCGACATACACACAAAAAAGGTACTGGAAACCATTCGGATGTCCAACACTAAATCGACTCTGAAATTTCCACTTGACGTCCGGCTACACATTTAGAGACTCTGCCGAATTGAAAAAGGTTGAATTCCTCTGCGCCACCCACTCCCTCTCTGCCCGGTTTATTACTTCCACCTTCAGCAATGTAGGAGAACGAGAAACACCGCCCTGTAGCTTTGAGATGTATCTCGCAATGTCCAGAGGGGAGAGACATGGGAGAATTTGCAACTTTCCAGGCCAGGGGAGGGGGACTGAGAGTGGAAACGGAGAGACCACGGCTTTATAAAACCGTGACGTACAGGAGCAGTCAACTCTGAGCCGTGTGACACAAGAGGCCTCAAGATTCCTGCTTTGTTTTGGGTAGCAGCTCACAGTGTGGTTACCCGGCAACACACAGTCACAAGCACATGCCTTTGCACTTACAGCGGGACACGGGGGTCCGGGGGGCAGTAGCTTCACACGAAAGCGTCTGTAACGGGATCTGCAGCCAGGGTGTGAGTGGGCAGGGCACTCACCAAGGAGAGGGGGACATGCGTCGGTTAGGGCCACCAAAAAGGAATCCGAGGTCAACCAGGCTGATTGTTATGCTTTTTTTTGGTTCACTCACTGGTAGGGAAACTAGTCCGGTGTGTTGCACTTAAGTGACGAGCTACTGTGTGTCCAGCATAAACAGCAGGGTGTTGCAAATGGTGAGGAAGCCAGTTGCTCCATTTCTTATGTATTTTTGCCTTTTAAAATATTTAAATGATTTATATATTTGAAATAAGGACAGCACTCATATATGCATAGAATGCGCCCGACACACAGAAGGGCTACAGTATAGTTTTGTTTTTTCTCTACTTGGGCAAACATCAGATTATGCAAGTTTCTCTGATCATTTATGGACCCCCCCTGTTAGAAGCTTTGGTCAAGGATCTGGTCCCTTCCCTTCGATTGACACAAAACACTTTTTCATAAGCTGTCTAGGACACATTTCTAATGGTTACATGAGAGATTACCCAGTAATTTTCAGAGGGCCCAACTAAATCTTTGCCATTTACTCCAGGCGGAGTCGGCGTTCAGCAATCTCTAAAGACATACTGGTGATAAATACGTGTAGTTTCTTGAACAAGATTTAGGAAACTAAACGTCACGTTGATTGTAAATGAAGGGGAGGAGAATAAGTTTGACTGAAACTGCCATAAGTGAATTTATTAAAAGACAGGAAAAAAAGGCACTGCTGTAATAATGAGTCTATAAGAGACATTAATATATCTGGTCTCCTTCTACCGCCTTGCTGACATGAGTGTGTGCTGTCTCCCCAGGAAGACTACGAGGTGACCCCCGACGAGAAGAGGAAGGAGTGGGGAGAGGAGATCATACGGAGGTTCCTCGCCAAAGATGTAAGGCAACAGGTTTGCATTTCAAAACCAGCATCTTCCAGAGCAGGGCTGGGGGGTGGGGGTTGGCTGTTGTAGATGTGACTGTACTTGAATTGCATAAAGGGTATTGCTGCCTCTTCAGAAACAATATGATCCTTGGTTTCCACCACAGAGGCAAATACGAGAAGGAGGCATTCGTAGGCAGATGAGCTTTTTGGGGTCAAGCGCACGGGGAAGTGGGTTTGCTTCCCTCAAAGCCACTGGAGCCAGTGAACACCTTGGCCACAGTTATGTAATCCTAACACTAGGCTGTAGAGGGAATACAAGCATGGTAGTGAGCAGGTCCCTCTGGTTTCAGTTCTTGGGTCATGGGCCTGAGTTTCCCAGGATGATTTGTTCTGATTCATGAGCTAATTCATTAATTCCTTTCATTCTTGCTTTCCCCTCTCCCCGTGTGTGCCATCTCTGTACAGGCCCCGGAGTACGTCTCTGCGGTTGCTGTGGGCCAAGTGGAGCAGTTCAGAGAGAACCTGGAGCTCAGTCCCTGCAAGGAGCTCTTCAATGACTGCCGCATGTAAGACCCGACCCCAACAAGCAGTATTATCACTCTGTTCGTTAATATTAGGCTACTTGGCGGTTGTTGGGAGCTCTTGTGTTTCATTAAATACGCAGTCATGACGTCTCCAGAGTCTGAACGTGAGTGCAGGAGAGTGGCTTTAGACAGCGGGTATTCTATTACTCTACAGATCAGGCCGCAGGCCGGAAGTGGGACTCCCACCCACTCGTGCTAGAGTGCAAGAGCTGGCGGAAGCATCAACAGCTTCTCGGTCCGTTTGAGCAACCCGAGACAGGCTGGTGATGACTCACACAGGAAAAGGCTCTGCTCTCACACACAGCGCAGAGAAACAGCCTGCTTTTTTTTTTCTTTAAATATATATATATATTTGAAATGGAATGACCTTTGTCTAGTGGGACTGAAGTTCCAGCATTTCTTGGTGCCCCCCCCCCTGCTCTACAACCCACTGCCCTCCTGCGTGAGAGAAAACAGTACTGTTCCAACAGGGGGTTGGCCAAAGACAAACACAAGAAAACAAAACCGCAGATGAAAAGCAGATATGTTTTGGTCTTTTATTGGATGTCTTCCGAGTCCTGTGTCTATTTTTCCTACTTATGCAAATAAATACACAGTTGGGAGTCGGTAGTCAGGATTCAATTCCCCTTTGACATTTTGTTTACGTTGTTTATTGAAGCTGTACATCCCCTCTGTCGTGATGCAGAGGTGGCCCGGGGGGGGTTGTCTGATGTGGTCATGTGACTTGAATGTGATTTGCGTGCCGGCTACTCTTCAGCAGTCACTGATGGTCCTGCTGTCTCTTTTTGAAAACAGGGCCCTTCACGAGCACCTAAGTGGGACCCCCTTCTCTGAGTATCAGAACAGCATGTACTTTGACCGGTTCCTGCAATGGAAGGTGTTGGAAAGGTTTGTACGCCTCTTTCTCCGTAGGCTACCCTTCATTTGGCATTTTGTCGAGTCTCCCTGAATGTGGGAATGTTGAGCATGCGTCCAAACAAGTTTTTTTTCCCTTTGAGCGGTTCTTGGTGTACTAATTGAAATCACTCTTCTCTGATGGTCTTTTTCAGACAGCCTGTCACTAAAGACACATTTCGACAGTACCGAGTGCTGGGAAAGGGGGGTTTCGGAGAGGTAAGACTTGCTGAAAAGCTCCATATAACAAAGCGCTTTTTTTACACACATGAGAACAGCATTCTGCCTCCAGAGCTGCAGGCGCCGGAGAGAGGGAGGGGTCTCTAAGTGTCGGATTGCTTGCCTGCAGGTGTGCGCCTGTCAGATGCGAGCCACAGGGAAGATGTACGCCTGCAAGAAGCTGGAGAAGAAGCGCATCAAGAAGAGAAAGGGGGAGGCCATGGCCCTGAACGAGAAGCAGATCCTGGAGAAAGTCAACAGCAGATTTGTAGTGAGTGCCCTTGTTTTGGTATGGACCCCAACCATGATCCACAGCCCCAACCATAAAACCTAAGCATGCCTACATACTTAAATCTACCCCACACGTCACAGAAGCTTGCATACTGACAACACTAGCCAGGGGAAAAGTGACGTGATGTTTGCAGCCTCTGTGGTCAGTGTCAAGCAACAGCCACTTGCATGAAGAGGTACTTCGAGAAATAAAAATGTCCTTTTAAAGTATTGGATCAAGATCGCCCCCCCGTTCAGACAATCCAGCAGCAGATGGTGGCTGTGGCTGTGGCTGTGACTCTGGGCAAGCGACCAAAGCAAAAGCAGATTATTTAACTCAGTGGCAGATTTACTGTTAATCAGGCTGTCATCTGGAAAAAATCTAAAAGGATCCGTTCCACCTGCAAAATCCCGTTCGTGAGCATCTGCATGTCTGGTGCAACACCTTACTGTAGTGTTCCCTTAATGTGCAGAAACAAATCGGGAAGAGTGTCTTGATTCTCAAGGAACAATTCTCCAGCAATCTCACAATCCTTGCTCGGTATTACAGCAGCATCAGAGGACAGACGGCAAAGTGAGACTGTTTTGTAGGTGTGGAAGGTTACTAACAGCGCCCCCTTTTTGTGATGTCCTGATCCCCCCCAGGTTAGTTTAGCGTACGCCTACGAAACCAAAGACGCCCTATGTCTCGTGCTGACCATCATGAATGGAGGAGACCTCAAGTTCCACATCTACAACATGGGCACCCCGGGCTTCGATAAGGACCGCGTGGTGTTCTACGCTGCGGAGATCTGCTGCGGCCTGGAGCACCTGCACCGGGAGTCCATTGTGTACAGGTGAGGACCGGGGTGTGATCCGATGGAGTCACCCCGCTGCAAAGGCTGTAGATCTACCAGAGAAACGATTTTCACGCCCTTGCTGTTGTTCTTACGCACTCTGATTCGTTCATCAAGTTGTCGTCGTCTTTCTCTTCTCCTCTTTCACCATCTTTTTATTATGATGTTATTTAGCAGGCAGTCTCTATCCAAGGCACCCTGTCTGGTTTAACGGTCACTAATATACAGTGTTCTACATTGACACAGTTACATCATCACTATCGGCGGGGGGGAGGAAAAAGCATCTACCCAACACTCGGTGAATCAAGCATCTATATAGAGCAGGAGAAATCGTTATTGTGCTATGGGTCTCACGGTTACTGTCAGAGGAAACTGAGGTAGACCTGCAGTCTGATAGAAATCTCAAGATTATAACGGTCGACCAAAACCTAAGTTGTTGTGAACTCTTTGTACTGTAAACTTGTCTCCTGGTGTGCCGTATGTAATAAATCAATATACTACTGTTAGTAAACTCTTTTTTCCCCCTACATTGCATCACACATTCTAACCCGGCTCCTGTATCTCATTTGCAGGGATTTGAAACCAGAGAATATTCTATTGGATGACTACGGTAAGTGTCCCACGCAATTGCCTGTCAGATTCAAACAGAAATGTGAGAAAACAGAATCAAGGGAGGAAAAAAAAAGTTATTCTCTTCATTTAGTTTGTGGAACTCTGACTTAATTTGAAGGACATTTCACCTGTACACAGCTGTGGCCTTTGAAATTCCAAGTATAAAGCAAGATTAGGGAAAGATTTCTTAAAATGAGTTTCTTCTGAAACAATAGGGGTTGCTTTTTGTCGGATGGTAGCTTTTGATTTCATTGGGATACATTTTTTAAAAAATTAAATGGGGGGGACTTTTCTCTCGTTTTCCTAGGACACATTCGGATATCGGATCTGGGCCTGGCTATCAAAGTCCCTGATGGGGACATGATCAGAGGCAGAGTGGGCACAGTCGGGTATATGGGTGAGTGATGGCCTCGGAGGTCTTTATTTCTGGTGCCGCTTTGATTGCAAAGCTGCGTGTAACAATTATGGGATTAGGGGATTACCTGGATTCAGTTTCCCAGGAGTGGGGGATAGGATGAAGCTGTTTGAGGGGATTAACACTTTGGAAAAAAAGAAAAAATCTGCAAGAGCTGGCGCTAATTAATGTGTGTATGAAATGAAAGAATTCACTGGGCAAAGGAGGGAAGGGACTCGAATAATTGTTCCATTCCTCTCTACCCGATGGGAACAACACAGTGTTTTGTTTGGCTCTGATAATCGTAACAATGTCATTGTTCACTTCGAGGTAATGGGATAAATATCTTCGTCATGCCCCTGGCATTCATGTGTTCTGTGAGTGACCTGTGACCTTTGACCTCCAGCCCCGGAAGTGATCAACAACGAGCGGTACTCCATGAGCCCAGACTGGTGGGGCCTGGGCTGCCTGATCTACGAGATGACGGCTGGATGCTCCCCTTTCCGAGCCCGCAAGGAGCGGGTTAAGAGGGAGGAGGTGGAGAAGAGGGTGCAGGAGCAGCAGGAGGTCTACTGTGACAAGTTCACCGAGGACACCCAGGCCATCTGCAGGATGGTGAGCAGCCAGGGGTAGGGGTGTCGGTCAGGCTCGTCCCCCCAGCACAGGGGCCTCTGTCGAAGCTTTACTAAGCTAAATATTAAAAAGAAACCCACACATGTCCCAAATCTTATGAGGTGGTGGATAAAAGGGAAATAAAATATTTAAAACATAGAATAGTACCCACACAATGCTAGAATGAAATGTGTGTAATTGTCACCCAGTTTTGGAAATTGCTGAAAGTAATTATTGAAAGAAGACCAAAAAGAAAGCGAGGAATTGTGCTCATAAAGGGATGATGATGATGTCAGGCACCAATGCAAGCCAGCGGCAACATGACCGCAGTAGACCAGTCCAGTCCAATGAAAGCACAAACATTAAAGTATCACTGAGAATAGGGTGGTTTTTCCATATTTACCCATATATAGCCAATATAGTGGTTCCCTTCACTAGGATGAGTGCGGAACATCAAGAGATAACATTGCAAGAAAAAGCAACAACACAACAAACCAATACCAATCCTCTCTTTCTCTCCATCTCTCCCTGTTGTTTTCTCAGCTGTTAGCCAAAGATCCCAAGCAGAGGCTGGGCTGCCAGTCGGACGGCGCCGCGGCGGTCCAAGCCAACCCGTTTTTCAAGAACATCAACTTCAGGAGACTCGAGGCTGGCATCCTGGAACCCTCGTTTGTCCCCGACGTAAGGCAGCCTTTCACCCATTTCGGCCTTCATTCAGAACAGCCTCTCGTCCCATCCCCTCATTTCTCCCTCTCTCTCTCTCTCTCTCCTGTAGCCCAGAGCGGTGTACTGCAAAGACGTCCTGGATATAGAGCAGTTTTCCACAGTCAAGGGAGTCAACCTGGACCAAACTGATAACGATTTCTATCTTAAGTTCTGCACTGGCAGCGTCTCCATTCCCTGGCAGAATGAGGTACGGGGGGGCCCTGGCTAAGGAGGAGGGAGCACAAGTTTGGGGTTGGGGGGGTCCTAGGGCCACTGGTCCAGATCTGCTTCTCTCTTCCCAAAGACTATTTAGGACTGCATGTTAGTAACAAAACCTCAAAAGAACAGCCAACCAGGGCATTGATGATGTCAGGAGAAGATTTCTATTTTTTTATGATGTCGTTTTGTTTTGTTTTGGTGTTTTTTATAAACCCCTGGTTCCTGTGCCACTTCCCTGTCAGATGATCGAGACCGAGTGCTTCAAAGACCTCAATGTGTTCGGCCCTCAGGGCACGCGGCCCCCAGACTTGGACTGGAACAAGCCCCCCGAGGCCCCTCGACGCAGCCTGCTCGACCGTCTCTTCAGAAGACATGTAAGGCAACAGGCCCTCTCTTTTTCTCTCTCGTTTTTGAGTGCTTTTTCACATTTGTTCGTAACTTCTGCTTCTTGACACACACACTGCTTTCTCTTCCAGCACCCTGACAACTCCATCGCTCACAGCAAAGTGTCGTCTTCCAGTGTGAATTCTGTGGACTCTCTAGCGTACTCTGCCCCCTAGTGGTCAGAGAGAGTGTGGCGCGGTAAGGCCGAGGAGGCCGGTTCCACTGTAAAAGACCAGGACTTCTCTGAGAAAGAGACACGATTACATCCACACGGAAATGAGTCAACAGGTAAACGACAGCCACCTCAGCAACGTCTCAGGATCTCTAGAGCAGATGGGAGCCACCGCTTCTGAAATTCAGGGGATGAATTTTTAATGAAGAATGCTACAGGGAACTGACTCTGTGACTCACTTTGGTTTTTTGTTTTGTTTAGTTTTGTTTTGGGTTTTTCTGTTTTTTAAGAAAGAAACACATTAAATAAAAAAAGACAACAACAATGCCAACCTCGAGGTCCAAGCTTGCTTGCCTTGCATTTTCTCAGGCCAAAGATGTTTTTATTATTATTTTTTTAATAATTATTATTATTGTTATTACAAATCTGTTGTCATTTGTGGTGTTTTTAAAACAGTTGAAACCAATTCTGGATTGTGATTATTTCTGATTAGAGTTGTCATCACCTTTTATTTTTTATTTTTTATTTTTTTTATGTCCTGGATTTGAATGGTGACAATTCAGCAAAGTAGATCCTTGCATCGAAAAGGGCCTCAGAAAAGAGAAGCGCCGAGACACTGTGGTGTGTTAAGGGTATATAGATTGACTGGCAATTTGAGGTGATTGATGGAGAAGTGACTGGACCACAACTTCTGTTACAGCCGTGTTGCATGGAGGGTTTCATTCAGATAGATTTTACACACGATGTTCAAGAGATATAACCCAGAAACCGCACAATCAAGGGAAACCAGCTCAGCTTCTGTAAACAAACCCACTATCAGCACATTTAAAAGCTCAAAAGCACTAAACTCAAAGACATCTGAGAAGATGTATGAAGAGGATGCAGTCACTTCTCCACATCACTGCAAGTCCATCTCCACACAGTGTTGTTATTCCCACTTATATCTATGTTTAGACAATAAAAACAGGCTCTATCTCTTCTTTCAATTAGAAGTGGTACTGGCAGTTGGTTATTAGCAATTTTAAGTATTATTCCTCTAATCTAATAAACAGACACGTTTATTGCTTCACTGGCCTTGGTTTCGTTTGCCAAGACCCCAGTTAAAGAAAGACGTCCGCTGATTTTTAAAGTACCCCCCGTCAAACACATAAAAACAACAACAAACAGGTTTTCTAGCTGAAATACTGTGCAATACAATGTAGACGTTACACACGTCGCAGTGTGTGTCTAAGTGTAAAGTGATGATGTACAATTTGTTCATTATTATGACAGGCATAGCATAACAAAAGAGTAGCATTCACCACTGCCGCTGGGGAATTATGACATTTCTGTTGCAAGTTAAGGACCACCTTTTAGAAGAAATAAAGCTATTTTAAAATGAAATCATCATTTCAATTCCAAGGCTATATCAAATGGTCTACCTGTGTTAAAGTATATGATATAAGATGGCATAGACCGCTATTTATTATTTTTTATTTCCCTCTTATAATCAGACATAGGCCTTAAGTATCCATTATAAAATATGAGTGCTATGTAGGGCACTTTGTGTATCTGTGCGGACGGTTTGTTTGTGTTTTCCAAATTAAATCCCAAATCATCATGGAAAGAGACATGAGAGTGGGGCGGGGTTGGGGGGGGGGGGGGTTGAGTCCGGGTTCAGCAGCACACTTGTGAAAATTTGCACTTATTGTATGCCATTTTGGGCTTCTTTTTTTGTTTGTTTTTAGGATGCATAAAGTACCTTCAGTTGAAGTCAAATTATAATACATGACCTCCCCTATTTGAAGTTCAAAGTGAATGCTGACAGCATGTGAAGCCACACCAGGGCGTGGCAGGGCGAAGTGTACCTTACAAAGTTCATAATAAATCTGTGATGGCTTTACGAAGCATGTGGTTTTCTGTCTCTGTCTGGTTGTCCCCAAGGACGAAGCCCATTTTCGGATTTCTATACTCATGCAGCCGAGATTCCCTTAGAACGGATTAAAACACTTAATAAATAAATAAGGAATAAATAAATCCTTACATAAATAAAGCAAAATATACTCCCGACAACATGTGAACCCCTTTCCCTCCGAAGACTCCACACAGCAAGGAAAGGGTGCCGCTCTTTGAAAACTCCCTATTCGAACAGCCCTCCTCAATTTGGGGGGGATATTTGACAGTTGACAGTGAGGTATGTGTGAAGGCTAGCGGTGAAGGCAGTGTTCATATTCAAGGTGACTGAAAGCTGCAATCTCTCACCGATGCACATGGCTTAATAGTGTGGACCTCATGAGCAATTCTTATGTAGAAAAAAATATATAAATGCTTCTTTCTAACGCCTTGAAAGGAGTCCGGAAAACCCAGACGTTTGCCCCTCGACTGGGCTGTTTAGTCAAGTTCAAGTTCAAGTTATCTTTACTGTCTTGCAAATTGATTTGCAACCAGGCTAAGCACACACATCATCACATAAAATATGTAAAAAAAAAAAAAACAATGACATACACGCAGAATCCACAAGATCATCGGAAATACAAAATCTCACCTCACCCATTGTATTCACCACTGCTGATATACACAAGCAAGGAGTTGTGTAAATATGCATGTATGACACTTAGAAACCGCGCTATACAAAGCTTAGGCCAAGCTGAACTACCTTAAATTCACATATAACTCAATAATGGCCTGGGTGACAAAATAATCTCTAGCTCTCTACGTTTTTACCCTGGGGACCCTGAAACGTCGCCCTGAAGGTAAAAGCTCAAATTCTCCCTGCAACGAATGACCAGGGCAGTCAAGGATGGCAATGGCCTTCCTGACCACCTGACTGATAAAGATGTCTGTTAGCTGGGTTTGGTTGACCCTGATGACCTTGCTTGTGATTCTCACCAGCCTCCCTAGTCTATTTTTGTTGCACAGACTACCATACAAAATATCAGTTGTGAAGTCATTGTTCTTGTGTGGAGATCATCATTTTCTTGGGCAATGGGGGGTGCTAATAGGGAGTTTGTAGAAGAGCCAAGTGTTCAGTAAGAGTTACAGCAAGATGGCCTGATCTCAGGGTTTTGTGATTTCAAATTAATCTCCAGAGCCCAGAATAACGGTTATATAACGGTTTGTATTTTGGAGGTTTCGGGATGTTATCTAAAGACCAAGAGATAACAAATGCACTTTGTTTTTGGTCATGGTCTCAGAGAACCATGTAAAATATGCAGCATCAAACTTTGTGTATATTGTTTTGGTATCTACTGCCCATTTTTATATTTTGTTATGCTGACAATATATTAAAATTATTTTATTTTAGTAGTGCTCAAAAGTATTGATTGTTATTCCAGTATTTTGGCTGGAATATTCTTTTCCCTGCTGCTTTGCTGTACAAAACCATCTTTCCAACGGATTGTATAGAGTCTTAACTTTACCAGAATATATTTGTCCACATTAGATATAATTCATTTTACATTTTATTGCAGGATGTAGCTAATTTGTGCCCTAAAAATGTCCTATGGTGTGACGCTTTCTTAAAAAATATAGATATAATGATTGTTCTTGTAAAAACACGTTTTAAATACAACATACAGTGAGGGAAAAAAGTATTTGATCCCCTGCTGATTTTGTACGTTTGCCCACTGACAAAGAAATGATCAGTCTATAATTTTAATGGTAGGTGTATTTTAACAGTGTGAGACAGAATAACAACAAAAAAATCCAGAAAAACGCATTTCAAAAAAGTTATAAATTGATTTGCATGTTAATGAGTAAAATAAGTATTTGACCCCTTCGACTTAGTACTTGGTGGCAAAACCCTTGTTGGCAATCACAGAGGTCAGACGTTTCTTGTAGTTGGCCACCAGGTTTGCACACATCTCAGGAGGGATTTTGTCCCACTCCTCTTTGCAGATCCTCTCCAAGTCATTAAGGTTTCGAGGCTGACGTTTGGCAACTCGAACCTTCAGCTCCCTCCACAGATTTTCTATGGGATTAAGGTCTGGAGACTGGCTAGGCCACTCCAGGACCTTAATGTGCTTCTTCTTGAGCCACTCCTTTGTTGGCTTGGCTGTGTGTTTTGGGTCATTGTCATGCTGGAATACCCATCCATGACCCATTTTCAATGCCCTGGCTGAGGGAAGGAGGTTCTCAAGATTTGACGGTACATGGCCCCGTCCATCGTCCCTTTGTTTTCTTGGTGACTATGGTCCCAGCTGCCTTGAGATCATTAACAAGATCCTCCCGTGTAGTTCTGGGCTGATTCCACGAGGTGAGATCTTGCATGGAGCCCCAGACCGAGGGAGACTGACAGTTATTTTGTGTTTCTTCCATTTGAGAATAATCGCACCAACTGTTGTCACCTTCTCACCAAGCTGCTTGGCGATGGTCTTGTAGCCCATTCCAGCCTTGTGTAGGTCTACAATCTTGTCCCTGACATCCTTGGACAGCTCTTTGGTCTCGGCCATGGTGGAGAGTTTGGAATCTGATTGATTGATTGCTTCTGTGGACAGGTGTCTTTTATACAGGTAACAAACTGAGATTAGGAGCTCTCCCTTTAAGAGAGTCTCAGCTCGTTTCCTGTATAAAAGACACCTGGGACCCAGAAATCTTGCTGATTGATAGGGGATCAAATACTTATTTTCCTCATTAACATGCAAATCAATGTATAACTTTTTTGAAATGCGTTTTTCTGGATTTTTTTGTTGTTGTTCTGTCTCTCACTGTTAAAATACACCTACCATTACAATTATAGACTGATCATTTCTTTGTCAGTGGGCAAACGTACAAAATCAGCAGGGGATCAAATACTTTTTTCCTTCACTGTATATATGTGTAACCATGACCGAAACAATGAGGCTTGTGCTGTAATAGATTTGGGCATAGCTAACACCATACCATTGAATTGTACCTTAAATAAAATTATTTGAATAGCTTTGCACGGATCAGTTTTCCCTGATGTCATCCCTGATTATTTATTACATTTTGATTTTCAATTTTAAACGTCACAGCACAGGACGCTATTGTTAAGATTGAATGATATGATGATGGTTTGTGAAATGAAAAATTAGGAAATACAATATAGACAATTGGAAACATTTAGAAACAAAATAAACTTTTAATTTTGTTTTTGTTTTTCAAAGCAAACACATGAACATAAAAGTATAGTAAGATACAGTATGGACGGCAACAACTAGCCCTTTAACAGTACAATTCATTTTTTATGGTACTAATGTCCATTTTCACTACAATTAACCATTAACCATTAAGTAAGTAACATTACATAAAAGATATCGAGTTACAAAAAACAAGTGCTGTACTAGTAAGTGTGGAATTTTTTTTTTTTTTTAAGAATTGTGCGTATGTGGGGTAATTTAAAATCATACACTTTAAGAACAATGGCATAAACGGCACCTATGGAAGATGTGCTTCATCAGGAGAGCTTAAAAATTATTCTTTATCATGCTGGCTGGCTTTTGAATTTTTCCCAGTCATCATCGGACAGCTTCACAAAGCGAGATGATGTTGAGGGTTTTGGCTCTGAGATCTGATTGAGAACTTATGAATGGTAGTAACATGTGCTGTCAGGTTTTTGTGGCCATATAAACGCACTGTTAACACCAAGTTGCTTCATGCGGCTCACTTCCACTTTTGTCATATTTGATAAAAAACAAGCCGTACAACGTTCTTTCTTTACTCGTGGCCATCTAGAACGAAATTGAAAAAATAAAGGTTATCACATGTTGGTGAAAGACATGTTTTATACTCTATTAGTAAAGCATTATATCAAAACATAAGCTATATTTTAAAATGGTATATTTATCACTTAAAATCCTACTCAAATAGCTATGACACTATAGGACATTTTCGTCACACCACAGGAATTTTTGTGATTTTTGATTCCAAACAGGCACTTACGAAGCCACTTTTATTTTATTTCATGGCATTGAACCTATTGTTATTCTTTAGATAGCCCATTTAAAAATATATATATAGAAATGCCTTTTCTATACGTCACACCAAAGGACACAAAAAATCCTATCCTACAGGGGGGTACAGATGGCGATTATTACAGTATATACACTAACCTAAAGGATTATTAGGAACACCTGTTCAATTTCTCATTAATGCAATTATCTAAACAACCAATCACATGGCAGTTGCTTCCATGCATTTAGGGGTGTGGTCCTGGTCAAGACAATCTCCTGAACTCCAAACTGAATGTCTGAATGGGAAAGAAAGGTGATTTAAGCCATTTTGTGCGTGGCATGGTTGTTGGTGCCAGACGGGCCGGTCTGAGTATTTCACAATCTGCTCAGTTACTGGGATTTTCACGCACAACCATTTCTAGGGTTTACAAAGAATGGTGTGAAAAGGGAAAAACATCCAGTATGCGGCAGTCCTGTGGGCGAAAATGCCTTGTTGATGCTAGAGGTCAGAGGAGAATGGGCCGACTGATTCAAGCTGATAGAAGAGCAACTTTGACTGAAATAACCACTCGTTACAACCGAAGTATGCAGCAAAGCATTTGTGAAGCCACAACATGTACAACCTTGAGGCAGATGGGCTACAACAGCAGAAGACCCCACCGGGTACCACTCATCTCCACTACAAATAGGAAAAAGAGGCTACAATTTGCACAAGCTCACCAAAATTGGACAGTTGAAGACTGGAAAAATGTTGCCTGGTCTGATGAGTCTCGATTTCTGTTGAGACATTCAGATGGTAGAGTCAGAATTTGGCGTAAATTGAATGAGAACATGGATCCATCATGCCTTGTTACCACTGTGCAGGCTGGTGGTGGTGGTGTAATGGTGTGGGGGATGTTTTCTTGGCACACTTTAGGCCCCTTAGTGCCAATTGGGCATCGTTTAAATGCCACGGCCTACCTGAGCATTGTTTCTGACCATGTCCATCCCTTTATGACCACCATGTACCCATCCTCTGATGGCTACTTCCAGCAGGATAATGCACCATGTCACAAAGGTCGAATCATTTCAAATTGGTTTCTTGAACATGACAATGAGTTCACTGTACTAAACTGGCCCCCACAGTCACCAGATCTCAACCCAATAGAGCATCTTTGGGATGTGGTGGAACGGGAGCTTCGTGCCCTGGATGTGCATCCCACAAATCTCCATCAACTGCAAGATGCTATCCTATCAATATGGGCCAACATTTCTAAAGAATGCTTTCAGCACCTTGTTGAATCAATGCCACGTAGAATTAAGGCAGTTCTGAAGGCGCAAGGGGGTCAAACACAGTATTAGTATGGTGTTCCTAATAATCCTTTAGGTGAGTGTACATACATTATTGTAAGAGTTTAATTTACCTTGATTTATGTGCAGGGGGTCCTCCTGAACCATGCTGACATCCTGTGGTCACAAATACCTGAATTTCTTGGCAGATTAACCGTCACACCATGTAACAGTTTTCTAGAACACAAAGGCAATCCTTTTTATGTATATATATAAAATAGTCATAAGGATTATTAAGTCTAGAAAAACAGGCTTAATCAAGATAACTGCCAGATATAGGGTTACCAAAATCACTTATTATGATTTAACTTTCACCAGGGAATTTAGGTCTGCAATATAATGTATATAACAGAAAGAGGAACAATGAATATTGTGTATAAATATAGCAGATAAGACAAAACGTAAGGACATTGATATTGGTGACAACTAATTTTTTTTATAAAATAAAGTGGATTTCTTTTAAACACTGTGATATAGTAGCATCTGTAGAATCAGTATAGGAGTCATATATTACATTTTTTATGCATAAAAGATTGAATTATTAGAACTGCTCAGTCACACCACAGTACATTTTGTCTTTTTGGAGTGAAAAAAATCAAACCTTCCTTACCACGGTATGATTTAGTTCATAGTAAATTGTTTTATGGAATATAAAATTAAATATGTCAGTGTCTCACTGGGTATCACTTATGTTGCTAGGACATGAAAATGGCTGTCTCTTGTCTTCTGCCCATATAGGCATTTCTGTGCATATTTGAATTAAAAGTTCTATATATTAAATACAGTAGGACACAAGCAACAGTACCAGCATGTGCAAATGAGCACAATGAGATGTACCTGACCACAGAAGAGGCTCCCACAGGTTTCAGTGTTGGACTGTCCAAGAAACAGCTGTCTGATGCCCTCAATACTCAAGTCTGCACTTAACAGAAACAAAAGTATGTTAGTGTAATAATATAATTGTGTTGCATTAGTGAACAGTGCTGTTATCCTTTCCAAGGGTCCAAATGAAAGCAAAAGCAGTGTGAGATATGTGTATTGTTAATATTCTCCTGGCAGAAAGAGAGGTTTGGACGTTGACTTTCTATCGGTCCTCAGCAATCCGGCTTCCGCACAGCTCACTCCACTGAGACGGCTCTCCTGGCTGTCACTGACTCCCTCAGCTGTGCTCGGGTGCCTCCCTCTCCTCAGTCCTCATCCTCCTTGACCTCTCCGCAGCATTTGACACCGTTGATCACTCCATCCTCATCTCCTGCCTTGCTGACCTTGGAATCTCTGGGACTGCTCTCACCTGGTTCTCCTCCTACCTCAACGACCGGACCTACCAAGTGACATGGCGAGGCTCCTCATCCACCCCCCAACCTCTCCTCACAGGCGTACCCCAAGGCTCCGTCCTGGGCCCGCTCCTGTTCTCTCTCTATACTCGCTCCCTGGGCCCGCTCATCGCATCCCATGGTTTCTCCTACCACTTCTACGCAGATGATGCCCAGATCTTCCTGTCTTTTCCCTCTTCTGATCCTCTCATCCCCTCTCGCATCTCTTCCTGCTTGTCTGCTATCTCCGCCTGGATGCACTCACACCACCTCAAGCTCAACCTCTCCAAATCGGATCTCCTCTTTTTCCCCCAATCTTCCTCACCTTCTGCTGACCTGATCTCGATCCCCTTGGAATCCACCACACTCTCTTCTTCTTCTTCCACTAAAAATCTAGGAGTCTCCCTCGATCCTGCGCTCTCCTACTCCCAGCACATCACCACGCTGACACGCACCTGCAGATTCTTTCTGAGCAACATACGCCAGATCCGTCCCTTCCTCACCAACTACTCGACTCAGGTGCTCGTCCAGTCACTGGTCCTCTCCCGCCTGGACTATTGCAACCCCCTCCTGGCCGGCCTGCCTGCATTTACACCCGCCGCTCCAGCTCATCCAGAACTCTGCGGCTCGTCTGGTATTCTCTCTGCCACGATTCGCACACGCTACTCCACTGCTCCGCTCCCTCCACTGGCTCCCGATACCGGCACGTATTCAGTTCAAGACACTGACCCTCACCTACCGCTGTCTTGACCACACTGCACCAAGATACCTTCAGACCCTCGTCTCCCCATACATCCCCTCCAGACCACTGCGCTCCTCCAATGCCAGAAGGCTAACTCTGCCTCCTCTCCACTCTCCCTCCTCCAGAGCCGCTCCTTCTCATCCCTGGCCCCTAAATGGTGGAACGACCTGCCCACCAAAGTCAAAACAGCAGAGTCCTTGACCTCATTCCGGCGCTTACTCAAGACACATCTTTTCCGACAGCACTTGTAATATTAGTCCTTTTACCCTGCTAGATAGCACTTCACAGTTTTATCATGCTTCTTGTGTTTTGGATTTGTTTTCCTCCTTGCTCCCTTTCCCGTAGCCCTTGACTGTGACCCTAAATCTTGACAGTACTTAGCTTTCACCGTCCAGGATGTATGTCTGCACTTACTGTACTTACCTGTGTAAATTGGAAGTTGTAAAATGTATTATATTTTGAATTGCTATGTTTAATGTAAATTTAATTTGTAATGTTTGATGCCTTTACTTAACTGTATTTTTGCACTTTGTTTTGCACTTATGTTGTAAGTCGCCCTGGATAAGGGCGTCGGCCAAGAAATAATAATAATAATAATCGGTTATGTAATTCTCCTACATCGACAAAAGGCGTTGCTTTCGGGGTTTCATTTGGGTAATTTAAAGTTTTTTTGAAGGAAAGTTCTTTCCAAACATTTATGTCGAAGAATACACTAATTTATTATACTACTGAGTTTTTAGATGCAATATTGAAAAATACATAAATAGCACACGACTACTTTCAAATAGCCTGTGAAAGTATTTATTCTACATAAATGATTTGTGAAGGTTTACTTAAAGTCTGTATTAATAGTTGCAGATAGAAAGTTTCACAATAGAAAACTGCTACATATAATAGTTATTTATTTATTCACCAAGGATACCAATGTCGACTAAAACTAGTTGCTCAAATTTTGATACAGTATTTTACATTATTTGGAAAAACATTTAAAGCAACTTTAATTTACCAGAGAAAATATCCATTATATAATATAGAAAGGTTTGCACAAAACTGAATAAATATATATATATATATATATAAATATAATTTATTTATTTATTTAATCGTATATTTAATATACCTTAAAAGTGGTAGTGACGTCAAGTGCAGCTCCACCGCTATCAACCGCCACCTGGAGGAGGGCGTGGCCGCTGCTTCGCGGGGCGGGGCTTCAGCAGTGACGGACAGGAGTCGGAGTCGCCACGCCTTGAGCGGCAATATGGTCGCGTTCGTGTAGCGCAGATTTCCGCATTTCTGCGCGGGTCTGCGCTGCTCCGCCAATAGGATCGGTGAGATTCTAAAGATCTGCGCAGAACTGCGAAAATCTGCGCTACAGCAGTGGATAACGGTCATGCGATAAGGGTGCAGGAAATACTGACCTCTTGACCCCTCAGAGGTCACCAAACTCATCACTGCGAGACACTCCTCTGCCAGTTTTTTTTTTTGCTGAAGGTCTTCAGCAGACTTGGCATGCTTTATAAGTAAAATATATTGAACACAATGTCCTCCCCAAGAGAGAGACAGAATTAAAATATTCACAATCAATAAATTGAGAGAGGTAATTATACTTTTATTATTTCAAGTTCTTTAGTAGAAAACGGAATTTCGTTGTGTCCTGGTGTGATGAATATCACCTTGAATTGAATGTTTTAAAAACCAAGGACATAGTTATCGATTTCAGAAGGTTGCCACCTGTCCCTAAACACACCTTTATTAAAGGAATAGAAATTGAGTTGGTGGACAACTAGAAATACCTTGGGACTGTTGTTGACAGCCGTCTAAACTATGAAAGGTATACAGATGCAACTTGTAAGAAAGTACACCAGCGGTTGTCTTTCATAAAGAAAATGAATTATTTCAAAGTCTGTGGTGAAATGATGACTCTGTTTTATCACAGTTTTATCGAATATGTTTTGACCTGCAGCATGGTTTGGAGTTTGTATAATTGAGGGCAACAGACACAGACTGGGGAGGCTGGTAAAAGTAGCCAGTAAGGTTACCGGGGTGAGCCAGACACTGCGGTCACAAATCTTTGAGAGACAGGTGATCAGGAAGGCTGATGCCATCATTGACTGTCCTGGCCACCCCCTCATAGGCCACTGTGACCTCATGCCCTTTCTGGACGCTGTTTCAGAGCTCCAAGGCTCAAAAGCAAGAGACCCGGGAACTCATTTATCCCTACAGCAGTTAGGATGCTGAATCGCAGAGGAAAGGAGGTAGCCCTTGATGTTGCTACACAATGTTGCACTTACTGATGTTTGACTCCACCTCTACTCTTCACGTATGGTGAATCCTGGTGTATGTTTGTATTTATGTCTTAATTTATTTGTTATGTGTTTCTTTAAACCCTGCCTGCAAACCAAATGTCCCTTATGGGGCAATACAGATTTTGTATATGCATTGATGATTTTATTGTAACAGCAATTCAGTAATTCAGTGTATTTCATGCCATTGTTAAGAACCTGTAATAATGCTGAAAGATCAGTAAATCATAAACAAAACAATTGCGGGTTTAGAATTCATGACTGGCAGGGGAATCAAAGTTTCTGCTTAATCCATGCAAAGGTCTACTATTGTATTCAATGCAGTTTGTTTTCCCTCCTGCTCCCATTTTCAATCTCCGCTGAAGTGGTTAGATAAGGATAAGGACGTTTTCAGAAATAAATTTCAGCATGAGAGTTGAGGGACAGTGGGTTGAGGCTAAAGGTAGTTTTCTTCGGCCGCAGACATGATTTATAGTGGTGTATAGTGGGTGACCGACAAGATTTATGACATTGTGTGACGTCCTGGCATTTTGCAACAGTAGTGAAATAGGGGCCGGACGACATTCATTTGGGCAATTCCGGCTTTGAGATCATTGTTAGATAAAATAGGACAGTGACTGTCGGGTCAATATACAATCCCATCTTTTGTAAAAGCAGTCCTCTTCCAATTATTCAAATGTATTCAGAACTGCAAAATCTGTTTTTCATTAATGGCATGATGTATTGAGATTGAGATTAGAACAACGTATCCCTTACACAATACGAGTAGCCTACTCTTAGAATTAATGTAAATTGAACAGTCTGTATTTGTTCAAGGACAACACAACTTTGTGTTCAAATGTATCAAATTACAACACAATAATGTCTTTTTAACACAATCATGTTTTTCCCACACAGACTTGTGTTAAAAATACACAAAATTGTGTTGTCCTTGAACAAACACAGAATGTGTTAAATTTAACACATTAGTTCTTAGAGTGTACTTACTGTTGTTATAACTGTACTTTTTCATAAGGGATTAGATAATAGCATGCCTGTAACTGCATGACTGGTCAGATCAGTAACAGTTTGTACGGTACAGAGAAGGACCAGCAGAAAGTTTAGTCACCTATTACTCAGACACACCGACAAGAAAATGACTGAATGGGTGTACTTACACTCTTAGAACTAATGTTAAATGTAACACATTCTGTTTGTTCAAGGACATCACTATTTTGTGTTATAGTTTGCCAAATTACAACACAATAATGTTTTTCACACTGTTTTCCCCACACAGAGTTGTGTTAAAAACACATTATTGTGTTGTGCTTTATTTGATTTAATTTGTGCTGTCCTTGAACAAACACAGTCTGTGTTAAATTGAACACATTAGTTCTAAGAGTGTATAGTCCACACCCAATCACATTAACATAATTGTTAAAACTAATAGGATGTGATGTTCAAACTGAGGTGCTTTGGTGTCAACATCAACAATGAGGCAACACAATTGATCGGATTCGTTGAAATGTGCTGAAAGCCACCCTGTTGTGATTTATGAATTGCGACACAACATGCTGCTGTCACTCTTATGACACATAGTGAGTGCCTCACCGCCTCACCTTGGCAGATGCATTTTTTCCAGTCCAGCAGATCTTGTGTATCATTCTGTTTATTTTGCATATACTTATAATGCTCATCACAAGTTATAGCCCAGCCAACAATAGTTGTGAGCATGTTGTATGTTAGCTGGGAAGCTATTGTTCAGACTTAACATTAGAAAAATAAGGGGAGGGGACAATCCTTTCTATTTAAAAAACATATGCTTTATTATAGGATTCACGAGTGTGTGAAAGGTGTCACTCATATGCTCAACCTGTTCCCAGCCGTGCGTAAAAACACATCGGGGAAATCTGGTAAGCGCCGGCGCTATCTCTCCATCTGGGTTGTTTATGGGTGTCAGTGACAAGCTCGGCCGGCACATCTCCAGTCCTTGCCCGAGGGTCGCCGCCGCTGTAAATTATGTGCTTTCTTATCTGCTGTGTGATAGCGCCTCGGCCTTCAGGGGGCTATATAGGGGCTGATGGCTGGCGAGCCCCTGCATAATCTTTTGATCTCACTCTCCAAGCGCAATTCTCGGTTGATCTCTCTCTCTCCAAGTCCGAAAGGCTGAGTTCTGAGTTCTTTATTAACATTAAAAGCTGCAATGTTGCCTGCGACTTTCAAACTGTGCGCCGGGATCTCCTACAGACATGTGAGGAACATGACCGGTAAGACACTACCTCCTAATTTCACACCTCGTGTTTGGTAAGAGTGTTGACTTCTTCAAATAAAAGGCAAATTACAATATCATGCAGTCGGTGTATTCACCAATATGGCCTGTATGTATGGACATGTTTAACAATTGAACGCTGTTGAAAACGCATCTATGTATTTGAGAGTAGCCTACATAAAAAAAGTCATAAATCTACAGATGAAAAAAAAATCCACTGTTTCACAATGAGAGGTGCTATTCAACTTGATGTATTTGCCATTTAAGAGTAAGGATAACATAAAATAATAAACAAACAAAACATCTCTCCACATGCCAACACATGCATTTATTTAAATAACTTTATACTCAGTCACTTTCTAATAATGTTATTATAAAGGGTTACCTTTTGAATGTTTTATTTATTTATTAAAACGTTTGTATTTAATCTCCTAATGTCCAGGGTTGAGGAAGACCGCCGTAGTTGCAATTAACCAGGAACTGAAGAAAATATCTGGACCTGGGCCCAGCGCCTGGATCAGTCAAGTTCGCAGACGCAGCTCCTTGCTAAGTGAGTACTATGACTTCACCAAAGTCAGTTATTTTGTTTATTAGCATTTTTTATGTAGACCTTGAAATAAAGCATTTTGACTGTTAGTTTCATGAATGTATACATGACAAAAGGAAACCCATCCAGTTGCCCAGTCAGATGACTTCATGTATAATCATGTAATTCATGTGTAACATAGTGTTGATCCATTTGATCCAGCTGGCTAATGGGATAGCAGAGTCGGGACAGACTCTTTTGGCTAAATATGCCTCGCAGGTCTGTGTCAGACAGAATTGAACCCACCACAAGAACCCCTCCTGATAATGGCCTGTTTGTTGGTACAGGCAGCAGGATCGAGGAGAAGCCCTACAGTGAGGTGGACCTGTCCTACATCAAACAGGGGGAGGAAGCCCTGCAGAAGGCCATCAGCATCCTCAGCAACCAAGAGGGCTGGAAGACAGAGATAGTGGCAGTGAGTGAGATATGGAGACGTGGTGGGTGACACAGGGAGCTGTGTAAGATCCGTGTACCTACTTTTATAGCTCATGCAACTGTAATTAAGCATTGTGCTAATCTGATCAGATATGTAGCAAAGATTGTACCCCAAAGGGCTGGATTTTTTTCTGTTTATCCATGTGGTATAAACTCTCCTGCAGAGAAAATGATGGCCCGTGTTTGGTAATCTCTTTGTCTCTAGGCGAACGGGGATAAGGTGCTGAGCAAGGTGCTCCCGGATGTTGGCAAGGTGTTTAAACTGGAGGTGGTGATGGACCAAGCACCTGACAGCCTGTACGGAGAGCTGGTGGGGAACATGGAGCAGATGGGCGAGTGGAACCCCAGTGTCAAAAAAGTCAAGGTAGACTGTGCAGATCAGAGAGTTGGGCTACTGCAAAGGCAAAGACACACAGAAAGGGTTCCTCAATTGGTTAAATTAAAAGCCACCGCTTTAGTGGACAGTCCTAAGGGGTTAAGAGGAAGGGAGAGCTGAACGTAGATGAATGTGGCCCAGCTCTTGAACAAGCATTCCTCCACTCAATCCTCAGATCCTGCAGAAGATAGGCCAGGACACCATGGTGACGCACGAGGTCGCCGCAGAGACTCCCGGAAACATCGTGGGCCCTCGGGACTTTGTGAGTGTGCGCTGTGCCAAGCGCAGGGGCTCCACCTGCTTCCTGGCTGGGATGTCAACCCACTACCCTGGGATGCCCGAGCAGAAAGGCGTGGTCAGGTAGGGCGACCGATCAAACCTTCCATATCTGAACAGGAAGCTGAGAGTTGGAACCGTTTGACTCATGCATTTGTCCTAAGTGACGTACACTGTGGAACAATCACTAAACTTTTATGTTCCACAAATGCACAATATGCCATCCTTACACACATTCAACTGTAAGTTACAGGAAATCAAATTAAGACATGAGAGAAGATCAGGATGTCCTACAGGTGGAATCCAATCAGATTAAGGTTACGTAAACTAATTGAGCAAGCCAATACTTGCCAGTGGTGTCTTTAGCCTGATGTGTCTACCAGCTGGAAAGTGTCCATTGAGTAGTAGGTTTTGAATTTCCAAATTGGCAAGAAGGCCAAACTACTAGGTCAGGGTCTGCTCCTTATTTCTGATCTGGACATGTGAGTCTTATAACGCAATATTGTACTTCTAATAGGAATTTGTCACATGAAACAGATGGATAGATGAATGGATTGACGGTATTTCTACACTTCTTTTATATCCTGGACCATCATTAGTAACTGTTGCACTGCTTTCCCATTGCAGGGCTGAGAATGGGCCAACGTGCATCGTTCTGAGGCCCAATGCAGAGGACCCCAGAAAAACAAAGTTTACCTGGCTTCTCAGCATAGATTTGAAAGTAAGGGAGATTTACACTGGAACCCTGTGGCTAACCGTGTTGACGTATTAATAGATTAATATGAATTCTATCTTGTGATTGGAGCCTTTCTTGTATTCAAACATCTGGATCCTAGTGCTACACCACAGAACTATCTGTCTTTTGCCGTTTATTTGTCTTCTACTGCTCTCTTTTACGATGTTAAACTGGCCTATTCTGAGTAAGCATCCAAGTTCAGTAATTAGGGAGATTAAGCCCTGCTGAAGTTGTTTAGACTGTAAAATACCACATAAAGCAGTGTGAAAGTGTGATTCATTAAGTTCACAGTTTAGATGAGTTTAGATCAGCCATAAGGAGGTGCTACTAAAGCATACACCAACCATGTTTTGAAACGCATTACTTGTATCACAGGAAGAAAGACTAATTCAATCTGTATAAATCTGCTGCGGCCCAATACCCAATAAAGTGAATAGTCATGTGATGCGTTTGTCCTCTTCTTGCTCCTCCCAGGGTTGGCTGCCCAAGAGCATCATCAATCAAGTGCTTTCCCAGACGCAGGTGGATTTCGCCCAGTGCCTGAGAGCACGAATGGCATCCAACCAGATGAGTCCATCTCTGGCCTGCTGATGCACAATGCTAGCTGCTCAAAAATGCCAGCTGTCCACGTTTCACCCTGCCCGTGTGGTGTGTGCTTGTGTGCATGTATGTACCGACCACTGTACAAACCACAGCGAACTCTGCCCACCGGTCCAGATCCTATCACAAACCATTCTAAAATGTCTCAGCCTGTCTACAGATATCGTCAGCTGCCTTATTTATTCTTGTTGCAATTATAATGTGCTCACGCAGGTATTCTATGTAATAGTGTTATTTATTTATATATATATATATTTAAACGTATGGAACACTTGAATCATTCAAAAGAACAACTGGAATCTTAGGACTTAATTCTGTATCCGGTCCTGTTTAATTGGAAGATTGGCATCCAGAGAAAGTCAATTTCAGCCAACTAGAGCCTATCACCCGGTCAGAAATCAATGGGATTCGATACACAAGCACAGACCATAAATACGTGAAGGCTGTACATTTTTGATCTGCCACAAATAAATGTGTTACCCAAGATGCTTCTGGCACCCACCCTGTACTGTATGCATGTATTGCAATGTATTCCCTTCATTGAAACCTAATAACGTTATTATAAAGGGTTACCTTTGGAATGTTTAATTTATTTAGCACTTTTCCACTCTTGTACTTTGGGGATTGTATTTGGGACTCTGCATTACCAGTCAGAATTGGGGGTGTATTTCAGTCCCTCTTATATAAATGGTGAGTTTTCCAGGTTTCAAGACCAAGGCGGTTTAGAAAAAGTTTATTAAATACCATCCCTTTTTAATATTTATTATTAGTAACAAATTCTACTCAAAACATCACTGCTACAATGCATCAACTGTGTAGTTTGTTGGAGAATTATGCTTTGTGTTTTGAAATAAATTAAGATTTGAAACCAGAGTTTGATACATTTCTTGGATTCCCACTTCCACACCATCTTGGTTACAAACACTGCTAGTAAGCATTTGCAGAATTGTACATATCTGTAATTATTTTTATTTAAATACAGTTTCAATACAAAATAATGGAAAAACAAAACTTAACCTGCAATTGTTTTTACACCTAATACAAAGGGAACAGTCAGGTTCCTTTACATGAGACAAACACAGAGAGCACAGTAGATGACAGCACCTGAATAGAGATACCAGAAACCTCTTACATTAACACTGCCGAACAAACACACCGGTTTTTAAAATGACTGCCTTCAGTTTAAAGAAGGGCTTTGTAATAAAACCATTAAAACTCGGGGTGATAGCCTTGCGATAAAGACTGGGCAGAGGTTAGGCTAGAAACAAGATCGTACTCCTATCCCAGTTTGCAGACGGCTTTTCTGTCCCTAAGAATTTAAGCCTTTGGTTCTGTGTTGGTGGAATATCGATGTGGAGCAGATCTTGTATGAACAGAATTACAACTCTGCGACGGGAGTAAAAGGGGTAACAGTATCTCAGTCAATTCTTACTTGACATTTTGTGTACATAAAGGCCGAGCATAAAGAGGCCAAGATCCGACAGCGCGCGCTGGTACATACCATTCTCTCTGAAGATGAAAACTTAAGACGCCTTTAGAATTTTCCCTCCTGCTTCTTCAACAATGTCAATGCTACTGATTTTGTCACGGGTTTCCTCTTTCCCCGAATGCATATGCAACACAGTTCTGGTTTCTCTCAAGAAGTCCTCATCTAAAGAGGGCGATGGAACGGATGCACACTCACTGGTTATTGCTACTCTGAACTGGGCTAACTGGGAGCAAGCTCTTTACAGCATGGATGTGAGGAACAGCTTTGAAATGTTTGAAATGTTCTAAGACACACACCTTTATTTCACACTTTTCCAACAGGAGGGACTTTAGAGCACACTTATGGAAGATATGGTTTGTTTTTGCTGGTTTGTTAGATTTTTACAAGATAATTTAAGTTGAAGGCTGGGGGGAGGGAAATAAAAACCAACCAACAAACCAAAGAAGAACATGGGAGTTTCTGCAATGCCTTCTCCCTTGGCCGCTTACTTGTAAACAATCAGTAGCAGGCTACGTTTAAATGTGAAGTCTTGCACCGCAAAGGAAGCGTCCAAGGTGTCGGCCCTCTCTCGTGCGTCTTTCTACTGTCAGAGGAGGCTGGCTCAGCGGTCGGTACGGAGAACGCTATCTGGTGTCAGGCGTCTATCTGTGGCTGTCTGTCTGGAGGAGTTAAGCCTCCCAAGGGGGACTCCGTCGCCCGTCCACGTCGGTCTCCACGTGATACAGCATGTCCGCCAGCGTGTGCTCGATCACGGCACCCCAACCCATGTCGCTCATCTGAGAGGGGGAGGGAAAGAAGGGTGAGTCCGCAACCCAGGTCACAGGAACCACAACTTCTTTCAAACAAATCTTGTACATCAAACCCCTCTCTCAATTTCATTTTCTTCAGAAGGCATGGGAGAATGTCCTAGGCCAAACGCTCAAGTCTTGACGAAGTTATAATCCGCGCTCGCAGATGTCGAACTTCGCACATGTTTAGCAAATCTGAACTGTCAAATAATAAACCAAACGAATTCGAATTTGTAGCAAAATATCTGTCTACCATTGCAACACGCACATGCATGAAGCCAGTCCCTCATTCAGTCAGTGCGTGGTCCAGATATAATTTAGAGAGAGAAAGGATGATGTGATTGTTACAGAGGTGACCAGGGGTGTAAAGCGCAGAGCACACCAGAGTGACACTCCCGCCTTTTTAAAGATTTTAAATTGTGGAACTCCCCCTCTGACACAGGGGTGTAGTGGAGTGGGGCAGAGCGGTGCCACGCTTTCAATCCAATGTTTCTCAATTCTAAATATTGCTTTTCAGGGTTTTTTTTTTTTTTTTTTTTTAATTTTTTTTTATGTCATTTACTGGAGTATTTGGGATCGACCCTGTCCTTCTCTGGGGCAGTTTTTCTTTGCCGCAAAACTGATGCCAAATGTGTACACGCATCATTACTTCACGGGTTAAAACCACTGCATGTAAACTGCCCCTGATGCTCATCACAGCAGCTACTGTAACACAGAGTGGCTTACGTTTTTGAAATCTACTAAACTACATGTACTGAGTAGTAAAGTGACTAGTAATAGTGGTATTAGATACATGATAAGAACTTAAGCATGCTCAATAGTAACTTTTGCATCTCTGAACTGTTAATTCAAACTGTCTGAAGTTATTGCCATTGTTATAGTTTGAAAAAGTGAAATAAAAGTAATGAGTACTCCATTACATAAAATTTTAGGACTATGAGAAGTTTATTTCAGCTCTATTTCAAATTTACAGCATTTAAATAAAGTGTTTATTTTAATAAAAACTGTACCAAACAGATTTTTCAGTAATACTGTCAAATATAAAATGCCCCTCAACCTACAACTAAATACACTACCATCCACATGAATTTAATGCTTTATAATTTGATCCATCGAATGTGGACTTCTGTCTGCTCTGTCACATCCCTAACAAACACCACAGTTGGTCTGATGGTTATAATCATTAGCAGGACAGGGAAATGTAATGAGCGCTTCGTGTTTAGAGAAACAAACCAATATTTAAATCTATGTCGGTACTCACTGGTTGATACTTCACATCCTTCGGAGGGTACTTGAAATGTGGCCCAAAATTCACAGATACCTAAACAGAAACAAAAACAAATCACTACATTTAAACCAAACTAGTCTGCTCTCTCCATACTGAACTTTCTATAGATCTGATCTACAGTGAAGTCATTTCTAAAAAAAAAAAAAAAAAAAAGTTAAAAAGTAAGCAAAAAAAAAACTGAATACGACTGCAGCCAGGCACACAACCAAACAGCACATGATACTAGCAGTTTATCATCGCAGGGTTACGGCATTGAGAAGAGTGCACTCTTTTCCCCGCGGTGACGTCTATGGTCCTTCAAGACCACGAAGGTTCTCTTCCAACGGACCAGGGCTGTCTGGAGAGACTCACCGTGCAGCTCCTGTAGAGCGAGATGGCTGGAAAATACATCCCTTCAAAGAGATTCTCGTAGGCAACGCCTTGGTTCACGCCGTTTTTATAGAAGATCATCTGGGGAGCATAAGGAAAAAGTGACATTAGAATAGATTTAATGCCAGATATAATGTCGTATTATATCGTAGTTACAGAGCAAAAGATCTAACTAGAGAAGTGTTAATTTACCAAAACATCCATCATCTAGGATTAGATTATAGCAGTAGACAACCTCAAGGTAAAAAAGTTTCTTCAGTAATAACACATTTAGGTTATTATTGAAGCAACACAGGTAGAACAGCACTGATCTCATCCTAATTTAGGAAGATCATTCTAAACCCAACAAGACACAATCACAGGTGGCTGACTTGCCTATTGACCTTTTAGACTTGTTTTGCACATTAGGAAGAAGGTAGGGAAATAAATCAAGTTCAGAAGAAACACTGATTCCTGTAACTGGGGGTAACAGTGAAGATAACTGGTTAATCACAGTGGTTGGCCGGTTTCTCCCATCACTCACTCTACTGGGAGGCATGGCCTTCAGGCTTTTCTCAGCTTTGTCCACGTAGTCTTTCTCCTCAAAATACAGGTAGCTTTTGAATTTAATCAGCGCCTGGAAAGACAAAGGGGGAAACATCGTTAAAGAGGACAAGTCTAATGCCCTCAGTACTCCAAGTGTGTCACTTTAATTCATGGGAATGAGTAAGATAACATTTTCAAATACTGGTCACAATCTATGAAGGTGAAGCTTCATTACGAGAAATAAAGATACACCTGTATTTTGGTTTATATATCTTTCCTCACCCCTGATTAACACTACTTAACAAAAGACTGAAAAAAAAAAAAACTCTTTACAACACACAGATCTGGTTTTGACAAAAAAAGATCAAATCAACCACACCACCAACTGTCCGTCTCTGCTGGACTGGACTGCTTCAGTACCCAGCCCACACGCGAGGGATCTGCCTGTCCCAGTACCTTGTCCTTGTATGTGTCCGGCAGGGCCTTGGCAGTCTCTGTGCCGTCGGGAAGCTCGATGAAGAAGCCCAGTATGTCTCCCTGGCTGTAGCCGTCTGAGTAGTGTTTCCCAATGGACTGGTGAAACCTGGTCCCTTTCTTACTGCGCCAGGAGTAGCTGAACTTATCGTAGCCCAGAGGAGCCTGCAGGTTACCTGGACAGAAAAATAAAACAATAACATAGTCACCACTTACTCCATACTCTTGTTTTGTGGCAGCTCAAACCACTGCCAGACTGAGCTACAATCAATGCACACTCAGCGAGTTCTGGTCCCCTTTGATGTCTTCACTGACCCAGAGGCTGCGACCAGCCCAGCCGCGCCGCAGTCTCCGCCGGCATGTCGTCAATGGACACCTCGAAGTACCATGCCCCCTTCCGCACACCGTGGGACGCCCGCACCATCGAGTAGCCCTTCTCCCCAGTCACCGTCAGCCGGTCATCAGAGATCTTCAGCTGGGGAGCTGGGAGGAAAATAAACAAATAAAAACACGGGTGGGAGGCCCAGGCCGCTGTGCGGAGGGGGAACGGGGGCATCAAGGCGTGTACCTCGGTCGTGCAGGGCCAGCAGGACACGCTCATACAGACAGGCTCGGTACAGGTCCCCGGGGATGGGCTTCCCGGCCCAGCAGTCCAGCTCCAGCTTCTCCGGGTCGGGGGCGTGGGGGTCGGGCTCAGCCAGGATGTAGCGGTAGCCGTCCTTGTTGAAGGGGTGCTCCAGGGGGTACCCATGGGGCGGCAGCCGCTGAGCCGAGAACAGCGGGTCACTAGAAGCAGAACCGGAGAAAGAAAGAAACCCGATTCCACTGGCATTTATCGTTACGGACTAAATTTGACTTATTTTACCTCTTCCGAATGTAAAAACGCTTGGTTGATGTTTACAAAATACCTACCTGCGTGTCCTCTTTGCGGTCCCTGCCGTGCCCCCCTCCTGCTGTTTGCGCTTGGCTCCCCTGCCTTTGCCAGTGCCTCCAGGAGCCAATCCACCTTTCACACAAACACAAGGACACTGCTACACACTGCCCTGCAGGCCAGCGCAGCAGCCAGAACCTCCACATCCTTTCCCAAGAGGTTACAAAGCAAGCTGGCAGCCAATGCCAACGCTCAGACCCCACCCTCAGCTCCATACATTGGAAAACAGCCAATAGGGGACTGAAAATCATTGCTATTCACATTCATTTCTATATACATACAGAAAATTATGATCAAATCCTCTTTTTTTAAGGGGTGAAAAACAAAACTTCCTATGCCTTAAACAAGCAAATCGCCACCAGCACCCCAAAACACAACACCATTTATAAGCAATTTAAAGCAGTAAAGCTTGAAATTGAAAATAAAAGCTTTCCTCCGACATTTTAACTTTAATTGATTAATTTATCATGTACGATTATCAAAAGAGTCCTGTAAGGTCTATTTTACCTGGCTGCAATCATCACATTATGCATGGAACTCTGTGTACAACTGACAGCAGTACTGTGTGTTATGCCACTACTCGAGAGTATAAAGACAAGAAATCACAAGAGTGGATATTTTTTGCACACACACACACACACACACACACACACACACATACACACACAGGTTTCAGGAAAGCAGGGGAATTATGGAGAATTTGATTCCTTTTACCGGGAGAAATCTGGCAAAAACCGGTCCAATACAACAACAAAAACCCAGCCAATACAGTCAGGAATGGGGGAAGGTGGGGGACAGTGGTAGACAACCCCATGCAATAGACTCTGGTCATAGTGGAGGGGCAGCAGGAGATACACACTGACTTTAACCAAGTCTCCTGTGTAGGTATGTTGTAGAAATAAACTGAAAAGCAGGAACCTTAACTGTGATATAGCCGTTACCTACACTTGAACAGCAAAGTGGAAAAACAAAAAATAAAAGATAGGCAAGCTAGGAGCCCTACTTATGTAGGAAAGGTTTCTGCTCGAGGTAAGGAACGACATCCGTGGCTTGGTCACTGCTATACATGGCGTGATGGGAGTGGTCTTGGATCGGGACCATTACCGGAGCCACAATCCTGCCAAGATGTTCATTTCACACTACCCTGCACCAGAGTGTATTGCATATTCCACATGAACAGCACACAGCAATAGCACAATGGCTCTTTCACCTTATTAGCATCATCAAAATAGCGTTCAAAGCAGCATCTGACGCTATATGGAGAAAGTGTTTCTCAGCAGAAGAGTTCTAAGAATACTAGTTGTGGGGGGGGGGGGATCTTTTTCATTTGCGTTTCTTCTAAATACATTTCTGTGGGAGGTATGACAGTACTTCCCTTTTGAACCCTGCTGAGAAACACCTTAAGGCACTGCAAATGAAATCACTGCAAGCACAGAATTGAAGTGTGCCCAGATAGGATCTTTAGGCACTGAATCACTTCATTTGTATCCTCCACTGTGCGGAGGACTCCCAGTTTATGCCCATTGCACATATTGGGGTTGCAAATCTAAGAATTCAATTAAATGCCAGGATATTACATCCGTTCTGATTGGTAATTCAAAATCTTTCAACAAGATTATGTGGGCACTTAAACTTAAGTCAAAAGTTTTGATTCCAGATTTTAAGTTCAGTACAAGGAGCAATCAAATTTCCTATCTATGCTTTTTTTTTTTTTTTTTTTTACCTATTTCCAGTATCTCTAGAGAAAAAAGAAAACAGAGAAAAATAAAACACAATATCTATGCAATAAATGTATAGAAGAAAATTACCTTTCTAACTGAAAGTGCTGTACCAACATCAGGTTTGGCTGAGAGCATCATAGACTTTGTGGACAGACTGTAAAAGCTATGATCTTGATTGTTACACTTGGGAAGTTAAAGAGGGAGCTTTGACAGGTGAGCACTACAAGATCTGTGTGCACTAACGCAGTGTCATGAAAACACAAAATAAGGTATTAGTGTGAAATTAGGAGGTCTGGGGAGGAGGAAAGATGGGGGAGGACCCAGCTTAGGAAAAGCAAGCAAAACAAAAAAACAAAGCTAAAATCATAACTTAAACGATTGCTTAAACCAACTGCTAAAATGGCATATAGTCACCTGAGAAAGATGGTCCACCTGGAATACAATTTTAAAGTGGTTTAGGGTTGCCCTTGTTAATGAAAACATCAGCTAGTTACATTTTCAACTAGTTCATTCAAGTTCTTCCAGAGCTGATATAAATTAGGTGAACGTTAGATAGTTGCAGCCTCTATCTACACTAAGATAAAGTACGGGCCGTAAGCCTAAGTTGTGCACAGCCATAGCAATAATACAAAATGGTGGCTGGCCCACCTCCTTTGCAATCATATGCTCCGTTTCCACTGGCTTAAGCGCCCGGGCGTGTCCAGGTTTAGTGGCCGGTTAACTATCTGGTGCCAGACGTGGCCGTAAGTGTCAGTCGTGCCCACTAAGGAAATACTTCTCTTTCAGAAGTTGAGGTGTGTGCTTGACTTGTAGACAGACAGGGAAGAGATCAGCTACATTATGTTGGAAGATATAATCTCAAATTCCTTGTGGGATCACGAAGAAATTACAGTTTTATTAGCAGCATGGAGTGAAATCCACATACAGAAACAATTAAATGTTTTACTGCTTACAGTTAATATCCAAGTGTATTAAAAACTTGGTGAACACGGATTTCACGGCTTTGCAGTGCCATGACTAGTTAGTTAAAACAATGGCCTGGTTTTACAATAAGCTCTGGAGCTGTCCCTATATATAGGGTCCAGCCCGGCTTGGACGCTTAAACCAGTAGAAACGAGTCATTAGACACAAACATAAGAGTCAGATCGAACACAAAGAAACTGTTGGAATTGTGAGGCATGAGGAGGGGTTTACTGGACAATTCTAACCATCATTTAATCAGTATTTTCCCCAACTACTCCCAAACTTCCTAGAATGTCCTGTGTTGCTTTTAACAATAAATTACCTCGTAGTAGAGTTTAGCTAGAGGGAGGAGAAATAAAAACTCACTTTCCTTTAAAATTAGACTAGTGAGCACTAAGCACATAATACAGGTAGGTTTCTTAAACAGACATTTGCCATAACCAGACCAATTTGTACTCTTGCTATGGAAACTAGATCTTACCATTCAAGCCTCCCGTTGTCGGCACAGAAGTAGTTTGTTTTTGGTTGTCGTATGACGGACCAATAGTACCAAGATCCTGAGGAAAATAAATACAGGAAATTGGTGGTTGAAGAACAAATACAGAGACGTACTTACTGTTAAGCTCCAATTGAATTTAAAAATGCTTTTCTGGGTCAGGGCAATTTTAAAGTACAGGTCCACAATCCCATATACACAATTCTGAAATTTGAAAAGCTTTGAAAACCAAAGATGCATGGTCTCAGTAGAATCAAGGTTGCGTTCTTGCAGTGCAGATCTGCATAATTCCAGCGACCCCATTGGTGGAGCAGCGCAGCGCAGCTCTGAGGGAATCTGAGGGAATCTGCGGGAATCTGCGCTACAAGAACTCGACCCAAGAGTTTTGAGAGTGTGATAATTTCCTCTAAAATAAGTACAAATATTTATTTAAAAAAGTGTTGGATAAAAGCTAGTTACGTTATCTATAATGTTACTGTTATAGCCTATGCAGACTGATTTAAAAAATAGTAGCTAGGCTACCAAGCACAGTCAGTTCAGTCGACAACCATTCATTCAGTACTTGGAAGAAAGAAACCTGCAGTCTGGCAGCACTTCAAATACAATGAGAAAATGTTAAATGTTACAGGAAACTAAACTGAATGTGGCTACAATATCACAGGGAAAAATACAATGAATGAAGCAACACCTGAAGAGTGATGTAAAAACCATTTGTAAGATCCTTGCGTTTGTTTATTTCTGAGACAAACCTGTGAAGGCTTTGGAGATTTGGATGATTTTGAATGCTAGTTAATCCGCAAATCTTATATTTATTTAGAGTAATATTTAAGTGTAATACACATGTAGGTCAATATGACAAGATTTAGGTCACATTTTTGTCATGTCATTTAAACTAATGCAATATTAGTCGACAAAAAAAAAGAGAAGTGCATAATAGTCGACCTGACTAAGACAAAATAAAAAGAAAGATGACTAAATTCACACTGGTTGTGTCTCAGTGCTCCTAGCAGTCACATGTGCTTCAGGTGCTCTCCGATATTGTTTGCATTTATGTTTGAAGTTTTATGTTTTATTGAATGTATAGGTTTGAAGTTTTATTGAACTGTCGCTGCAAAAAAAAAAAAAATTAATGAGTTGGCATACGGGGTCATGCCACAGACCGTGCTGCGGCATTACGATTACTGAAATCCTAAAAATTCAGAATTCCAAAACATCTGGCCCCAAGGGTTTCGGATTAGGGATTGTGAATTTGTATTGTCAAAGATGACATGGGTCAAACTGGTACTCAATGGGAATCTTATGTTCCACCCCTAATCCTGTAGTTTCAAGGACAGTCTCCCAATGTCAAAAGAAGGGTGTAGAAAACTGGACACTATACCTGGTCAAGAAGCCCAAACTTTGGATAATCTTCCTCAGGGTCCTTACTCCCAGGATCGGGATGCTCTTTAACCAGGAAAACATCCCGCTCCTTACTCTGAAATTAAAAACATACATATATATATATATATATATATATACTTTAATTGAATAAATACTTTTTGTGATAAGTGTGATAACTATAAACTATTTTATATGGCACCTTTAAAAGCAGCTGTCATTCCAAAGTTCTTCAGAACTGAAAACACAAGAGATCAAACATGCACAAACTTCAGAGGAATAATTCATTAAAAAAATGCCATCCTAAAGAAGTAGGTCTTTAAGGACAACTGAATTCCCAAATGCACTGGGATTAGATTTTCAGAGGACAGGGGAATAAGTAAAAAAGGTCCCCATCACCCGTGGAGTGGAGGTGTTTGGGCGGGACAATCAAGAAACCAGATTCAGAAAAGTGAAGCAGAATATACAGAAAACACCACAGAAATATCAGAGACAATATGGTGTGTGTATTGAGCTTTCTACAATAATACAATCTGCATCTTTACAAATTGTGTACTGAACATGAACGCAATGCAACGGTACGAGGGCATCACAAAGGGGCAGAACACAAGCTCACCATGGTCTTCACAATGTTGTTGGGCCAGGTCAGTTTGCCGGGTCGCTGCCTGGTGGTCATGCATTCCCAATACTTATCGATGAAAGGGATTATATCCTGCAAGGAATGTCAAAAAAACAATGTTTATGTAAAAACTCCAAGACATACAATAAAGATGAAAAATCACCAGATTTCACATGCACCTTGTCTTTGGAGAACATGGTTTTTGGGTGCTCGTCCTGAGTCCGGGACCGCCATGTCAGATTGGCCAAAGCAGTCAGGCACATCTCCTTCAGATCTGAGGAAGGGCACAGTGTAGTCAGTTAGCCTGCCGTAACACACCACACAGTTAAATCCGTGCATTGGATTAGGGTGGCATAAGAACACAGCCTTCCCACAGCTTTACAATAAGCATACAGTCTACCATTTCAATACTGTATCGAGCATAAGGATCATATTCCAACCTGCAGAAGTGTATAGTCAGCTTGCACTTTACTATTACAACATCTGGGGATTTCTTAAACTGCTACACCTAAGTAAATCTCTCACAATAATAAGTGCTACAACTTGAGAAGATTAAATAAATTAGAAAAGACGCTTCCACCTACTAGATTTCACAAACGAAATAAACATTTAATTGCACCCAGCCATCCAACTCACTGGCTTGTTTCCTCAGGAAGTACGTGTTGCCGCTGTGATGGCACACGTTGCAGTGGAAAACGTAGTTAGTCATAAAGGGAAGGCAGGTTCTGCAAGAGAGAGATGAACATAGGTCTTAACTGAAAGGCAGAAAACTGAAGACCTTGCAGTGAGTCGCACTGTCCACAGTAACCATTAAAAGCAGGACGTACGCAGTGTCGATGCCAAAGGTGTCAGCTGTGAACCACTTCATGCACAGCGCACACTGCAGCTCCACCTCTCCCAGCTGCCGCCCATTCTCCTCGTCCACCGAGCCTGTCTGAGCGTCCATGGGCTCCGAGCCATCGCCACCCGCCTCCTAGACAAAGGAAATACAGCACCATCACAGCCACTGCTCGGGAAGCATTAAGATCAGCTACTATCTCAGTTACACAATTGATTTCAACACCTCAAACTTTAAATGGGATGTGTTCAGCTAGTTGACAAGATCTGCTTGAGCATATTAAAAGAGTGGAGAGAACAAGAAAGAATAGGACTTGAGAAATATGAAACCTGGTCTCCCAGATGTTATTGACTCAAAGAGCAATAAGCCTTAAAGAAAATAACTTGTATGCAGTTCAGGTTTTCAGTTTCAATGAAAATGAAAATACAATTACTTCTTTGCCATTTGAGGATTCCGTGTCCATGGTTGTTGCCAAGTCTGAAAATCCAGCATCACTGAAATGAGAGGGGAGGAGAAAAGTTGAATTAAATGACTATGCCTACACAATTGTAGCACATTTCAAAAGTCCTGCATTTAAGCAGATCATTAACAAGAGAAACAGCATTGCTTGAGCAACGAGACGTGCATTGAACAGGTCCACGTAGCATGCATTAAAAACTCAATTAAAATGTGAGTAGTAACTCATTATCTGTAAAACATGAACCCGATGCGTCGTTGAACTCGCCAGCTCTGCATCGCCACACACGTGACCCACTGTGTACATCACGGTGTCACCTCAGCGCCGCGGCGGCACTAACCGAGCAGCCCCCGGACATTGCGCCAGAGACGGTGTACGGAGATGCGACGAGCACAATCCCAAACGTGCAACTTGTACAGCGCATTACAATTAATAATGACGGACAACGTGCGCCATGAGCAAACCAGCGGGGTGTTGTTTTTGTTCTACTATTCATTCAAATTCTGTCTCAAAGTCTCAGCGTATAACTTCCGATCGCGGAACTGTAACAACGACCTATTTTTCAATCACAATTGTTATTTATTTGTTGTGACGAATACTATAATTCCCTGCAAGGTGCTCCGCTCACCCTTCTGTCGCCTCCGACTCCACCGCAGCCGCACAGCCCGCCTCTCCTTCCGTCGCCATCTTTCAAACACTCGGCTCCCTGCACGACACGCCCCCGGACACATCTCGCGAGAGTTTGGGCCACAGGATGATTGTAGTTTTCTTCTTCCCGGAGTACTTTTCTACGGTGATCGTTCTCCGCTACGAAGTTCCCTGGTTAATTTTTCCACCTTTTCATTGTAGTGAAACTAAATTACCTTGGAAACTATTCCTATTTACCATTGTTTGAAGTAACTGTTTATGGAATGGATTTTAAACATTTTTGTTTCCATAAATACAAGGTAGAATTCACGTTGCATGTATAGTGAGTGGTGGTATAAATATATATATATATATATATATATATATATATATATATATATATATATATAGCACCGTTTTGAATTATTTTAAACATATATATATGTTTAAAATAATTCAAAACGGTGCTATAACTTAAATGAAGGGGTTTTGTGGTAAGCCGTTTATTTACAGTTCACACGTTCGTTAGTCATCTGCCTGCGTCGATCATGGGGCTGATGGGACTTGTTGTTTTATACACCAATGACGCGCATCGTTCGAACACATTTTAACTACAGTCCCCATAATGCACCGTGAAGCCGTGGTCGCTTACGGCTCTGTCGCTGAGGATTGTGGGTATCGTAGTTGTATCGGCCATAGTCGCTGTATCAATGTTTTGAAGCCTGGTTTGCGAAACGACTACAATTCCCAGCGCACGGCTGTGGCTTCAGTAACTGTTGAAGGGGGAAGGGAAGCAGAGATTGGAGGGAGTGAAACTGAGGTGAGATATGTATTTTAAAAGAGATATAATGTTAGAATAAGAAATATAGTCGCCATAATAACAGCAATAGCGGTAATTATGGAAGCAAATGTTAATCGTGTTGTGCCAAAAGTAAATATATGAAAAGTATTGGGAGTCGCAATGAGAGAGATTTGTGACACAGATTTATTTCGTGCCGTTAGATGGAGATGTGTATTCAAATCCGGAGAGCCTTACCTACAATGCAACCGATTGTCTGTTCGTATTTAAAAGACGTTAAAAATGTTGATCTGAAGCGGGTTACCATCTGTGTACTTCACAACTGACACTGAAGTCAGTCGTGATAGGGGTAGACGACTTGCACTGTATATGATAAAGTGTTGGGAAGTGTGTTTCACTTAACAAGAAAGTGGTATATTGGCTTCTACAACACAGAACTGTCAATAATCAAATAATTTGAATACAGCGTTGTCATTTGTGTATTTATTATTTGATTATAATGCGCCGTAGTGGGGCAGAGGGTTCGGTTAAATCTGGTGAAGCCACAGATGTGACAGTAATACATTACAGACAGACAGACAGTCCTAAAGACACACACACACAGACAGACAGACAGACAGACAGACAGAAAGAACAGGTCTGATCTACTGGGTGTTGATTAATCAAGCTGCTTCATTTTTGACTGAACTATGTCTAACAAACAAATCCGAGACATGCACTAACATTTTTTTTTGTATGCTTTTTTCTAATCTCTAGCTGATCATTGGAGAGGGGCAAGAAGAATCTACTGACTTCCTGAAAATCTGCCCCCAGTACGGAGAGAGCGCCTTTAACCCCTATCGGTTGGGGACTGTAATGCTGTAACCCACCCTACCACCTCCCTGGACCTGAGCAAGCTGCCTCTTTGCCTCCCCGAATCCAGTACATGTCTTCTAAGTGGGCTCGTCTGGAAAACCCTCTCACTGCACCTGTAGATGCCTGGATGTCTGGTCACTCCATTTAACGTGTTGTTTGCAAACACAGCAGACCGGAAACACGAGAGGATGTGGGCTGGCTTTCTGTCAAGGGCGTTGGCTTAACAGATCGCCGCTTGTGGAGTCAGGCAGTGCCCACAGTAGCGCATAACTGCGGACGCTACGCGATGCCCTCACTCAAGCAGGAAGCACCTGGATTAACCTCTTCCCCTTGCCCGGCCTCCCGCTCCCAGGGGGACGGGGCATCTCTGTGATGGGGTGGCAGAAGAGGTTCATCGCATGTGTTGACAACGGACTCCTGTGCTGTGGTGAAAGCGCGTTTTCTAACCGCCCCTCGCTCCCAGGCATGGCAGGCCTCAGTTGTTTCATGGGCTCGTGAACTTTCCTGCTCTGAGAACTCATTAAAACCACGCCGAACTGAGTTCCCCAAGCCCTTCCCAGTTTGAAGACATCTTGCACAGCGTTGGATAACTCCTGTTGAGTTTTTTCCCCTCGCTGTTGAGTCACTCGCGGATGGGGAACACTACACTATGCACTTCCTCACACACGTAGCTCTGGTGAATGCTGGTCTGCCCCTGGGACCCTCGTAGCTTGCACTGAGGCTCCTGCAGGACTCGGCAGAGGGACCCAAGCCTGAGGCGAGACAGCACCTGGAGGCAATGGAAGGAAATAACGGCAGCCTGGCAAAGGAAGAGGTTTGTGTGTCCAGTGTAGCATAAGGCAGGGGCTCCCAACCCTGCTCCTGGAGGTCCCCCTACCCTGCTGGGTTTTGTTCCAAATGAGCTCTCAATTACTTAATTGGACCTTAATTGAAGTAACAATCTGTTTAGATTTGACTTTTTAAATTGTGTAATAAACGTTGGTCCTTTTAATAAGTTCTTTATACAATTCTATACGTAACTTTAAACCTGTACTGTTTAAAATAATTAAAAGGCTCAGATTTAAGGAAATTATTTGTTCAATTAAGGGTCCAATTAAATAATTGAGAGCTCGGTTGGAACCAAAACCAGCAGGGTAGGGGCTCCCACAGGATTGGGAACCAGGGTTGGGAACCACTACCATAAAGGCAGGCTTTCGCACTGAAGCTTTTTGTCAGCCTTTGCAGGTGGACCAAAACCATTTATCTGGCAGCACTCATATGACCTTTGTGGGTTGTTGGCTTGTGAACAGAGACTGTCTTGGTTAGCAAATAAAGCAAAGCAACATTTCATCCTTCCTCCTCTGAGCAAACAAAAAATACAAAGCAGTTCCCTATTCACTTAGCAATTATCTCTACCTCTGTTGGGCTGCTGCCAAATTTGCAGGGCAGTCAAATGAATTTTAAAGCTACAGGGGCATCGGTGCCAACATCAGATTGTGTGTTTGTTTGTTTTTATATATATATTGCATGGCTACAGTTACTGTGTAAATGATGTAAGAAATACATTTGTTTCAGGGAGTGTTATGAATTGAATGTCATTGTTGGTGATTTGTTTACACTGCGTGGTGCATATATCCATTTACAGGGTTTTAATGGGCTAGCGCAAGAATGCAGGAAGACAGAGAACCTAACCAATGGCTGCTCCAATTCCATACCTGTGAGTATCTATCATAAAAAGCAAAATAAAACAACTCTGGGACAACTTCCACAAAAATAAACTTAGTTCTTGGAAATGCCATGTGTAAGAGTTACTGTTCACTCCACTTCGGCCTAGAACTCATTTCATAGACAGTGGTGAGGGTCTGCAGTCCCAAAGTCACCACCAAGAGCTGTATGTTTTTAGCGGTATGCGTTGGATGTGGAGATAGATTGGCCTTTGATATCCATCAACACAATCTGTGTTTTTCTACCATTTTGTTTCCCTAGGGTATGAATGGGTTGATTTTAGAAGGACCCAACCACAACGATCAAGTCAATGGCAATTCAGCATTTAAATCTGTGCCGGTGAGTATGCAGGCATTACCGGTCTGTTTAAACCAAGGAAGGTGTGAAGAGTGAGACAATATCCATAAACTGTTAGAGCGCTACCTTTTTTTGCGTGATGGCCCTTGTGCACTGTGTAAATGCAATAGTCAATTCTTTCGATTTTTCTCACACTATCACACAGTCAGTTTGACTTCCCTAATTTTAGATGTCAACTAAGAATATTGTGCATGGGCTTAAAAATATTCACTTTTTATACAAGTTATCTGATTTTTTTTATATGAGGTTTGTATGTGATGTGATTTGTGTGTTTTAGCTTCTGCTTTGTGAGATGTTCTTTTTTTTCTTTTTTGATTGTTTTAGATTTCAGCCTTGAAGCAGAATTGGCTCTTGCAGTCTCTTGCAGCAGGGAGAAAGAACCATGAAGAACCGGGTGAGTGTATTTCTATGAAAGATTTTGTGATTTAAAAAAAAAAAAGTTTGTGTATATATATATATATATATATATACACACTTTATTTTTTGAAGACCATAGAAACGGGAGCACAAAACACTTCCCTGGTGCTTTCAAATCCTGATCTGATCTGTAAGAGTTCCTTTGTGGACCAGTAGGGGCGCTCCTCCCTAACATTTCGATACATCCTCAATATGACAACAAGGGGCACAGTGCTGTAGGAGGTGCCAATATTTGGTTGTGACATGTTTAAACCAAGGCCCTGACTGCTGGTGCTTCTTTAGCATCAGTCTGTATCCTTTCCTTCTAGCACCCCTAAAAAATATCTTCATCCCAAAGTTTAGTAGATGACAAACCAGGAATGTCAATTTCACTTCTTGGGGGGTCGCAGTGTCTTCTGTTTTCTGTCAACTGTAGTACTTATTAACCTAATTACTTTCTAATGATTTGAGATGTATCATTTTATTTTGAACAGTTTTCCGGTTGATTAAAATATGCTGCTGTCTCAAGATGACCACAGGACTATTCTGCAGCCCACTGAGTAATGTTAAATGTATCTGCTTAATCACATCTTGAGACCAATTAAAAGCCATAAGACCCTGTGGCAGCCTGGGAGTTTGACACCCCCAGCCCAAACACACACACAATTTACCTGCTAGGGTGACCAACAAAGCAAACAAAAGAAAACTTCAAAATAAAGGCCTTCCTCATTTTCTGTTTAATGTACCAGATTGCACCCAAAGTCCCCTGTGTCAGATGCTTAGTGATCTACACAGAATTGGAGCTCAATCCTATGGGAGATGGAGCCAGTACGTGCGCACACACACACACACACGCACGCACGCACACACGCACACCCTCTCCTCCCCAAAGACGAAAGCCCTTCTACCTTGGTTACCAGCCTGTGTTAAGAGCCTGACACACCAAGGGATCTCTGGCTGTGTCGCTAGTAGTCGGTGAGCGCTGGTAGGGTGGAGCACATCTCTTTATATTTCAATCCGCTCCATCTTGCTCCCTGTACAGCTTCCCGGGCCGGGCCGCCTTGCGTGTGTCGGTTCCCCCTGTCTGGATGAGCCGGTGGCTCGGCGAGTTCTCCTCACAGCTGTTTGTCATTTCAGAGGTGAGCCCTGAGCTGCTGCAGGCCCGGGAGCAATGGGATGCCCTGGAGTGCATACAGCCAGGTGAGTTTCTGTGATCCAAATGCAAAGTCCACATAAATTTGTGTCGTGCAGCAGTAGCCTCTGCAGGAGTCGGTCCTCTGGGTGCTCTAGTGCTGTGCTTCTCTGCCCCCTGCAGTCCTCAACGAAGACCCCATTGGACACACTCCGCTGATCTCCTTCAACGAGGCACTGCAGCACTTCCAGACCACCGACCTCTCGGAGTGCCTGGTAAGAGATGCGTGGCTGTGATCCCCCCTGGTGTTAGCGGTCTCTTCGATGAACACAACAGACAGGCTTTTTATGTGTGCTGAGCAAAATGTATTTGTTTTATTTTGTTCATCTCAGGTACTGGGACAAGCAAGAAATCTCAGACGGCACAAAAGTAGAAGTGTGTTTACAGGGGTCAGCAACCCTGATCCCGGAAAACAAAAATCTGCTTGTTTTGCAGATGTCTCTTAGGCATCAATTGCTGGATAACTAATGACCCATGGGGACATTCTGAGCAGTTAAGCCAGTCTTGACACAGTGTTTTAAGGGACTTTGGGGAGGAAACAACAACCAGAAGCCTCTGGCCCTCCAGGTCTTCGATCTGAGAAGATTTTTACTTCAGTTAAGGTTCAATTAAGAGCTGGAATTGACAGTTGGAACAAAAACTCACAGGGTAGGGGCTCCTCTGGGAATCACTGGACTAAATCACAAAATATTGCCATTTTAAGAGGTTTACTTTTGTTCTGGTAATGTTTAATTTTTTTATTACGTACATCACACATCCATACAGATGCATCCAATAGTGTCTCTTTAATATGTCAGTGATTCTGTAGCTCACCTGGGAGGCTCACACTACAGTGTTCACAGAAAACAAACCTTGCAAAGCAAACACAGCAAAAACGCATCCCCCAGGTCAGGCTCCAGCCCACCGCCACCCCGTACCAGACGCTATAGTGCAGTTGTGTGGGAACAAGAGCACTCACCGCTGTCTGTCTTCCTCCCCCTTTTTTTAGAAGAACATCCAGCCCACGCTGAGACGGACCGGGCTGGCTGCCCTCACACACTTCCTGTTTGGCCCCCCTCGTCTCCACCGAGAGCTGCAGGAGGAGAGAGACCTGGTGTTCGCCATCGCGCAGTGTGAGTACAGCGGCCCCCTGCTGCCTGGCCACAGCGTCCTGCCTGCACCTCCAGGCCAGCTTACACACAGAGTCCCAGCATGAAAGAGAGCCCATTCCTATCCCCCACAATGCCCTTCCACTGCTGGCATTCTAGTGGAGACTCGCTGTCTGTTGGCAATGTTGGGAAACTGTCTTATAAGTCTTTGCTTCGAGATCGTGGGGGTTCCTGTGTCTGTGAATGCTCCCCCCCTCACACTGGCCATTAAACATCAAGGACATTCAAGGGTCCACTCTCTCAGGCTTGTTAACCCTTGCCGTGCACATCAGAGCTTCCCTCTCTCCCTGCCGTGCCCGAGCCCTGCTCAACTACAAGGAGCCTGCCGATCCTGGGACTGGGAGCCTTTCTAGGTTTCTTACTGCTGTCTTCTGCTCTGGCCCTCCCCAGGCTCTCTGGACCACAGCCAAAAGGTCCACACACGAGTGCTGCAGACCATCTACAAGAGGCTGACGGGCAGCCGGGCGGACTGCCCTCACTATGGCCCCCACTGGGAAACTCTGGGATTCCAGGGTAAGAGCTTGTGTGATCTTAGGAGAGAGCGGGGATCATAAAGAGAGAACCCAGAGCAGATGATTTTCCATTCAAGAGTCTGGGGTTTCATGTGACACCCAGTCATGAACTTTGGGTGGGAAAATAATTGTCTTTAGTCCACTCGATGCCTAAAGGAATGCTTTTTCACAGTTGTTCAGTGTGTTTCTTTTTTGTGTGATACAATGGCTTGGACTTGGATTCACCACCTCCCTCTCTCTCTCTCTCTCTCTCTCTCTCTCTCTCTCTCTCTCTCTCTCTCTCTCTCTCTCTCTCTCTCTCTCTCTCTCTCTCTCTCTCTCTCTCTCTCTCTCTCTCTCTCTCTCTCTCTCTCTCTCTCTCTCTCTCTCTCTCTCTCTCTCTCTCTCTCTCTCTCTCTCCACCCCCCCCTCCCTCTCTGTCTGTCTGTGTGGGGCAGGGATGGACCCGGCGACAGATCTGCGGGGCACTGGCTTCTTGGGCTTGATGCATACCCTCTACCTGGTCATGGACCCAGAGACCCTGCCTCTGGCTCGAGACATCTACAAACTCTCCCAGCACCAAACCCAGGTCAGTGAGTTGCATTGGACCCAGAAGCAAACCGACCAGCGACCATTCATCTTCATAACATGCTGGTTGAGAACCAAGCAGGCACTACTGTCTGCTCACCCCTGTCCGCCCTGCCTTTCTCTTCCAGAACTTCCCCTTCTGCGTGATGTCCATTAACATCACTCGCATCGCCCTCCATGCTCTGCGAGAGGAAGCCCTGACCAAGTAAGTCCTGTAGACACCTCCTGTGCAAGACTCAAGGAATATCGCCACACCACACAATCTTCCATTTCTACACTGTCCTGCTAAACAAAACTAAAGGTTAAAGTGATTGACAACTTCCTGGAGTTTTATGTAACAGAATCGAAGTGTCTCTGATTTCTCTTTTTTTTTTTTTTTTTTTTTTTTTGCCCCCCCCTCTCTGTTTCTCCTCAGGGAATGTAACCGCCGTCAGCAAGTTGTGGGGGTGCTGAATGATTTCTACGTTGCCACCTTCCTGAGCCTGTACCAGACCTGGAAAACGCAGAACAAGACCATCTCCGACTCGGGCTTCGTTCTGAAAGGTAGCTGTAAAAACCGTTTCAGACTAATCTGAGAGATACGGGCCCTTATGGGCCCCCAGAGGTTAATGAATGAGCCGGGCCGCTTATCCAGAAAGCCGCTCTTTTGAACCGCTGTGGTCTCCTGATCTGAGCTCGTGATGCAACAACACACCCTCCACCCTAAGACAGAACCTCCTCTTGCTCTCCTCCCATTGCAGATGTGGAAACCTTTGCCAAGAAGAACCCCAAACAGCTCCTGCGCCGGCTGGAGGGGTTCCTGCGCGAGAGGCGGACCGGGGGCGGCGGCGGCCTGGCACTCGAGTCCGCTTCCCAGAACCCCTCCCCCAGACTGGGCCCCTCGGGGGTGCGCAACGGGGGGAAGCAGATGCACTTCACGGGCGTGTGCGAGTTGCCGCCGGAGATGGAGGGGGAGGCCCGGCTCATCTGACCGGGGGCGATGGCAGGAGGCTTGGCTGGGAGCTTGCAGTGGCCCCTCGGCCCGTCTCTGTCTGATCACCGCCACGCTCACACAGGCAAGGAGGGGGGGACTTTGACTGCATTGCAGTACTGTAGGATTCCCACGTGTCCGGGAAGGCCGGCCAGGAAGTCTGCCAAGCCTGGAAACACAGTGGGAGCCCTGCAGGCGTCTCCAAAGAGGGTTTAAGGCTGCAGGATAGCAAGGCCTCTGATTGTTTGATGGCAGGAACCTTCTCAGCTCATCGTCCCATTGACTACAGGGGTCATCGTTTGGCCCGGCTAATGCACTACGTAGGCTCAACTATTACTGCTACAACAGATAGTCTTAAAAACACAAAACTGCTTTAGAGAAAGCTGCTCATATTCACAGTCCAGGTGAGGCATACCGGCTCAGTCTTCATTTCACGTGAGATGTACCTAATCCCACTTTTACAGTTGCTGCGAGGGGAATGAATGCGTTTTTTCCCCTCAGCTTGCTCTAACCTTCATAGTGATTCTATGTTTCTTGTCCGCTTGCTTGGTCCTCCGGTGCAAGATATCCACGGTCAAGGGGAGGCCGGTCCCTTTTCTTGTGATAAGATAGTTTTCCATGCTGAAAACCAGGTGGTGGGGGGGCAAAGTGTGACTGAATCCATCTGTTGCAATGAGATTAACCTCTCCTTCACCCGGAGAATAAAGCCTTCACTAGAGCCCATAATTGTAACTTCTGCACCCCGACCGCGTGCTTGAGATGCGCCTCGCTTACGTGAACCCGTGTGTTCCCAGCACAGAAACACCCACAATGCTTCTCCCAGTGTGCTCATCTTGGGAAGAAAACTCAACGTGCGTGTGTATATATATTTTTTCAGGTGTCAGTCTTCGTATGCAGTCTAGGTATTTCAGTGTTCAGGAGTCCAGCACTCCCATAATGCACCACTGTGGTCAAACAGCAGTCACCTATGGATATTCTGTCAGGTAGCACTGTAGCTTTGTAGCTCTAAATCAGTGACTGTTTTATTTTGCTTGTGAAGTTTGTCCTATAGTTTTCAAATAGCGATGTGTGTTCAGATACAAGCTCTCTCGGTGGATATATGCATTGTAACCCAGTACAACTCTGTGGACGTCTATACAGACTGTCAAATCACACCCCCCATTCACACACAGCTGCATAGACCCGACCCCTGTTCAATACCAGCCGACCACAGTTGTTTTTCACAGAACAAAACAAGCAAGAAACACAAACAAAAAAGGATCAAGACCAATATTTCCTTGAATGTGTTGGGAAATCTCTTTTTCAAAAAGTCTTGCTGGCTTTTTAAGAATATGCTTGTACCACTTGTGAGCGTGCCAGTGACAAGCTGGAACCGAAGCAGAGATTGCGTGTTTGTGCGATCTGAGAACCGATCTCTTGGGGTTGATTATGCACCTTACTGACCACGTGTGAGGGCGCGAGATGAGCCGTTACCCACCTCGTGCACTGATGGGATTACTGGGAGACCCGTGCCGAACACTGCGTCTCCATTACAAAGGCCAGGCTGTCTGGCGCAAGAGATGCTTGGCGCTTCAAAGAGCCTATGGGAGGAGCATCACTTCATTCTTTCACAGAGTGCAGTTAAACGTTTACAGCGCGCAGAGAGACCCTCGTCTACAGGAGGTCGAGCGGCCGAGGGGGTCCTCTCTTTGTCCTCCACGTGTTGTATTGTGGTCTCACTGCTGGATGGAGGGAAGTGTGGGAGGGCTCTGAGGAACAAAGAGTTTGTGAGTTCTGGTCATCTCGGTTCGTTCTGCCCGGCCTCAGCCAATGGTAGCCCATGGCAATTGCCCTGCTGCTTTATTGCCACAAATTGGCCTCATTACATTGGTGGATGCAAGCCACTTACTTATCTTAGCCTCCTCCCCTGTCTCCACATACAAATCATGAAAATGTGGCATCTAAAAAGATCCAGCAATTAACAAAACACCCGCTAATGGAGAATATAATACGCTTGTGAGTTTCTCAGAATTGGAACTGTGGCAAAAGGGCTTTTTTATAACCATCGTTTCAAAAATAAATTAAAGAATATATAGATTATATATATATATGAATATATATTTGTGCTGATATTTTTGTGGCAGAGTGTTCGTTTTGTAGGTTTATTTGTCATTTTGGAATTCACAGACCGAATAAAACCAAATCATTTGACTTCAGAGTCAAAAACAGTCATGGGCATCTCAACTGGAAAAAAATAAATAGTACTCAACCGTATTCAAAATGCACAACATACATAGATGCATACATACATAAATATATAGCCTAATGTTCATTTGGCTGTTGAAGTGAATGGCTTATTTGCTTCCTCCTCGTTCTCCTGTTGCCAATGCCGAAGGCATGACTTTATTCCACCACACTGCTGTTCCTGAGGAAAATCACAAAATCTATTTTCTGGGTCTGGAATTTTTCACGTGATTTGACATTGCTTTCTTGTCTTTATTTTTTTAATTGCCCTTAATGTGTTATTATCTATTATCTATGTGGATTGTAGAATATATATTTTATAATGAGATGTATTTCTGAATATATACAGAGTTGTACAGTAACACATTGTATTTGGGGGAGGGGAATTGCACTACAAATAAATGCAACTTAAAGACGACTGCTTTTTTCCTCATTTCCTACATTTGCTCTGTATGAAAAGTCCAAGTACAGTTAATCCCACTGTAAGATTAATTTGGGTCTGAGGTTTAATGAAGTAAGTGTTGCTTATGGACATGTTAAACCATATAAACTGATATAACTGGCTAACTATACACTTAAGGACTAGACCAAATCACAACTTTGACCTAGAAACCCGTATCCCATCGCTCGCTTTATTTTACTGGCAGAAGCCACTTTCTACTGCTTATGCATCAAAACGCCATAAGGGACAGCTTTGTAATGTACGTTTCAGGTGTATGTCAAAGACTTGGTTTGGTCCAGCCCTGAGAATTGATATCTCACCCTGAAACTGGGGGAGTCCAAATTGTGTTATTTAATCTACCACAAGGGGGAGCTGTCTCTCTTGCCCCGCTGAAAGGCACAGTGCATTTGCAGACACACTCCTGGCAGCTGCCCCATTCACCCCCTCCAGCCCTCCACCTCTCCACCCCACTGGGCTGGGCACAAAGGCTGGGGTCATAAAGGGTCGCCTCTATTTGTAACATCTGCTAATTGTCCTGGTGGGTTGACCTCACCTTACACACTCCTCTACACTGCACTGGCCATGTTATTAGTATTATTCATACGTGTGTAGCATTCTGGCTCAGCCTATGGAATGTTTGAGTGACTCTTAAGATATTTGTTACGAAGATCTAGCACAGACCGGTTGATTATTTCTATAACTGATTTAAATTACATAAGAACGAGCCTAAATCCACTTTGACAGCAAGGACATCTGTACAGACTATATTGTATATTGTAAACTGTGTTCCTCGATCAGTCTATTGGTTGTCCTGGTTTTTGTTTGTTTATTCCTTAGTTTATTTCCCCTCACACCAATTACGTAATCTGCCTGCCCCTTTTGCATTGGCTCTTCTGGTCACTCACAATGTATGATGTCTGAAAAGCGAAATATGTGTTCTTCAGTTGCACATTTCTTGTCAACCGCAATACTGGAGTTTTGAAAGACCTACAGTAGAACTCAATAAAAATGTGCATTTCTTCAATACTTTATTTCTGCAGATTAAATAAAGAGAAAAAAAAAACAGCTTTAATTTTGTAAATTTGGCTCAACTTTGTTTTCGATTTCAAATAATTGGGCATGTTTAATTGTTTTGCTCCTTTTTTATTGTGCCTCATGAATAACAATGTGTAATTCATACAGGCCACACTTGCTCAATAAATGAGTTTAGGGCTTTCTTCTGGACAGTTATACTGCAACATTTATCCTATTGGTGCCAATTTCCTCAGGCACCCAGACAAAGGGGGGAAGCTGTAAAAACACAAGACACGTAAAACCATCTGCTTATTGACATAGTGGATCTTGCAAGAACAGCCAACCACCAATATATAATAATAATAACAAAATGCAGGTTATGCCATAGTTTTGGGCTGTTATCGCGGAGAAAGGCACACCTATCTGTCATTATTTTGTGCTGCTATAGTTTCAATTTGCAATTTCATTAACAAAATTAAGATGCAATGGTCTTAATTACGATTAGCATGATACACAAATAATTGGCATATCAACTAAACCAGAACAAATTGACAACGATTACCCCTGATATGCAAATCGTGCAGATTGGAAGTCGATCAGGTCAACTTTCTCCTTTCCCAAGAAAGAAAGGAAGAAAGAGAAGAAAAAGACGCAGTTATGTATGTGTCTCCTCGGTTCTCATTTGCATCACAACGACTCTGAACGTGTCCTACCAGCGTAAAATCACACGATTGCAAATGAATGACACGGGCTGCAACAAAAAACTACAAGCATCTAAAGAAACCGGGCACATTTTAACCAGGCCTTGTGTAATAAAGTGGAAAGCGTGTGGCCCCCAGTGGCGGGGGGGCATTAGCATTGTAAGAGTGTGGCTCAAGTGTATCATCTGCTCTGGACCCGGGCATTTGCAAAGTTAGATGAGCTTTAGTGTTCAAAGGGGCTCTTTTGTCTTGTAATCGCCATGGTTCATAAATCTTTCGGGGGGTTTTATTTCTCATGTTAATGCAATAAGCGTGAGCGTCGTGTGCTGGCCGGGTATAAACGGAGACCCTGGATGGGGAGCATGGTCTTCTCGGGTGCATCTCTCCAAAGACTCGGCTGGGATCTCTTGCAGGAGTTTATTTGTTGTCCCTTTTTGCACCTAAGCTATTTATGTGCCCGATATTACAAGCCATGCAACCAGAAAAAGTCCACCCGGCTAGAAAAACCGCTTTCTCTGTCAGTGATATCTTGGACCCCGTTAAATTCACTGGGAGACCCAAGCATCTGGACAGCACAGACAGAAGACAACTTTACGCACAGAAAAGTCAAGGTAAGTTGGGGGGGATTGTCCTGTAACTGTTGCACCCTGTCTTAAAATTATTATTATTATTATTATTATTATTATTATTATTATTATTATTATTAGTAGTAGTAGTAGTAGTAGTAGATTAGTAGTAGTACTACAGAAAACACAATAGGTTCATTAAAGTTCAATACATATAATTATTATGTAGGACACTGGTACATTACAATGTCGAATTAATGTTAAAAATATTATGATGATATGATTGCTTTGTGTGCCTATTAAACACTATTTAACCGCATTATTTCAACATGTATAAAACCAGTATAGTGTTTTTAGTTATTATATATAATATACAACGTTGACTAATTGAAAACAATTTTCCCTCCACAGTCATTAAATGGATACATAAGATAATAGTTCCTTTGATGTGATGATGTTGCCACAAGGTGGGGCTGCGCAATCACTTTAATTGCCACCATGAAACTGATATAAAAGGGCCTTTACAAGTAAACGTGCTTTTATGTTCAGACTGTTGGCATTAAATTTAGTTAGTTTACAATAGTCTATAAAATATGTATGAAATAATCAACACGTTACTTTTTATTTTCTTTACTTGAACTACTACACCCCGGCAGTTTTACTGTCAACACTATCAGATTTATATTTCTTGGCCGACGCCAAAAATGGGGGGCTTGAATTTTATATGCTTGTTTTAACTGTCCCCTGCCAAATCAAGCCTGTGTTATACTGGCAAATACTATCTTCACCCGCCCTGTGCGTAACGCCAAGCCAATGGATTTGGAAAAGGGCCCAAATGAAAAGCCATATTAGCCAGGCATACTGAACAAGATGCTGGTCTTAGTGGCTTAACCCTTAACCTTTCCAATTTCTGATAAGGATTGTGATCTTTATGTGTGTATGTGTCATATTCCAAACTTTGTGATTGTTTGATCATTTTTCTATAACCTAGACTTTAACTACATCCACCGACCCTGTAATACAACAACAACAACAATAACAATAATAATATATAAAAAGACTACTAATAATCAGATTATTGCCATAATGTCTATCCAGAAAGTGTGGTAAGTCTGACAACCATCTTTACCCATCTCTCTGCACCTCTTATTTCCTCCCAGATAAGGCCACTCGATGGCAGCACACCGACAGAACGGCACACTACACAGCCGGGTGTCCATCACAGCGTGTGGTCAGCACCGCACCGGGTCCGGCTACAAGTATAACCGGCACCACAGCAGCTCCGGACGACAGCCATCAGGGCCCCGAGAAACCGAAGCGCAAGTCCCGGCGAATCCGGACGGCGTTTACCTTCGAGCAGCTCCGCGTCCTGGAGGATCACTTTCGCTCCAGCCACTACCTATCGGTCTACGAGCGCCACGGCATCGCCACGGCTCTGCGCCTGTCAGAGACGCAGGTGAAGATCTGGTTTCAGAACAGGCGCACCAAGTGGAAGAGGGAAGGCGAGGGGAAGGACGCGGATCTCCTGGACCAGAGCTGTCCAGATCGTTGCACGTCCCCCCCTCGATTCTCCTCGGGTCTATATTACGCACAACAACACCTCTTCAAGGATGCGGATCTCTGGGACCAGCACGGTCCAGACCAGTGGCCGGCGGTCGTCCCTCGCTTCTCCACGGGTCTATATTACGCACCACAGCACCTCTCCAGAGACGGCTATCAGACTATGGCAGTGTACCCGCAACCACATTCCCTGCCTTCCCTGTTCAACAATCCTATATTTTAAGCAAAGCACCATTTCCCAGAAATAACTATTAAATACGTTAACAAGCACCAGTTCAAGCACCAACCCTTATCCTCTGGTATGCCGGTGATGCACAGCGGGGAAAGCGTTGTACACATTTTACGCATTGACCTCTGTTTTACAACGTTCAGTCAAACTGCTCTGGGAAGCAGTAAATGGGATGGTATTTTTGTAAGACATTTGTGGTATATAATGTGTTTGTACAAAGTTATTTTATAATAAAATAAATTATGACTTTTATTTAACTGAAAGATGAAAAGGGGTGATACTATTTATGACACATATTTAATACCAATTCAGTGAACCAATGTGCAGTGTTTGACCGCAGGAGTCAGTTGTTGGTTCAGAATGAAATCATGTTAACCGCACAAGGTTTACACATTAATGTTGCGCGTAAAGTTGGTGCCAGGAAGCTATTATTTAAAATGAAATGAGTCACCTTGAAAAATGTCTGCCTAGAAGTGTGCTCACGCAAAATGTGCTCAGAGTTTACTTGAAAAATATATATGTAGATGGAATAAAATGCATGATCTCCGATTACAAAATGCTGAAATATGTTAAATGTAAAAGTGGAAGAAACCAAATTATGTCATATTTCTCTGTATCAATTTTTGTCTTTTTCCTCTTTGGATAATAAACGTTTCAGTAACTGAGAGGAACTTAGAGGCTTCTCATTTTACAGGGCTCAGGGTATTTTGTGGTCTTGCTGGGAACTAGGAGAGTGTGTGTACAACAAAGGAGACGTCGTAGAAAAATGCATTTGCAAAATTCCCTTTACGCACGCAAACCATATGAACCCGTGCATGCTGCAACGTTTAAAGTTTGCTAACGCTCTAACATGAATCTCTGTAATAATACCATTGTATTTATATATTGAATAAAACATATGGAGAATTGAGCGTTTGTTATAATTAATAATACACTCTGGTAAAGTCAGTACAGTCAGGTACGTGTGGAGACCGCAATATAATAAAGACATCAAGAATGAAGCACCAAATCCTCGATTAATACTTTTAAAAGTGTTATTTTCCATTCATAATCACACAAATTATTGGGTGGGTTTCCAGGAACAGCCCCCGTTAGAGGCCTGGAGAGGGCAGCTGTCAGTCACATTGTCTCCAGACGACTGAGCTCATCTGAACGCAGGAAAAAGACGTTTCATGTGCTTTGGATAGAAAACATATTTTATTTGATTGAAACCAGATAAAGACTCCGCCTCGGCACATTGTCGAGAACTTCAAGTAATTTTCTTAAGGTTATTAATAGAAAAGGACCATATATTTTCTGTCAAATTGAATAAAGGTTCATTGAGGTGCTATGAAGTATCGTTTTACTAGAATATATTCACTGGCTTTTCTTAACCCCCACACGAAGTTATGCAGGTGAAAACATATTTTGCTTATTAAAGTTCCACAGAGTGAATTTATTTCCTCATTTCATGGTTATCTCACTTCTTGCCTTGGAGGGAAAAGATCAGGTTGGTCCTTAGGGTTTTAGGGTTTTACTGGGCGTGCTCAGATGCTTTAAATGCCTACTCTGTAAACCCTTGTTGGATGTTTCAATGGATCTTCAGTGGTCTATAACCCTAATATGTGTGTAAATATGTGAACTGACACTGCTCAGCCACTCTGATCACTTTGATTCTTCATTAGGTTTCACCAACATATAATAAACATACTCTATAAATAACATTACCTTATTTAAAAACACATATAGGCAACTAAAGTGTCTTAGGACTCTCTCACGTTGCTACACAATATTGTCTCACGGAAATTAAATCAAACCAAACCACAAGCGAACAGCAATGGTGGGACAACAGTGTGTGTTAGCTGGGCTAGTGTGGTGGTCCAGGTCTCCATCACTGCGGTCCCTGAGGCTCACAGGCTCTTCTGGTTTTTGAACATGCCATGTTCTTCATTACTCAGGGTGATCATATGTAACATGTTGCGGGCACTGCCCTCAGTTGGGTAGAGAGTAGGTTCTTAATATGGAGGAACGAGTTCTGTTGCAATATAATTTAAATTGGAGAGATAGATTTGTTTTTAGTGAGTTTATTTTGTTCTGTTCCTGGTTATTTTGTCATGTTTGCAGTGTGTACATTGTTTCCTCAACTTGTATTTGCCACCTTACATAAATGATTATCATTAAAACTATGATTTATTTATTTGTAGACACCCTACTGTCGTTTTTTCCACTTTTGCCTTGGACTTTCAACATCTGTGCTCTGACCCTATTGCATTCCCTTCTATGGTTAAAGATGAGGGTGTACTGCAGTTAAAAATATATACATATGACATTTGACATCAACACAGGTAAACTTTGCTACAGGGATACATCCATCATGATGCTGATGGTCACCAAACTGTATAAAAGGTGTTGCTGTCTGACTGTTATTGTTTGGCTGTTTTAAATTAATACACAGTAGAACACATTGCTGCTGTTTTTATATATGACAAGTTGCCATTTCTACAGAAAAAAGATCAATCAATTGAAAAATATACACTAAATTAGCTTAAACCTCCAATGTATGTGTGTATGCATCTATATTTAATGATATGTGATGATGTCACAATAGCATTCTGAAGTGTTAAAGTGATGTTTGCATCACAGCTGATGTCACAGTTTCCAGCCTGTTAGACGGTCCACAGCTGCGTTGATATCGGTTTGCTGATTACTTCTCAGTTTGAATGTACTATTTACCGATTTGCTTTGTGATTACTTATTGACTAATTATTTATTCTCAGAACTTACTATTCGCAGAATACTAATTGACCCAGTTCTCTGGCAATGGGTCAAAAACACTGTGGCCAATTGAAGCCACATGCCCCGATTGCTCAGGAGGAGAAGGGGCCAGCAAAGGAGACCCAGTGGAGTTTTGGCAAAGCTATGGTCGCACCTGAGGCAGGCCTCGGGAAGAAGAAAAAGCAAAAGAAGAAGGAGAGGGTGTCAGCATGCTTCCCGGTCTTCATGAGGATATTCTTTTGCTGCACTGGTGCGATTTCAGTCCCGACAAATGACCCCTCCTTCACCGGTGAGCGATTCTCTCTCTATATAAATGTGTCCATACATACATATTCTTAATAACCTAATTTATAATTTATAATTTAATTTAAATAATTTCACAATAAGATAATGTATTTGTATAAGAATGTAAGACTAACAATAACTATGATTTTAAGATGATAACATTTGTCATTCCAGGAAGCTGTACCGCCGATAGGGAGGATGGTAGCGAGGAGCCTGGCCAGTCACAAACCTGTCCCCCTGACCAGGAGTCCTTGTCGGACAGTGTGACCTTCAAGGACACCCTGGACAACCATGAGGATGACACCAGCACCGTGAGTCACTGAGCACAATACATCACTTAGGATAATTATAAGGAGAAGTTATAGGGCACTCCCGTACAATGTAACAGGTATCTTTTAGAGTATAAATAGATTATGTTGTTAATATTACCTAATAGAAATATCACAAAGACGTTACATAGAGAGCACAGGTAGCTTCAGACATTGTTTATTGCTCATGTATTGATGTGTCACATTTTTCTACAAATCCAGGACAGACCTCAGCCGAATGACTTAGTGGAAAACACCCCTGCGGGCGAGGCGGCACAGCAGCGACCAGAGACAGCTCCCTCTGATCCCTCTGACTGCACTACACTGCAGCAGCTGCTCATTAATGTAAGTGAACCCATTTAACATGATATAAAATATAGCAACTCTCCCATTGTGGCTCCCCTTGTCAGTGCCTTGACTCTGTCACTCCCTTGGTCCCCAGCATCGCCCTGTGGTCCTCAGTCACCGACAGGATTTCTGGGTACAGTGCGCACCTGAGCTCTCATGTATTCTGGAGGAGGATGACAAGGACCTGGAGGAATACAACTCAGAGGAACGGGTGACCTGGAGGTTTATTGAGTCCCCCACAGACGACCAGGAGTGGTGGGACATGACCTTTGAGGAGGTTCTCCATTATGAAGCCAACTTCGGCGAGATGGAGCAAACAGACCTCTGAAAACAGCCCCTATAATAAACTTTACACCTCATCCTATCCTGAGATTGATTTATTGCCTATTTTCAAGTCAAACAAAATAATATTTTTAAAGAAGCAGTTGTTTGATCATATTCATTATATTCAAAACAGCTTTAAAATACCTTATTTCTCCATAAAACTACCAGCTGAAGTATATTATTCTTTCTATTTAGATATCTCCTTAGTCTTGTTTCTTTTCTTCATTTACATTTTCCCTCATTTCTTTCACTCCTGCACTACACCTCTCACTCACATCCTGCAACAAGCAAAAACAGGAGTTGTATACCTGAGCAAAGAGTTGTTCCACATAAACCAATTAACAGGTTTGCTAGTTAGTTAGCACAGACTGGAAAAAATATGCAATAAAATAAAGTGAATAAATATTAAACCAGAAACTGTGAAACCATGCAAACAAAGTGAATATGTCATACTGTCCCAAAGTCCCTTCTCTGAGACCTGTGTGTTTAGGTTCACTGGATAAGGGAGTCCCAAAAAGAACCAGGTTGTTACAAAACCATTTTATTCAAGTTCTTTTGAAAACCACAGGTTTAAAGCTAAACATCAGTAAACCCGAAAAGTAAACAAATAATTCATCCAGGGATACAATATCAAAGGATATTTCTCTGTAAGGCAATAACATTACATGACATAAACTATCCAAAGGTTCTACAGTGTTGGCTTTCGCAAGCTATTCCTTCTACTCTTAGCTACTTCCCACTCTCTCCCTCTGTGTTCCCTTTGTCTCCTTTTATTCACATCAGTCCCACCCATCCACCACAATCACACCTGGAACCAATAATTAAGTAATTGTGCATGTGATTAAACAATCAAGTAATCAAGTGATTGTTAACAATCATCTAGACAATGAACAACACTTATAATAACCATACTCACTCATACACAATTAATCACAAAGACAACTATTGTATATCCCCATAAATAACTAACATTACCATCAATATACCAATTAACAATAACACAAATCTCAATTAATCAATTATACATCCCTTCCCCTACAGATCAATTATTTATTTCCATTCTAATTCCCCAGTAATTCTCAGGTCCATAATAAAAGTCCATGGCCATGTGATGTCTAATCATCACACATACACATAAAGTCTTGATCATTTAACAATACATTTCAACTCCTCAGCTCTTAGGGACTGAAGTCAGACCCCACTAACTACATAGGCTGTCACTTTGTAAGATCCAGATGTTGGTTTAGTAGGCCTAGAGACGGGTTCAGTCTCTCTTACGTCAGTTTTGGTGAATAAAGTCAGTCAACAAGTAATCGGAAGCCTCCTGTTGTTGTCTCTAATAACACTCAAATCACCAGATCACTTTCTTCTGCACAAATACTTGGTCCCTTTCGCCCCAGGACTGCGCTTTCTCATCAATGGTTTCAGTCTGCAGTTTAACCCGGGATCAGTGCTGATTAAAGAGCCTTTCTGTGCTACTGTCTGCAGCTCTACATGGTTTTGAGTAGCCACTGCTTTGTTTTCCTAAATAATTACTTAATGTGGATCTCCATGTGGTTTGAATCATGGGGGGCACCGTTGCGAATACTGAGCTGGGAGTCCAAAATGTGTTATGAAGACCACTGTCATTGGCAGAAGTGAGGCTGGTTGCCAAAAACTCATGAACGACACGTGGCAGCGACTACAGTTGTTGACAACATCTGGCCTCGTAGCTGCCAACCAGGAAATGGGGACTGGCAACGTAATGCATTAGCCATGCGGGAAAGGCCAAGTTGTTGTAGATCCGACAACAGAAAAACAGAAACATTTTACAATTCCCAAGGCGTATACAGTCTCATACAATAACATCATTTCTGCTGTACTGTACTTGCCACTGCCACAGCAGCATCTTCTGCTTCGTGACAATTAATTAATTGATTAATTAACAAAATTAACAAAATCTTTAACCAATTTACCTCATCGTGTAACAGCTGACACACTCCTAGACCTACTGTTGGACCAGGGCTGTAGAATCACGGCTGTAATGGATCACCAAAACATCTGCTTCCAATCCCCTCCCCAACCCCAACCCCAACCCCAACCCCACCCCCAGTGCCCGTGTCAGTTTGTTATTGTTACTGACAATTTAGGGGTTAGGCAAGACAGTTTGATAAAGTGCTGGAAATGACGGAGCAGATCCCTCACATCACTCCTTTTAATTCACATTTCATCTCGGTTTTATTTTTAAAACTGCGTCAGCACATTTTGACAAGACTACTTAATATATCATATATATTCATACTATATATACATATATATACATATATTCAAGAACCAAACAAAATGAGTTGCTTCATTTTAATTTTCAAAACTTTGGCTGAAAAGAGAAATAGAGATATTTAATTCTTCTAAATCAACTGTAACGAGTTTTTATTATTACTGTTGGCGTCTTCCCCGTCGGAAGTCTAGCCAGGAAACCTCTACTCCAGCATATCCTGCGGGGATTATGGATAGATTTGAAACTCAGGCTTCAAACACATATGCCTCCTGCTCCCTTTTTAAATAATTATGCTGTATTAGAACCCCCTCCTCACAAATGTTACCCCCCAACGCCTTGAAAAGGGATAATTAAACTAGTGTTTGCAATACTGAATAAGGGTGTTGTATATAATTAAGGATCTCGGATGCAATATGGGGGGCCTATTTTACTACCACTAATCTTTGCATTTATTTGCAGCAGTATAAACGTCTATAAACGCTGGGGGGAGGGGGTGGGGGTTAACTCTTACTTGCATTTCCTGCGCCTGTACTTACAGTGTAGTATAATTAACTCACAGTGTAGTATAATTAACTCACAGTGTAGGTATAATTAATGTCCCTTTTAAGCCTTTGTAGGTTTCTTTCAATGTGATTTTTAAGAGCAATGGAGGATGCAAATTAACACACACATACTAACCATTTATGTTTTAACGGCCTCCATTTAAATAGTGTCACCTGGCAGTATTTAGCACCCGGAGATGCCCAATAGTGTCACCAGTACTGTGGTACTTTTTGGGCAGAGCAGATGACCGATGGTGTTACTTTGCCAGACAGTGTTGAAAACAGAAAACTACATTAAACTACAGAAATTACTATAAATGAAATGCAAAATAACAACATAAATCCAGTTAACAAAGCATCAAGTAAATTATACAAGAGTCTGTGTCCAATAAATATCACCAACAGAACAGAAATCCTTCACAGATAAAGTTATGTTCAATGTCAAACATTCAGAAATATGACATTCGCGGGAGATTTTCAAACTCCTCCAATTAGTTCTCTGAGTGTTGAACCTGTACCGCACAATTTGACGATGAAAATAGCACACTTGTAACACCCTGTATCATTTATTTATGATTCTCTTATCCCTAATCTGAAAAGGTCTGATTTCTGTAACCCTTTACCCCCAGGTGCAACATTGCCACCCACAACAATTAACGTGATTGAGCTGCTAAAGCCCAGATCTGTCACACACTCCATTTGTTATAACTCCAGATAAGACTTGACAAGTTCACAACAGCCCAGCTAATCCTGTAGCAAACTTCCTCATTTGTCATAACCTGGAAAGTGTCCTGAAAAGACAAACAAGACACTAACTCTTCTGACCGAATAAGATACCTTGGAAGCGATAGTTTCAGCTATAAATGTCACAGTCGGGAGTTACTGTATGAGTTAAGAAATTGCATTTAATATAATATACAGAATGCAAAATGTGCATCAAAAATATTGGACAGGGGCTTTAAAAATGCTGGGATAGAGAGGAAATAAGAAAAGCGGAGAACTTAGTTAAGATATGGTGTGTGATTGACAAATTCCAAACATATTGTGTGAAATCTTGTAATTAATTTTCCAGACCTGAGTTCAAATCAGAATTGCTTTGAAAAGGAAAACTGACCCAGCGTTCCGAGATAGTTTTCATGTTTTCCCCCCAAAATGAATCATGCTAATCTTGCGAAGACATGTGTTTTTCTTCTTGGCGTTGTGAAAAGAAAAGCTGTCAAAACAATTAATGTTTTGGTTTTTCTGCATAGTTAAGAATGGTCTTCTGTTTCTTTATGAGGCTCTGGAGAGAATTTGGCCATACATGGATTCAAGATTAAAATCCAGCTATGCTTTAATTTACGTTTTGGGGGGTATTGATGTGAAACAAAGAGCAAAAACCGGAAACTGTCAAATGTTTGCCAGCACATATCTTTTTCTCTTGTAAATGATGTAACTGTAATCACAACATTGCACTCTGTGACTCATTAGAAGCAGAATGAACATGTAAAACGTGAAAAACAAGTGCTGGGCAACACATATTTCAAGCAATTATTTTAAGTTTCAGAAATGTTTGTCTGTATTTATTTGTTTGTATGTTTGTTGTTTATTTATTTATTTAATACACAGTAGGTACTCCATAGTTTCATCGGGATATTTTATATAATAATTGAAAAAATACTTTAAGGGTCATTTTCCCTTACATAGCACATTGACAACTAATCTGCTACCTGAATACTGTACAGCTGGGTACACTTGAAAAGCAATTCAATTCATGTGGTTTTCATTTGAGGAGATGGTCAGATTATTTTACAGAGTCCACATGTCCAACATGCTTGCTCAGACAGACTGGCAGTGACAGACAAGCAAAACATACAGAAGATTTTTTAGCCCCAATAAATTGGACTAGTTTTGATTGTAAAACAAAACCATCTCAATCTGCTAATATGTTTTCATCTTGTTATTCCACCTGCAACTCGTTTATATCTCATGCCCTCATCATAGAACACAAGTCATGTGATAACCCTTTCACAATATTGAGACACTGCCCCTTACTACAGTGATTAATTATAATGGGTTTTATTTATTTATTTTGATGCCAACAAATGTACTGCCCATGTGTCTTTTTGGGTGATATCATTGGTGGCCGGATATGATATGGTCAAAAATGAATGTTCTCCAAGGAGGCTTTAGCTGAAAACATCCTGTGGGTTTTTAATCCTTTTGTTCTGCATTTTGGTTGCTAGCAACTCAGAGACAGAAACATGGCATGGCTGCCTATTATGGGCATAACACACTGCAATCTTAATGTGAGAAAATGGTATGCTACCTCTGAAGAGGAAAAAAATATGACATTCTCTACTCCTAAAGGACTTAAATGTCATAACAGGATTAACAGTAGCCCAACAAGCCTGAAGTTACAGACAGCTTCCTTATTTGCAACCCTTCATTATGCTCTTGGAGGGTCTGAAAAGCGGCAACAGGTGGAAAGTGACAGAAAGTTCTTAGCTCACCTCTCCATGATGCATCCAGTGTCATAACAGTATTAGTAAACAAGAAGGTTCTGGGGCTGCCAGACCTGGCCCATTTGGCTCACTGGTTGACCGATTGGTTTTGCCTTTTCCTTTTCCCATCCTGGACAAGACTGAAAGACTAATTTCTTGAAAAGGAGTCGGGGGGTGAGGGGGGGGCAGACAGCTTGAGGAAAGGCAGCCCTGCTAGTGGGAGCGAGCGAGCGCTGACTGGGAGAAAACCGAGGACACTGAGGGGCTGCCAGATGTGTCCAGCTGTGTGGGTGTTTACACTGGGTCCTGGACAGTGAAGTCCGAGCAGAGAGGTTACAGAGTCACAGGCTGGGAGCACGTGGGTTCCGCTGGGAAACAGCCAGGGATGAGATAGGAATAGGGTTCGGCCCAGAAGACCCGTGCTGCTTTGTGCTGAGGCCACAGTTCTGTCAGCTGGAGGGAAAGAAAGAAAGAAGAACAAAAAAAGCATGTGCATCAGGCAACTTTCAACTTTGTCATGTAACACTGACCTCATACGACTTATTCTGGTCCTTCCAATCAGATCTATTGCAGGATATCAGCTCAGCCAGCGTGTCAATGGATTGGGTAATGGAGAAAAACATCTGGGAAGGGGCCTTATTTGACTACCTCTGTCATATGGGGACAGATTGTTTTTGTTAAACAACTTATATAATATATAATTTATGCACACTGGGCTTTAACAGTAGGACCTGTTTCATCTAGCGAATATTCCACATCCAGCAACATACCCAGATGCTTTCCATCAATTTGTTTATTCATTACTGAGCAAAGATATAAATAGCCAGTCTCTCTAAACTACAATAATCTGGTCTTCTGGACTCTTAAGATGTGTGGTCTATAATAGTCCAGTTATTGTGTTTACAATCAGTGAATTAGTGTAGTAGTTTAGTTAAAGTGCATTTAGTTACTAATCTGTCTTTCCTCATTACTGAATGCCTTTACTCAATTAATTATTCAATATGTTAGTGACACTGTCAAATTTATATCACTTCAGACAGACGATAATACATCTTGGCAAGCTGCTCTTCAAGAACTTTGTCTAGAATGCATTTGTTAGACTAAAATATACAGTACAGCAAACTAACAAACCAGAAGCGGAGTGGTCTGTGTTCCAACATCTGTCTCACATCATATTCAGATGTCTGTCATGAGTCTCAAAACGTGACCATTGACCAATGTCTTGTTAGTTGTTTTTTTTTCTTCTTTTGTGCTACATAGTTTAATTTATTGGATCCATGCAACCTTTGCCACTGTGATTTGAATCTGCACATTAAATATTTGTTTAATGTTTGTTGTTGTTATTGTGTTATCAATTTCCGTTTCAATAAGTGTCTCGCTTAACCACTTACAGAATGTTCCACAATTCTGGGTCAGCTCTGTCCTTAATAAATGGGAAATACATGCAAAAAGGAAATAGCATATCGAGCTCACACGTTCTTAAAGTGGAAACATCTTCATGAACTTCTAGAACTGTCCATTCAGTGAACCTATACATTTACAGTGTGGTTGGAGCAGTGTCGGGAATCAGCTTTAATCTGCTCCACTGTAATACTAAATACAATAAAGAAGACATGAAGGAATGAACTTCAAAGCACAGTAAATGCAACTAACTTTTCACAGAGCAAAAATATTCCGTCCCCACTGTGAAAGTGCGCATCCCCCCCCGGGGTGCCAGCTGTTCTCCTCATTGCGCAGGCAGCACAGCTGGCTCTAATAAGGCCGTCATGACTGATTCATCAGCACAGGCATAAGAATATCCCAAGCGGAGAACCTGCTCCGATTCATAACACAGGCACATAGGGTGAGTTGAATAATAATTTCACACACAAAGTTATGTTCATCTAGCCATTGTTAAAACGACTTCCAGGTCCGATCGAAACTGGAATGTAGTGTCACTCTACACAACATAAAGTGTTTTTATTGGACTAAGACTATTACATACTATATGACACCTTCTCTCTCTCTCTCTCTCTCTCTCTCTCTCCCTCTATCTGCCTGCTATTATCCTTTTCCCCTCGGCTTTTCTTGGCTGTTAAGAAACATGCGAGTGCAGATAAAAGTAATTTCCCGCCTGCATGCTACAACAGAGCAAAAGCTTGGGTCGGCGCCCAAAACACTATTAAAACCAGGAGAAAAAGCAAAGAATTAAGAAGAAATTATCCACCCATTAAAGAAACCTCTTTCCATTTGTACCTGGAGAGCCTTGTGGTACAAGAGCAGGCCTCCAACTCTGATCTCATTATTCTCCATACCTCCTGTAAAGAACTGAGATGCAGTGGAAATGATCTGGTGTCCTGTCTAGTCTCTGATCTGGAGTGGCTGTGTTTGTGTGTGTGTTTGTAATTGTGTATCGCATGACTGGGAATTGCCTGGGCCAGTATGGGTGATGGAGCTGCGTTTGATAAGGGGAGAAGAAACCCAATCATTGCATGGTAAGGCGAAGATTGGGCATGGGTTCAGGTTTTTCTTTGGGTACCTTATAAAGCAGTTGTTCTCAATACACTTGCTCTCTTAACACAAAATAAACTCGCTCAAGCTCAGCTTAAACAATCAGAGTTGGATGTGATTCCCCCAGCCCTGCAAACACGCGCTGAAAGTGTGTTTCGAGACTCCTTACTTGTTGTGCGCTCTGTTTTCTCTGGAGGACCGCCCAGTTTGGGCCCTTTTTTCCTGCACCAACAAGCAAGCACTTCTTGTGTTAGTATTAGCCCTACAGCTGTGCTCCAGACACACACAGCAAAGGGGGTGTTTAATATCACAAGCTGTCAAGAAGCCCTGCGAATATGAAAAGGCCATCACCTGTCTCCAGCTTTGTAAGTGCCGGCAGAAATTCCCCGTTTAATTGCGTCAGGAAAAAGGACCTGACACTTTGATAGGTTTATAAATGGAGCCCAGAAAAGGGCCTCTGCACACGGCCACTTCTACCAAAGCATGAAATGAAAACATTGTGGAGGAGAACTTTTTAGTAAAACAGGGATCGCAGCCAAGGGAAGGAGTCTCTTGCCAGGTTACGCATGTGGTGTTGTTTGTCATTAGCAAAATCATATTCTCTGTCCCTCACCCTAACACACAGAGATCGAGGAAGACACTAGAAACAATGGAAATGACTGCGATCCCTTATTATTTTGTGGACCCTGGGACTGTTTGACATAGAAAAGCAGCCTTTGAAATATATTTTGAGTCAGCTGATGGGCCTGAAATACACAACACCCTGAAACTGAGCAAACTGCTGTGCAAAAGAGTCCGTGTCCTGTGAAAAGTTTTACATCCGTTTTGAACTTGCCATAGTTTTATTTCCTTCAAAGACTCCCAACAGCTGGAGGTATATGGAAAATAAAGTATGATCCAGTTTTTTAAGAGCAAGCCACTTTTGTTATACCCTAAAGGGAAGTATGTTAACTTCTAAATGGCTCATTTCTCATAGTTTCTCCTTGACAGCATTGTGTGTGCTAGGCCATATATATTCTCTGGATAACTACCTTTGACCAACCATAGTCAAAGCGAACACGCACAATAAATGTACAATAAAGCTACTGTACTTAGGAATCGAGGTCAGTTCCCACTGTTGTTTGAAATCAGAGTAACGTACCATGATGGTGCTGCACCAAAAATGACAGAACTTGTAAATCTCTCAAGTGAAAAGAAAAAAAAAACAGACACTGTGCGATTTACATGATATACACTACTGTTCAAAAGTTTTAGGTCCTTGTTTTCCATGAAAACATACATGAAATGAGTTTGAATATGAAATATAGCAAAATGAATAGGAAATATAGTCATTGACAAGGTTAGAAATAATGTTTTTTAATTTAAATAATAATTGTGTCCTTCAGACTTTGCTTTCGTCAAAGAATCCTCCATTTGCAGCGATTACAGCCTTGTAGACCTTTGGCATTCTAGTTGTCAATTTGTTGAGGTAATCTGAAGAGATTTCACCCCATGCTTCCTGAAGTCAAGCTGCTCCCACAACAGCTCAATAGAGTTGAGATCTGGTGACTGCGCTGGCCACTCCATTATAGACAAAATATCAGCTGACTGCTTCTTCCCTAAATAGTTCTTGCATAGTTTGGAGCTGTGCTTTGGGTCATTGTCCTGTTATAGGAGGAAACTGGCTCCAATCAAGTGCCGTCCACAGGGTATGGCATGTCGTTGCAAAATGGAGTGATAGCCTTCCTTCTTCAAGATCCCTTTTACCCTGTACAAATCTCCTACTTTACCAGCACCAAAGCACCCCCAGACCATCACATTGCCTCCACCATGCTTGACAGATGGCATCAAACACTCCTTCAGCATCTTTTCATTTGGTCTGCGTCTCACGAGTGTTCTTCTTTGTGATCCAAACACCTCAAACTTAGATTCGTTTGTCCTTTTTCCAATCTTGCTCTGTCCAGTGTCTGTGTTCTTTTGCCCATCTTAATCTTTTCTTTGTATTGGCCAGTCTGAGATATGGCTTTTTCTTTGCAACTCTGCCTAGAAGGCCAGCATCCCGGAGTCACCTCTGCACTGTTGATGGTGAGACTGGTGTTTTGCGGGTACTACTTAATGAAGCTGCCAGTTGAGGACCTGTGAGGCGTCTGTTTCTCAAACTAGACACACAATGTGTTTGTCCTCTTGCTCAGTTGTGCACCAGGGCCTCCCACTCCTCTTTCTATTCTGGTTAGAGCCAGTTTGTGCTGTTCTGTGAAGGGAGTAGTACACAGCGTTGTACGAGATCTTCAGTTTCTTGGCAATTTCTCACATGGAATAGCCTTCATTTCTCAGAACAGAATAGACTGACGAGTTTCAGAAGAAATTTATTTGTTTCTGGCCATTTTGAGCCTGTAATCGAACCCACAATTGCTGATGCTCCAGATACTCAACTAGTCTAAAGAAAGCCAGTTTGATTGCTTCTTTAATCAGCACAGCAGTTTTCAGCTGTGCTAACATAATTGCAAAAGGGTTTTCTAATTATCAATTAGCCTTTTAAAATGATAAACTTGGATTAGCAAACACAACGTGCCATTGGAACACAGGACTGATGGTTGCTAATAATGGGCCTCTGTACGCCTATGTAGATATTCCATTATAAATCAGCCGTTTCCAGCTACAGTAGTCATTTACAACATTAACAATGTCTACACTGTATTTCTGATCAATCTGATGTTATTTTAATGGACAAAAAAATTGCTTTTCTTTCAAAAACAAGGAAATTTCTAAGTAACCTCAAACTTTTGAACGGTAGCATACACTCACCTAAAGGATTATTAGGAACACCTGTTCAATTTCTCATTAATGCAATTATCTAACCAACCAATCACATGGCAGTTGCTTCAATGCATTTAGGGGTGTGGTCCTGGTCAAGACAATCTCCTGAACTCCAAACTGAATGTCTGAATGGGAAAGAAAGGTGGTATAAGCAATTTTGAGCGTGGCATGGTTGTTGGTGCCAGACGGGCCGGTCTGAGTATTTCACAATCTGCTCAGTTACTGGGATTTTCACGCACAACCATTTCTAGGGTTTACAAAGAATGGTGTGAATAGGGAAAAACATCCAGTATGCGGCAGTCCTGTGGGCGAAAATGCCTTGTTGATGCTAGAGGTCAGAGGAGAATGGGCCGACTGATTCAAGCTGATAGAAGAGCAACTTTGACTGAAATAACCACTCGTTACAACCGAGGTATGCAGCAAAGCATTTGTGAAGCCACAACACGTACAACCTTGAGGCGGATGGGCTACAACAGCAGAAGACCCCACCGGGTACCACTCATCTCCACTACAAATAGGAAAAAGAGGCTACAATTTGCACAAGCTCACCAAAATTGGACAGTTGAAGACTGGAAAAATGTTGCCTGGTCTGATGAGTCTTGATTTCTGTTGAGACATTCAGATGGTAGAGTCAGAATTTGGCGTAAACAGAATGAGAACATGGATCCATCATGCCTTGTTACCACTGTGCAGGCTGGTGGTGGTGGTGTAATGGTGTGGGGGATGTTTTCTTGGCACACTTTTGGCCCCTTAGTGCCAATTGGGCATCGTTTAAATGCCACGGCCTACCTGAGCATTGTTTCTGACCATGTCCATCCCTTTATGACCACCATGTACCCATCCTCTGATGGCTACTTCCAGCAGGATAATGCACCATGTCACAAAGGTCGAATCATTTCAAATTGGTTTCTTGAACATGACAATGAGTTCACTGTACTAAACTGGCCCCCACAGTCACCAGATCTCAAACCAATAGAGCATCTTTGGGATGTGGTGGAACGGGAGCTTCGTGCCCTGGATGTGCATCCCACAAATCTCCATCAACTGCAAGATGCTATCCTATCAATATGGGCCAACATTTCTAAAGAATGCTTTCAGCACCTTGTTGAATCAATGCCACGTAGAATTAAGGCAGTTCTGAAGGCGAAAGGGGGTCAAACACAGTATTAGTATGGTGTTCCTAATAATCCTTTAGGTGAGTGTATATTCAAGGCATATATCAAACTCTTCAAGCTAGACCAAGGCAATCTGTTTTCTGTGGCCTCTGCCTAAATAAAGAACTGAAATGACCTCTTGAGCACCTTCTTGGTGTCACTGCATTGTGTGAGGTTAAACCAGCAGTGGTTAGGATTGTGAATATGTGCTATCTTTTCTTATCCCAATTTCCACATCCTTGCCATCAGAACATTGAGTTTATTCTTATTTTTATATAACACCTTTTCAATTTCACTTTCTCCACAAGGAAAGCAGCGACCGAGCAGGGGGACTGAAATTATAAGTCAATGAAATGTGAGAAAGATATATTTATTCCCTCTAGCGCTGGATGGGATCGGGCAGGATGACCATAATTACAAAGACAGCCCACACAACGGCGGAAGCAATTCCAAAACACTAAACACTAAAGCGCTTTTTTATGACTGATGCAGTTTGGTTGGGGAGTATCTTCATATGAGATACCAATGACCTGCAAGGGATTTTGAGGTTGGAAATCACAGTGAATGACATAATCCGGCTTGTGTTGCAGGCCAATTTCGAACACGTGGGTTTGCAATATAAACACAAATCACCTAAAAAAAACGATAGCTTCAGGAAAGCGAAAGAAAAGGAAACAAGGACATCATCTTAAAATGATCCAAGATAGGTTCATTAGTGGTAAAATATAAACACAGTTCCTAGAAAGAAGAGAGAATATGTTTTGAAAGATGTGCTGCTTCCTCGTTTAGTTCTTTGCAGGCTAATCTGACATGAAAAAGATGAAAAGCAAGTTCTACTGTAGGACTCTGCTGACGGGAAACGGTTTGATGGGCTGGAAGACCCTGTTTATGAGATCAGTGTTTTTCCTGAGCCTTGCCAGCCTGCTCTCAGTAGACCTTAATAGGACATATGTAGCTACTCTATAGGAGCTGGAATGTATGGAATAGTATTTTACAGAGCGGTCTGCACCAAAGTCCCTTCATCAGATCTAACATTTGCAGCCTCAGCCCTCAGCCAACATCTGCTTATCCATTTCAGCCAGTGGAAACAGGTATCCATATGAGAAAAGACCATTGCAGACTCAATTAAATAGGTGCATAGACAAGCTCTTCTGACGTGGCATTTGAAACTCAAAAATATGATTTTTAACTTTTATATATTTTTAAAAATTAAATGTGTAATATATATATATGCATTTCAGTTGAATGTTGCTTGATCAGAACACAGCCTTTTTCAAGATGCTCTCCTGCCGTCTGGCCAATGTGAGAAAGGGAGGGTGAAATTATAATGAATTGGATGGGATTTGTCTGGCTAACTCTGGTCTCCATGCAGAACCAATTAACAATTTGAATGCATGAATTACAGTATAATGGCTTTTTATACTTTTCATTATTTGGTGCAAACTGGAACACAGCAACAGTGCCAAATATGTCTTTGGCCTGGCATGCGATCTGTGCTGTATTTTTTTTCCATGGCATTCAAAACTATGTTGTCAGACTTTGTCACTGCAAAACTTCCAGGCTGGACATTGTGCCCCAAGAGGTAGACCGAATTTGAATGGAAGTCTTTATAAAATGGAAAAGGAGACTTTAAAATGTCCGGATTAATTTTCGGGGTGCGGGGGATGGAATCCAGTATAGTGAGTTCAAGAGCAGGTCCAAGGTACCCCGTCTGCTCACATGCTTCCTGCTGAATCAAAGCCTCACTAGGAAACACAAATCAGCTCCAAGTTCACGCCCAAAAGCATGGCTAAATTAAGGTCCTGAAACTGGAACTTGCTCGCAACATCTTTTCCTTGCTAATTCACTTCTGAAATGTTCAAAGGCCATGTCATAGGACAGGGAGAACAGATTATATTGGACTAAGCCACCAGGCATCCTGCCAGCTGCGTTTCAAGCTGCTAACCGTGGCTACATTTGGTGTACAGCCAATCACATAAGAGTTGCTTTGAGTTGTGGCAGGCCGTCCTTTACCTGGATTTCCAAAGTGCTTAAATATAAACGTTTAGATAGAGCCAGATTGTATTGCATAGTTCAGATTCAGCCATAAAAACCACCCAAGAAAGCAAACACAACAACAGTGTCAAGAGATTTATATTGTCCAGAGTGTGGACAGAACCTTAGTTTAACATCTAAAATATACCCCTCACTTTGACTAATAAGATGTCCACCATTTCTTTATCCTTCTCTGCAGCGACTGCATGTTTCCATCCATGTCTGCTAACAGAGAGATGACCAAACAGCAAATCTGTCAACAGCGCTCCTCAGGATCTGAAACCCAGTACCTTCTAAGAGTGACATCATAAAGAGAGAGAAGCATGTTGGCCTCCCCATGCGAACAGTGTTAGTGTGTTGCATTGTATTTTCTTGGAAAAAAGGAAAGAAAAATCCCATCTGACTCTAATTAGACAGCTCTTGGAAAAAACAAACCTTTTCTTCTCGGCCCATTAGTGAGTCATGCACATCCAGACTCTTATCTGCTCTGAGTGATTAAAGTTTGCTCTCGCTGAAAAAGGAACAGATTGGCAAAAGTACAGCCCACTTCAACAAAGCTCAGCCTCTCAAAAAACAAACCGCACCCCCCCTACACCCCTCACACACACTTCTACCTCAACCCCCTCCCCTGAATTTGACCCTGAGGTGGATGTTGTTTTTTGTTCTTTTTTTCAAAAGGGGTTGCCTCCCGCCCCTGATCCTATTCTTGCTCTTTTCTTTCCTCGATCGAAGGAGTCAGGGGCTGGGCTTGAGGAGTCTTCTGGGTTTTATAAGATATGTACAGCTGCCAGAGTGTTTGCAGAAGCCTGTGAGCCGAGAGAGACGGAGGGGAGGTCTGAACACAGTGAGAAGGAGTGGAGGGGGGAGACATTTACCAGAAATCGGCACCTTCTGTGATCAGCGAGATATTTCACTTTTTCCAGCTTCTGGGGGTGAGTCGTCATTTAAGACACTGCAGCTTATTCAAGACTTCAGTTCACTGTTCCTCCGCGCCAATAGAAACGGACTGGAACAGAAAAGGCAACAGACAGAGTTTGAGACGGTTTGTCGCAGTGGATTTTTCTTTTTCCTTTCACTTTGGGAATTTTCATAGCCTGTGGGGAACAGGATTTTTACACGACCAGGGCAAGGCACTGTTCTCTCTCTCTCTCTCTCCTCCTCATCTCTACCTCTGGAATCTGTCATTTTGTAGGCTTCCCTGCTCTGTAGATTAGAGTAGAGGATTCATCTAACATTCCTCCATAAAGTGTCTGTGAGGAGACCTGAAGAATTTATTCCCAAAGTGGGGGTGGCAGAGGGACCTGACGGCACTTCATACAAACATTCAGAGGGCAGTAGTGGGAGTCGACAGACCTCCAGTCCTTAGACTCCTGAGAGAACACACTGCAGCCACTTTATAAACTGTTAAAGATTTGGATTCATTTATTGTGAAGAAAGCAATCCTCCCAAGTTGACTTGACTCTTGTGCTTGAAGCATTAATGCACTTAGACTTTCTGGACTTTATCCTCAAATTCCCTCTCCCACAGAAAACTAAACAACAACCTCTATGAGTTTCATATCCTGACTGACAATTCCATCATTTGTTTGTCCTAAAGGGGACATGCTAGTATAATCTTGCCAACTTTGGCAAGTGCACACATTCAACTTCACCATACTATCCTCTTGTGCTTGATTGAAGACACTCACCCACATTAGAGCAATCATTCAGATTTGGGCAGATTTGGGGAAGGGGAGCCATCGTTCTAGACTACGTAGAGGAAGAAGGAGTCTTCCTGGTGGTGAGTGAAGATGGAGAGGAGGATTCCAGTCTACTGCTGCGTCTTGCTGTGTCTGGGTTACCTGCTGGTCTGGTGCTGCACTGCCGAGTCCCAGTCCGTCTCCTCGGACCACGATGCCACCGAGGTGCAGGCAAGGGACAGGAGAGAAGTGTCTGGGAGGAGGGAAGCCCAGGCTGACGAGCCAGAGGAGAGCCCGGACATAGCACCGGCACCCAAGAAGAAGGGGAAATCCAAAGACAAGAGCAAGAAGTCTGCTGAAGAGATCCTCGCAGGTAAGGTGGTCTGCTCTGGAGATCCACACTCCTGCAGTGTCTTGCCGTAGCTTGAGGTGGGCAGCCAATAAAGACCTGGAGAAGGTGTTGAATCAAGTAAACAAACAACTGCACTTTCCTCCTTTCCTTGAGACTTGACATCTCCTAATAAGTCATGGCCTATTGATGTCAACCATGATGTCCCTTACTTTTTTACTAGCTCATCGTCAGCATCATGTGAAAGAGGTTACAAAATAGATACAGCAGTAATGAAATGTATTCATACTGAACTAAACAGCGGATATGTTTGTACAGCTTCTTTTAGACAATCTGTAAAGCTGATATCCTGTTGTATGTGACACTGTAGTTGCAGTTGCTTGTGCACGCTACATCCCCTAGTCTCATTAATTAAGTTTGGACAAAAGTGGCTGTTAAATTACTTATTAATTGATTTATTAATATTATTATTACAACTCTGCAACAAAGCTGCATGGAGTACTGACACAACACTGGCTACTGCATCTTTAAAACTAGGTTAAGGGGCTAGACTATTGGTGAATTGAAGAGGCTTGCTGCTGAAAGACACATTCCTCAGTCGAGTTCACTCTTTTGTTCCACTCAAGCCATGGCTCTGTGGTCAGTGTGGTTGGTGGCAGAATGAGAGTTTGGACAGTCGGTTTACACAAGCGTTCCCAATCCCAGGCATGCTGCTTAGTCACCGACCCTTGACGTCTTTGAAACTAGGAGATAACATTTCTTGCGTCTTTTTCCCGCAGCGGCGGTTAGCCGAGTCGCAGTTATGTTGAGACGCATGTGGGCTCAGAGTGGAAAGAGCTCGTGTGGTCTTACGGAGGGTTTAGTGCTGTGAAGTTTCCAGTTACTTTGTGGATTCGTCTGAAATTTGAGCATTGCAAATAATTATCAGAAAGCTGCTGATTTCTCTTTAAAAAAATAATCTGTGGAACATTCTGGAGACATGTGTTTTCATTTTCTGCTGTGCATAGACCAAAAGTGTTTCTGTTTCTCTACTACATGGGATCCTTAATATAGTTGATATATATCTATATTCACTGTAACTTCAAGCAGAGAAAGATAAACTATGAAGCCGTTACCATTTGAAAGGGAAGCTTATTTGAAAAAGAATTACAACACAACAAATTGACACTGAAGTAAAAAAGCACTTTGAATCACCAATTATCTCTGTTTAAATACTGTTTTGAAGACACAAAGGCAAAATACAGTATTAAGTGTAATATGTTGCATTACTGTAAGTAGTTGAAAGTTTTTTTTTTTTTTCAATTACAGCAAAGCACAACCCCCCAGGATCAATCCTTAAAACACATTGCTAGCTATTAATTTAATGCACATTAAACCAAATCTCCATAAGATAGTCTACAGTGATTACAGACATAATTTCTTAGAAAGGATTTTGGTGAAGAACAAGAAACAGGAATTCCCAGTAATGATGATAGACCTTTCCTTGGCTCAGTCTCAAAAGCTAACTTATTTTTTCAGAAAAAGAGAAAGAAAAACTTTCCGTTTTGAGTGTGCAACAGTCAAGCTGCAATCCTACAGTTAGATTCCAAACCCATTCATTATTCTTACTATTAGTATGTCGAGGGGGTTGGTGTCTGCAAGCTGAAATGAGCTGAGTTGGGCACATTTGGTAAACCAACACACATTTTTCATCTGGGCTCCCATGCTTGATTGAAAAAAACGAAATTCCTCTTGTCTGAGTGAAAGCAGGAGCTTCAAAAACATTTTTGCATCACCTAAGGATTTTCCCACAATGCTAGGGATATACAACCATTGATCATAATTGTACCTAATTCCCATTTCCTGTATTCATTGATATTGACATCCTCCTTTCCAGGCTTTACTAACCCACTACTAGATGAAGGCCCCTCCCCAACATTGTTCTGCATTTGGCTCTCCTTCTCCATCTGGAAACATCCTATAAATGTCTTGATTTCATCTTGCTGCCTTCTGCTTCATTTCCTTCTTCTTCTCCCTCTTCTTATTTTTGGTTGTTTCTTGTGTTCTAGGGATATAGTCCAGTATTTGCCTTGGTCCAGCGATGACCTATTCATCCCGCTATGTGTTGGGCCCATCGCCATCTTTGTTACTTTGTTCTAGCAAAGACATCACCAGCTCTAATTTGCTTTCTGATGTGTTCTGTTATTCTGTCTCATCTTGTTATTCTGACCATACGCCATTCCATCATTTTTTGGATGGCCCTGTGGTTTTTGTATACTTTTTGCTTGCAGTGTCCAGACATTATCGCAAAGCCAGATGCAGCTTTCTGTATGTAGGCTGAGAAAGATCTTAAAAATGCTCCTGCCCATGCAGTGATTTTCTATGTCCTGGTATAATAGCCTGCCATTTCTCCTGCAAATATTAAAACTTCTTCCAACTAAAAAGAACTTCACAGAAGACAAGTTGAAGCAATTTGTCAGGAAACGGAGAAGAGGAAGCAAATAAAGGCTTTACCAGGACTCTCAGTGTTATTTCTAGATAACATAAAATGTTTTGATTGGTCAACCTTAACAGTGCAGCACAGATAATCTTCCCCAGGTCGTTTCCAGTACAGAAGCTTGGAGAAGCCTTTTCTACAGCCAAGTATTCAGCCTAGTTTAACTGGTGAATTAATGCACAGCAATAGGAATCGACTGAGTATCACTGTGCAGGACGTGTAGCTTGTCAGAAACTAAATAACGGAAACAAATGCATGCTCTGCTCTGATCCTTTAAGCTCCTCTATGTGTCACGTCAGAATATGCTGCTTTTGCTTAACACCGAGGTGAATTAAGGTGAGGAGAACGTGTGGAGACTGCAGACAAGAATGCCATGTTTGATCCAGTGCAGGAGAACAGCTGCCAGGGATTAGCTGAGCCAGGCCTTGTTTGAAATGTAGACGACCGTCTCCCTCACACCCTGCCCAACCAAAACGTGACGCGATCCTCTCACCGCCATGGGTGCACTGTGGCAGAAAACAACCAGCTGCAACAAGTCAGAGGACCCATTGATCCTTGGCTGTGTTTAGTCTGAGATATTTGCCAACCATAGCAAAAAAAACAAAAAAGACATACACAATGAACAGAACATCTAAGTATCTGGCATTTCCAAGTTTAGAATTTTATATTTTTTTCTTGTAGAATTGAAAGAAACATTCCTACACACTTTACCCCCTAAAGGAACCTTCTAGTAGCTATGGGGTAAAATGCATGTGAAATGAAATGGGATTTAGTAAATGTATTTTACAGCGTCTGTTCTCTGTCATTGTGTTCTGGCGAAAGTATAGCAATAGTACACGTATAGATGCTGGGGAGTTTTAGACACAGCACAGGGAGGCAGGGGTGAAGTTGAAGAGCAGTGACAAAATTTTGACATTGATTGATCCATTGTCAGTCTGGGGAGGAAGAGAGGGAGTGACGAAGAAAGTAAGCAAGCGTTACAGGCCTCAGAGGGGGTCAATAGCCTGATGGTGACTGCACTCTCCCAAGATTTGGTAGAGCATACAAATCTCCATGTTAGGGTGACTGAACTTTTGGTATGGCAGGTTTGTCATGCTTTGGGAGGTGTGCCCAAGACAACTGTTCAATCCCACGCAGGGTCTGACGCTACACATTACATGAGCTATACAGAAAAAAGAAATGGATGGAAAATGAGAGTGTGTGTTTTCTTTGGCTGGGTGTCAATCTGGCTTTGCAGAATGCTTGACATCACAGAAGAATAATCCAAGAATGGTGTCATGGAGTTATTGCCCTGCTTGGTACAGGGCTCCTTCAGGAGAGAACAAGACAGGCACTGTCTGGCAGCGCTGATGGGTGGGAGGGACGGAAAACAAGCATCTGACCATCAAACACGGTGATTTGCTGGGACTGTTTAAGGAGGAAGTGACCCTCCTTGACACTGGCATTGCAATCGTACCGAACAAGCTCCTGAATCCTGAATGCAACACATCTATACATGAGATTCACAATATGTAGTGCCACAAAACTCTGTAGGCAGCAGCTTTTGGAATCTCCTCATTGTATAATAAGTCTTCTTCACCTTTGCTTTGTTGGTCATCTCTTTGTTTAAATTAGTGAGTTTGATTTTCTTGTTCCTGGGAAAATATGTTTAATTTACAATAGTTTTTTTCTAACTCAGTTTTATCTATTTTCAAACAACAATGGGATATACATCACACAATGACAGTGTATCATCCTATCAGATCAGAGGTGGAAGTATGGAAACAGTACAATGTATTCCTTAGATTGGATCAACATCCCTGCAGGTGATGATTGATTTAATTGCACAATGCCCAGCATGTGAAATTTGCTTCTACCCACAACAGGTAGTGATGGAAGCTGCAATCCCTCTTCCTCATGGTCAGTCACGTGTATGAGGTACAATGAGAGAGTCCTTTCTGATCCAAAGTCAAGAGAGACAGTGACTTATTCACTATACAACTTGTTCCATTTGCCTGCTAACAAGCCTGGAACTGCCCAGACTCGGGTTGGACCCAGTGCCAAGGCGATGGGTACACTATGCAGGCTACAGCGATTGAATCAGACATCATTCAACAGAAATTCCTGAGCTGTGACTCAGATGCTTTCTATCAGCATTAGCATTGTGTCTTCCCCTGGATAACTTGTAGCCAGAGGCCCAAGATCAAGCAGGTTAATATTCTTGTATATCACTGACAAAGCAACACTGAGCAATCGCAGCACTTGTCAACAAGTTAAACACCTCTGCCCATCATCCAGTTTGTCTGGTTGTGTGTATGAAACCCTGGTCAATAGTTAACATTCAGTGGCTGAGAATTGCACATGAAAGAATATGCAAAATAATGCACAACCCTACCCCTCCAACACATTCTATTGCCAAAACAAGACAATAACAATGTAGATTTAAGGAAAAAGGTTTAACTTATTTTATTTCTTAGCAGATACCCTTGTCTCAGGCAATTTACAGTTATAATATATCACATTATTTTGACATACAATTACCAATTTATATAGCTGTATTTTTACTGCAGTGCCTTGCACAAGGGTACAGCACCTGGGATTGAACCCATGACCCTCCACTCAAGTCCAGAGCCCTGACTGCTACGCCACACTGCTGGAGTTTTATAAACCAGTACCCATAAAGACAAAATTTAAAACGTGATATTTGAAGCATGGCATTACTGCTATAATAATGATTGGGACAAAGAGGCAGAAATTACATGGTTTTTTTTAGAACATGACTGGTAAAATTGTATGAAGTTCCTGTAGGTTATTAATGGCTAAAGATCTGGAATGTCTTAATCTTGTCTAGTTTACCTAACAATGGCTACAAATTATGATCAGAAGTACTAACAGGTTGGGGTTTCATTCATGTTGTTTCTGTTTCCCCAACTCCTCTCTAGCCAAGGCCAAGAAAGCATCCGAGAAGGAAGCTAAAGCCAAGAAGCAGAAGGGCCCCAAGCCAACCAAGAAACCAAAGGGTCCCAAGCCAACTAAGAAACCCAAGGCCCCGAAACCCACCAAAAAGCCCAAAGCTCCCAAGACCACCAAAAAGCCTAAAGATAAGGTCCCCAAGAAGCCCAAGGAGAAAGTGAACACAGAGAAGCTGGAGGGGGAGAAGGAGGAAGACAAGAGGGAGAAGGTCGAGCAACCAGAAGAGCAGCCCACAAAACAGCCAACCCTGGATGAAGAAGAGAAGCGCATCCTGATCGAGCTGGGCTGGGACATTCGTATGTATTGCCAATCTGTCACCTTGGCAGGAAAACTCCATATGATGCTCTCAGATACAGACGGCCGATTGACAGTAGTTAGATTCTTAGCTTCTACCAAAGAAATACCATAGGATCAAGCGTTGTCTGTGCATGCAAAAAAAAAATATTGTGTAACAGGTCAGTGAAGCAATTATACTGACAATTATAGGAAAGCTAATCGGGTTACTTATATTAAATTGATTCCAACTTGAAACGTTTCTTTAGCAACCCCAGTGGAACCACCTACAGAAGCCGAAAAGGAGACGTCCCCAGATTCAGGTAGGCACAGTCTTGTCTCCTGTATGATGTTGAAAAGTGTCATTTGACCCAAGCATATGCATTCTGTAAACACAGCTGTCTACTGGGGCCATTTCAAGGCACTAACTATTCCAAAACTGTAAAACGGTGATGTTACTACATACTCACTACAAGAACAGAAGCCTGGATTTCAGTCACAGATATAGCAGTGTTTCAAACAGGTCAGGTCACTTGGGTGATAAAAAGTTGGACGAAAAGTCAATCTTGTTTGTCTTCTAGCACTGTTGGAAATATATTCTGTTTGTTCAGGAGTTTCCTCAAGCTTACAGTAGTACATCCAAAACAAATGTTTTGCTTCAATGAAGAGGGCAGTGGGGTGGGGAGGTTTAGAGGCTGATTTCCGAAGATCTCAGAGTAAAAGTTTGAAGCGCTTAAGGCCAAGGTCTAAAAAAGAAAGCACATGAAAAAATGATAGCAATCTGCTGTTGATAGACTCAGTTCTGAAAAGAGCTGGCTTGTTTTCTCAGGTTGGTCACATACAGCTCTTTAATCCTTATAGTAACAGATTAGTTTTGTTTTGTTGTTTTCCACAGTGGATGTTTTCTTGAAACCAGAAGTGCGCCCCACGCCTGAGCCGTCAGAGGACATCAAGAAGGAAACAGAGGAGGATGACTACTGGGATATCAAATGTAAGGGGGATTTATCAATTTCCTGGAATATAGAAATGAGTAAGGGATGTTTAATAGTTCAACCACTAGATCATCAAGGAAGAACAGAGAGTGCAGGGGTCAGTGCTAAGCCAACCACAACATTGAATGGCTTTCCAAATGATTGAAGACCAGCAGTAGCACACAAGGCCGTGTTATTAGAGAAACATGATGCTCTCTAAGTGGGCCAAACACCAGCGCAGGCTTCTGGGAAATCTACGAGTGGGCAAAACAACAAATGTCATGTATACAGTCAAGATGTGGCGTGAAGAGAGACCTGTGCAAAAAAATAACCTCCCCTCCCATGATAGAGAGGTCAGAGGCCAGTATGTTCCAACGTTAGAAAGAATACTGGTCCCCATTCTCTTGCTGGGCATTCCCTTCCAATCCTGGTGTCCTGTTTCCCTCTGACAGATGGGCTCCCCAAACCCCAGCCTGAAGGCAAGGAGGACTACCCTGAGCCATACACTGAGGACTGGAGACTCCCGGTCACAGGTATTCCTCTGGGGGACTGAGAGGATGTGGGCGGGGCCATCTCCCAGCCCTTGGTGTTGTCAGATTTGAGGTAGAGACGTGGCCGAGATAGGACAGGAATGCAGCCGGGGGGTTACGGTGAAAGCATAACCCCAGTGTAGTGGTCAGAACTGGAGTCCTGAGGTGGAGGTTATACCATTTTACACCGACATCCACACTCATCCCAGTGCCTGAGGAGGCACAGCCATTATAGGATTATATATCCAAAGTGACCCCAAACCTGGAAGAGGTCGTAAATTACACTAACACTGACAATGATATGCTTAATCGTTTGCGACATTCACCTCTGTGATCCCTACCTGCCTTTCAAGTAGTAATTAATGTTGTTAAGTCATGTGCGTTTCTCAATCAGATCACAGAGTTTCTGATGATTAATAAGTTGTTATTCTTTCTGTAAATTACATCTTGTTGAGAGCATCTTGTTCTTTTCAAATGTATGTTTTCATTAAACAAAAACAACAAAACAGTGAATGAGATTTCTTCACAAGACATCTTCTTTTTCCATCAAAGAATTCCCACGAATGACTTTAACAGGGGCCTGGTTCTGTTTTTAAAATAACTCATGAATGCTGGACTGGCCATAAGGTCTCCGTCACTTAACTTAGAAACGGACATGGATTACCAGTGCTGATCACAGATTTAAAGGCAGGTAGCGCCAGCAAAAATAAATGCTGGAACACCAAGCATCTATAGACTTGAATTCATGGAGTAACCCCATTCTGATCCTACATGAGGGGCAGAACTGGGAGCCTCCCAGGCATAGGGGAGAGTGTCTCAGCAAGGACCTCATAGAATTATCTGAGATTCTGCCAACACTGTTTGGGCTTCAGAGTCCTTGCAATGCTCAACAAGTAGGCCTTCAGGGTTTTGTTAACCCCCATTTCATCAAGGCGATCTCTTCATGTCATCTGTCTCACCGGTTCACGATCTGCTCAACCACTCCAGACATGTCACCTTCAGTCATGGGAGATGGATAAGGAGCATGTGAGGGGATTGAATGGGTGGAGCTGTGTTGAAAAGACATTGCAATTGCCTTTGACCCCACGTTTGACTGTTGCTTTTGTTTTGTCCCCCCCCCATTTTCTCTTCCCCAGCGGAACCCACCCCACCTCCCTTCGAGGGTCCATTGTACGAGTACTACGAATACGGATACAGTATGTAAAAGGCGTCTGTGCCCTATTTCTCCCCAGCACACCAGGCTTCTATAGTGATACACACAGTGCATTCCCATGAAGCACTTAGCTTAAGCCCCATGCTAAGGCATGTCTTGAAAACAATTAAATTACATTTTACAAGGGAGCAAAAACAATAACAATAATCATGAAAAGATGTCTGGATTACCCTGAGGCAGTGTTTCTCATTATTCCTGAGTCAAGTAATCATGCTTAATGGTTCGCTTTACCAAGGCTTGGGTTGCAGATGTAGCGAATTAGAGAGATGGTTGTTGTTTCTGTCGTTGTTTTGGTCTCTTAACTTGCTTTTATGTGTCTGTTATTTTGTTGTGTTGGTACAGGGCAATATTTGTACACTTTAAAATAAAACACAGCACTTAGCTTAAAGAAGCCAAGTTGGTGCAAGTTTCTGTGCAGAAACCAGAATTAAATGCAAAGTAAAAAAATAGCAGTCGCTCTGAAAGTGATGCTGAATCTCAATTAATTTATTTTTAAATCTCTCCCTAAAGGAACATAATGTAAAGCACTGCCTCCTTCCTGCTTCACAGTCTTAGTTTTTGAAAGTGCTCTTGTTATTTTCAATAGGAGTGATTTTTATTTTTCTTTACATTCCCATTGGATATATACATCGGTGATAAAACATGTTCGTTTCCATTCTTTAAGGAATGGAAACAAGGACACAGTACCAGGCTGGTTGAACAGGCTGTGTGGAATCCAGAGCTTCTAAGATTCACTGTTCACAAGCTGGTCAGATATCATGCCACAGCTCTCCTGAGAGCAGTGGGTGGCCTTTGAAGAAGTGCCCCATATGAGGTAATGGCCGCTGTGAACCAATTTCTGTGTGGTGCTTCAGCGCTGTCTCTTTCTGTGTCCCCGATGCAGACAAGAAGGAGGAAGAGGAGCTGGAGGCCGCCAGGAAAGAGAAAGAGGAGAAAGGTAAGGATTTTCAGTTTTTTCCAATAGTCATCAAGCTTTGTTCTGTATCCTTAAGGAATGGGTTAGTGGGCCACAGGGCCTAGACCAAATGTAACCTTTAACCTATACCAAATCACAACTTGCACCTTATCATGTTGCTTTTTCCCCTAAGAAATAGACAGTGGCCTCTAATAATAAAATTGCGTACAGGTTTGTAATTTGTGATTCACAGCTCGGCTGTAATTTTGCTTTTGTCTAGGCCTAGCTGTATGATCAGTGTTGTTCCTTACTTATAATAATCTGTATCTAGAATCCCCAGATGCCCTGATCTTACTCTGTTATATAATCCCCATATAGCTCTCTAAATTCCCAGAATTCCTGTCCATGTTCTTGGTTTTCTCCAGCCCAGCAATTTCCTCTGAGAGGGGTCAGGAGCCGCCAGTGCAGCGAGATACCGCAATCTGAGCAGGGAACAAATAACAACAGGGCGAGACACGTTTCAGCTGTGAAAGAGGGAAAGGGTTTTGACAGGGAAACCTCGAAAGTAGAGGTGGTTTGGAATGCGGCGGTGTATTGTAATTCAGACAGGTGGTGAGAAAAAGAGGGGGAGACAGAGAGAAGGGGAAAGGAAAGAAGTTAATTAAAACAACAGCTGCTGCCACGTGTAGGATTTTTTTTTTTGTGAGATAGAAGAGAGGAAGTTTTTGTTTTATAATTGCTCTGGATTTCCTGTGTGCAGCCCGGAAAAAATAAAATAAAATAATGTTTTTAAAAAACAAATGTCTGCAGACAAGCAACAAAAATGGCCAGTGGACTCGGGGAACACTTTCCCTATTGCTCCGGCGAGGGGGAGAGCACACAGCTGGAGATTAGTTAGTCTACAGCCGCACACAGGGACTGCGGGATAATGAATCGTGAATCATACAGCTGGGCTTTATCAGAGGCCATTATGTTTCTTCCCCAGGTCACCACAACCAAAGTGCAATCAATTTAATTAGAAATGTGATATTAAAACAAACAAAACTAAATACCTATGCTTACAAAACTTGGGTTAATACCTTTAATGGAGGGAGTTTTTTCATGGTGGTCTGGAAAAAACTTAGTAACAGTCAGTGAATTCTGTGGAAGATTGTTCATGAACAATCACTCAGAGAAATATATTGTTTGCCTAATTTGTCAAATGCTTGCAGACAATCAATATATTTCTTTTCCTGGGTTTTTAGACTTGTACGGGTGTTAAAGAGGGATACAAATGTATTCGCTTAAGCTGTGCCATCACACAATGCTGGAGACATATGGTGCTTTTAGTGTAAATTAATTCCTCCTGGTTCTGGTCTCTCAGCACATTTCTGCCTCTGAGCTTATTTACACTGGTTGATCTGCATTGAGTTTTCTGGACAAATATCTGCATTTGATCACTGCATTCCTTTGGCAGGGGAAGAGGGCAAGCTGGTAGATATTACTCTCAAAGTCCAGAACATGATTAAATACATTGAAGATTCATTCCTTTCACTCAGCTAAATAATTTGCGGGGAAAAGTCCTTTATGCAGTACTTTCAATCCTTACAAAATAAGTTATACAATTTCTCTGCCAAAATACTCAGATCCCTCTTAACAAATCTAAAGCTGATAAGATCTGGAACTAAAGTGGAATGACTGCAAGCTGAGTCAAAATCAACAAGATCCCGCTAGAAATCCCACTGGCTTCACCCTGCCTAAAACAGGGAGAATCCCCAATCCTCAGACACTCAGGTTATAGATTATGGGCGCAGGACAAAACGGAGAAAACGAGTGGGAAATACCTGTGACCACTGCCGAGAGTATGCACCTATATCCTTTCTACTCTGACACCACCTTGTTTTTCCTTCCAATTATTCTGGAAACATTTGAAATCATATCCTTTCCCTCCTGGATCTCCCCCCCACAGAAAAAGCCAGGAAGCGACTGAAGGAAGAAGAGGAGGAGAAGGAGCTTGAGAAGAAAGAGTTCATCTTCAAGGAACCCAAGAGTAAGGAACACACCACTGTCCCATAGGCCACAGAGACTGGCCTGGGAAGTGGGTTTTAGTAAAACAACAACAACAACCAACCAACCAAAAACAAAACACAGATTACACTGCATACAGCACATAGATTATTGTGAGCAGGATCACCATTAGCACTGCAGGATCTTTTGCAGGAATGCATCAGATACACGTTGAGAAGCTCTAAAGGAATTCTGGGCCAAAATCAACGAATCTGTAGTTTTTTTGAGTTCCTGGAAAATCCGTAAGAGTTTTTGTGTGAAACTTTCTTGTTTTTTGGGGGGTAGTACCTCTAACTGACCTGAAATACACACTCATAAACCCCATACGTGTTGTTTTAGTATATCTGACTAAGCTCTTACCACTTTCTTTGTTTTCCCAAAACCGCTTGATGTACAACAGTAGTTTAAAAAAACAACTGCATGTTCCCACTCACAAACCCAGAGTGAATCTCTGAAGACATATCAGATAGTAGGGTTTCAACTTAGGAAACAAGGGAAAAGAAATGTAATCATCCTTGTATTTGATTAGCCTGGTGTAAACAATGATGGCATTGTTATTGTAGATCAGTTGCCTCACTGTGCAGTCGTCACTGAGAGGTTTGTGGTAGCTGTTTTTTGTGCTTGTTTTTTGTTGCTGCGATGTCATTTCCACTCGTTGGAGATCATGAGATCGCGGACATGAGACGTGGTGGCAGACTGCGTCGTCAATCTGGCAACACTTTCACGGTGATGTTCTCTACCCTTAATCTGTGCTGAGCTCGGCTGAAATGACTGGCAAGAGGACTCCAATGTCAACACTGGGCCCGACTGAGATCTTGGAAGGGCCTGTGTTGTTTTTGGCACTGCCTCTATCCTGCTCAACGAAACAGTCTGGCACTCTTGCCTCAGACCCCTTAGCGGCAAAAACAGCCCACAGCTCACCAGATCACAAGGGGACTGTGGTCTGTAAGATCCAAGAGAACTTCCAATTTTTACTGAAGGCTGCTCCACAACTCCAGAGCTCTCTGACACTAAAACCACAGCTTTCTACAGCTAGAAACTCAAAGTCTTCAGCCACAGCACTGGGGATAAAGCAAACTTGTTGCAACCACTGAACGCTAATTCAATACAAGTGTGTAATACAAATTCACATTCTAGTAACTGACAGAAAATCCAAAGTGTTTATGTAGAGATTAACACAGTGTGGTACCTTTTAATTAAAAACCTTTTACTTTTTATCCTTTCTTCGCCATTTCAAGCTTTCAATATAACATGAGAACAAAACATAGTCAAAATTAATTGGTAAATTATTTTAATTGGGGGAAAAGAAAAACAGTGGTGCACTTTGACACCCTGACTCTCACAGAAGGGAAAGGTTGAAACTCTTTCACTTGTTCCTCCCAGAATGCCCTCCTCTGGGTATGGAGTCCCACCGAATTGAAGACGACCAGCTCCTGGCCTCCTCCTCGCTGGACCACAGCTTGGGCCCCCAACGAGGAAGACTCAACATACAGGTACAGAGCAGTTTCTGGACTGAATCCTGAACACTAGCCAGTAGTACCACAGCCCTCCCCATACTGATTACACAGATACTGGAAGGCTTACAGTTGATTTTGGTAGATACTAACTGATCTATTACTGCTAGGATCATTTTCTGCCAAGTATTGTATGTGCGACTCAAGGCACATCCACAGAGTGTTACAATGGAAGTCTCCCAGACTCATACGAAGCTATGGAAACCTTTTTAATTCTGTGCGTCCAGTCTGAAGAAATTTTCATTTAACATTAGCTTAGCTTAGCACAATTGGTGGAAGCAAATGGTTGCAAATCGCTGACTCTCAAAAGAGGCTAATAGACCTTTTAAATACTCAAAAGCTTGTCTGTTTGTCATTTGTAGTCTTTCAATACTACATACACATACTTCCTGATTCACGGACTACTTTTGAGTATTTAAAAGATCTATTAGCCGCTTTTGAGAGTCAGCGATTTCCGACCACTTGCTTCCAGCAACTGTGCTATGCTAACGAAATTATAAATTAAAATTCCTTCAAACTGGACACACAGAATTAAAAATAGTCTCCATGGATTTGTATGACTCTGGGTGAGTAAGAAATCAGGCCAAAATACCAAAGTTTCCCTTTACAAACACTGTGGGGCCCTTTCTCATCCAGTTGAGTTCCAATGCAACCTTAAATTCCCAAACGTACCATGGTCTCATCACATAAAGCTCAAAGTCACTTTAGGCCATGGGACATCACACCAGCCAACATGGGGAACGAGGGAGGGGTCAAGGCTAGGGTTTTGGAAATTGCGCCTCACTGCCCAAATAATGCCACCCACGTCCACACTGACCTGAACTGTCTCTCCATCTCTCGCTCCGATGCCTGATTTCATGGTAAATGAAGTCACATTCACAGGGAGGGGAGGACGAGGACAACCTGTACGGGGGAGCCTGGTGCGCCGAGACCGAGGAGACAAAGCACTGGTTCGAGTTTGACGCCCGACGAGAGACAGAGTTCACTGGCGTCATCTCTCAGGGCAGGGACTCCCTGCTGCAGTAAGGACCCCCCATCTGTGTGTCCAGGACCTGCCCCCCAAGACTACAGCCAGCTGGGCTATACAGAGCCTCTCCCCAGGCAAAGGATACTGGGTGCAACAATGTGTATCACGAGTTAGAGATTAATGACAATGATAAAAAAGTTACACTTACACATTATTTGCAAAGATCTAATTTACATCCTTGGATCTTTAGTCAAATGATTGGGTTCCTAACAGTCTGTAGACTATTACATCCAACCTGCTACTGTCTTCCCATCCCAGTCTGAAAGAGCTCATCTTTGAAATAGTATGGTTTTTGTGTATATATAACTGGTTCTCTTGTTTGCCACTTGGTTTGAAACACGTTACCCTTCCCAGTAGCATTTCTCTGGTTCTGCATCCAGTTTGTGTTTCTTTTTGTCTTGGCAGCAATGATTTTGTCACTGCGTACTACGTGGCCTTCAGTAATGACAGCAGGGAATGGACCACCCTGCACGATGGCTATGCAGAGTGGGTAAGTGCAGCACACCTTCTAGCTTTGCCTCAGCCCATCTTTATGCTCTTTAGGTAGTGTAGCAGGACCAGGGACTTTGTTCTTGACTCTGAATTGATTAGGACTGGCGTTAGACACTGAATTTCTTTTTTTTTTGCACTTATTGGAATATGCAATATGTTTTATGAAAAGAGTGATCATGACTGCCAAGAAATAAACTACTTTAATGTCTTCTCTCTCAGCTGTTCTTTGGCAACGTTGACAAGGACACTCCAGTGCTGTCACAGTTCATCGAACCCGTAGTGGCCCGCTACATCCGGGTCCTGCCCCAGAGCTGGAACGGCAGTCTGTGTATGAGGCTGGAGTTCCTAGGCTGCCCTCTCACCAGTAAGTGTGCAAATCACTACAGCAATAACACGAGCACTGGCGGTAGCAGGAAGTTGGACTTGGTTGATAGATCTCCTTGGCATGCTCCTGGCTGTAAAGAAGTGAATGTCTTTGGGGAAAGTCCTGTTACTGAAATGTGTTTCTCATCCTCAGAGCCCAACATCTACTACCACAAAGAAAATGAAGTAACCTCAGTGGACGACCTGGACTTCAGACATCACAACAACAAGGATATGAGACAGGTAGGCTCCTTGTCCCCATCCAAACCATCAACACAGTCCAGGCGGACCAGCAGGACAGTGAGACAGGTCTTTCTGTGGTGCTCCACATCCCCTCCACCATCTTCCTGTCTCATCTCTCTCTCTCTCTCTCTCTCTCTCTCTCTCTCTCTCTCTCTCTCTCTCTCTCTCTCTCTCTCTCTCCCTCCTTCACCCTACTAGATGATGAAGGTGATCAACGAGGAGTGTCCCACCATCACCAGGATCTACAACATTGGGAAGAGCTCCCAGGGGCTGAAGATCTACGCCATGGAGATCTCGGACAATCCTGGAGAACATGAGACAGGTGAGGGGTCCAAATGACCTCTGCCCCCACAGAACCTACAGCTCAGTCCCACTGTCCGTCAGCATTGTACCACTCTGTGGGGGTTGGTGCAGCAGCCAATTTCTCAATTTCAGAGTCACAGCCCAGCAGGGTTCAAAGGCAGCTTGCAAATTAAGTCTAAGTGGTATTGTAAACACCTTTATTTCCCTAAGTGAACAGTACTTGGGGGTTAAAGACCTGGAAACAAAGGCCAGTTTTAGACCCCTGATTGCAATAAGAGGTTATATAAGTAATAATAAGTCAGTAAGAGCCAGGTGACACCCAGAAAGGGGCGCACCAGAAGCCAGTGTCATTGCCCTAACGGTCCCTCCGTCCCCGTGCACCAGGTGAACCGGAGTTCCGCTACACGGCCGGTCTCCACGGAAACGAGGTTCTGGGCCGAGAGCTGCTGTTGCTGCTGATGCAGTTCATGTGCAAGGAGTACAACGACGGGAACCCCCGAGTGCGCCGCCTAGTGGAGGGCATCCGCATCCACCTGGTGCCATCGCTCAACCCCGACGCCTACGAGCTCGCCTACGAGATGGTCTGTGGCTCAGCCTGTCGCCCTGCTTGTTGACTTGTTGCTGTTGCTTAATGGCTAATTTTTCATAGTATGTTTTCATTTGTAACACACCTTTCGTTAAGTACAGTGAGGGAAAAAAGTATTTGATCCCCTGCTGATTTTGTACGTTTGCCCACAGACAAAGAAATGATCAGTCTATAATTTTAATGGTGGGTGTATTTTAAGAGTGAGAGACAGAATAACAACAAAAAAATCCAGACAAACGCATTTCAAAAAAGTTATAAATTGATTTGCATGTTAATGAGGGAAATAAGTATTTGACCCCTTCGACTTAGTACTTGGTGGCAAAACCCTTGTTGGCAATCACAGAGGTCAGACGTTTCTTGTAGTTGGCCACCAGGTTTGCACACATCTCAGGAGGGATTTTGTCCCACTCCTCTTTGCAGATCCTCTCCAAGTCATTAAGGTTTCGAGGCTGACGTTTGGCAACTCGAACCTTCAGCTCCCTCCACAGATTTTCTATGGGATTAAGGTCTGGAGACTGGCTAGGCCACTCCAGGACCTTAATGTGCTTCTTCTTGAGCCACTCCTTTGTTGCCTTGGCTGTGTGTTTTGGGTCATTGTCATGCTGGAATACCCATCCACGACCCATTTTCAATGCCCTGGCTGAGGGACGGAGGTTCTCACCCAAGATTTGATGGTACATGGCCCCGTCCATCGTCCCTTTGATGCGGTGCAGTTGTCCTGTCCCCTTAGCAGAAAAACAACCCCAAAGCATAATGTTTCCACCTCCATGTTTGACGGTGGGGATGGTGTTCTTGGGGTCATTCCTCCTCCTCCAAACACGGCGAGTTGAGTTGATGCCAAAGAGCTCGATTTTGGTCTCATCTGACCACAACACTTTCACCCAGTTCACCCATTGGCAAACTTCAGACGGGCCTGTACATGTGCTTTCTTGAGCAGGGGGACCTTGTGGGCGCTGCAGGACTTCAGTCCTTCACAGCGTAGTGTGTTGCCAATTGTTTTTTTGGTGACTATGGTCCCAGCTGCCTTGAGATCATTAACAAGATCCTCCCATGTAGTTCTGGGCTGATTCCTCACCGTTCTCATGATCATTGAAACTCCACGAAGTGAGATCTTGCATGGAGCCCCAGACCGAGGGAGACTGACAGTTATTTTGTGTTTCTTCCATTTGCGAATAATCGCACCAACTGTTGTCACCTTCTCACCAAGCTGTTTGGCGATGGTCTTGTAGCCCATTCCAGCCTTGTGTAGGTCTAAGATCTTGTCCCTGACATCCTTGGACAGCTCTTTGGTCTTGGCCATGGTGGAGAGTTTGGAATCTGATTGATTGATTGCTTCTGTGGACAGGTGTCTTTTACACAGGTAACGAACTGAGATTAGGAGCACTCCCTTTAAGGGAGTGCTCCTAATCTCGGTTTGTTACCTGTATAAAAGACACCTGGAAGCCAGAAATCTTGCTGATTGATAGGGGATCAAATACTTATTTCCCTCATTAACATGCAAATCAATTTATAACTTTTTTGAAATGCGTTTTTCTGGATTTTTTTGTTGTTATTCTGTCTCTCACTGTTAAAATACACCTACCATTAAATTTATAGACTGATCATTTCTTTGTCATTGGGAAAATCAGCAGGGGATCAAATACTTTTTTCCCTCACTGTATATAATACCCATGAAACAAAAAATTGGTATTGTTTTTATTGGTAGTATTACAGCCTTCATTTTCTATAATATATGCAAAATAAAGTATTTTTATTTTATTTTAGTAGTATATTGGTTGTTGTGTATGCTTATTAAATGGTGAACTGCACCTGAATGCTAACGCTTTTTATAAATGAGGAAAAGGCAGCAGGTCTCTAGAGGTGAAAGGATAAATTGTTTACCAGGGCAATCTGTGCTCCCCCTGTATAATCTTCTATATAGGGCTCAGAGATGGGCAACTGGGGCCTGGGACACTGGACAGAAGAAGGCTATGACATCTTTCAGAATTTCCCAGACCTCAACAGCATTTTATGGGGGGCAGAGGACAGGGGCTGGGTCCCCCGCATCGTGCCAAATCACCACATCCCCATCCCAGAGAACTTCCTGTCAGAGAACGCCTCGGTGAGTACACACAGCCAATGAGAGTGAAACAGTGATATTATTATTTTTAGATATTGTATATTTCCCTTTCTACCAATCTAACTTTTATTCAAACCTGAAACACTTAATCTACCCCATCCCAACCTACGAGTCATGATGAGACCACTATATGTAACTTATGTGCGTCCATGTTGGGCTTTCAGGTTGCGGTGGAGACCAGAGCCATCATTTCCTGGATGGAGAAGTACCCCTTCGTCCTGGGAGCCAACATCCAGGGAGGGGAGAAGATGGTGACGTACCCCTTTGACATGCAGCGGCCGGCGTCCAGCGGCGGCGGGGGGGGGCGGCGACGTGGACACGAGGAGGAGGAGGAGAGCGAGGACTCATGGGCGCAGGCACAGCAGAACATGGAGAACGAGCTCCGCGAGACCAAGGACGACTCCATGTTCCGCTGGCTGGCCATCTCCTACGCCTCCACCCACCTCACCATGACCGAGACCTATAGAGGAGGCTGTCACACCGATGACGTCACCTACGGCCTGGGCATCGTCAACCGGGCCAGCTGGAAGCCCGTCGTGGGCAGTGAGTGTGCACCCCCACCTCCTGTCACAGATCAACACTGTGGCAGGAAGACTAACTGGAACCCAGAAACTGTAGATGTGTATCTGTGGAGAGCTGAAGCCCAGGTCCAACATGTTATTGTAGTTATCTGGAAAGCTGGTTAATTGGTTAATAGTAATTAGCCAAATTGTTGGGCTAGATAAGTTCTTGTGAGCTCTGAAGAGATCTAACACAGAACATAGAAGAGATCTTCCTGGAATTCCTTAGGAAATTCCTGGCCTCTATGTATCAGATTTACATCCACTTATTGTGCAAAATTGTTTAGGTGTTGTTTTTCTGTGCAAACGAAAGCTTTCCAAAAGTTGGACAAGGTTACCTCTTTTTTATCTCCCTTTAAAAAAAAGGGAATAGGATTACACTATGTAACACAATTTTTGTTCCTGGGTAGTAAGTGTTATTTCCTAATTGCTTATGCCTCAAAACTATAGAAAATGGCTATTATTCCCCACAAACTTTGCTTTTGTGACCAGGACAGTGATATTTTGAAATTTATACTAAAGTAATACAAAAATGACTACAAAAGTTTTAGAAGTGAGTAGTTTTGCGAGATTTACAAAAATACTGTAAATACTTTAGTATAAATACATTTTAATTTGGATTCATATATTGTTTTTTTCTGATTTGTGAACGAAAAGACACAAATGTGCCCGTTTTCTCATTTGTAATAGTTACATTTCAAAATATCACTGTCCTGGTCACAAACAGCCATTTTCTATACTTTTGAGGCATAAGCATTTAGGAAATAACACTACCCAAAAAAAAATGTTACATGGTGTTATCAAGTCTATGGTGCCCCTCTTGTGGCATTGCCTTGGTATTGCAGTTTCTTAAGGGGTAAAGGGAATTTGAATTAAACTGAGAAAGGCAAAGTGCTTCACACACACACACACACACACACACACACACACACACAATGGCAAATTAGATTGAATCTCTAGTTTTCCCTCAAGATTCTATTTATAAAGAACGGCAGCCAAAGGTCCAAGAATCTCACCATCACTCTCACTGCTGCAGTTCTGCTCTTCCTTCACCAACCGATCACTTCATGTCAGATTCTTCCTCGTCTTGTCCCAGGTATGAATGATTTCAGCTACCTCCACACCAACTGCTTTGAGCTGTCCTTCTTCGTGGGCTGCGACAAGTTCCCTCACGAGAGCGAGCTGCCGCAGGAGTGGGAGAACAACAGAGAGGCCCTGTTGGTCTTCATGGAGCAGGTATGCAGGACTGGATCAGACTACTAGACCCATAGTGTACAGTGTCTAGAAAATTATTAAGTAAAGATGTAATGTAACAGGCCTTTGGGGCCCTTGTTAATCTTCATGTCATGGGGGAGGGGGATATACCCAGGTAAATCGCCAAGTAGCTTGGTTTTATAACAAAGGATGCAAATGCTCTCCAATGCGATCTCTTTTGTACCGAGACCCATCATAAACTGTGCCTCTGCTGACAGGTGCATCGTGGGATCAAGGGGGTTGTCAAGGACCGCGAGGGCAACGGAATCGCCAATGCCACCGTGTCTGTGGAGGGAATCAACCATGACGTCAAGACAGGTGAGGACTTCATGGAAGGGGAAGGGGGACAGCTTGTTGTCATGGTGCTGTTTTAAATAACCTTCCATATCACAGGAAACCAACATAATTGAAAAAGTAGTTGTCGGAGGTCATTCTTTATTTTTTCCTTTCTTTCATAATCCCCAACAGCAACAAATCTGATCCCTTGTTCCTCTCTCTTCCAGCTGCCAACGGGGATTTCTGGCGCCTGCTAAACCCGGGGGAGTACCGGGTGACGGTGCGTGCGGACGGCTTCTCCTCCACGAGCCGGCTGTGTGTGGTGGGCTACGAGGTGGGGGCTACGCAATGCAGCTTCACCCTGACCAAATCCAACTGGGACCGCATCCAGCAGATCATCGCCCTGAACGGGAACAGGCCCATCCGGTTGCTGAACAAGAACGGGAACGGCACGAGGATTGGGAACCAGATCAGGAACGGTGGGGTGCGTCCCCTGACCCGTGCGCAAATACGTCTGCTCCGCCTGCGCCGTATGAGGCTCCGACGACTCCGCCTGCAGCGACTCCGAGCCAACGCCACCACTACGGAGCCCCCGACCACGACCACCATGCCTACGACCACCACCACCACCACCACGACCCTGCCTCCTACTACACCCCCCTACTATGAACCCCTGTTCCCGGATGGCAACCCCGAAGAAGACACAGACTATGATGCATGGATCACTGTGGACAGCCCCACCACCGCAGATGATGTCTTCTACCCAGACACCCCCGAGCCCACCGGCAACTACGAATTTGAGATCAAAATAGAGGACTATTAAAGACCAGCGGAGACACTTTTAATCTCGCACCTTACGGTTTCAGGAGGGGCTGCGTCCTTCTTTTCAATTCATGTTAAAAAATTGTCTGTCGGTCGAATGATTTCCAGTGTCAGATCTTTTAAGAGTTGGAGCCAGCCTCCACACACACACACACAATTCACAGGGCTTACAGGAGTCTTTCACATCCTACCACTGTTACACACATTCGTAGTGGCAACTTGATTAGTAAGTAGTCAGCAGAAGGCAGGAGGGAGCTTTGGGTCTATTGAAACTGAAGAATGTAAGCAATGCACACACAACAAGGCACGGCAGGTACAAAAACCTTGATCATGAATGTATGAAATTAATACCAATTTATTATAATGCAGTTAAACAGAATTGTGTGTAGACTAGTGTAAGTTTGGGAACTCCATGTATGTTTCTGCACTAGCAATGCCAGCTAAAGTAAAGGATGTTTTCCCCATGTTTTCATTACCAGCAAAGTTAGGAACAGGTCTGTTTTCCTTCGGCTTTTTGTTTGTTTGTTTTCCAGGAAAATGTGCAGCGTGATGAAGACAGACAATGGAAAGTCATCTCTCTCATAATAAAAGCAAGAGCTTCAAGTTTATTTACATTTGTTGTCTGTTCTGTCAAAAAAAAAGGAAGAACAAATGAAAATCTATATTTAAAGTCTTTCTCCCCTCACTTTATAGTTGATGCATGTATAAACTAACAGACAGTAAACATCAAATGTCTTTTCTTAACTGCTTCCCACTCATGACTAGTAAACCCCCTCGTAACTACAGATTTTAAAACACTTTATCCGAGGGATTTCACAACACACTTCACAAAACACAATCAGGTCACATGATTCCGGAAGCGGTTCTCGAGAATTCAGATACAGCAACTGGATAACTGATCAATAAATAACGGGTGTGGGTGAAGAGTGCAAATGGACTTACAAGAAAGATACGAAGAAACAGGAAACAGTATGGTGTTCAGCTTATGAAACTCCAGGTGGATACAGTTTGGCATCCAGGACCACAAGTTCCTGGTGAATTGTACATAAGTAATATATATATTATACTCAATGTCCAGTACAAAATGTTCAAGTCAGTTTGAACAAAGGCATCATGCATTTTGGCCTACTGTGTGGCTGCAGAGTGATTTCAAGGCAGCCAGATGCAGCCAATGCCCGCTGTCAGGACAAGGGGCCTGTCAAGAGGGAAGACCCCAGTGCCAGCAAGACCCCACCCACCACCCCTGCCTGTGGGAGTCCTTCCAATTGGCCCCTCAGTGGCTGACGTTCATTTCACTCTCTTCCTGGTCCTCTCCCGAGAAGGCCGAGAAGCTGATGGGCTGACAGTCCAGATTGCGCAGGTTGACCAGGCAGGCGGTCTGGGTGGTGCAGAACTCTGGGATAGCGACAAGGAGGACCTCCTGGCCATCAGCTCCTGGAGAGGGAGAACCACACAGAGATGAGTCCAGCAGGCTGCAGACAGGAGTGATGGAACACGCGGTGGCCATCTCGGAACCTAACTGGCTTTTTTTTATTTTTTTCCCCCCACGGTTCTAGTTCTAGAATTCATCCCATGGGAACATAGCAAGCCAAAGTACCACAATGCAACCCTAAAAACAGCCCTCACCTGTGATGTGCTTGGACTGGTAGGAAGGAGCGTTGCCACAGAAATAGATGTCGGGACACTCCTGGAGAATGAAGGGGTCACTCTGGTAGAAGGGGTAGCAGCCTTTAAAAGGGGAGAGGGAAAAAAAAAAAAAAAAAAAGGGTCAAGGTCAACCAAGACTACATTTTCAAGACTCTTCAGCTCTCATTGGGCCCCATATCAATCTCAACTTGCCCTTCTCCTTACCCAGCGTGTCAGGGGCAGTGGGTGCCAGGTGGCGGAGTCGCAGCGTGTTCTCCAGGATGTCCAGGTGGTCGTCCTGGCTGCTGTACCTGCAGATGTCTTTCACGTTCTGGCCCGCAGTACCCAGGAACCTGAGACACAGCAGGAGGGCCAGCGTTCAGACACAGGGCTGCAAGGACGCACTTGAGAGGAGCGGTGCATGTTTCCACGCTACACAGCGAGATTCTCTATTTAGGCTTCCCATGTAGTTGGGTTCTTAAACATTTCAGGACCCCAGGGGGTGACCTGCAGATGCCTGCTTGGATTGTGGAACACAGTGGCTCCTATTTTAATACACAAAAATACAAATAAAATAAGTAGGCCTGTTTGCTGCCTGCCATCTTTCCCCTTTCACTCACCGGATCCCGTCGATTTCGGCCTGGAAGGGGTTACTGACGAGCTGCAGGGTGGGGTAGGCTGTGGACAGGGGGAACATGCAGCGGTGCAAAGGCTGCTGGGGGAGGGTGTAGTTGGTGGGGTCATATTCTCCTGGCATGAGGTCCACAGGCACCGAGGCCTGGAGTAAACAAAGGGACAGGTGTTAATTTTAGGCAGGAACATAGACGGCAAAAGAAAGTGCGAGAGTGAGAGATACAGAGATCACATGGACTGTGGTCAGTTAAATGGACAATCTGAGAAGGTTCCTTACCACAAGCTGCACAAGGATCTCGTCCAATATGCGGATGGCCTCCACGCTGCCTGCCTGCGTCTTCTTGGTCAGGTACTTGGCCTGTGAGGAGGAACAGCAGCAGCGCCAGGATTATGCCAGTGTTGTAGATGCATTTGTAAACTCAAACCAGCAGATTAACCTGTGCTTTAAAATGTAAATATATGATGAATGAAATACATAAAAATAAACAAAACGTTTTTCATGCGTTCAATAATGAGATTGAAACAATTTTTTTTTTTTTTAACAAACAATGCAAAATGCAAAATATATAGCTTTTTAGCTTACAATATTAGTTTATAATAATAATGACCTTTTGTAATAATACACTAAAATGCAAATAAACATAATAAACAAAACACTTAAAACACAAATACACAATAGACTAGAACTCACATATGAAAATAATAATACATAGAAATGCTGATTAAAATAATACACTGGAACGCTATAATAATAAACAATGAACAGTAAAATGAACTAAAACTCAATCTATCAAAACCTGTGCCATCACCGGCTTGCTCTGTGACATGTATTGAAAAGTTCAACAACACACCTGGAAGGATGCACTACAGATGCACTACAGGGATTTGTGCAGAACTGCGATGGATCTGGTATGTGCTTGACAAGGAAATTGTATTTTTGAGTATGTTTTTTTTTTTTTTTTTTTTTTTCTTTCAGAAATACAATTTCCTTTTAAATAACTTGAACAAATATAAAGTGCAGCACACATTCAGGCACATACTGATTTTATTACAAAAACAGTCAATCTCCTTTGAAACTCCTTGGATATTCCTAGGCACACTGCCTTGTATTCAGCCCTGTTTTCTGAACATCTCATCACAGCACTGCATAGCTTTTGCTAATAAAGGTGAATGGATTGTCACAATTATTATGTATTTCTTAGCAGACATGCTTGTCCAGGGCAACTTACAAAATATAAGAGCAATACAAAGTGCAATAATACAATACAATAGACATCAGACTTCTAGATACTCACAGGGAAGCTCTAAATGACGTGATTGTATAAAAATGTTGCATGATTGCCTCCACGGCTTTCAATACACATTGTGCAGTATGAGCACTACCTTTGGGAATGAACCTGAAACGCTGGACCGAGAAGGCACTAACAGAATAGAATAAGAATTTTGATGTACGCAGATACAGCATGGTACTGTGTGAGGGTTTTCATTTGACAGACGTGTGTGCATCATGGTACTGAAGTAGTTAAGGTAAGCAGAACAGTCACACAACTAACGTGACCATGAAAACACAGGACAGGAGATCCCGCAGCCCAGGCACATTAAAACAAGCGTTCCCAGTTGCATAATCTCCATACATCCTCCTTGCCGCTCACCTTGTTCACCGAGTCCTTGCCCTGGGTCCTCTGGCTCAGCAGGTTTCCCGCCAGCAGCACCCGGGAGATGAGCGACGCCCCACTCTGCTCTCCCTCGTCTCCCAGCTGCCCCGTCACCATGTCCACCAGCAGCTGCAGCCCCAGGAGACTGTCCGCACTGGTGCCCCCCAGCCCCAGCCCTGAGGCCAGCAGAACAAACCTGGGGTGGGGTGGGCAGTTGAGCTAGATTTACTATGTTTTGGGTAAAATGTACAACCCCAATTCCAAAAAAGGAATGTTGTTCTCAAAGTGTTGGATTATTCGCTGACACATCTGTTGGCGGATTGGCGAGCCTCGACCCATTCTTGCTCTTGAAGGACTAGGTCTTTTTTGGAGGCTCCTTATTTACCATGATTACACGATTGCCTCGCCTGTTTCACATCACCTTCTTATTTCAACTTGTCACGTCGCTATTAGTCCTAAATTGCCCCTGTCCCAACTTTTTTGGAACGTGTTGCATGCAACAATTTCAAAACAAACGTTTACCTTCAAAAAACGATGCAGTTGATTAGGTAAAACATCAAATACCTTGTCTTTACACGTTCAAAGTATATTTACAAATCACTCCTCTTTGTTTTTATTAGCATTTTCCATTCTGTCCCAACTTAGTGAATTAATGGGTTGAGAGCAGCGGAGCTCACCGGTCAGTGTCCAGAGCTTTCCTGGGGGGCTGGGGAGGGAGGTCAGCTGTACAGTAACCCTCCACCATGAACTTCCCATCATTCTTCTCTGCTCCAAACACAGCGATCACACTACCTGAAACAACAGGGGGAGAGGGATGCTCAGAGTCTGCGGCAGACCTTTCCAATAATCTGGGTCAATAGCCTTTCATAATAAGCGTATGTTATTGCCAGGGGGGTGGGGGGCAACCATTAGGCCTAGGCCTTAAACAGTGGACCCATCAGATATTTTCCTGCTTAAAAGTCTGTTACAGTCTATATGAGTTCTTGTTTCTCTCTCCTTTGTGGCAAATGTGTTTTTTTCCACCCAGGTCAGCTAGAAACACACTCTCACATTAACACTAGAAGCGCCGTGCCAGTCAATTTGACTAATTTGGTTATTAAAATTTGAATTACTCTGTGGTCCTACATGTGGTCCTAAATGTTGGATTTGATGTTCATGAATAAAACTTCTGAGTTTTATACGATCGTTTGCCTTTGATTATCATATCTCAGCTGTTAAATGACCGGCTTTGGCGCTGCTAGGTAGTTCGAGACGTCAGCGCTTCTAGCGTCAAGTAATTATGACATGGCTAGTAAGATCTGCAAAACCAGCAAAAGCTTACGGATTCTCTGTGGATTAACCCACTCAGGAATCACAAGAATAACTGCATCAAGGCACTTTACAGTGGGCAAGTCTCAAATAAAAGCATTCGCATTCCCTTCGTCACTTGCACTATCTCCGATCATCACTGCGTAGGCTGTACCCAGCCCAACCAAGTGCCACAGCGACAAAAAGACCTCCTTGCCTGTGACGAATTTCTGCGTGTCTATGTTGCCTTCCAGCTTGATCCTCTGCAGCTCGTCCTCCAGGATGAGCTCGTCTGATTGGCTGATGTACTTGGCGCGGGGCGGCTGAGGCAGGAGATTGTGCTGCGGGGGGGAGAGGAGGACAGAGTGAGGAATAGGACAACACAAAGCAACCGTCCGATCTTAACAATAGCAAACGATGCAAGAACTACGATCTCTCCCTTCCACAAGACGTGAATTGTCTAAACTAGTCTGTCAACACCTGGCGCCTACCTCCTCACTGATCTCCCGTAGGATGGACGGCTGCAGCTCCATGTGCTTGAAGATAGTTCCCACAATGCAGCACTGCTCCCCCATCTCGATTTCAAAGAGCTTCTTGACCTGCACGTTTGCACCTGCAACGGGAGTCTGCGCTCACACTCTGGATCATTGCAGCATTGTAACACTTCTTCTGAGATACTAAAGTTGACTTCCATGGAGAACGTGGAACCAGATGCTAGGTGCCCAAATGGCTCATCATTTTGACATCTGAGGAACATTTGGATTTAAAATCAATAAAAAACTGAAGTAAATACTCTTTAGTACCTCATGAGCACATCAGTATCCAGCTAGCAGAGAAGCTGCATAAAACTACAGCTAATACGTATAGTTTGAAAGTTGTTATTTTCATTCTGAGCTACCGAACCAGTTCCGATTGGTTTATTTGAATTTGATTAGCTGTACCGAACAGACCCTCCGATCTCATCTGTGGGTCTCACTCCAATCACAAATCGAGCCCGAGGCGTCCATACCAGGACCGTCATCGCACAGCAGACCTTGTGAACGAACCTTTCAACAATGCCCGGCAAAAACCGTCCACCGAGTCCAGCTTATTTATGAACCGCATTACTGTATTCTAAAAACCCCTCAGGAGCGGAGCAGGCCCCTACCCCATGTCTGCTGGGCTCGCTGGGTGAGTGTGGGCCTCATCTCCTCCAGCCGGGTGGCGTAGATGTGGGCGTACTGGCGGCTGAAGGTGCGCTCGCCCAGCTTGAAGCGCTCCGAGCAGTTGACATAGGAGGGCCGCACTCGCTCAAACACTGGGCCCTGAGGGGCAGGAGGACCCAGAAGCGTCCCCTGTCTCTGGCCTGTCAGATCAGAGAACATGGCAGCTAGAGAGAGAGAGAGAGACAGACAGACAGACACAGAGAGAGAGACAAAGAGAGATAGTTGACACACTTTGCCAAAGTTACAAAAGTATATATTTTAAATGTACATTAAACTAAAACATATAAAGACAATGCAAGATAACAATGAACAAGTCACATATTGGAGCAAAATACAGTGCAAGATACAATACATATCGCAAGACTACAGTGTGCTTGAATAGGGCAGTCAAGCAGAGCTGTACTTGTGAAGCACATATTTATTTCCGGAGTGAGACTGCCAGGGCAATGTGCAAAATGCTCTTCCTATAAAAATAAAAATAAAGTTAGTTCTCCACATTATCTAAACTTAATAGTGATTTACGACTAAACTGTAACGTAAATGATACTGCACTTACCATTTCCTCAACACACACTCGGCTACATCAAATGAAACATGCAAACAAATAATGATGTGTGTGTAGAAAGGCAAATTCGGCTCGTTTCATTATGCAAATTACGCCTTGTGAGTTGCAATCTAGGGCATTTGAAAAGATGCTCCGTAGATACATAGGCTACCTTTAACAACAAAGTATTTTTACCTTTCTGATACAAATGGCACTTTTAGTTTGCTAACAATTTTAACGGATGCACTGCAACAAGAAAGCACAACATGCGCACACTGCATATATACGTTTATTTAATGTGTGTATCCATGTGCTCCGGCATATATGATCAAATTTCACATTAAACCCCTGGATGATTTACAATCCCCCTGTCCGGACACAGACACATTGCATTGCTACAGGTCAAATGATTTATTATTACCCACAGACCGCCTTCCTTTCCAATTCTGGTCGTTGCTTACCTTGCAATTTAGCAACTCGGTTCCCGAACTCGTTCTTACCTGTATTTTGATCTAAAACAATAACTCGGACAGATCTATCTTCTCCTCCTGCGCCGGATCACGCTGCACACCACTGACACAACATCAAGAAATCCCGCGCCGCTAGTTCCTGCCCCTTGAACTCTCACCTTTCACTCCGACAGACGCAGCAGCGCCGCCATATTGGTGAGGTCGCTTGAATTGCTCACGTTTATTTAGTATTGTTTAAAAATGCATTCAGTATGGAGTTTCGCTCGAGATTTGTTTTAGTTTTGAAGCACTTGTGATCTGTAAATTATATCAATTCCCTTATAAGACAGCTAAAATTTGCTGGTGAAAATCTTGCCACTTATAAACAAACTTAAACCAGAAAGACAGAACGATGGAACAGGTGAGAGACCCCCTAAGGCAGGGATGGCAAACCTTTTTTGGCTGGAGTGCCCAAAGTCTGGTTTGTATACTTGTATAAGTGCCAAAGGGTGCCAATTATCAATTAGGGATATCAAAGTTTATACAATATTTAACCAATATTTATATGTATTTTTTGTTGTTATTAAGTTATTAAGCAAACATGCCAACAAAACCAACCGCAATACAGACAAATCTGAAAACTATGGACAGATAGAACCATCCAAATGACCCACCACCTGCATCCACTGCCAACCCACTATCCCACCACCACCACCACCACCACCTTGAACCTACCCCCTTATCCCTCTGGAAAGCAAGTGCAGCTCCAGTCTGCTGCAGAATATGCTGCACATATTCTTCCCAAAAAAGATTATAAATGGGCAGGTACCATTTTTGCTCACAGATTATTGTCAATTTACAAATATAAAAAAGCAATAGTAAAAGCACTTCACTAGCTCAATCATTTTGGGAATATGTGCCTTTTTATTTTTGACAATGAGAATCTTTAATCCTCATTCAAATTAAATCAATCAATCTTAATAGTATGCCAATAATAGTAACACCATGCCAAATCATGTCACAACATTAAAGAATAAAGAATAAGTGCATCATACAATGAATACATAATTTCAATGTTGCAGTATTGCTACAGTGCATTAAAATGCATGAATCCCATTTCATCACGCATTATGTATGAGGATTATAATGCTAAAATACGTTTAAAAACCCCATTAAAATCACAGTCTACCCCCAAAACAAAGTCCCACAGATTCCCCCATTGCGCTGCCGTTACATACAAGAAGTAGAAGTTTGTTCATTTGGCTGCATTAGTAACCCTTCATATTGTTTTGTGTTTTGTTTGCACTCAATCATTATCAATGCATCTTTTTAAACGTATATTTACTTAATACCTACTGCTTTTACATTTTGTAAAATAACTAAAACTGGTATATTAATATACATTATGTGGCACTTATGTTTTCAGAAAAAATAATACAGTAGTATCAATCTACCGTGAGTATGTACTCTACAATCAAAGGCATCATTTATTTATTTTGCCAACATTATGACATTTTTAAATTGTAGGAGTGTTAAATATGAATGATTGTGGCCATTTCTCCAGTTGATACAGGAGATAACGGTAAACACAATTTTTCTTTCGCCATGTTCAACAGACATGTTCACTGCTGACACAATGACCAGACGTCACTGTTTTTGGTGGCCTGTGAAAGAGGTCTAAGTATCTCTGATTGCCTGATGAATATAATATTGTTTATGATGAATACATGAAGATAACACATGTTGAGAATTAAGCTCAATACAGTTGTCATAATTCAAGATATGGCTTTTATTACAGAAATGAACTGAATTTAATGTTATTAAGGATATTATGGACAAGTTAAGTATCGGTACTTATTTTTATTATCTTATGAAAAATATATTTGACTGCCAAATTGTCTTTTGCATTAATGTAGTTATTACACCAGCAATACGTACATACATGAATAGGAAACACAATGATGCAGGAGACAGAAGGGTAACTCCCAGGGTCCCATTTTGTGGAAAGGGAAGTGTTATTGCAATTTACAATAGCACAGCAGTCTAGGTGATGCAAACCTGCCTGTCAGATGAATACTCTACTGGCATTTCAGTATATTTGAATGTAATTGTATCACAATTGTGCTGTACAATAGTAAGATGATGTCTAACAGTAATGGAGAACTGCTACATTGCTAATTGACTATGTGTATGTCTAATATATTGTGCTTGGAGGCGTGGGGATGGGTCAGTAGAGCTTTGAAGTCAAAACTTGTGTAGTTTCGTCATTTTACCATACGTCACAGAAAAAGAAGACAAATTAAAAAGACAAAGCGATCTTTTATTTTTGTATGCATTTTGTTTGTCTTTCACATTTTTACTGCCAGCATGATATGAATGTACAGAAAGCATAATGAAGAAGGGGGCTGAGATGGACTGTGGGCTTGATTTGCTGGGACGGAGTCTCCTTAAGATTCCTCCTTCTCGTCTCCGTGGGTGATGATGTAGCAGAGGGACTTGTAGTCGATGTTGCCGGTGACGTCAATGGGTGCAACAGAAAACGCTTGCTCCACCTGTAGAGATTCACCTGTCAGTTAATCTGGCTTTTGTCTAAGATCTAATCACACATGAATCCACAGACACAATAAAGTGTGCCAATAAAGACAGTTGAAAGGCCAGAAAATTGGGTATTCGATGACTTTCTGTTCACCCACTGGAGTATATTCCTTTCCTAACACAGGAAGTAATAACACTCATATTAATCTAGTGCTATATTGTAAATAAATGTTAACTTTACGAAGAGGGCTCTGAGAAATATTACAGTACCTTTTCCCTTAGATATGCTATTTGGGGACCCTTTGCAAGAATATTAAAGCTCGTAAAATGGAATTGACTAGAAATATTGACTGACTAGAAATGGAAATCAGAAAGCACAATATTTTAATTTTATTCCCTTGTTTTTAAAAATGTAGTAGTGATGTGGGTGTGGAAAATCACCAGCCACTCACCTCATCTTCTGTGAATTTGTCCGCTTGGGTCATCAAAAGTCTTTTAAACCTGTCATTCAGGACCCAACAAACAAACACATGAAAACAATCACACAATCAATGAAAAGTAAGGTGTAAACAGTTTATATCTGCAAAAATTCAAACACAAACAATCTAAAAGAACAGGCCAAGGGGTTTTAAACTAATTTATTATATCCTGCACTGTCAAAGCTTGCTTTCACGAAGACCAGATCATCTCATGTACAAACAATGCGTGTTGTTATTATTCCTAACATGTCTGTTATTTTGCACACGCCAATGACCAGCCATCCCTCCTCCCCTGTTTAAGTGTGTACTCACTCGTCCTTGTTGACAAAGCCGGTGGCATTAGGGTCAAAGAGTTTAAAGGCAGCAAGGATAGTTTCCTCTGGATCTGTGCCTGGTGAACCAAAACAGATGTCAGTTTTGTTAGAGTTTGTTTGGTCAAAACATCCATTTAGCTAATTAGCCAGTGGTGTTTTGCTGCAGATTTTCATAAACAAATGATAGACTGCATGTTGACTCCAATAAGTACATCATAGCAGTGGGAGATCTCTGTCCTTTACGAGAGCCTTTACTTCAGTCCTGGCAGTGATATTCAGCCTTGTAGGGCAGACAGGCACACTCAGTCACCTACCATTAAGCTTCTCCCCGAAGAGAGTGAGGAAGACGGTGAAGTTGATTGGCCCTTTCCCCTCTTGAAGCATCTCTTCCAGCTCCTCGTCCTTCACGTTCAGCTTCCCTGCAGCCCACAAACACAGAGTTTAGCCCCAGGACACCCCAATATGGGCAGTCCAGACTAGGCCTACGAAAGCTGGGGCAAGACTGAAGTCATTGCTAAGACAAATATAGATGCAAGCAGCAATCATCACTGGTGTAGTAAGCATGGCATTGTAGTACTTTAAAATATTGCAATATGTGTACGTTTAAAAAGTGTATGGCATTGTATGATATACAATAGATCAACTAATGCATATTGACTAGTTTCTAGGTCATACTAGTGCTGTAAAGGGTGTTCTAGGCCAATTTCAAAATATGTCTGACCCTCTCCTGATCTTAGGGCATAGCTTAGCGTAGTAAATAGGATAATGTTTTTACACTCCTGTGACAAGTACATTAAAAAATATATATACTAATTGTATTTTTCCTGTGGCCAATTATGCTGAAATGTATTTCACATTGTTAATAACCACACATTTACACAGGATCATACCCAGCTGAGTGTAGGTCTCTTTGAGGTCCTGTTTTTTAATGATGCCATCTCTGTCTTGGTCAATGCAGCTGAACGCCTGCAGATAAGAACACAGATTAAACACTCTGACCTGCAGCCTTGTTTCATACACAGCCTGCTCACAGGGCTGTGATCTACAGCATGGTAGACACTAACAGCGTGTACTGGTGATTAGGGCCCGCCGAATGGGTTGTCTCCTGGGGCACTGTGAGAATTGAATCTCTACTAGAAGGTAAACACCATGTAATTATACAATAATTAGCAGTTGTCATTAACAGAAGCTTTTATCCAAACTGTGTTTTTTCTTATACACAACACATTTGATCACAATGAGTTTCCTAAACAAATTACAATATAATAATACCCCCCCCCATAGAAAAACACCTACTTCCTTGAACTCCTGGATCTGTGATTGTTCAAACATAGAGAAGACATTGGAGGAGCCTCTCTGAGTGCGCTTGGCTGCAGCCTTGCTCTTCGTCGCTGCTTTCCTGCTGGCCTGAGTCACATTTCACACACGGTTACATTGCATATCATCACCACCTGCCCTCTTTCAGCAAGGCTTACCTCTGCTGTGTATTACAAACGTATGTTGTCTCTTAAACTCTACTCAAATACCATGCGGTTTCGAGACATTTGATAGCCTAGAAACTGATCAATCCCATCTTTGCTGATTAGATTTCTTCCATATATCTGAATCCGAGTGGCACTTTTTTTTTTTCTTCCGTAGAAGTTACAGTGACAAAAAAGTTGCCCTTTGAAAACCCAGCTGGATCTCTCCCCAAAATCCAAGCTATGGAAAAACCTGCGGATGCCATACTCACCATGTCTGTGCCGTGTGGATCTCAGAGCCCCAGGCTGGCGTGACACTGCTGGGTTATATGGCACCCCTTATCTCCTGGGCTCCTATAATAAGAGACGGGGGACTGTAGTCCCTTACATGGCAATCCACAGCCCTACATCCCAAGTGACGAAGATAAGCGGCCAATAGCTCGGATTCCTCGGCAGTGGGAGAGATAGGGAGCGGGAGGAGGCGCTGTTTTTGTCAGGTGGCCGTCACCTCACCCTGTCTGGCAGGAGAGTGAAAGAGCAGGACTTTCCCTTCATAACAGTCTTTCGCCATATTAAAAGTGCAATACAGTTAAAATACACATGGACAGTTGGTACCTGTGATCTGCAAAGCGGTACAGAGCCGGACAGAACCTGATTATAGAGCTGCCCTTCAACTGAAATAGAATACTTTCGTACCAAAGTGCTGCACTGTAAATGGGGGTGTAGTAAGATCATCCACAACACTGATTCGCTGACAATACTACCCTACAGAACTAGTCGAAATTAGCCCTAAATGGGGTCTTAATGGGGACTGAATATCAGAACTCTGTGTACGTAAGATTTTTTTTTCCCCCATCATTTACTACAGGCATAAAGTGTTGATCACAGTCAGTCTGCCCTCTTGAAATGATCACTATCAGTCCAAGTCCAAAAATTATCCTGATTTATTTTCTTTTTTTAGTACCGCATACGTGTCAGCTTTGCTTTTTATCGAGTTGCTTCTAAAATCAGACGGGATGGTACAGCGCAGCGCAACAACTTCTGTAGCCCCCGAGCTCGAGAGACCCCAGCAGAGGGAAGTCAGGAGTCTGTCGCAGCTGATGTCTGGAGATCTCCGAAATGTGTTGTGATCTGAAAGCAGTGTGATTGGTGATCTACAGTTCCTGTATGAGTGTGAACCAGAGAGCGAAATGAAGAAAAAACGTTTTATTTTTTTAAACATACAAGTTTATTGTTTACAGATCATTACTTTACATGGAACAGATTTGAGCTGGCTATCTTCTGCCAATACGTGTCCCTGATAAGACAGGGCTGTGCAGTCAGAGCCTGTCAGAGCAACTGACTCCTAATTGGGCCTTTTCTGTCTCCTGCTGCCCATGCGGCACAGTCTGAAACATGTCAAAGCGCGTCACCAGGTCAAATGCCTTTTATTAGTACAGGCTGCATGGAGTGAACACAAGCACTGTATACTGTAGTGGGTATTTTATTTGGTTACATCAGGAAGTGCACTAATCACTAAATGTGTTTATGTATATAGCTTTCCTGTTTTCATGTCATGTAATTAAGGCAGTTTCATATCTGGTGTAAGACACACTCATACATATGCATATAAAATTGGCCTTTCAACATTAATAAGTGATGCAATAGTAGAGGATATAGGCACTTATAAAAGCATATGAAATCAAAGGTTTATCCAGCTTTACAGTTTTTTTCTCACACACACTACAGCAGATTACAGGTTAACAACATTATTTACAAAGGTTTCTGGCCTACATTTACACCATTCCTGCTTACAGATTATGTACCATTTTTCACAGGATATGAGATTCAGTCCAGAAATAGCCCACATAGAGTTCAGAGCTTATTTTTCCCTTTTCCATTTGAGAAAAGACCACAACATTAATACAAGGATATTATTACATCACTACAATACAGGAGTCAGAACTGTACAATCTGGACTTGGCCTACAACATCACACATCAGACAACTGGCTAAATCCTGATTGAAAATATGGAATAAATAATAGTAACACTTAATTTCAGCAATTCTGGGGAAAAAAACAGACTGCTTTGGCTTTGTGTGCCGAAGAAGCTGCAGAGAGATTAGAGATCATAATTTTAGTTTAGTTTCTGTGGCTGTGGCCTGCACATACACAGAGTAGGCCCTATCTGCTACCTCAGTTTCAAGCCAGTCTGCAAAAAACTTTTACTTAAACACAGAACAAGGAGCTCTGCTATGAACTAAAGACCTATCTGGGGATACTGACTCGCAAAGTAGGAGACGAGGCTGTTTTTACAAGTTTTGACCAGTGTTTTGTATTTTTGGTGCAAAACAGCTCTGAATCCCAGAATCCCCTGTGCTGTTTTCAGTGTGCTGCAGGGTGCCCTCCATGACATGCAAAAATTGCAGTTTAGGAGAGAGCATTCCCCTGGCAATTGATGCCCATTCTGGCTACAAATGAGAGGGCGGAGAAGCGGTCCAGTAGGCTACAGTCCATTGTTGGGGAGACAGGCTCCCCCTAGTGCTAGGAGGCAGCAAGGACATCCCTCACTGGCTCAGCATGCACGCCATTTTGCAGGCCACGGCGGAGATGAGGGCCGCCCCCCGTCCACTTCCTTCCTCTGATTGGATGAAGGTGATGTCGCAGCGAGGGGTCAAATCCCGAACCGCTTTATGAAATTTCTCTTGGAAGCTGGCCAGGAAAGGAAGAGAAGACCATGGAATTAGGGAAATGGGCAAATGGGACAGCAGAGGTGCATTCAAATAAATGTAGTGGGGTGTTACAGAGTTAAGTCTTTTATGTTTTAAGTAAAGCAGTTAAAAACAGATCTGTTCATAGGATGGAGCTGTGCCTTGGAGCTACAATAGTCTCAATGTCCTTGTCTCAAACATGACTGCAACTCAAAACTGCAACTCAGACTAATATTTTCACATCTGCATTTAATTCCAATTGCTAATCTTCTCCAAAAATTCATTTCATGGATTGGCTGCTGGGTTTTATGTGAATTAGCACTGAACGCAAAGGTTTTCAAGAATGCAGAAAAGGATTAGTCCCACATTAATTTTTAATCTATTTGCATGTGAAAGTAAAAACATATTTTAAATATTATAGCCCGCATGTTTTTCAGCTTAACTGATCTTGAGGGGGAGATGTTTTAACCTTAAAAATGCTTTTGATGCTGTTTAAATCTATAAAGGGAACATGGGGTTGGTTAGATTTGTTTTAATGTTTATGAAATATTTGCAAAGCAGTGCAACTCCTTGGTTTCTTAAAGTGCTTTTCTCTAATCTCCCCTGCACTCCTAACCCCCACCCCACCCTCCCTCCTTGAGTGGATGACCTCTTATCAACTAGAAACCAAAATAACCAAATAGGATAATTGCTGGTTGTCTTTCTGATTTTCTACATCCCCCCGCCTCTCTCTCTCTCTCTCTCTCTCTCTCACTCACCAGGGGTGCAGTTTGTAGACCGAGCCATCCACTCCGACGGTGATCTTAAGGGCCTCTTCGCTGCGTCGCTCTCTCATCCGGTTGATGACGCCAGCCAGCCCAGCCCCGCACATGTGGGCGGCACGCGTGGACACACTCTCGCAGGCCAGTCGCACGATGTCACAGTCCAGCTCGGACGGCAGCACACCCAGTGTTGTCAGGATGTTGTAGATCTGCTTGCGGTCTCCAGAGTCGCTGTGGGAGGGGAAACAGAGACCGAGAGAAAGGTTGAGAAAAGAAACAAGAAACTTCTGTGGAAATGACTCCACTCTGCCCAGAAGCCTGCATGGTCCCATTAGACAAAGAGTTTTGGTTTTGGTTTCCTGTACTATTGTGTAGACCTCTAACTGGATTCTCCCCAAATCTTCATGTATCAACGTGAACACTAGAAGTGAGGGTGTGTTTTGTGTTTCTGCTGATCCTAGCACTTCAGAGTGTGTGAGTGTGTGTGTGTGAGTGTGTGTGAGGTGGGCTGCCATACCTCTCGATCTGGGACACGAAGCGAGTTTCAAAGCTGCCCCTGGTCTTCAACATGTCAGAGGCCTCACCGTTGAACAGCAGGTTCTCATTGACCAGCTTCAGCACGAGCAGCCGCACCAGCTCACCCATATATTTCCCACTGATGATCTTCTCATAGCTGGGAGGGAGGGAGAGACAGGGGGCAGAGGTGAGCTGCATGGGTCACAGGTCACACACTTTCCACGAAGCACTGCTTAAACAAACTGTTTTTTGATCCAAAAGCTACCAAAACTGGAATGTGTTCCTTCGTCTTCACATGAGTCACAAAAGTAACAAGGGCCAGCTTATATCAACTTTGGCGCCATAATTACCACTCCCCTATGTAAAGCCCGACCTCAGCGCTAATCCAAAACCACTTGTCAGTAAATGAAAGTGTACAAGCATTATTTACACACAATAAACTAAAAAAAAAAATGAAATCTTGATCAAATGGACACATGAATGAGCCTCTTTTGAAAACATTATTATTAATAATTTGAAATAAATATCAGCGGTCAGTGTCACTGAGGTGTGTAGGCTTAGCTAACAGCTTGGGAGTCCACACACTGCTTCGTTTGCAGTAAACAATCATTAGCAGAGACTTAATGAGGTCAGAGTAAGCCAGCGCCATTACAGCGCATTAGCCGGTGTCCAGGGGTGAGATTGATGGCTGCTTTATGGGGGAGATTTCACTGTGGGCTGCACAAAAACAAGCCTGGGGCCAGGATACCACACAGCAGTGCCAGGTGAGCTGCAGGTGAATGACTATGAGACCTAAACACTCTCCTCCCTCTCATTTCAGCCCTTACAAATAGCCAGCTGTGTTACTCACCTAGAGAACCCAGACATGCATTGCATTAACCTGTAAGCATCTTCATCTATGTTAAACTGAGCTTCTTTGTTTTGCAATATAGGAATACATACACATATATCAAATGATGAGTTACAAATAGGATACAGTGCATTTTAAAGAAACAGCTCACTGTGAAAGGAAATATACCCAATTGCCTGAAGAGAACAGTATTTGAACAATGCATACTACCAGTGCTCACTTATGGCTGCGAAACCTAGTTACTTAATGAAAAAATGTTGCACAAGACGATGACCACATAGAAGATAGGAAGATTAAATAAACTTTGCAGGTGTGACGTGGAAAAGAGAAGCTGTAGATCGAAGCAGAAACATCTTGGGTCTTTATGTATGTATTCCTATATTGCTGATATTGTCCTGGGTGGCTCGGTTGATTTCTTGCATGGTGTTGACTACACAATGGTTAGCTTCCCTGTCTACTCAAGACGCCTAGCACTTGGGACTCATGACCCCATGCTACAGTGATAGGGAAGCTTTTAACCACCAATGAATCGACAGTGGGTGGGTGGGTCTGACGATGATTGAGTTTAGCTTCTCAGGATCAGAGTGCACCTTGGTGTGATAGTGATACTCACAGCTGCTGGCCGGGGTTGAGAGAGGTCTCGTCCACCACGCGGTCGTACTCCAGCCGGAACTCCTCCAGCTCGCCATTGTCCCCAAAGGCTCCCCACTCGGTGTTCACGCACATCCGCCCCTCCTCGCCCTCCACCAGCTCCACTGTGCGCATCTCTTCCATGTAGCAGGCGTTGCAGCCCGTCCCTGTGGAAGAGGCCCAGGTTACACCCAACGAAGACGCAAAATCAGAAAGACCCATCCCAGAAACCCTCAAGGCATCTATTATTATTTTTGTCATTTAGCTGACATTCTTATCCAGGGCAATTTACATTTGTACCCATTTATACAGCTGGGCATTGTACTGGAGCAATCTAAGTGAAGTATCTTGCTCAAGGGTACAACAGTCATGAGTCCAGAGCCCTAACCACTACTCCACAGTGTCCACCTAGCCTGGGCTACCCATGTTTCCACTAGCCACGTTTAGGTGCTCAGTTACGGCACGGCCACGCTGAGGTGCAACTGAACGTGGCCAGTGGAAACGGGGTATTATATACTCTCTGGTCTCGTGACTTTGAGACTGCACAGAGATACTGGCTTACTAAAATCAACTGGGGAAGCCTCCTCTTACCTACAATCATCCCGACCTCGCAGCTGCGGTCTTCGTAGTAGCAGGAGATCATGGTGGCTACTGTGTCGTTCACCATAGCAACCACGTCCATTTCAAAGTCCTGAGAGGCAGGCAAGAGAAGTTATTTGTCAGTGGGTGTCAGTTGCATCTTATAAAAGTCATTATCAGCACACGAAAAACACTGTAGTACTATTATTTAGTAGTACTGGTATTCCTAGTATTAAGATTAGGTTGCACCGATTGGTTTATGGCATTCCAGGGCCTTGTTCAGGTGTCAAAGTGTGGCTGGGCTGGAGGGCTACTTTTGTGGTGCCAGGTACTGGAGGGATGCTAATAATTTTTTCCTTAAAAGTGATGCTAAACCTGCTGGTAATCTTTTTTATCAGTAAGACAGGGAAATTATGAGCCGTCCAGGTGATGGTCAAACTTACCCCTCTCCTTTTAATGGCGTCCCGGAGAAGACCCACCACGTTGTTGCCTTCAGCTCCAGAGGCTTTGAAGCCCTTGGTCCAGTTCAACAGGATGCCCTGATAGAGGGGGGAAAAAATCAGTGAACATCAAGGAACGCATTCCTAAAGACCTGCTACTATGGATGGACAACCAAAAAGCAGTGGCTCCCAGCTCTTTTGTGAGCCAAACACAATATCAAAACAAAACATAAAGCAGAACCCCCACTTTTTTAATGTATTGCGCATGCCCTCTTTCCCAGCCCCGGGGTCTCTCTCACCTTGTCGATGTCCTCGTGCCGCACCGGGAAGGAGAAGGTGAAGCCGAGTGGCAACTTCTTGTGCTTCATGTTGTGCTTGTCCAGGAAGTCGGAGATGCACTCGGCAATGTAGTCGAACAGCTGCCATGGAGAGGGGGAGAAGAAGATAGCACTGAGCATTAAGGAGCAATGGACTTGTCTTCCGGAATAAATCTCTTCTTTCACCATTAATCCCAATGGACATTTAGATTTTTCTATGCATATTCTACAGGATAAAGCCTGGCATCACAGCACCGCTCATCCTAGCCAAACCAACCCAACAGCAAATGCAGAAATGCCTGTAACCCTCCCTGGCTCAATTAAACATGGTCTCCATCCCAAACCCAACTCTTACCATCTCCGCTGTACCCGTCATGGCGTCCTCTGGGATGGAGTACATTTGATGTTTGGTCTCCACTTTCCAGCCCCTCTCCTCATCCTCCCCCACCTTCACCAGCATCACTCGGAAATTTGTCCCCCCAAGATCCAGGGCCAGGAAGTCCCCCACCTCTGATGAAAAACCACAGAAAGAACACAGCGCTGTTACACCATGTGTGTGCAACAGTAAGCTGGTATGAATACGAAAAAAAAAACATGCAGAGAATAGAGATTTAAACTGCAGGTAAAGTGCTGGTCTGTTCATTTTAAATTGCATGAATAAATATGTCTATCCACCCCCTCCCCAAATTAAGACTAATGTCACCCAGCCCCAGTGTTGCTGTGTTTTCCCCACTAGTCCTCTCAGTTTAAAGAACAGGGCTGCTGTTGCTATTGTCTAGAAGGGGGGTGTTGGGCTCGGGGCTGTGCTCTTACCTGATCCTTCAGGAGTAGAGCGCACATAAGTGGGCAGCATCTTGACACTGGCTTCATCGTGGGTCTCCAGACGCAGGCCGCGGTCCATTTCGTGCTGCATCCGCTTCATCACCTCCTTCAGCTCCTCTTTTTTCAGCCGAAACTCGGACAGGATCTGATCTACCTAAGGTAGAGAGAGACCGCGGGTCAGTGCCCCCGAGAGCGGCTTTCTTTTTCTAACTGGTTTCCAAAGACCTAAAATAAATCCCTTCACCAGCCTTAGTAAAGCAGCAAAGAGTATTTATTCAAACCATTCATGGCTTGGATATGTATTTGTATAGTTTGAACAACTGAATACATTACTGTTAGTCTAATTTTAAAACAACATGAGACTTTTTTTTTCTCTCCTTAGATGCTCTGTTTTTTCTATTAGTTCCAGCTTCCAGAGAATCCCTTTCCTGCCAAATCATGTCCTCTTAGACAGCGCAGTGAAAACACACTACAGTACAGTTCACACGACATCTCTACGATCAAGACTTTACCAACCAAACATTCATAAAAGCATACCATTCTTCCAGGTGGGCCCCAGGACTTCTCCCCCAAAACCTGCCTCTTCTTTAAAGTCAGATTCATCACGTTTATGTTCTGAATTATTACTAAGTATATCTGTCATTAGAGGACGCTGGCACCACACAACGCACCAGCATCCGTGTGCATTTGACTCTTCATTGTAATTGAAATGTACTCCTCTCTCCTCAACTGAAAAGCAAACAATTTCTGTAGGAAACGTGACTAATAAGAACCTTAATTTAGTTTTCTTGCCAACTCAAAGCATAATTCAAAATTACTGTTTCATAAAGCCACTAATGATTACAATATCTAAATCAAAACCAAATCTTCCTTACCCTGAGGACTCTTTCAAAAATGGAGCCACGTCTGTGGAACACTCTCAACTTCTCCGCGTGGTTAGAACGGCAAGTAGCGCACGGCATCTTGTGGAAGTTCGTCAGAGTGTCCGCGGCGGTGTAAGAGTGCGTATCTGTGTGTGTGCGTGCCTGTGTGTGTGGTGACAGACTACAGCTGGTTAGGAAGCCGGTCTGTTTTTATGCAGAAGACGGGGGGTGGGGGTGGGCTGGTCAGATTAAGTCAACAGCACACACTTACACCATCAGACACACACACACACACTCACAGACTCATCCCAGTCTTACCAGTCAAGGTCAACTTCCCCTCTTATCTCAAAAGAGTTACTAAACTTGATTGTAGAGATTGCATTAGGTCAAGGCCAAATGTCTAGTTGGTAATTTTAGAAATACTGTTTATTTTTCTAAAGTAGTTATATTTATAGTAAAGGCATTGACCCAGACCTGGTAAACCACCTGATTCAAAGGGCATTGCAATTGCAAGTTTATAAATGAACACACAGAATACACAGAATGGCAATGCATGATTCCAACTGCGTCTCCCTTCATTTCTCAGTTCATTTTGATACCTCTATGTATTGTAGGTTAGCTTTTTTTTTTAGGTGAGCAATTCTCATTTTTAAATTACTCTCGTCACATCAGTGTATCCTGAATAATTTAATTCACAACTATATTTGGAAGTCATTTACCCAGAACCCAGAAAAAGCAATAATTGAAACTTTAAAGCTACACTACCGTTCAAATGTTTGGGGTCAAAGAAATGCATTTTTTTTTTCCAAAATCTAATTGATCAGAAATACAGTGTAGACATGGTTAATGTTGTAAATGACTATTGTAGCTGGAAACGGCTGATTTGTAATGGAATATCTACATAGGCGTACAGAGGCCCATTATCAGCAACTATCAGTCCTGTGTTCCAATGGCAAGTTGTGTTTGCTAGTCCAAGTTTATCATTTCTAGGAAGGCTAATTGATCATTAGAAATCCCTTTTGTAATTATGTTAGCACAGTCGAAAACTGTTGTGCTGATTAAAGAAGCAATCAAACTGGCTTTCTTTAGACTAGTTGAGTATCTGGAGCATCAACAATTGTGGGTTCGATTACAGGCTCAAAATGGTCAGTCTATTCTTGTTCTGAGAAATTAAGGTTATTCCATTCGAGAAATTGCCAAGAAACTGAAGATCTCGTACAACGCTGTGTACTACTCCCTTCACAGAACAGTGCAAACTGGCTCTAACCAGAATAGAAAGAGGAGTGGGAGGCCCTGGTGCACAACTGAGCAAGAGGACAAACACATTGTGTGTCTAGTTTGAGAAACAGACGCCTCACAGGTCCTCAACTGGCAGCTTCATTAAATAGTACCTGCAAAACACCAGTCTGACCGTCAACAGTGCAGAGGTGACTCCGGGATGCTGGCCTTCTAGGCAGAGTTGCAAAGAAAAAGCCATATCTCAGACTGGCCAATACAAAGAAAAGATTAAGATGGGCAAAAGAACACAGACACTGGACAGAGCAAGATTGGAAAAAGGACAGACGAATCTAAGTTTGAGGTGTTCGGATCACAAAGAAGAACACTCGTGAGACGCAGACCAAATGAAAAGTTGCTGAAGGAGTGTTTGATGCCATCTGTCAAGCATGGTGGAAGCAATGTGATGGTCTGGGGGTGCTTTGGTGCTGTTAAAGTGGGAGATTTGTACAGGGTAAAAGGGATCTTGAAGAAGGAAGGCTATCACTCCATTTTGCAACGACATGCCATACCCTGTAGACGGCACTTGTTTGGAGCCAATTTCCTCGTACAACAGGACAATGACCCAAAGCACAGCTCCAAACTATGCAAGACCTATTTAGGAAGAAGCAGTCAGCTGATATTTTGTCTATAATGGAGTGGCCAGCGCAGTCACCGAATCTCAACGCTATTGAGCTGTTGTGGGAGCAGCTTGACTGTATGGTACATAAGAAGTGCCCATCAAGCCAACCCAACTTGTGGGAGGTGCTTCAGGAAGTATGGGGTGAAATCTCTTCAGATTACCTCAACAAACTGACAACTAGAATTCCAAAGGTCTGCAAGGCTGTAATTGCTGCAAATGGAGGATTCTTTGATGAAAGCAAAGTTTGAAGCACACAATTATTATTTCAATTAAAAATCACTATTTCTAACTTTGCCAATGACTATATTTCCTATTCATTTTGCTATATTTCCTATTCAAACTCATTTCATGTATGTTTTCATGGAAAACAAGGACATTTCTAAGTGACCCCAAACTTTTGAACGTTAGTGTATCTATGCTTGCTTTTATTCTCCCTCTGTACAGAAATAAAACTTCACAAAACACTTTGTTTTAATCCACAACCACATTAACATTATTAAGGTAAGATGCATGAAAATTAACTAAAATGTGTAAATAAGTACAGATTATATACACTTGTTTGCTGGGCTTCAGTTTGTGTTTAACCTTACTTGGTGGTGATGGGATTGAATGACTGCAATTAAGATCTCGCACGTTTTCAGAGCACATTTCTATTGGCCCAGCCTGCTTTGACACTGCTAGAATGATCTGTAATAATTAACCCTGAATCCATGTGAAATCCGGTAAGTACCGCCCTCTTAATGTGCTCGCTGATGACACACAATCATCTGTTCACTAGCAGCATTTTAAAGAGTGTGATTAGCAGCCTAACAGCATTGTCAACACACAGCTCCTCTTACCCTGTCTATTATGTCTGTGGACAAGTAGGACAAGACTAAGTGCTGTCAAGGTTCGTTAGAGATCCAAAATCCTACCCTTGGTTCTTTTTAGTATTTAGTCAGTTTGGTCAGGCTAAATGGAAGCGTGCATTTGATTACAATGGTTAATGAAAATAAGGTTAAAAAGAAAAGTATGGCAAGGCAGCTGCTTTACAGTGGCCCAAAGAAGGAAAAAACTTTTGATAGATCTCATAATTCTCCTCTGCGTGGTTAATCTTAGTGTTTCAAATTGTTATGGGATGAGAGAAGAAAGAACAGGGAGATGACAGGAAATTGCCTGACTTTGTTCTAGCTCTTGTTCCCCCATTACAAACAAAACACAAACAACTCGGCCAGCTTGAGTGTTTACGACCTTTTCCGCACTCGATTTCCATGGACAACAACAGAGGGATGTTACTAGCGTTGTTTTCTGTTAAAGTATAATAGCATCATCACAAGGTAGTTCAGCACACACCCCCACACCCCCACCACCACCTCCCAGAACCCGGTAACTGTGTGTGAAGAAGTGTAAGTGTAAAAACAGCTATTAGTGCTTCAATAAGAAGAAAACACTTAGTTTTCACTAACCACCATGACTGTGTCTACAATATGCTCCAGGCAACCAAGATTCAGTTGAACACGGTCACACGTGGAAGCTGACGCTGATCTAATTTACGGGAAACCTGACTTGTCCAACAATCCATCAACATCCTTTAATGTTTAACTCTCTGCTGAGCTCACACCTCTGCATCCGCTGGGATATTACATTGATTTATTAGACAAGATCCTATATTTAAGTGTTTTCCCATTGCCCGAGTAAAGTGCTACTACATCTCACCTGATCAAAATAATCTCCACCAAATAAAAAGCGCTCATGGGTCGAATAGAGGGACAAAGAAAATGAAGGCACAGGGAAACGTTTTGAAAATGCCGAATTTGCGTGAGGATCTGGGGGATAATGAGTTGTGTTCCATATCTCTGTGCAGGTTTCATAATATTTGGAGACATTCTTTTCAGCCAGGAAATTTGTCCTTGACTTCTCACTTTGTAACTAAAAATGGCTCCCCTGTGTTTATCTGGTCAAGCCACTGGCCTGAGGTACACCAGATCGGAAGAGTGAGGGAGGTTATGGCTGGGACTTGCTGATCTCGGCTTCAGCCCATATGAGCAATAGTGTGGACACAGTTGAATGCCAGGGGCCAGTTAAGTGTGTCAACTGTTAAGTGTGTGCTCAATCGGGAAGTAAATTAGCACAAATGTGTGAGGCTATTGCAAAATGTTCCCATTGATCCTGCAGGGAATTTTGCAATTCCACAATGGAGAAACTAAGCAGCATCAAACTGCCAAGACTGTGAAGAGACAGATTTAATCCCTCTTCTGTCTGTGGGCATTTTAAAGTACCAAGCAACGGTCTGGACTGTGTTTGATGAGAACGCAGTGCACAGTCTACATCCGCTACGTGAGGTGACAGCCTCTCGCACCAGAGGGGTGGTCTATATGGTCCAAAAAGCATATTGCAGAATTCTAGATGTAACATAAGATATATGGTTTATGCCACAACAATATATTCCCATTTGATGTGTTGCCAAGGTTGCCACCCTTTCTTAGGTGACTTTAATGTTATAACTCAACGTGTTATTCTCCCCACTTCGTGAATTGGGAGCTATCCTGCCACCTTACATGCCCATAAATGAGCAAAAACATATAAAAGTCAGCTCTAGCATTTTATTGGTTATAGCCATACAGCAGAAAAAGACAATTAACAGCACAAAACATCTTCCTCTCACTTAAATGTCGTAGATACTTTTAATAACTTATCATAAGTTAAATACCTTATATTTAGAAGATCTAAAGATAATATCGCATTAACATGAATAAAAGGGCACTTATAACAATCCTAAATGTATTTACTTTAGGGAAACTGGTCAACCTGAAGCAACAGACAGCACAACTACTTAAATATAGGTCAGACGTATTGCTGCAGAAGTAACATTAGACTGTTTTATACTGGGTGAATAACAGTACTATGCATTATTTTCTGTATTTGTATTTACATTTTTTTAGAAAATCCTCCATTGTCCCACAGTGTCTGCCGGGTCCCATTCCAGCCCAGCTCTTGGCTCCTTAATTGGTTAATGAAACAATTAACTGGGTGAATTGAACACTGCTCTCCAGACTCTGAAATGTTCTGTGAGTTCAATGTTTTGAATTATGTAAGTTATCGGCTCTAAAAATAAAATATTAAAGTTTTCCATGAGCCTACCTGAGTAAATAATGACATTAATTAGGCAATAGGGATCACCTATTGCAATAAACACCTGGCACTTGATTGGGATGAAGTTTCACCTGCTTGGCTCTTTCTACCGTCAGTTAAGAGCACCTACTACCTGTTCCTAATGAGTGAAAAACAAAAAATGGGACGGCGTGACAATGCAAACTGGCCAATCAGGGAGGGTTTGTAAAGGCTATCGAACAAGCTGGACGGGACTTAAGTGGTTTAATCTGAAGTTCTCTTTAAAAAAATATATGTTTTAAGTAAATGTAGTCCAAATTACAATATCTGTACAGATCCCTCATTTTGAGAATTCCCTATGCAGTCCAAATGGGTCAGACCATGAGACTTGAAGTGAGCACGGTGATGAAACAAAACCTATTTTAGTATAGGAATAAATATCAGATATCTATTGTTTGTTCAAATGAATGGTGTACACCAATAGTTTTCTTCCCTTTAGACACTTATCTTCATTTGGGATCTGTATGTAACTGGAAATGATGCAAAAAAATGAAATACTGGTATAATCCTTAAAGTCATTAAAAAATATATATTGGTACAAATTTGATACCGGTGTATCGCCCAGTCCTAACTGCAGGTTGAACAGGTTTCTAGGCAGGGACCTCTGGGGGTTTAATGAATCCATGACCTGCGTGAATCAGATTGCAGCCTCGTGCCAGCGGTTACTGTGTACACTACTCCAGCTTATCAACACAAACTGCAGTTTATATTTAGATTTGACTCTCTGTTTCAAGGACAAGCATCCTGGGTCAGTAGCACCAGCTTCTCTGCACTGAAATGTCATCACAAATTGCACACATGCACACACACAATCCTCCAGCACTGCAGAAACTAGTCAAGACAGTGTATTAAAGAGACTCACCCCACAGAACTCATCCTTTTATTTTATATTAGCTAGTTCTACATGTTTCCTCCTGTTTTAGCTCAATGTCTGCTGTAGCTAAGAGATGGCCGGTCACGAGGAGAAGTGAAGTGGAACAATTTGCAGACTGTTTGCACATCTTTGAACATAAACAGGGCCGTACTTTTTGGAAAGGCATCAAGAGCAAGGCTTCCACTTTGTAATGATAAAAATAAGGGCTCTCCAGACTGGATAAGGCCGTCTGCCAAGAAATAAAAATAAATTAAAAAAGAACATGTCTGTATTCTTTCCTTTCATTGGGGGTGATTTGAAGCACTTGAAGCACTGCAGTAAAGCTAACATGTCAATGCATTGCTGTGGTCTACAAGACGACCATATTTAGCAGTGCAGTGCCTGCATCTAAAATAACTGACTGTCTGCTTGGTGAAAATTCATCTCTGTTATGGGGTTTGTGAAAGACAAAAGTAGGAAAGCGAAAGGAAAGAAAGAAAAACTATGAGAAATTCTCGTCTGACTATGAATTCAGGTGGAGTGTGTGTGCTTAGCGCCACACACCAAATACAGACATCACTTGAAATTGTCCCAGGAACCCTGGTAGGGATGATTATCATGATTTATTAAACACAATTAGAGCTCTCGTACTGTAACATGTACGTAGATGGCATCAATGAGTCACAGTTCACTGCCCTATTCAAAGGTTGGTGGGGGGCAGAACAGTGTGACTAATGGTAAAACTGTAGGAACACACACACGCACGCACGCATGAACACACACACACACACACACGCATGAACACACACACACACACACGCATGAACACACACACACGCACGCACGCATGAACACACACACACACACACACACACACACACACACACACACACTGGTGGTATTTCTATGTCAGATTCTACAACATCCCAGACTAAGAATATACAACACAACTCTTAAGAAAAAACAGCCAAAATGAGGCATAGCACTGACCATTACCTCCTATATATTTTCAGAGAGGAGGGTTTTATAAAGGTTTTAAAACTGAAATAAAGTGATCACTCTAACATGTTTTGAAAACAAAACATTTAATATTCAGACTAGGACAGCATAATGTAATATATATATATATATATATATTATTGCTAAATATATTATATATCTTATATATTATATATTATATTATTGCTAAACGTGTATGTAACTTTAAACAGGGTTAAAGTATGAGTAAAACGTCAGATGTATAGTAAGGACTGATAAAACTACATCCCCAGGAACCCCGAGTGCAAACCAATTAACTGTCTTATACATAATACAATTTTTATAATACACCACAAAGATTAGCTTAAAATGTAAAGATGTGTTAATAATACTGCCATTTTATAACTCTCAAAATATGACTGCTGAAATTGCCTACCTGAACTGTACCATTATTACACTCAATCGTATTAGTGCACTCCTCAAGGTGAAAGTTTGTGGAGTATATATATATATATATCCGCCACAAAATAATTATGACAATAATATTATTTGCAAGCTCATCGTAATAAACTGATAGCGCAAGCAATGCATTAAAACTCGTGGTAACATTTACAGGGAGGGAATAAAAAACGTGCAATGTGGTTCAAGCCTGGAAAGTGAAATATCGAGATTGTTGCTGCGGTCGGTGACGTCAATATTTTTAAGCATCTCTGACTAGAAGAGTCCAGTCCAGAGGAGCTCACACGCCCCGTTAATAACTGCGCGATCCAGGGATCATTGGACGTACTAAGCGTGATCGCCGATTTCAATGATATATTTCCCTGTAATATTACATTAGTAAAATTGGACGGGTTAAACCTCACCTTCTCCATCATATGGTGGTCCATGGTGCTTCCTCCGCCGGTCATGGGTGCTGCTGTGCGGGGCGCTGGGTGCGAATGGGCTGGATCGTGCCGCACTGCCTGTATTACCTCTCTAACAAACTGACACGCGTTTCAACACTGCTGCTGTCTGCGTGTGTTTCGTGCAGTCTGTTTTTTAGTTATATAGGCTGCTGTCTATTTCTTATGTCGTTGTTATTTTTTAATTAAGGTAGTCAATTACCCCCCCCCCCCCCCCACACACACACACACACACACACACAGAACTACCAGGTTTTTATCTGCAAAGTATACGGTGTCGACCTTGCATGTGGTCCCAGGAGAGCTGCAACGCATTCAGACTGCTCCTCTCTTCATTGTGCAAGTCCCGTCATTTGCATTCATTCCTCCCAGACTCTTCAGAAACGTCGCTATTCCGCCATGGATTCATTTCCACTCCAATTTACTCTAAAGGAGATGCGTGACATGAATTGCTCATCCCAGTGGATTTGTACCCCAAGAAGCAAGAAATGCCAATTTTCACCTCAATCCACTGCTTTATTGCTCCGGTTGGTCGGTGTCCCTTTTGCAATGATCCCTGCCGTGGCCTGGTCCTCAGTTGTGCCGGCTGAGATGCAGAATTGCTTTTCCAACCATACAAAAAAAGTACATCAATGAGTCTGTGATCTCGCCCTAGCAGTGTGTCTATTTTGAGGCCATGCTGTGTTGATGAAGTTAACTAAGACTATATGTATGTCATGTTCATGATCTGGGACACACGTGTGCTCGTCCTCCCGGCGCTGCTGTTTATTCTAATAACTCCGGGGACACGTGGCGCGCTTCCCCTTCATTTGCACGTTTGGAAACACACTTAATCTCCCTCCTTGTTTTATAGTCACAAGAAGGACGTAGCTGCGTTTGTTTGAATAAAATGGGGACTGCCTATCGTCTCCGCAGCAACCGTCGCAAAGCCACCCCTTGCCTGAGACCCCCGACCTGCTGACGACCACCCCCGGCCGTTGCCAAGACATGGTGAATCTGTTGCTCTGGAAATCATTCGCTGGACGCTCACCTTATGGTATGGAAAACACTTATCGATGAAGCGAAGGGATAGTAGGGAATTGTTAAATGGAGCAAAATCAGATAGGAAAACATTGGTCTTGTAGCACTTTGTGACAGGGGCAGGTCGGCAACTGCGTCTCATTTGGGTGCTTCGCAGTGTCTCACCTTATTTAACCTCCCTGTCACTTCATCCGTCTAACACGGGTGGACAGCAGGTGGACAGCAGGTGGACAGTAGGTGGACAGGGGTGGACAGTAGGTGGACAGCAGGTGAACAGTAGGTGGACCGCAGGTGGAGAGGGGTAGACAGTAGGTGGACAGGGGTGGACAGTAGGTGGACAGCAGGTGGACAGGGGTGGACAGGGTGGACAGTAGGTGGACAGCAGGTGGACAGGGGTGGACAGCAGGTGGACAGGGTGGACAGCAGGTGGACAGGTCTCGATGTCTTGTTTTTACAGATCTGACGTGGGTGCGCTCTAATTGGAATGTGGGCTGACCGGATGTTATGCCAAATAGTGATACCTGCTAATATTTAGCACCCATGAACGCGAAGTTGTGTCACTGCCAAATAGTGCTACAAACAGAATACAGTCCATCCAACTACCGTAATTGCTAATACACTATTGATACATGAAGACACTAATTAGCACTATTGGGCAGAGCATATGCCAGAGAGTGTCAATTTATTTGAATCTGAGCAGCTTGTTTGGTAAACAGAAAGCATTTTGTAGACTAGCCTTGTTCAGTACTAGACAGCTACCACATGCATGAGCTATTTTAAATATGCAAAACCCATTTAGGAAAACAAAACACAGAAAATCATTACATTATACAGGATACTACGTATGTTTCCTAATATGACCAACATTATGATCAAAAACGTGCACAGATAAAGTTATGTTTCCCTTACATGTACACATTTAGTAGGGTGACGTTTGCAGTAGATTTTCAAATTTAATTTTTTTCAACATCGTTCACATCGTTTTACTGTTTTCTGTCAAGTAAACACGCACACGATATGAGTAAACAGTTTTATTAGTCTTGTGTGCCATTTCCTTATGATCAGTTATAATTATTATTTTAAGCCTAATAGTCACTATTATTATAATTATAAAAATAATGTATATATAAATATGATTATGCGCAGGCGCAATGAGTGTTGGAACTGTGCCAGGGACACTGTATGACATTTTATGTTAACCACGCCCTCTGCGTTCTGATTTGTTGCCATGGTTATATCACAATGGTCTCCGTAACTTAAGAATACTGTAAGGCCAAGCTACCACTCAGTCGGAGGAAAGCAGCGAAAGAAGTTGTAATTAATGTTTATCGATGTCTGTCTACGAACCAATTACAACCAAGAAGAAGAAAAAAACTGTGAGTTTTTCCTTAATAGATTTATTGATATGTCAATGTCTGCCTTAATTAATTAATTGATGTCCCCGATTTGCATAGGTTGTATTAGTACACAATGTCTGCCATGTCAAGGGATTGCTTAATTAGCTAATTATATTTGGTTCCAAGCAAATGCATTTGTATAATTTGTATACATATATCTATGTTTTTTAATGCTCATTAAGGTGTGTTGTATTGAAAAGGTGCTTTTTCATTTGTGTGTTAAATGTTGACTTTGAGTTTTCTAATGTGTGTGTGTGTACATCGTGTGTCAGTTCGTGAGTTTATTTATGTGCATCTCAGTGTTGATAATATGTTAGTATGCTGGGCCTCGTTCCTTGGACCTGGTTTAACTAAATCAGGCTATATCCTATGGTAATTTACTCATCTGGACTTTAAATTTAGATAACTTATGTCAAGTTATCCTGAATGTTATCTGAACTCATCCCTGTTCTAGTGAGCTGTGTATGTGTATGTGGGTCAGTGACGAATAAGGATTTTAAAATGGTAAAAAAAATATAGTTTAAAATATAAATTAAAGCTCTTTCTACCCTTCATTAGAATGTTATGCATATATTTCAAAAAGTTTTATTTGTGAAAATAATAATTTATACTTTTTTATTATAAATCATATGATTTCTAGTATCAAATATGTCATACCGGATAACAATGATAGATTTGCAGATTATTTGACTTTAGTTTTTTGTCAGCATAAAGTGGGTTATAAGTATTCATAGTTTGATCACAAACAAATCACAATTAATCTCACAAATTTGGGGTTTTCCATCGACACCAGTGCATTTTGTGAAGTTAGTCACCCAAAACATAACGCTGAATAGTGAAAAATGATGGGAAATGTCTGAAAAATTGTTGTATCCTTAACTCAAGGACACTGACTTAAGTATTTTTACAAGAAAAATCTGTGTTGTCCTACCTGACTGATACTGTTACTTGGAATGACATACTGTGAGATTTCATATGGGATGATATCTAAATATAGTCTCAGTAACAAAGATGTACTTAAAAAAATAATTCTGTATTTAACCGAGAGATAGAGTCACTAAATGTATATATATAATTTTAATTAACAGTAAATAATCAGAAGTGAGCAGTCAATATGATGTAATACAATTCCACTCAAGGCACGGGCTTTGATAAAACAGTAGCAGTAAAACATTTTAAGATTTAAACATATTAAATATATTCAGCACATTAACTATTTTTAAGGTTATACAGGAAACCTGTAAACATATGCCATTTTAAAAAAAGTAAACCGTAACAACAATGTTGTAACTCATTTATGACATGAAGTCAATTCAATTAATTAACATTTCAACAGATTAAAAAGTATATTGAATGTTTTCAAATTATAACATTTTAAATATATAAGAATTATGCTATTTGTGAACTTTAATATATATTCTCTTAAAACTTGCAAATGGCTTCATGGCATAAACATCTGCCATCTCGTTTGTTATTTAAGGACATCCACACAGACAAAAATTGCATTAAAACTACAGAAATAATGTTATAAATATATTATTGTGTTGTTAAAATAACATGACAATGTAAATGTGATGCCTACACGCTCACAAATACTCCTAAAAATAATAAAAGTATAAGCAAGTCACTCCAGATAATGAGTGACATTGTTGAACAACAGAAAGTGATCGTTTTCCGGTTGACAAAATCGTTTTCTGGTATGACAAAATACAGGTTTTAACTTATGAATCAGGCAATTACTTAACCATTTATATAAATGTATTACTTTGACCTCAAACTATTCAATGTCATCTTTCACATTAAATATACATTTGTTTTTAAAACAATATTATAAATGTTTTTTAAGTGTTGTCCAATATGACACAGAATTTTGTACCCTAGTGCACCAGTGATCGAAAAGGTCAAATTATCAACATTTTAGGAGAGACTTACTAAACTTTCTGCACAGCCTGGGAGTCCTTCATAATCATAATATGTCCTGTCACATTGCTAGCAAAATGCATTCTGATGTAAAAATGCTCCTGAATGTCTGTTGTCCAGGATGACACTGGAACAAATCCCAATATGGGGACAAAAGTTTTTTTCATGTCAAAATGTAATTAAATTAAGAGTCCGGTATGACATGTTGGATGATTGGAGATTAATAACTCCTAAAAATTTGTATAGTCATGAAAAATACTCATATCAGTGAATAAAGATAGGAGTATTGAGACATAATATTCAGTTTTAATAACAAATAAATACATGTAATATTTGTAATATGCTTGGGACACCAAATTTCATGCATCACGTTATTGACCCATGTATTTGTTCTTGTTTGTGTGTGTATTGAGTGTTAATTTGCTTTGTGTGTGTACTTACATGTTTTATTTGTGTTACTTTACAGAGTGCCCTTTCTGTGGCCGAAACCGAGGAAGGGTACTTTCATGTTAAGAAGCCATTGGGGAAGAAGGTGTTTGTGCCAGCAGGAACCCATGGCACCTTTCACACTACGAGGCTGTTCCAGAAGGTAAGCAGCAGACTGGCACTGCAGGGCTCAGTGATCAGAAATGCTATGAACACATTATTGTGCTGTTGTGGTAAGCTGTTGTGTGTGATTGTGTTATGTTTGTTGCTGCAGCGGCATCAGGAAAGGTCGCAGTTTGATCTGCAGGACCCCCATTGCCACCTGCTGGACAATGAATACAACTCTCTGCAAGATCCTCACCTGAAGGAGTTCTACAGCAACAAGACCAGACAGCGGAGAATGTACAAACATGGCCTCCTCACCGCAGACAAGAAAGTAAGAGCAGCACAAGTACACATTACAGCGTGTCTGTTAGAGTATTGTTAGCTATCACTCCTGATCTTTTGTTTCTTTTAAATTCCAGGTAGCGTGCTCCTTGAAGGACTATAATAGCTACTGTGACTACCTGAGGTCCGTCAAGATGGATTGGGACAAGAACTACATGAAGCAACAGGTACCTTACAGCTGACCCTCTGAGATCTGCACACAACACACTATGCAGTAACACACTTTCACACAGCTCAATACAACAGAACACTGACACACTCACACACAGCTCAGTTCCTGTGAAAGTTGCAGTTTGTGACGGATTAGCAGTGTATCCGTCTGTCCCGTGTGCCTGTGGGTGGGGTGAGTCGGCCCGGCCCGTCAGCAGGTGCTGTAGGGATGTGACCCAAGCTGTGTTGGTTGTGTCTTGCAGAAGGAGCTGGTGAAACAGTTCCTGATCCTACAGGAGGAAGAGAAGGTCCCGCAGGACATGTCTGTCCAGGACGTGACGGAGTGGCTCCTGGAGCAGGGCTGGATTTCATTCGGGCAGCAGGGCGAGGCTCACAGGCTTCGGTGAGTAGGAGGCAGGCACAGCAGCGACTGTGACTGCAGAGTGGATGGACAGAGAGGTGGATGGACAGGCAGGGGGGTTAAGATCAGTGGCAACATGTAGAGACAGATAGATTTGGACAGGTAGACTTACACTGATGAATTGGTAGTCTTAGGTGGGAATGAGATTTTAGAATGATGTTGGCCATTGTAATGTTGTGTTAATGTGGATATTTTTGAGCTTGGGTATGTCAGCTTTGAAAAAGGCTAGACAGACAGAAAGATGTGGTGACCCGCTATGTGTTCTGTGTTGTAGGAACCAGCTGGGCAATCGCCGGACAGAACAGGCCATGAAAGCCGCTGAGCAGGTAAGAGAAATAGGACACCGCCGCCCACAACCCCACAAACACACATAGCTACTGCTCGGCTCCACATACAGCAACAGAGCACAACTGAAATGCACTGATGTATTGTATACTTTCCTGCTTAACTAATGTAAGATTAGTAAAAAAAGAAAACAAATTTTAGATTTCTCCCTAATGATGAAATGTTTTAAAGTTGAACACCTATTGTCACAACGTGAACACAAGTGACTGATGACGGGAGTCCAGATGCCATGTTGGTGTCTGGCGCTATGATGCTATGTGCTGTGTTGACACACTGTGCCCTGTGTTCTCTGACCAGGCCTGGAAGGCAAACCAACGCCAGATGCTGCAGAAAATGGAGACGGAGTCACGAAGGGAGCTGAGGCTGGAGCAGCACTGGAAGGTATGGAGACTCTCCTCCTGCTGTCATCTCTGACCAAAGCAAGGCAAATTTCGCTTTCACACGGGCCCCTTCCTGCATTTAACACGTTTCTCTGTGTCTCCTGCAGAAACCCTCCATGAAGCATGAGGCGCCGAAGCCGGTGCGAACGGTCTCTCAAACTGGCAGGAAAACAAGTAAGGACTGTGACACCCCGACACTCACTAGAAAAATCCACCTCAAACCCTGTCAGATTAGACTGCACTGTTGAGACTCCTAATGTGGAGCAGAATAAGCATTAGACTGGGGGTCTGACTCGTCTCACCGCAGTCCATGTTCTGAACTCCCTGTGTTTCTCCTCTCTTTCACCACAGAGACTCTCTCCACTGTTGAGAAAGAGTTCACGCTCTACCATTCAAAGCCGACCCCGCCGGCACAGCCGTCTGACGAACCCCGTAGCAGCCCAACCCCTCACAGCAGCCTGACCGCTAAAAGAAGCCCCCGCAGCAGCAAACTGACCCCTCACAGCAGCCCCAGCACCGGCCCAACCCCTAAAACCAGCCCGACCCCTAAAACCAGCCCGACCCCTAAAAGCAGCCCAACCCCTCGCAGCAAACTGACCCCTAAAAGCAGCCCGACCCCTCACACCAGCCCCCTCACCAGCCCGACCTCCCGCACCAGCCCCCGCACAAGCCCAACCTCCGGCCCCAGCCCCCGCACCAGCCCGACCTCCTGCACCAGCCCCCGCACCAGCCCGACCCCTAAAAATACCCCAACCCCTCACACCAGCCCCCGCACCAGCCCGACCCCTAAAAATACCCCAACCCCTCACACCAGCCCCCGCACCAGCCCGACCCCTAAAAGCAGCCCAACCCCTCACACCAGCCCCCGCACCAGCCCGACCCCTCACACCAGCCCCCGTACCAGCCCGAGCCCCCGCACCACTCCAACCCCTCACACCAGCCCCCACACCAGCCCGACTCCTCAAAGCAGCCCAACCCCTCACACTAGCCCCCGTACCAGCCCGAGCCCCCGCACCAGTCCAACCCCTCACACCAGCCCCCAAACCAGCCCAACCCCTAAAAGCAGCCCAACCCCTCACAGCAGCCCCAGCACCATCCCGACCCCTAAAAGCAGCCCAACCCCTCACATAAGCCCCCGCACCAGCCCGACCCCTCAACCCAGCCCAACCCCTCACACCAGCCCCCGTACCAGCCCGAGCCCCCGCACCAGCCCAACCCCTCACACCAGCCCCCACACCAGCCCGACCCCTAAAAGCAGCCCAACCCCTCACACTAGCCCCCGTACCAGCCCGAGCCCCCGCACCAGTCCAACCCCTCACACCAGCCCCCAAACCAGCCCAACCCCTAAAAGCAGCCCAACCCCTCACATAAGCCCCCGCACCAGCCCGAGCCCCCGCACCAGCCCAACCCCTGAAAGAAGCCCAACCCCTCACATAAGCCCCCGCACCAGCCCAACCCCTCACACCAGCCCCCACACCAGCCCGACCCCTAAAAGCAGCCCAACCCCTCACATAAGCCCCCGCACCAGCCCGACGCCACAACCCAGCCCCCACACCAGCCCGACCCCTGAAAGCAGCCCAATCCCTCACACCAGCCCCCGTACCAGTCTGACCCCTCACACCAGCCCCCGTACCAGCCCGACCCCTCAAAGCAGCCCAACCCCTCTCACCAGCCCCCGTACCAGCCCGAGCCCCCGCACCAGTCCAACCCCTCACACCAGCCCCCAAACCAGCCCAACCCCTAAAAGCAGCCCGACCCCTCAACCCAGCCCCCGCACCAGCCCGACCCCTCAACCCAGCCCCCACACCAGCCCCACCCCTAAAAGCAGCCCAACCCCTCACACCAGCCCCTGTACCAGCCCGACCCCTAAAAGCAGCCCAACCCCTCACACCAGCCCCCGTACCAGCCCGACCACTAAAAGCAGCCCAACCCCTCACACCAGCCCCCAAACCAGCCCAACCCCTAAAAGCAGCCTGACCCCTCAACCCAGCCCCCGCACCAGCCCGACCCCTCAACCCAGCCCCCACACCAGCCCCACCCCTAAAAGCAGCCCAACCCCTCACACCAGCCCCTGTACCAGCCCGACCCCTAAAAGCAGCCCAACCCCTCACACCAGCCCCCAAACCAGCCCAACCCCTAAAAGCAGCCTGACCCCTCACACCAGCCCCCGTACCAGCCCGACCCCTCAAAGCAGCCCAACCCCTCTCACCAGCCCCCGTACCAGCCCGAGCCCCCGCACCAGTCCAACCCCTCACACCAGCCCCCAAACCAGCCCAACCCCTAAAAGCAGCCCGACCCCTCAACCCAGCCCCCGCACCAGCCCGACCCCTCAACCCAGCCCCCACACCAGCCCCACCCCTAAAAGCAGCCCAACCCCTCACACCAGCCCCCGCACCAGCCCAACCCCTAAAAGCAGCCCAACCCCTCACACCAGCCCCCGCACCAGCCCAACCCCTAAAAGCAGCCCAACCCCTCATACTAGCCCCAGCACCAGCCTGACCCCTAAAAGCAGCCCAACCCCTCACACCAGCCCCCACACCAGCCCAACCCCTAAAAGCAGCCCAACCCCTCACACCAGCCCCCGCACCAGCCTGACCCCTCAACCCAGCCCCCGCACCAGCCCGACCCCTGAAAGCAGCCCAATCCCTCACACCAGCCCCCGTACCAGCCCGACCCCTAAAAGTAGCCCAACCCCTCACACCAGCCCCCGCACCAGCCCGACCCCTCAAAGCAGCCCAACCCCTCACACCAGCCCCCGTACCAGCCCGAGCCCCCGCACCAGCCCCCGCACCAGCCCAACCCCTAAAAGCAGCCCAACCCCTCACACCAGCCCCCGCACCAGCCCAACCCCTCAAAGCAGCCCAACCCCTCACACCAGCCCCCGTACCAGCCCGAGCCCCCGCACCAGCCCCCGCACCAGCCCAACCCCTAAAAGCAGCCCAACCCCTCACACCAGCCCCCACACCAGCCCAACCCCTAAAAGCAGCCCAATCCCTCACACCAGCCCCCGCACCAGCCCGACCCCTAAAAGTAGCCCAACCCCTCACACCAGCCCCCGCACCAGCCCGACCCCTCAAAGCAGCCCAACCCCTCACACCAGCCCCCGTACCAGCCCGAGCCCCCGCACCAGCCCCCGCACCAGCCCAACCCCTAAAAGCAGCCCAACCCCTCACACCAGCCCCCGCACCAGCCCGACCCCTCAAAGCAGCCCAACCCCTCACACCAGCCCCCGTACCAGCCCGAGCCCCCGCACCAGCCCCCGCACCAGCCCAACCCCTAAAAGCAGCCCAACCCCTCACACCAGCCCCCGCACCAGCCCGACCCCTCAAAGCAGCCCAACCCCTCACACCAGCCCCCGTACCAGCCCGAGCCCCCGCACCAGCCCCCGCACCAGCCCAACCCCTAAAAGCAGCCCAACCTCTCACACCAGCCCCCGCACCAGCCCAACCCCTAAAAGCAGCCCAACCCCTCACACCAGCCCCAGCACCAGCCCGACCCCTCAACCCAGCCCCCGCACCAGCCCGAACCCTGAAAGCAGCCCAACCCCTCACATAAGCCCCCGCACCAGCCCGACCCCTCAACCCAGCCCCTGCACCAGCACAACCCCTAAAAACAGCCCAACCCCTCACACCAGCCCCCGCACCAGTCCGACCCCTAAAAGCAGCCCAACCCCTCACACCAGCCCCCGCACCAGTCCGACCCCTAAAAGCAGCCCAACCCCTCACACCAGCCCCCGTACCAGCCCGAGCCCCCATACCAGCCCCCGCACCAGCCCGACCCCTCAACCCAGCCCCCGCACCAGCCCGACCCCTGAAAGCAGCCCAACCCCTCACATAAGCCCCCGCACCAGCCCGACCCCTGAAAGGAGCTCAACCCCTCACACCAGTCCCCACACCAGCCCGACCCCTAAAAACAGCCCAACCCCTCACACCAGTCCCCACACCAGCCCGACCCCTAAAAACAGCCCAACCCCTCACACCAGCCCCCGCACCAGCCCCCGCACCAGCCCGACCCCTAAAAACAGCCCAACCCCTCACACCAGTCCCCACACCAGCCCGACCCCTAAAAACAGCCCAACCCCTCACACCAGTCCCCACACCAGCCCGACCCCTAAAAACAGCCCAACCCCTCACACCAGCCCCCGCACCAGCCCCCGCACCAGCCCGACCCCTAAAAACAGCCCAACCCCTCACAACAGTCCCCACACCAGCCCGACCCCTAAAAACAGCCCAACCCCTCACACCAGCCCCCGCACCAGCCCCCGCACCAGCCCAACCCCTAAAAACAGCCCCACCCCTAAAAACAGCCCAATCCCCCGCACCAGCCCCCGCACCAGCCCAACCCCTAAAAACAGCCCGACCCCTAAAAACAGCCCAACCCCTTTAAACAGCCCAACCCCTCACACCAGCCCAACCCCTAAAAACAGTCCAACCCCCCGCACTAGCCCCACCCCTAAAAACAGCCCCACCCCTATAAACAGCCCAACCCCTCACACCAGCCCCCGCACCAGCCCAACCCCTAAAAACAGCCCAACCCCTAAAAACAGCCCCACCCCTATAAACAGCCCAACCCCTCACACCAGCCCCCGCACCAGCCCAACCCCTAAAAACAGCCCAACCCCTCACACCAGCCCCCGCACCAGCCCGACCCCTAAAAACAGCCCGACCCCTCACACCAGCCCCCTAAAAACATCTCGACCCCTCACACCAGCCTGACCCCTCACACCAGGCCGACCCCTCACACCTGCCTGACCCCTCACACCAGCCCAACCCCTCACACCAGTCACAGACAGACGTGTTTTAAGGTATTTTATTTTGTATCTTCTTTTTTGGGAAAATGTGCATCTATTCACTCACACAATCCCTATAGATAAAGGGAGATGTTAAATTAAGTCCTACGTATTACTGCATTGTATGTATTTTAGGCTTTATACAATTAAAATATTACTAGTTACTAGAAGTCCGCCTTATCTCCAGATGTGTGTGTGTGTGTGTGTGTGTGTGTGTGTGTGTGTGTGTGTGTGTGTGTGTGTGTGTGTGTGTGTGTATGCCCCCGTTAAGGTGGGTCCATGACAGTTCATCCCCAAATGGGGGCCAAACAGGCCATAATGCAGTGGATTGCGTGCATATTATATTGGTTCAGAATTTAACATGCATACCATGTCAGTTTGTGTGAGTATTATATGGGTTTGTGTGAGTATTATATCGGCTGTTCACGTGACTCAGGTGGGCGGGGCAGGATTGGGGATGAAGGGAAATCAAGGTGGACGCAGCAGTGCAAGCTTTGTCCTCGAGCAACACATTACTGAATGACTTAACCATGTCATCTGAGCAAGACATTACAGATTACTTTTACAGTATTGATCACACTGTGTCCATGGTTGACACAGGGGGTGCTGTTTGTGTCATACATAATGTCATTCACAACAGCGCTTTTGTGCATGCAAACACATTTTGTCCCCCGGAATGGACATTATCTGTAAGTAAAATATAAAATGTACTTTGCCTTCACTGGACGAAATGAAAACCCTCTTTCATCATTTCACCCACAGAAGGAAAGTACATTTTACTTTTCACCTACAAAATTCCTAATTCCGTGGGACAAAATGTCCATTCTGTGGGACAAAATTATCATTCCGTGGGACAAAATGATAATTTTGTGGGACAAAATGTGAATGGTGTGCACAATATGGTCATTTAATGGGACAAAATGTCCATTCCGTGGGACAAAATTATCATTTTATCCCACAAAATGTAATTGTGTGCACGATATGGTCATTTTGTGGGACAAAATGACCATTCCGTGGGACAAAATGATCATTCTGTGGGATAAAATGGTGTTTTTGTGGGACAAAATTATCATTCCATGGGACAAAATGATAATTTTGTGGGACAAAATGTGAATTGTGTGCACAATATGGTCATTTATTGGGACAAAATTATCATTTTGTGGGATAAAATTATCATTTCATGGGACAAAATGTCCATTCCGGGGGACAAAATGTGTTTGCATGCACAAAAGCGCTGTTGTGAATGACATTATGAATGACACAAACAGCGCCCCCTGTGTCAACCATGGACACAGTGTGATCAATACTGTAAAAGTAATCTGTAATGTCTTGCTCAGATGACATGGTTAAGTCATTCAGTAATGTGTTGCTCGAGGACAAAGCTTGCACTGCTGCGTCCACCTTGATTTCCCTTCATCCCCAATCCTGCCCCGCCCACCTGAGTCACGTGAACAGCCGATATAATACTCACACAAACCCATATAATACTCACACAAACCGACATGGTATGCATGTTAAATTCTGAACCAATATAATATGCACGCAATCCACTGCATTATGGCCTGTTTGGCCCCCATTTGGGGATGAACTGTCATGGACCCACCTTAACGGGGGCATACACACACACACACACACACACACACACACACACACACACACACACACACACACACACACACATCTGGAGATAAGGCGGACTTCTAGTAACTAGTAATATTTTAATTGTATAAAGCCTAAAATACATACAATGCAGTAATACGTAGGACTTAATTTAACATCTCCCTTTATCTATAGGGATTGTGTGAGTGAATAGATGTATCTTTGCACATTTTCCCAAATAAGAAGGTACAAAATACAATACGGAAACTATTTAAGTTTTAATGTCTGTCCACCAGTGCTCTGCGGGGAAATGTCTCACTTCTGACCAGTTTCCATGGCAACTTTGTAAAAGGTGACAATATGCATTTTCATGTTTTTAATAATGTTAATTCCCATTATCATGTTCATAATCATAATTTTGGAACTTGTCACCCTCCATACCATGTGAGCGCGGGGCCTGACTGACCTGTTCAGTGGCATTCAAATAAAGAACTGCATTGCAACCTGCCTGCCTTGTTATTTTTTTACTGTCTTATAATATTGTTGTCACAATATGTTTTACATTATAGTCCAATATTTTAAAATATTTTTGATAATTGGTTTATTTTAACTTTTTTAGTTCACACACACTATTGCAAATGAATGAGTGAAGCAGACGATGCCTCACACCCAACACACCACCCCTGAGGACGGGTGTTTTAATTATTTAATATGCACAAGCTGAGTTTAATTTAGAAGTTTACTTACATTTTTGTGCTATAGATCATTATATATAATATGTATTATAGTCACAACTGCGGATACCTTCCACAACCTTGACCACTTCTCAACATGTATTTAGCAACATTTGGAGAAATTGGATGACCAAACATGTCTGTGTTGACAATGTCTCCTATGGAGTTTTGCCACCTGTTCTAATTTTCTGGGAACATATCTCACAAATCCTACAGAAGGTCTAATTAACATGCATTAAATTAGTACCCGATGAGAATGTCTTCACCAACCAGTTTTCAAAGTTTTTTCCCTATGTAACTGCCATTTGTGCTTCCTGTGAAGTATCATATTTTAACTTTTCCCCCGTAAATATCACTCTTATTAATGTCCACAATACATGACACCCTCTTTATTACTGGCCAGATTGCATATACAGACGGGTGATAAAGAAACACCTGAGTAAATGAGTGGAGGAACATAACGAATGCAGATGCCTCCAAACAGGTGTACTGCATGATACAATTAAGCAATTAACATGCGCGCATGCTCTGTGGCATGTATAAAGATGCCGCGCAGGCGCAGTTGAGCTCGATTGTGGCTCAGGATGGCAAGAGGAAAGGATGGCAGTGACTCGGGAGGTGGAAGGGGCTCCCTCTCGGATTCCAGCGGCGCATCTCAGACACTCAACCTTAGTCCTGTGTTACACGACAGGCCATACTGCAATACAGAAGGCTTAGTTTCCTTATTATTTTGTGTGTATTGTGCTTCTATACCAGATGACCACAATAGGGGGGCACAATCCCAGCACATTACACACAATCCCAGCCATCCCACTGGTGGAGCTGCGCAGATCCACCCACGACTGCAGACACTACATCTACAAATTGAGATTCTTGAGAGGTCAATGTAAAGCATTAAAAAATATCCGAATTACCGATGATGGTATGTCAGCTCCCTGATAGATAACGGTGACGTCCATCTGAGCACCAGATCCTCAGCAGACATCAAAGTCAAGTGCTGAGGTCCTGTTTGTTTGCTTGGACGAAGACTCTCCCCACTTGCATGTGTGACGGGTCAAGTCAAGTATATTTAAAGCAATAACCATGAGGGAAAACAGTATGGCGTCCCCTATCCTTCAGTCAGATAAACATAATCCATGGTGACCAGTGCAGAAATTGAAGGACTTGAAGGACACAAAATCGGTGTATATTTTACTAATATTTCACGGTTTCACAATAAAGTATTAGTACTTCCTCCCACTTTTTCTTTAAAATGATTATAATCTGTCAAAGGCTCTCTGCACTGTCACTCCGCTTAGTCCCGCCCTCAAGCAGAGGTGCACAGCCAATCAGTGAAGCGAGGTTTTGCAAACCAGCTCCGTTAGGACTGTGATTTTACTCGCATATTTGAAGCTGTGTTTAGCGTTGAGAAGTAGTAGGTGACATTATCGGTGTAGACAAGTCAGGTTAAGCACAGATAAACAACAGAAATGCGACTTTAAATTATTGACAAAGATTTGCAACTTTCAAATAAACAGTTTAAGGTTGAACAATGAATTCTGCTTTTGTGTTTTTTTTGGTGAGGTGTAGTTTGTCTCTGTTAGTTGCAATTTTAAATAATAGTGATGGGCAGTTCGATTATTTTTAGTGACTCGATTCATTTGATTCAGATCAGTTTGGAGAATCGATTCCTTTTGTTCATTTTGTTCACTGATCAGGAGACTGAACCAATGCAGCCCGAATCAGGACGCACACCACAAAAGCATGGAAAAGTCTATATTTGACTGGGTTCAATTCAATGCAGTTGTGACAAATATATATTTAAAGTCCTGTAGATAACAACAGTTTGAAGCATTAACATTATTTAGCCTACACGATTAATCTAATTAAATGTCATATATTGTTTTAATAGTATTGTTAAATAAATGTCTTACTCATAGGTGTATCTCAATTATTATTAATAATAATAAGTATTGGTCATTTTGTTGATTTAACTTAAGATGACTTGCAAGTATTAATAATAATTTGTGCAAAATGTGTATAAAAAGTGTATAAAACATTACAAAAACAGACCTCATAGTGATTTATTGTATTTTTCATTTGATTGGCAGACGTACCCAATGAATATGAACTGTAATACACACACACATACATTATGTAAAGTATATAATATTGCATAAACGTCTAATCTCATTTTCTGACAGCGTAATCCGTGGCACTCTATACTCGGTCTGGATGATGTAACTGACGCCATTTTGGCTCATACAGAGTTATTTCTTATGCACTAAGCAAGAGGGAATTTGTTGCTACTGCTTGTTGCATGTTTTATCTTTTTACTATGTCTGTTTTGACTGTTTGACTTGACGTAGCACAAGGGGGGGGGGAAATAAAAACATTTTCGTATTTTCAAAACCGATATGTATGATTATATATTTGCAAGACAACAGCTCAGAGAAATGCGATTACTAAACAACCAACATTATAATTAACATTTGTACTTGCCTCGCTGAGGCACTCTATTGGCGAGAGGCCCTAGGCTGCAGCCTATGTGGTTAACACAGCCCAGCCTTTATCCTATGGTGACACATTTCTATCCTGATGGGAGTGGTCTCTTCCAGGATGACAATACCCCCATCCACAGGGCACGAGGGCTCACTGAATGGTGTGATGAGTATGAAAATGATGTGAATCATATGCTATGGCCTTCACCGTCACCAGATCTCAACCCAATTGAACACCTATGGGAGATTTTAGACCGTCGTGTTAGACAGCACTCTCCGCCACCATCATCAAAACACCAAATGAGGGAATATCTTCTGGAAGAATGGTGTTCATCCCTCCAGTAGAGTCCAGAGACTCGTAGAATCTGTGCCAAGAGCATTGAAGCTGTTCTGGCGGCTTGTGGAGCCCAACACCTTACTGAGACACTTTATGTTGGTGTTTCCTTTAATTTGTCAGCTCTCTGTATGGAATTGGTATATTTTGGGATATTGCTTGTTGGACATAGCAGATTTGATATTTTCTCCATGCATCGATGTTAGTAAATATGGATCATAGTTTTTATGAGTTCTTTTCAAATAAAGCTAGCCTGTTTAAATTATTATACCATTTGCAGAAATTGAATAATATAATCATTATTATACATTAAACTGTAATTACAGTTTGTATATGTTGCTAGGAAAATGTATAAAGGGAGGTTTTTTTATGTAGAAATATGGAAAAGACACACAAAGTGTGGTACAAGAAAGACAAAAAGTGTCATAAGGGAACAATAGATGTCAAATACAACCAAAACAATACTGGAAATCCACTGATGCTAAGTAGGTCTGGACCTGGCCAGTACTTGGATGGGAGACCACCTGGGGAAAAATTAAGGTTGCTGCTGGAATCTGCAGACATCTGCTGTGCTTTGGATCCTAATGCCCAGGACAGGGATGGGGACACTGCCGTGAATAAGTGCCACGTTGTTTGGATGACATGTAAAACCAAGCTCCTTACTCTCTGTGGTCATTACAAATCCCAAGGCATGTCTTGAAAACTGTAAGGGTCCTGGACAAAATTCCAACTATGTCCCAAATCTATTAAGGCCTCCTAAAAATATAATCATCTCTCCCACTGATGTGTGGTGAGCGTACTGGCCTTCGCATCATCCAGGTGGTGGAGGTGTAAAGCGCTTTGGGTGTTCATAAAGCGCTATAGAAGTGTAATTATTATCATTACTACTCCGATTACCTTCACTGCATACTACCATCAAAATATTAAATAAAATAACAATATGTCATGCAAAACGACCTATCTCGTACAAAGTATCTTCAGCTGGTTTACATTCCAGCTCCGTAAGGATCTGTTTCCGGTCGGACTCATTTGATGGTAGGAGCTACTTCCGCCCGGAGAGAGTGACGTGGTTCGGGGCGAAGGAAGGAAAAGGGAGTTTCTTCGCTGCCCGACACTCGGATTTTTGTATATCGAGGCAGCTTTCATTTTCGCATCTGTCACTGAACGGGTAGAGGTTGTGTACGTGTGTCTTTACCTGCCTACTTCAAAAGTGGTGTTTTTAAGTCGCGCCTCAACTCGGCGACACGAGAGAAGCGGAGAGGACTTTTCACCCGGCAGGAAAGAGGCGACACACTCGGTGAGAACCAGCCTTCAGACGAGGTGGTGTCGCCGCGACGGATCAGTCGCCCAAGATGAAGACGTTGACATTTCCTTTACGGTTACGTCGTGGTAGGAGATAGTGAGCAGGTTACCCCTGACTCAGAGGCACCAAGTGTTACTGTTGCTCAGTTAGTGTGATTTCACTGTATAGCCGCTGTGCGAGTAATGGAGTTTCCTAAAGACTCAAATGTAGGGACTCGAGTGAAGGGAGGGTTGTGGAAACCGGCATAGCGGTCGTACACCGAGCCTAACCCCGCATCCCCCGGTCCTGCTTATTTGAAGATCCCCAGAGTTTGCAGCTTAAACGTCGACCCTTTTAAATGCCACCCCCGGGCTCTGAAATGGGGAACGTAAACACGGCCACTAACGAGCCAGATCTGTGCCCGGATACGAAAGCCCGAGATCGCAGGTCTGCAGGGTCCGAGACATGTGTGTCTTCATCATCTTGTCATATTAATTCAATCGAAACAACAACATAAGTGTGTGAGCTGAATGAGCGCAATCCACATGCTAAACAGTCTGAGTGTTTGGGTGCAACACATACTGACAACGACCCGTCCCCAGTTTGTTTTACACGTCAGTGCAGGATACTGCCATTGCATGGTTGTGTTTTTAAGTTATTTGATTGTTGCTTTAGTTAACGTGCATGTTCGGCTATCGATCCGTATTGAGCTACTTCTTAAAAGAGAGTGTAATGGGGTCACATAGGGCTTGGCTTGGCTTGGGGGGCTCGACTGACTGAGTGAGTCATGCTTTCACAGTGATTGTTTTTGTGTCTGTTTCAGGGGTGGCTTGAAGGACAAGCGACTGCCTGTCTGAGTCATTATGAAGCTGTTCAGCCTAAGTGTCCTCCACAAGGGAGCCAACAAGGCTAATCTCCTCAAAGCTGCCTATGATTTATCCTCCTTCAGCTTCTTCCAGAGGTCCAGGTATGGAAAGTGCCTTCCTCCGCCTCTGGCATGCTGTCTGTCTGAATGTGTGATTGACGGGTGTTTTTTTAATGATGTAATTCAGGGCACACAAAAACAACCACCATAATCATTTAGTTTATAATTTACTCTTTAGCCATCAGAGCTCCTAATACAAATTCAGCGTTCGTTTCGGACATTAAATTACATGAGACAGCATTTGCTTTTGACCCGAGATCTTAATCAGCAGCCGAAAAGTCAAATCAAATTAAAGTTCCCAGTTTATTGGGTCCATCCTTTTGTTTCCATGGAAACCCCAGAAAGAGGCAAGGATCCAACAGCTCCATGTACTGTGTAGCAGCTGCTGTGTCCAACCACAGACCCGGGTGGCCTTGATCTTTACAGCAAGACACGCTCGTGTGGATTGTGCGTGTGTTGTTGCGCAATGCAATCCTCCTTATATGTGAATGTCCACACTGTCAGAACTCCCTGTCGAAAATGGCGCATGGTTCGAATAAGAACATCGCTGGTGTGATATTCGATTTATTGAAATGGGCTTTTCTTTCATCCCGAGATGTTAAATCCTCCCTAATTGCTGCTGGATAAGATGCAGGCCAGCGCAGAGTATTAATAATGTGTGGCTGTGGGCGTCTGGCGGTTTTGTCCGCAGAAACCCCAGCTGAGCGTTTCCCTCCTGTGTTTCTTAGTGTGCAGGAGTTCATGACCTTTACAAGCGCCCTGATCGTGGAGCGCTCCTGCCAAGGCAGCCGGGCGTCAGTCAAGGAGCAAGGTAAGGGGGACCCCACAAATTAACACTCTCCCCCCCCTCACTCTCTCTCTCTCTCTCTCTCTCTCTCTCTTTCTCTTTCCCCCCCACACTCTCTCTTCCCCCCCCCTCTCTCTCTATCTCGTCTTTTCTGAGTATCTGCATTGTTACTAAGTGAAGCACAGATCATCAGCAGCAAATGGGAAGGCAGCTGTGGCACTGCCTTGTACTGAAGCCAAGACAATTCTCTTAAATATAGCTCTACTTGGCAAGGGCCCCTGATGGATAAGTTGCTATTGCAGTAATTAGGAAATTAAATGACAAGTTAATTACCAGAGTATGTTGTTGTCTTACAGCGTGACCAACAGTATTTGGTGGTGTTCTTATTGTTACCCTTGAGCAATTTGCCTGCAGATTTGACCATGATAATGTAAGGAGAGGAGTTTCCCCAGTGTCACCAATCCTTTTGACTTCATGCTGTTTTCTAACACTACCTCAGCCCTTCACTTGTGAGACTTTCTCTAACAGTAAGACAGGCAATGTCTTCTTAACTGGAAGGAGGCTGCAAACGTTTCTCTAGTCAGGAGTTCTGTTGATACCGTTAATGCCTCACTTGACATGCATGTCGCCATGTTTGTGTTTTTGTGGCTTTGAATTTCCTACTAAGCTGGGAAAAGATGGACACCTGAGTAAAGGTAATTTAATACTCCGTCGCTTGACCACAATAGGGTGTTCTATTATTGGCGCATCGTCTCCCAGTTGCCATTGTAGGACGCTGAAATATAAGCGCCCAGTGCAGATGTGTCTGATCAGAAACAGGTGTGAACAGAAATGGAAAAAGGGAAGAAGCAGCACTTAATCAGGTTCCTAACTAGTTTTTTTTTTTTTTTATATACTGTGTACAATGTTCTTTCCGTTTAGTTTTTTTATACTTTGCCCAAAGACAGGCTTCCATGGACTGGATCTCCATTAAATGATTAGCTCCTTAGCCACATCACCCTGTCTCCTCTCCCTTCTGCCAGTCAGATGTCACACTGCTGGGTTTTGAGGTTTCCTCTTGCAGTTTTCTTCCTCAAAACTTTCACACTCCAATTGGCACTGGTCTAATACTACTAGTCTTCTTTTAGCATAGACCTCACTGAGACTTCAAATATTTATCTTCTTTAGTTGAAATTAAATAAGATGTTCAAAATTATTTCCCACGATTATTCTTATTATATCCACGCTTTGCTGGTGTGGCCGGGGGGGAGTGAGAAAATGGTGGTTTGTCTCTGGCATTGTTTTTTAAACACACACACACACACACACACACACACCCATACAGTACTGGGCAAAAGTTTTAGGCAGGTGTGAAAAAATGCTGTAAAGTATGAATGCTTTGAAAAATAGTTGTTAATAGATTATATTTATCAATAAAATGCAAAGTGAGTGAACAGAAGAAAAATCTACATCAAATCCATATTTGGTTTGACCACCCTTTGCCTTTGCATCAGTTCTTCTAGGTACACTTGCACACAGTTTTTGAACTCGGCAGGTAGGTTGGCCCAAATATCTTGGAGAACTAACCACAGTTCTTCTGTGGATTTAGGCAGCCTCAGTTCTTCTCTGTCTTCATGTAATCCCAGACAGACTCGATTATGTTGAGATCAGGGCTCTGTGGGGGCCATACCATCACTTCCAGGACTCCTTGTTCTTCTTTACGCTGAAGATAGTTCTTAATGACTGTCGCTGTATGTTTGGGGTCGTTGTCATGCTGCAGAATACATTTGGGGCCAATCAGATGCCTCCCTGATGGTATTGCATGATGGATAAGTATCTGCCTGAACTCAGCATTGAGGAGACCATTAATTCTGACCAAATCCCCAACTCCATTTGCCAAAATGCAGCCCAAACTTGCAAGGAACCTCCACCATGCTTCACAGTTGCCTGCAGACACTCATTCGTGTATCGCTCTCCAGCCCTTTGGTGAACAAACTGCCTTCTGCTACAGCCAAGTTTTCACATTTTGACTCATCAGTGCAGAGCACCTGCTGCTATTTTTCTGCACCCCAGTTCCTGTGTTTTCATGCATAGTTGAGTCGCTTGGCCTTGTTGCCATGTCGGAGGTATGGATTTTTGACCGCAAGTCTTCCATGAAGGCCACTTCTGACCAGACTTCTCCGGACAGTAGATGGGTGTACCAGGGTCCCACTGTTTTCTGTCAATTCTGAGCCGATGGCACTGCTGGACATCTTCCGTCTGCAGAGGGCAGTAAGCATGATGTGTCTTTCATCTGCTGCAGTAAGTTTCCTTGGCCGACCACTGCGTCTACGGTCCTCAATGCTGCCCGTTTCTTTGTGCTTCTTCAAAAGAGCTTGCGCAGCACATCTGGAAACCCCCGTCTGCCTTGAAATTTCAGCCTGGGAGAGACCTTGCTGATGCAGTAGAACTACCTTGTGTCTTGTTGCTGTGCTCAGTCTTGCCATGGTGTATGACTTTTGACAGTAAACTGTCTTCAGCAGCCTCACCTTGTTAGCTGGGTTTGGCTGTTCCTCACCCAGTTTTATTCCTCCTACACAGCTGTTTGTGTTTCAGTAAATGATTGTTTCAACCTACATATTGAATAGATGATCATTAGCACCTGTTTGGTATAATTGTTTAATCATACACCTGACTATATGCCTACAAAATCCCTGACTTTGTGCAAGTGTACCTAGAAGAATTTATGCTGTTTTGAAGGTAGAGGGTGGTCACACCAAATATGGATTTGATGTAGATTTTTCTTCTGTTCACTCACTTTGCATTTATTTAATTGATAAATATAATCTATTAAAATGTAAATTTTTGATGGCATTCTTACTTTACAGCATTTTTTCACACCTGCCTAAAACCTTTGCACAGTACTGTATATATATTTACGATACATTGCATGCCATACGTTACATGGTAAACGGTTAACACTTACACTGAGTTTAAAATACTAATCAGTTGATCGCATTTGCTCAGCAATTAAAACTGATGCAGTCTTTTTGTATTTGGTATTTTAAATTTGCTCTGACACTTGTATAAACGCAGGGGTCCAAGGTTATTAAACTGAGCAGCTTCTCGACAGACTGTCATCCATTTCAGTTTTCTGGTAACTAAAGCAACACGGCCATAGATCAGGTCAAAGTTCACCGACGAGACTAGCCACCATCCTTCTCCGGAAGGGCAACCATGGCAGAACTAAGCACAGAGCTGGTCGCAAGTCGTTTTGCCCTTCGATGACGATTGTGCAACTGAGTGTAAACCGGCCTTAAGACCAGTAGTTCCCCAACGCTTTCAGTTTGCGTTTTATCAAATTAAGATAATTTACTTGGGGGCTTTGCAAGTATTTTTCAGTAACTCTAATACACTGGTATTGCCCATTCTCATTATGCCCATAACACACCCTTCTCATAGGTGCAAAATTAGGCCCTCAAAGTGCTCTGACACTTGCAGAATGTTAGTCCGCCCGGAAATTTGGAGGAACAGCAGAGTAGCGTGTCTGTGTTGTCTCTCCAGAGTATCTGTGCCATGTGTACGTCCGCAACGACTCCCTGAGCGCCGTGCTGATTGCTGACAATGAGTATCCCTCCAGAGTGTGCTTCACCCTGATGGATAAGGTAACCCCCACCCCCCCGCCCCCAAACAAAAACTAAAAAGAGTCAGATTTAGTGCTGGAACCAATTTAATGCATTTCTTTGAGTGCTGGTTTCATTATCTGATTCATATGACACAAGAAGCAGCTCATCACATGGGACTTGACCTGGCATTAATTTGTCCTCCCTTACTGTGGTACTTGGTTCTCCACCACATTATTGAAAGAAAGTTGAGAAGAAATGACAATCATTGTATTTTAAATATTTAATTTTCTTGTATAGTGCTTTGAGCTGCTTTTAGTATGAAATTTGCTATATAAATAGTTGTATTATTAAAATGATTGAGATCCTCAGTAGGGCTGTAGAAGGAAGGAAGGAAAAACTAGCCAAACTTTGCATTGAAGGCTGCATGATTTCCCTCTGTGTGGACTGTCATCTTTCTTCTAGGTATTAGATGAATTCTCCAAACAGGTGGACAGTATAGACTGGCCCTCGGGCTCCCCAGCTACCATCAACTACACTGCCCTGGACAGCTACCTTGCCAAATACCAGGTGAGAGAGAGAGTGAGGGGAACGAGACAGTCCTGAAGTCACACACGCCCCTCTGAATCCCAGCTCTGATATTCTCAGTACTCATTCTGGCTGCAGTCGGCTTAGTTTAATTATTTTTCCTGCCGTGTAGCAAGAAGCCACTAGAAATGATTTAGCATGGCTTAGATTTTTGTTTTTCTTTATTTCCCCATTCAGAATCCTCGGGAGGCTGATGCCATGACTAAAGTCCAGGCCGAGCTCGACGAAACCAAAATCATCCTGGTGAGTCCGGTGCCAAACACGTCTGATTTTTCTAGTGTCAACTTACGGACGTGCGGTTTACTATCTATAAGCTTGTGGGTGGAGAGGAGTCCAGGATAAATGTTGGTATTGTGTGGGGGTTGAGCTGGGCCTCAGTGTCTCTTCCCTTGCTTGGCAGCACAACACAATGGAGTCATTGTTGGAGAGAGGAGAGAAGCTGGACGATTTAGTGCAGAAGTCGGAGCACTTGGGAAACCAATCCAAAGCCTTTTACAAGACTGTGAGTATCTGTGAACTGCAGTACGAACACACACACTGTTGAATGAGTTTATATATATATATATATATATATACAGTGAGGGGAAAAAAGTATTTGATCCCCTGCTGATTTTGTACGTTTGCCCACTGACAAAGAAATGATCAGTCTATAATTTTAATGGTAGGTGTATTTTAACAGTGAGAGACAGAATAACAACAAAAAAATAAATTGATTTGCATGTTAATGAGTGAAATAAGTATTTGACCCCTTCGACTTAGTACTTGGTGGCAAAACCCTTGTTGGCAATCACAGAGGTCAGACGTTTCTTGTAGTTGGCCACCAGATTTGCACACATCTCAGGAGGGATTTTGTCCCACTCCTCTTTGCAGATCCTCTCCAAGTCATTAAGGTTTCGAGGCTGACATTTGGCAACTCAAACCTTCAGCTCCCTCCACAGATTTTCTATGGGATTAAGGTCTGTAGACTGGCTAGGCCACTCCAGGACCTTAATGTGCTTCTTCTTGAGCCACTCCTTTGTTGCCTTGGCTGTGTGTTTTGGGTCATTGTCATGCTGGAATACCCATCCACGACCCATTTTCAATGCCCTGGCTGAGGGAAGGAGGTTCTCACCCAAGATTTGACGGTACATGGCCCCATCCATCGTCCCTTTGATGTGGTGCAGTTGTCCTGTCCCCTTAGCAGAAAAACACCCCCAAAGCATAATGTTTCCACCTCCATGTTTGACGGTGGGGATGGCGTTCTTGGGGTCATTCCTCCTCCTCCAAACATGGCAAGTTGAGTTGATGCCAAAGAGCTCGATTTTGGTCTCATCTGACCACAACACTTTCACCCAGTTCTCCTCTGAATCATTCAGATGTTGGCAAACTTCAGACGGGTCTGTACATGTGCTTTCTTGAGCAGGGGGACCTTGCGGGCGCTGCAGGATTTCAGTCCTTCACGGCATAGTGTGTTGCCAATTGTTTTTTTGGTGACTATGGTCCCAGCTGCCTTGAGATCATTAACAAGATCCTCCCGTGTAATTCTGGGCTGATTCCTCACCGTTCTCATGATCATTGAAACTCCACGAAGTGAGATTTTGCATGGAGCCCCAGACCGAGGGAGACTGACAGTTATTTTGGGTTTTGGGTTTATTTGTGAATAATCGCACCAACTGTTGTCACCTTCTCACCAAGCTGCTTGGCGATGGTCTTGTAGCGCATTCCAGCCTTGTGTAGGTCTACAATCTTGTCCCTGACATCCTTGGACAGCTCTTTGGTCTTGGCCATGGTGGAGAGTTTGGAATCTGATTGATTGATTGCTTCTGTGGACAGGTGTCTTTTATACAGGTAACGAGCTGAGATTAGGAGCACTCCCTTTAAGAGAGTGCTCCTAATCTCAGCTCGTTACCTGTATAAAAGACACCTGGGAGCCAGAAATCTTGCTGATTGATAGGGGATCAAATACTTATTTCCCTCATTAACATGCAACTCAATTGATAACTTTTTTGAAATGCGTTTTTCTGGATTTGTTTGTTGTTATTCTGTCTCTCACTGTTAAAATACACCTACCATTAAAATTATAGACTGATCATTTCTTTGTCAGTGGGCAAACGTACAAAATCAGCAGGGGATCAAATACTTTTTTCCCCTCACTCTATATATATAAAGAAGTATTTATGATAATATATAGAAGGTGTGTGTGTATGTATATATATGTGTGTATATATAATTATATATATATATATATATATATATATCAGTAATATACTCCGAATGAGCTTGTACTTTTAAATAAATACATTAGGATTGCATTTTTCAGGATGGGAAAAATGTCCAACACTGCTCCCTTTCTCTGTGCGTCTCCACAGGCTCGGAAGCAGAACTCTTGCTGTGAGGTCATGTGATGGTCGGAGCCCGGCTCGGTGGACCTGCCTCTCTCCTGGACGTCTGCAGCCTTCAGAGCCTTCACACCCCGGCCTCGTGTAGCCTGTACAGCGGAGAACTCGCCCAGGGGGTGGGGGGTGGGGGGTGGGTACGGCAGGGGATGGGGGAACTGTGCTTAAGCGCGGTCACCTCTTTTCCCAATTCAAAGAGCTCTAGAACCCCTAAAAAAGAAAAAACACATAACAAATCTATATATGCATTCTGACTAATTGAGGTGGGGACCGGAAGGCTAAAGACATGAGAGAAAATAAGAAAAGAAAAAATAAGTGCGTTTATTGTTTTCCCTTTGTTTTAACTCGATATTGTGAAACTGGTTTTAGATCATGGAAAACGAGGGTTGATTTATAAGGCTGTACCACATTCCTAGTCCAATATATATATATATTTTTTTTTTTCTTTCTTTCCCTTTGTAGTTAACACTTTGGACATGCTTTGAGATTCGTGTACACCATCTGGGTTTTGGTTTTTACAATTCCAGTCTCATCCCACCGGGCCTAGGGAAGCTGAGAATATGCATCGCGTTATATATTAGGTGGATTGTCGTCCTTGAAGCCGAGGCTCGTGTCCAGTGCCGTTGTGTGTGTTTGTCATCCCGTGGCATGGCGTGCAGCGGGCTGTGTGGCCGCTTGGAGTTTGTAGCTTGTAGGTGCTTGTTTGCAAATTCGGGAAAACTGGAGTGGCAGTTGCTGGATTTTTATCCATAGATGTGGTGGGGAAGCACCCGAGAGGTTTGGCTGCGGTCCACTTCCACGCTGACACCCGGGACGAACTTGCCGTCGAGTGATCATGCAGCTTCTAAGTTTATTCCTGCAGTCTGGCTCCCACATAGTCATTTTTGAAGCTCAGCATCTCTGTCTGTGGAACGATGCAGGAACAGTCAACGGCTGACATAGAGGAAGACTTAAAGGCCAGGAATAAAACCCAATCCCTCAGGAGCAGAATGCAAAGTTCCTCTTAGTACAGTCAAACCAACCCCAGGGACTCCTATGTCTCAGATTAATTGTAAGCCATTATTTGGAAGGATTTGAAGTATTTTGTATTGAAGATGGCTTGTGGGTGACATGCAAAGCAGGGCATAGGAGTAGTGCTTTAGTAACCTTGCAGGAAAAACATTTTCTGGTGTTCTACATCATGACCACTAGGTGGCTCCATATCTTCATGCACAGTGCTGATCGAGTTTGAGAGTGCTTGCAAATCCTGGTTCCTATTTACCTTTCGGGTGTGGTTTCCACAAGGCCTGCCTCACATTTAAGAAGCAGTGGAGCCCCATCCCGATGCAGAATTCAGACGCACCAGGTCCTTCTGTGTGGATCTCTGCTCTCTTATTACTGTATGTCTAGGTGCAGTTCTCACCACCACATGAAAATGCTGAATGCTGATGTCTTAAACTAGGTTTGGTGTCCAGAAAGGAGTCCTGATTGGATCCCCGGTTGCTCGAGGGGTTGTCCTTTTTAGTTTTTCTCCTACACCTACTGAAATAAAATTGTCTGCTTGCTCACCTCCTAAACAGCAGAGAATAGAATGAGCCTTATCGATGGGATATTGGTTGTTGACTTGGAAATTGGCCCTCTTGTCCCTGGGTGCGAAGCCTTCTCAGTGACCTTTCTGACAACTCTTAGCATTGCTGACCACTGTGCTGTACATACTACACATGATCCATTTTGCTCTTTTATCGTTTCCCCTGATTTACCTTTTGTAACTAAAACACAAATGTATTTTTTCCATCTCCACTCAAGCCATCAGCCTCTCCAGTTGAGTTATGATCCAGGGGGTGGGATCCATATCCATAAGTTTTCAGTCAAGTTGCAGGTGAAATGTCTGTGATGTGTACAGCACAGTGGATGGTCACAGGAAGTGTTAAAAATGTAGTCGACACCGCAGCATTCTTCAGCTGCATAGTGTTGTTGACTTTTGGCTGTGTAACTCCGATTCCCTTCCCCTGATGCTGGGAGAAGTCGATCTGTGCTGGACCTGCAGAATATGGCTGAAATGCCATTAAATGGACCTTGCAGGTTGTTCAGCTTTGAATATGAAGAAATGGCCAAAATGTTGACTAAATTGGTATAAATACATCCTTTTTAAACTCCACTGATTTTTACATGTCCAGCACAACTATTTCTGGTGATGGAAGCATCTGCTAGCTGTTGTCGCCACTGTATCCCTATATATCCTACATCCCAACAAGGGCTCTGTAGGTGCGACACAGATTAGGGTAGCAAACCTCAGTCCTCAAAAACTGAGTCTCTTCAGATCTCTTGTTAAACAAACACAGCACAAAATAAACGGCCTTTTTTCCCGCCGTGATACTGTTTTCGCCATTCAGGAGATTGAGTCCTGTGGAAGATCTTGCTTTTGAGCAGCAACCCCTGAAGTAAATATCGTACAACCGTGGGCTCTCTGGAATTAAGGGCGAGTGGGTGGGTGGGCGGACCGGAGTTGAAGTAGTACTTTAACATAAATGTAAAGAAATACTAATAATAGAAGATATTGTGCTGCTTGTAAGAAAATGGTTTGTGATTGGATAGGCTTGGGATTTTTAAAGATGGTTTCTACTGGCATAACTCCAGCCAAAACAGGCTGCCTGGGCCTCCATTGCCTTGAAGAGAAGCTTTGTGTTTCTGCTGTGAGTTTGTGTGTAATTCGGCAGTGTACATGTGGGTGTATCTGTGAGCGTGTGCGTGCGGGTGTGCTTACTAACAAGACAGTGTTTGTAAAGTGGGTTGAAAGGACCCATTGACTCTTGCCGTGTAGTTGTAAGTTTCTGTGTGCAATATCACTCCATCCTGTCTCCTATGGTGTCGGTTTTTAAATTTGTGCCCCCTGGTTAGAGCTGGGCTGGTATATCGTGGTGTTGGCATTCGTCTTGCTGGCGATGGCGCAGTTTGGCGCAGTTTGACGTTTTCAAACACTCGAGGTGCCTTCAGTGTGTTGTGATCGATCCCTCCTCCTCTGCGCCAAGCCCTGCGCCACCTCGAAAAACATTTCATTCATGTAAAATTTGATTCTCATTAAATAAAGACAGAAATTATTTAAGGATCAAAACTTGAAATTTTGCTTGATTTTCATTGAAATTGTTGCTTTGTTTTTCTGTTTTGTTTTGTATTTGTACACTTTAGATTTGGACCAATAAAAAATATTCCATAACAGTGCATACTGGGAACGATAATTCTGTGTGTTTCCAGTCAGTTGAAGAATCTAAAATCTAGATTAAAAAATACCAGTTTATAGGAATTAAATACTGTCCATACAGCTCTAGTTCTTTGGCCTTCTTCAAAGTTTGCCCTGCTCAACAGTAGAGTAGATGTGAATTATTAACACACTTTATAGACTGGTCATCATAAATCCATGTGTAATCTCTGGTCACTTGTGATAGTGTTACCAATATATTGATCAGTGTTAAAATGCACATGATGAGTTTGGTTCTTCGCTGGGGGTTGCATTCCCTCACTGGGGATGGTTAATGTGTTACTCAAAGCATTGCGCAACCCCCAAATGGTTCCCCAACATAATTTTGCTTAATAAGCTATGAAATGCCTTATCATAATTGTTTTTAACTTGTCCTTTATTTTTATTTTTCTTGCTTGAGTAGTTTGGAAATAGGCCAAAAAACTGTTCAAAAATAAAAATACTTCTACCACAGTAAAGATCAGCAATAAAACCAATTTGCATCTAGGGTTATGCTGCTTTGAGTCTCTTGGGCAAACATTAAAGGACGCACGTGGACAAATCCTGGTGTTATATTAGGGTTGACTTAAAAGCGGTGACCTTCAGCAGCCAGTCTCCGTCGGGACAAACAGAATGAGCTGCTTCATACAACAAGGGCATTCAAATCAGAAGAACCGAAGCTGAGAAAAAACAAGTTTTGATCTTACTAGGGACATCTCTATCGTAAAATAAAGTATATTTTCTACTAGTCATTTTTGCTTATCTTCGTTCTGTCTTTTCTATAATCAAGCTGATTTGTAAATGTGCTTCATGTAGATAATTTGACTTTTTTTTTTTTTAACTGCCAGACCACGATCTTCAAAATTGAAAAACAAAGAAGAAAGTGCTAATCAACGATGCCTAAAATTTGTTTTTCTCTTTCTCTCTACCTACTGTTTACATGACTTGTAATCTTGCTCTTATAAAGTGTATAAAAATTTGCTTTTGAAAAAAAGACTGTTCTGTTGCCCTTGTGTGTTTGTGTGAGAGATTTCTGTTGTCTTTCTGTTATTCCTATTTCGGGTGTCCCCAAGGGCTCCCTGCCCCCATCAGGGTCCCTCTAAATCCTTTTTCTTCCCCACTCTCAAAAATGGATTCCCCTTGCCCTAACACCATCTCGGACATATCTTAGAGCACCCGTCTGCTCCGCACGGCTGCACCAGCGGAGTGACAAAGCTGCTACGCCGAAAGACCACACCCTGATCCTGGGGGAGGGCCTTAAACACTCCACCAAGCTAAGAGAGAGGTGACATCTCCTTAACAGGCTCGTACACTGCATGAGGCTCGGGACAGATGTGGCCAAAGTATTGGCACTGTCCTCCACAGTAGGGTGTTCCAGCCCTATTGGCTATAGCTTTACAGGGGGGGTCCTCTACCAGATGGCATGTTTTGAAGTTGCCCATTGGAGCACAATAGACAGACCTCTCCCACACAAAGCTAAGTTAGTACCCTGCTGTGGTAACTCATTGGCACACATCCCTTTGTTTTCCCCCTTTCCACACATTTCCATTTGCCCCAAATCCTTAAGTAATTGATTGAAGACAGCAGGCTAGTATCAAACTGGGGCAACCAGAGTCCAGGGATGAAAGATCAGGCTTCTTGAGGGGAGGGGCACAGTAGCACATGACAAATACAGGTCCCACCCCATGCCGTTTAGTGTCCTTTTTGGGCAGATCCACAGCCATTGAACTTGGGGTGAGACAAAGTTTGTATATGTAGGTGGGGCTAGGGCACACTCAAGAGTGGCCTTTGTGTAAACTTGTCTGTCTCTTAGTTCAGGAGACTTCGCAGGCATAATAGAAAGGGGGGAGGGGTCCTACTGAGGGAGTACAGAGCCTTCACAGCTGTGCTTGCAAGAAGTTGTCTCTTGCTGATACCAGAGCTTAAAACAAAAACTCTGGTGCAAGGTTACAGGACCCCAGAGATGGTGGAGCAAGAGCCCTCAACTCCAGCTGGCAGGAGCCACTGGCATCCAATCTATCTATGTATAAAGCAGCCTGGAAGGCACTGCTGTTTCATGTGGGCAATACAGGAACCTCTTAAACCTCAACCATGAGGCTGACAAGCTTTTGACAAGGTGCTCTGAGTTCATGATCGTTACGTCAGACGGTTCTTGTATCTCCTGGGTGTTGAAACCTGTCAGACAGTCGATTCAGAGCAAAAGTCCTGTTGTGGCTTGTTTTCTGGTATAAACACGTCCCGGCAGAGTGTGGATCTGCCCCTGTCCAAACGTGAGCAAACTTGCACAGCCTGCTATCATTTGCTCTTCCATTACGTCAGTGCGGTTTGAGAACAATATAAGACTGTGCTCCTGAAGCCTGAAAATGATCCACATGTGAGTGTGTATAAGCCTATATAAACATATTTCTTATTATATGCAGAAGAATAAGGTTTCTTACGATTGGTAATAGCAGTCAAAACATGACTATTGTTCTTATTACTGTCATCATTCTTATCTTGTTAATATTCAAGGCACGCCCAGAGCTCTCAGTAGTCGAATCGCAGTGTCCGCCCCGCCCCGCGTCCCGCCCCCTGGGGACAGGCGAGCTTCCCCATTCCTGATAAAGATGCGCGTTGGGGGGTTGTGTGTTTTTCTGCAAGGTGTTGATTTTTCGGGAACGCCGTTGTCGGATATTGGTTAACAGCAGGGGTGTCCCCAACCCGCCCAGGGATGAGCAAGCGACTTCGGCTGTCCCGCACAGGTAGAGACCGGCTCCAGTCGCGACAATGCCGACAGACTCCCCGAACAGGACGCGCTCCGGGGACGAGGTGAACCTGACACAGGTGGGTTGTGCGGGGCAGGACGGAGGAAGGTGCCGGGAGTAAACGACACCCTTATTTTATTGCATGTGCTGCTGTTTAAGTGCTGTGCTTTAACTAAGCATGGGCTAGTGTCGAAATGCGTAGAAACGGCTGTTGCAGTTCAGAGCCACTTCCATTTAATCTAGACGCCATAAACTCCCATTTGTTTTGCCGTGTTTATTTTAATGTAGTGACAGTGCGTGTTCTTGAATATAGGTTTTATAGTATTTTCTACTCCCCACGACACGATAAAGTAGTCCATAACCACGCAGATGTGGAGTTGTTTGGTAGCGCAGACTTCCGCAGTTCTCCGCGGCCCCACCAATGGGCTCTGTGGGATTCCGCAGATCTGCGGGAATCTGCGCTATACGCGACCTTAGTCTTAACATTTTTATTTTATTATGCGAGCTTTAAGAATTGCACTAGGCAGTAATAGGAGCGTATAACCTCATCAATCAACGCCACACACACCACCCTAGTGCTCAGTGTTTGTTGTTGTGGAGGTTTGTTTGTCTTCTTACCAGTTAAGACTTGGACTTCTACACTTTTTGTGTGTGTGTGTGTGTGTGTGTGTGCGTGCCATGTTTTCAAATGCCAATAACCCGCTACATTTCCGACGCCTGGAAAAGTACCGTGGTCACGTTGGTTGTGGCGCAGATGTCCGCAGTTCTGCGCAGATCTGCAGAAATCCCCCTCGATCGCGTTGGTGGAGCCGCGCAGATCTGCGAGCATCTGCGCTACGCGAGATTCGGTGCTCAGGCGCATGTTTTGGAAACTTCTGTGCCCGAGCGGCTCTACATAAGAACATAAGAAAGTTTACAATCGAGAGGAGGCCATTCGCCCCATCGTGCTCGTTTGGTGTCCATTAATAACCAAGTGATCCAAGGATACTATCCAGTATATTTTTAAATGTTCCCAAATTTTCAGCTTCAGCCACATCGCTGGGGAGTTTGTTCCAGATTGTGACAACTCTCTGTGTGAAGAAGTGTCTCCTGTTTTCCGTTTTGAATGCCTTGAAGCCCAATTTCCATTTGTGTCCCCGGGTGCGTGTGTCCCTGCTGATCTGGAAAAGCTCCTCTGGTTTGATGTAGTCGATGCCTTTCATGATTTTGAAGACTTGGATCAAGTCCCCACGTAGTCTCCTCTGTTCCAGGGTGAAAAGGTTCAGGTTCCTCAGTCTCTCAGTAGGACATTCCCTTCAGACCTGGAATAAGTCTGGTTGCTCTCCTCTGAACTGCCTCTCGAGCAGCGATATCTTTCTTGAAGTGTGGAGCCCAGAACTGTCCACAGTATCCAGATGAGGTCTAACTAGTGCATTGTACAGTCTGAACATCACTGCCCTTGTTCTCAATTCTACACTTTTGACAATATACCCCAACATTCTGTTTGCCTTTTTTATTGCTTCCCCACATTGTTTGGATGGAGAAAGTGAGGAGTCCACATAGACTCCTAGGTCTTTCTCATGCGTTACTTCATCTAGATCTGTACCTCCCATAATGTAATTATAGTGGACATTTTTGTTACCTGCATGTAATACCTTGCACTTGTCCACATTGAATTTCATTTGCCAGGTGTCGGCCCACAACTGAATATTATCTAAGTCCCTCTGAATAGCCTGTGCTGTCGAGATTGTATCTGCTGAGCCACCTATTTTAGCATCCTCTGCAAATTTGATAAGTTTGCTAACTATCCCAGAGTCCAGATCATTAATATAGATTAGAAAAAGCAAAGGCCCTAGTACTGATCCCTGTGGAACTCCACTAACAACCTCACTCCAGTTAGAAGCAACTCCTCTAATCAACACCCTCTGTTTCCTATACATCAACCAGTTCATAATCCATCTAATTACATTACCCTGAATGCCTACAGCTTCCAATATTTTCTGTAATTTTTTCCAATATTTTACAGGTGATGCAGGCGAGACTGATTGGCCTGTAATTTCCTCGCTCAGTTTTGTCCCCTTTCTTGTGGATTGGTTTGACATTTGCTGTCTTCCAGTCAGTTGGCACATCCCCTGTTCCAAGTGTCATTTGGAATAATCGAGTTAGCGGCCTATAAATAATTTCCCTCATTTCTTTAAGTACTGTTGGAGTACTGTTTGCTCTGCACCCTTCATTATCTTGCTGCAACAGCAGTTGGAGAAAATGCAGTATTTGTATATCTAAGAGATGCAGTTGACCAGAAGGCAAGCATGCTTAATCATTACAATGTTTCAAATTCATGCAAACTTTAAAAAATGTATTAAAAGGCATGGATAATACTTGTTGGTGTCTTCACATTTTATACGATTGGCCTACCTGTCTGCATAGGGGAGCTTTTTACATCTCTGGATTGAGCTTTGTAGGTTTCACTTGCTGCCTGTTGGGGACCCCAGAAGAGCAGTGCTATAGATGCATCTGCTGTAGAGAAAAAGTTGGAGCTCTTGTATGCTTTTATTAGAGCACTTGCATTGGTGTGACTTTAAGGAATAGTTGGCCAAATAAGAATTGAACTGCCTTTATTTCTCAATGCCCCCTTTGTTATGATGGTCCGGCCCCACAGAACTTGAGTCTCTTTGTTGTCTGTGTCCTGTTCATTTGTATGCTATCTCCGCTGAGCTGCTAAGTTCACTGCCATGCTTCGCAACAATAGCCGTAGTCAAGGAAAGCAAGTCCAAGTCACCCATCAGGCAACACCATGAAAAGGCAGAGGGAGAGGGCGCAAGGGGGTCAAAAACGCATTTAACGCTGTCCTATCCACCTAAAAGCTGTCTCCGAGTATGCACGTTTGGAGGACCGAATATAAAAAAAAAACAAATATTGGGACCGTGTGACGAGGATTGGGCCAAGACGCTCCTTGCCTCTCCTGGAGAACTGTTTTTGCACAGTAGCTGCTGCACGTGCGAGTTCATTGCTCCCGTGATTGGCCCACATGGGGTTCTTCACATGATGCCAAGGCTTTCTGGACGTGAATCAGTCAACAGGAACATCATAAAGCAGACTCGCACAAAAACAACTTCTGTCAGCATATTTATTTTGGAAGGGTGGCGATGTAATGCAAGGTCTCCGAACCAGAGTTGTTTGCACCGCATTGTCTGTCGAGAAATATGCAGCTCATCAATTAGAGGGGGGTAGTCGACCGCAATACAGAAATGGTGACTAAACTGGAAGAGACAAGTTTCTGTATTGCCTGCGTTCCCCCCCCCCCTTCCTTAAAATTGTTGTCGGCACCGTTTGCACTAGAGCGGTTGATGAATGTGGTCCCTGCTGTTGTCTGGCCTCTGACAAGTCGCTCTGGCTTGGCTTTTATCTGCTGCTTTTTCAAACGACTGTCTGCTGCTCACTTTATATTCTCTCCACTTCTCGCTTGTTGCTACTCCTTGGTTTCGTTCCTTCTGCTGGCTTCCTGTTGCGGTCTGTGTTAAATTCAAGACTTTGGTCCTTTCCCCACTCCTCTCTTCACCACACTGCTCCACCCTGCCTTTCCTCCCTTGTCTCTCCCAATATCTGCTCTCGCCTCTTCCATTCCTCTACTAGACCTGCATGCCCCGCGTGTTCGAGCACCCAGTCTCGCAGGTCTTCCTCCTCTGCGTGCCCCACAGCGGTGGAATGAGCTGCCCAGTGTCTGACCACCTTCCTGCGCCTCCTTCACACACAGCTGTTTAACTCTCACACCCTCAGACCACTCGGATCTTCTCTTCCACCTTCAAACTTATAAACTGTGTTGTGTGGATGCATTTTTTTTTTTTTAGTATATTACACCGTTTCACACTGCAGAAACATTTTAATTCTTGGTTCTGTTCCAATTGACTAGCTGCCTTCACTTCAGTTTGTTGTCATAGTTTGGTGGATTTCATTTCCCTGTGCATTTAATTGCACTTCCACATTTTTGGGGTTTGAACATCTCTACACAATGTAGCATTTGTGTTATGTAACTTAGGTTGGTCATCCAGTTTTTGAACACAAGAAAAGGCCTTGTTGGTATAAATGGATCCAAAACTACTTGGTTGAAAAGTTGAGCAGATGCATGTACCTTTTGTGTAGGTTTTTAAGATTTCTAAAGCTGTGAGTGGTTTGCCTGCACTTTCAGCTCTGTGCAGCAGTTTGTTCTATGTGACAGGATGCCAGGCTTTCAAGATAAGAGGAGCAGATTGTGTTCTGGTCTTTTCCTGTAGCTACACTGCATAACATAGATTGGGTGTGTGCTGTGCTTGCAGAATAGCCATCGTTTGATTAAGCAATAGCCAGCTATGTTCCTTTTGCTGTCCGAGCGTGTGATAAAAGCCACAGTGCTGTCTGAATGAGACGCTTGTAACTCTAACAGTTGTTTGTTTTTCCTCTGGAATGACCATGCAAAGTCTTAAGGGAAATGCATGAGTTTGAGCCAATTATGAAATTAAACCACCGCTATATCTGGTTTTCAAAGGATTACATTTAGGCCATTTTTGTGGTTCTTTTTTGTATTTCAGCCTCTGTTTTTGTTGATTTTTAACATTGTGTATTTCAAAATCAGCCATGGTTGCCGAAAGGCTACGGTGATTACTCCGAGTATTAATGCAGTAGCAGGCTGTTCATTGGTTAAGGAGCTGGCAGTTAGTATAGCCCAGCTACAAAAACGTATAGATATTTGTCGGTAAGTATGGGCCAGATTCATCGGATCTTGAATTCGGGCATTCTCGGACAAGACCAGAGTTGACCGTGTCTAGTACCCTAAGAGCTGGTGTTTCTTTGCAAATCCGGATGTTCGCCTTGGGCACCATTTAGTTTTTCTTTTCCCCCCGAGCGTGCTTAGCAAACGTGACTTGAGGATTTCATCGAAAGAAATCCAGACTTGCTCAGGCAAGCAGAGACAATGACAGGAGAGGTGTGTGTCGAGTCGAGTGGGAGGGGCTTCGGGAATGTCAAGGCGTGCACATGGAGGAATCTTGAAAGGGGCCAAGTTATTTATCTGCGCTATGCTGGAGGAATTCGCATCAGGATGGGTGTTGCAGGAGTATGCCGTGACCCAGTACAGCCAGTAACAACAACTCTTGCAGGAGACCTTGCTGTTCCCCAGCCAGGGCTGATAAGCACAAGTTCCCTGACTCCCTGCCAGCAGGGTTCAATCCCTTCAGGTTCTAACATCAAGGTTATCTTCTGGTTAATTTCTCATTTTTCTTTTCTTTAAATGAGGCACTTAAAGGGCAACGTAGGCTGAAAGACACCCAGAAAGGTGTGGGATGTCCTTTTTTTAGATGCTTGTTACATCTTGGCTTCTCCTGTGAAATTGCTCCAACACCATAGGCTTCGAAAAGGAGAAATAAAATCCCCTTCAGATATTCACCAATGGCTGACGGCATTAATCAGTTATCTGCGATAGTTGGTGGTGGCTGTAGACTGACTGATTTTTATACTAGGATCTTTACTCGCTGCAAATCATCAGGCACTTTTTGTTTCCTATGTGTTCGCACTGCAGAGTTTCTCCTCACGTGGCTCCTGGTCTGAGCACAGGGTGGCACTGGGATCTTTTGACCCTCAGGGCTTGTAGACTTGAACTGCAGACTCCCATTTAAAAAAGGATGGTAATTCTAAATTTCAATTATTTTGTTTTGCTCTGTTAGAGCATAGGTACGAAAATGTCTTTCAGCTGCCCATACACTACACTATACTTGACGCGTGCCTAATGTAATGTGTGTTCCTCTTGCTCTTCCTGTAGGGGGAGCCCCAGCACCAACCATGGACAGCCCTTCCTAGGGGGCACAGAAATGGTGAGTCAGGGCCTGGCGGGGGGAGGACAGACATAAGGTCCAGTCAGTTGGCGATCCTTTTTGGCAACTATATATTTTTTTTTAAACCTAGGGCATTGTTCATAAAAGGGGTAGTGAGACATTTCCAGTGTGTGTGGTTTGGAGGTGATATTAATACTAATTGAAGTATTGGAATATAACTATATAAAAAATAAAATAATGAAACCTTGCAAAAACAGCCACCAGGTCACAACACAGAGTGCATAGGCTCCACCTTGGTCACCCTGGTGACACTCAACAGCTGTTCCATACCCCACAGGGTCCACGGTCCCCCCGCGCCCCGCCCTCACAGGCCTCCCCGCAGACAAGGACAGCCAGGCCCCCGGGAGCGGCATCATTCCTGGTATGTCTTAGAGGGCACCCCCTGCCCCACCCCCAGGGCTGTCCCAGTGCAGACCTGGGGCCACAGGGACATCTGGTGACAACTGCAGCTCTCAATCGACCTGTTGAACACATCTAAAAGCACAAAGTAATTTCTTTCATTTATTATCCCACCACAATTTGTGTATGTAGGGGAATCTTTAAATATGTAAAGGTGTAGATAGATATCCATACAGATTTTTGTGTAGAGGATTAAGAAAAAAAAACAAAAAACTCCTGGAACTTGAGGTACTGTCCCTATAATGCATTTCTAGGCCACAGGAGGAGTCTGACATTCATAGAGATCTAGACCAATTCACTTCTGCAGAGCACAGGGTGGAAAAGGGCCAGGAGAGACTGTGGCCCCGCAGGAACTGAGTTTGATACCCCTGTGATATACTGTACAGGGCAGCCACCCCTGCAGGAAACTGACCTGCAGTACAATCATCCGTCCCAGGAGCTGGTGTGTGAGAAGCGACAAAAACAACTCATGCAAGGAAAGTGGCGTCTGAGCAAGTGAGGCAGAGGGAAGGGTCTGTGTAGAACGGGAAGAGATTGACCGATTGAAGTTCTGTCTTTAGGTGCTGCCTTTTAGGTTTTGAACTACTGTCCCAGTAATTAAATTAAATGGCATTTGTTAATACCAGCGTTTCCCCCAGAAATTTGCATAGGCGCACACTCCTGTCTGAGGAGCAATCGCTGTGCCAACAGAACAGAAGCCTCTTCTCACCGTAATCTATATAATAACTGTCAATTTCGGTGTAAGTGTGGAGGCTGGCCAGGGACTTGGTACACACTCTGAAACCTGCACTTAGCCTGACATGGTTTCCACACTGCCCCGTAATTATATTGTGAGCTGAATAACACTGACACTAAGTATATTGTACTGTACAGTCCTTTAGGGCAATTCGGTGCAAATTGCTGGTTGAAGTTGTTTAGTTTGTAACAGTAAGTGCTAGTTCTGGGACCCGTCTAGTGAACTTCTGGCATTTTAAGTGTTTGAAGGTTTATATCAAATTTAATTTAAAAATATTTTGAGCTGAAGTGGTCCCGAGTGATGCACTTACAAGGTAAACTCTTGAACTTCCCCGTGAAGATTAATGCTCATGTCTGATTTACATCCCTAGACTTCCATTCCAAATATGCTTTTAGAAAAGGATAAAAGCTTTGCCTGGTGTGTAAAATGTGTTTTTTAATAGCCTATTGTTTCTATAACAATGTTTTTAAATTTCTTCTGGAATATTCTCAAGGACAGAAATATCTATAACAATATCTTCTCCGGACAAATCTGTGCTCTGACTTGGTATGATTTTGTCTGGGAGGCTGAAACATCAGAGAGGATGTCTGAATTAATTTCAGGGCTGTGTACTCCTTTAAATCTGGTAAACCGCATCTCCAAAATCTGATTAGCATTGTTGAATTTTCCCTTTATTTGTAGCTGTAGCTCCCCCCACCCTGATCTGTAAGACCCAGCACTTGGCAGGTTTCCATCTTGGGGGTCAGGGTGGATGTGAACTTTTTCCACAGTTTTTCCCCATATAAGACAATTTACTGACATGATCGTAGGAGCTCCTGCCCTTTACGGGCCATAGAGCCTTTCCCCACACTGGGCTCTCCAGGTCTTTTTAAATCCCTGACACTGCTGGCTTGGGGGGGGGGGGGGGGGGGGGTTAGAGTTACCATAGGTCTGTGCAGACCGTAAGGAGCTGAATTGGGAATCTCTGAGCTCAGGGTGGAATGGGGGAAACTGAAGACACCGGTCCCTGCAGGACCAAGATTGGGGGCTCCTTGTGTGCAGGTGTTGTTATTGGATGCTGAAGATATAGTCCCAAGGTGGTGTGGTCTTCAGGTGGTTGTGGTTTGCGAAGGGCGGGCGGTGCTGTTCCCTTGAGACTGCTGTCCTGAGCAAGTGCTGACCCTAGCACCTGTGTCTGTGGCAGGTGCCATCGCAGCGGCGTTGTTCATCACCTTCCTGCTTGCTCTGTACACGGTGCTGTGGAAGTGCATGGTCTCGGCGCCCCTGAGGTAAGGCACTGGAGTGGCCTGGACGCTCACTCCCCTTTTCACTCTGTACTCATTTCCGGTGTGCACGGATGCATTGTAGGTCATATCCCAGGCAACCTACGCTCTGGTGTTCAGTTTATAGCCATTTATTTAAGTACGAAAGGTCTCATGGTGCACAAAGTCCTTGTTAATATTTGTTACAGTCCCAGAAGTGGTTTGAATGTTTTTAGTTTTTTTTCCTTTTAACAAAAAATGTCTGCATAATGGAAAATAGTTTATTTAAAATGACCTGATTGTCTCTGATTAGTTGAAATTGAACTGCATAAGTGCTAAAGCCATATTGGTTGCATGAAGGCAAGCAATCTTTAGTCCATGAAGGAATTGATTTTGGTTAAATATTCAAGGGCAACTCCCAGGTTGTTTGTTTTTTTGAAGCTTTCAGGAGAGACTTGTTGCAACATGAAAATGACGTGTTTTATTTTTAAAAGATGTCTTTGCAAATTGTAGAAAAGAGCGGCAGCAGCAGAAGAAAAAGAAGAAAATCATGAAGGCTCGTGAGAAGAAGGCCCCTGTGAAGGAGCTGATCTGCTGACCCACTGGCAGTGGGAGAAGTGCTGACCTGAGGGTGGGGTGGGGTGGCGGGGGGATGGGTGCCAGCTTTCCGTACTCTTGTCTGTGGTATGTCATGCCTCGCACCACTCATGGGCCCCTTGCTGCCCCTCAGACAGTGTTACCTGGTAGCCCTGCTGTGGCTGCTCAATTAAGGGAGCAGTTCTGCTACTGGCAGTGACCCTGGGCTCCAGCTGTGGCCTGGCTTCTCTTGGAATGGACTGTGGGGCCCACACTGACCAGAAGAAGGATGACCACTGGGGTGTGGGGTTATGCTGCATTTCACATAGACAACTTGGCTGTCAAGAAGGCTGGACCAGCATTAAGGGTGATGGCTTTAGAGGGTTCTCTAATTTATTTGATCCAGCAAAGGTTTCATGTGCTTCCCTTACATTTTGCAAACCGCTGCTGCTCTTAACCTTGTGCTCATCGACCTGAGGGAGGTGCTGTGAACAGACCTCTTCCCAGTCTAAAACAGTTGACTTGATTAACGAGACCACTGCTTAAAGGGCAGTGGTGCCGCAGTGAATCTATAATTGACCGGCACAGAACCTTTTCAGAGAGTGCAGGCAAGACTTTGTGCCAGGGATCCACTTGAAGTCCATGCTAAGAGAGCTTTGTTTTAGGAACTCTCCAGTCAAGTGTAAGTTCTGATCCTGACTTTCTCCAGAGTCAGTTAATGTAATTTGGGTGGAAGTTGGGCGTTGTTTATGCTGTGCAAAAATTATGGCTGGTTCTGCTGGTTCCCCCACTTCTTTAGAAGGCTTGTTCTTTTGACATTTTTAAATGTTGTGCCTGCTTAACCCAAGTTTAAGTTCATGAAACTGTTGGTTTCTTTTGCTCGGTGTGGTTCTGCACACGCATCTACGTGTATTGAGGGGTAAAGTTGTGCATGCAGTGGGGATGTATACACTGTCACATTCTGCATGGCTACAAAAATATAACTTTCCATAATTAAGTTAATGTAAGTCTACTAATATTGACTAAAGTTCTACATTTTCATCCTCTAATAAACCCATTGCTTGGTTTATATTGCTACATGATTTGGAGGGGAGGACTGTCATGACTAAGCAGGCTGTCTTTGTACAGTATTTGCATGCCACTGTTCCAGGGTATTATTTTGACACTGTTTATACACCTTATTATGCAAAGTTGTGATCTCACAGATTAAAAATTGTTTTTTGTTTTTGTTTAGAATACTTCAATTTGTATTTACTTTATGGTGGGGGTGGGCACTTAGCTGCAGTAGTGTTTCTGAAAGACTTGTCTCAAAAGTTTGAGCTGTCAAAACACTGGCTCGCAACAGGATAGATACCATCCCCAGATTTCCTCTCTGCTTCCATAATAAGCAACATTTTTTCAGTCCCATCAATCTCCTTGCTCTGCTTTTTCTCATGATGTTGAAGCCTGCATAAGCTTCTATAGATATCTATATGTATTGCTGCTGTGTGAGAGCCACCATTCAGCAGGTTTGTATTGGTCTGGCCAAAGCAGAAGCTCCTGTTGACCTGAGTAATGGGTTAACCTACTGCGTGAATGGGTCAGTCCTGATTAAGAGCTGGGCTGCCTTGACCCACGGCCAAGGACCATGGCTGTGTGGAATCTGCCCATTGGCCCAGCATGCACCTGTAATCCTGTATGTACTGTATCAAAGGCATGTGTTGAACCAGGCCCTTAGTGATGCAACACTCCACACTTTAATAAAATAAACACAACTCTTAATGTTCTACTTGTGTCATTATGGTTCTGAAGAACTTGAAATTACATGAATTAATGTTAAACAGCTTCTCTATATTTATGGATATACAATAGATTTCATGAATACTGGCATTGGAGGAGGAGTTCAGTCATTTTCAGAACAGATGCTGGTCCCTTGGTGCTGGCACTGATCAGAGATGGTAACTGTGTTTGGCCTTTGTCAGGAACTGCAATGAGTGGAGTGCAATACATTCAACAACCACAGAGATCCCACTCAATTACAATTGCCTTTGTTTAGTGTTTGCCTAAAATATATATATATTAATCTCCTTGTCTTGAAGTGCCTCAATTGACCGTTACAGTGCAGCTCTCCAGGGTGTTTCACCGCTCGTCAGTCCCGAGTTTCGACCATGAACGATGGAGGTATTGTGGGTTAAATGGGTGTCCTTTGCAGATCATTTACAAGTTGGTGGTGGCTGTCCCAGGCTCTCCATCAGTCTGTGTGGTGTGTGTGTCTGGCTGCCCATTGCTTAGCGAGTGGTTGTCATGGATGGGGCCCTTCTCTTCTGCGTTCTCAAAGGTCGAGTTTGAGTAGCAGTTCTTATCGCTGGGGTCCGAGTCCTGGGCCTCTTTCTTCTGCAGTTCGAGCAGCACGGCCCGGTTCACATCCGGCCCTGGTTGTGAGAATGGAGTCAGGGTTATAAGCTTGTTTCAATCACCCCTCACAAAATGACAGCAGCCATACAAGCATTGCACAGTATAGGGTCTTACCGAAGTAGCTCAGCAGCACGGGCAAGAAGATCAGACCATGCGCCATGCCCAGCAGCGTGATGACCAGGTTGAGGCGAAAGAAGAAGATCTGGATGAGCTGGGCCTTCGCAAACGCCAGTACCACGATCCCTGGGAGGTTTGTCATGGCAACGCCCGCAAACACCTGCCACATGGAGGTAGAGACACCCACCAGGTGAGACTCCCAGGCCTATTTCTTCACTTCTACCATTCTGAACCCATGATCAATCCCTTTGTAGCAGACTACGTTGTGGTCTTCATAACCCAGTTTTGTTTGCCTTCCCACAATTCCAAAGTGTCCTTTGTCCAAACGACTGATTTTATACACTGTACATAAAGAATAAATATGCTTTCACTCCCTCCCTAATGCTACTATTTGGACCGCATTCCATGTCATTTTTACTAGCAGGGTAACACCAGATTGAATGCTCTTTTCAGTGCCTTCTGCATTGTGTTCAAACAATTCTGTGGCTATCATATCTTGAGTCAACGGCATAATTTACATTCTCCGCTGCAAAAAAAAAAAATGTGGTGGAAATAAGAGGTTTACAGTGTTGCAGCGCCATTTCTCTACTTGGAACAAAAACCGGGAGACGACTGCTCCCCTCCAGGAACTGGCCTTGACACCCTTTGTCCCACCTTCAGTGGTCTCCACCACAATGACTATGCCTCCTATGATCTCAGCCGGTGAAGGTGGACTCACCGCACTGCCCATGTTGGTGGTGGCCTCCTTAGCCCTCTCCACACGGGTGAGCTTGGTGCTGATGGCAAAGGAGCGTGTGAGGTGAGAGACAAACTCCACCGAGATTCCCACAGCCTGAAACGGCAAGAACAGCCACACATCACAATACAGTATAATACAATACGGTTAAATATATAATATTTCCTAAAATAGTTGTAACATGTTTTTGTTGCCTGGCATGGAATAAACATTGTTTTGCATCAGACCATCTACTGGAGCCTATATTTGACCACAATATAACAATATAGTAACAGTCATATGTATATTCCGGCAGCACTGTCCCCTTGCCCGCGCCAAGAGGGTACTGACTGTGACCAGGTTGATCAGCGAGACGGCATTGTAATCGATGCCCCACAAGGTCATGACCCCCACGGTGTCCACGGTAATCATGATGATGGTGAGGAGGTTGAGCAGGCCAGAGCGCAGGTCCATGCCCAGGAGGATGCAGCACACCACAAAGGTAGGCAGCAGGCACATAGAGATGTTGAAAATGCCTTCGGGAACGATGGACAGGTACTGCTCGTAGAACACATAGGTTATCCTGCAGGTGAAAGGTAATTGCATCAGCCGGACAGACAGATTTAGGGGCCTTGAACACCATCAGACCTCTCTCATGATTTTAAAATTATCAGAATTATGTAATTGGAATATTACAAATAAACAAATGTTTCAACCCCCATGTATAATTAAATGATAGTATTTTTGTTTTGTTATGAGCAGATGGCATTACATTCTTTTGTTAGTGTAGTTGTTGGCAGCCTTTACACCTGCTAGAGATTCAAGGATTCTAAGGAAGTGCAGAAGTCAGCTTCTGCATTCTGATACGCCCCAAAGATGGCGGAATGAGGCTCGTACGTGTATGGGAAGACCTCAAAGTCGGGCGCAGTGCCGGGGATCTCCCTCATGCCCTTGGTGATGTTGGCTGCCAGCTCACGGGCTGTGCGCAGGGCGGCCGTGAACTCCTGGGAGTTGGTCAGCGGGGTGTGGTAGGCCATGAACCGCGAGGCTGCCAAGGAACAGCACCACAGCATCACAACCAGAACGCCATTGACTCAAACCCTGACTTCCATTTCCATTTCAACCTCTATCGCTCTGGTCAATGTAGATGATTAATATGAAATATTTTAATTGTATACATTATTTTTATAACCATTAGTATAATCCGAACATCTCTTACTCTCGGTTTAGCCCCTGCAGCCTCTCTGCTGATGACAAATTAAAGGAAAAACCTGAATAAATGAGTGGAGGAACATAACGAATGACGATGCCTCCAAACAGGTGTACTGCATAATACAATGAAGCAATTAACATGCTATCATGCTCTGGGACATGCATAAAAATGCTGAGCAGGGCCAGTTGACCTTGATTTTGGATCAAGATGCCAAGAAGGAAGGATCTAAGTGACTTTGACAGAGGGGTAATTATTGGGGCAGGAATGGCATGAGCTTCAGTCACACAGACGCTCAACTGGCTAGTGTTCTCGACAAGTAGGCGAGTGCATGTGTGGCGACACCAAGAGAACGGTACAGGCCTGACTGCTCGATCCCTACAGTGAGGGGGTCCGGAGGCTCTGTTATGCTATGGGGGGCATTTTCCTACCATGGTTTGGGTCCACTTGTCCCCTTAGAGGGAAAGGTTACTGCAAATCATTACAAAGTAATTCTGAGTGATCAGAACATTTCTATCCTGATGGGAGTGGTCTCTTGCAGGATGACAATGCCCCCATCCACAGGGCATGAGGGGTCACTTAATGGTTTGATGAGTATGAAAATTATTTGAATCATATGCTATGGCCTTCCCAGATCTCAACCCAATTATACACCTATGGGAGATTTTGGACCAACGTGTTAGACAGCGCTCTCCACCACCATCATCAAAACACTAAATGAGGGAATATCTTTTGGAAGAATGGTGTTCATCCCTCCAGTAGAGTCCAGAGACTCGTACGATCTGTGCCAAGAGCATTGAAGCTGTTCTGGCGGCTCGTGGTGCCCAACACCTTACTGAGACACTTTATGTTGGTTTTTCCTTTAATTTGTGACCTGTCTGTATATTACAATGTCAAGGAATTCCCTTCCCTCTTCTATTCAATTTTTTTTCTCCCAACATTGTACAGTTTTTATGATCTGCAAGACATCGTATTGTACTGTTACACATCATCACACCTCGGACCGGGAGGCTTTCCTTACCTGTAATCTCCCCTGCTTCATTCATCACCACAGCCTTATCATATGCCCCCAAGCCCCTGTGGAGAAGGAATGGCAGGTCTCAATAGGTAGCATCACACAGATAAATTAGGGCTTTCGACTCTATATCGTGCTGTGATTCAGGTGAAGCTCTCCTTCAGTCTACACTGCACTGTGTTCACAGACTGGTCATGGGTACTGGGCTTATCCAGATGAATCTGCTTCTGTTATATTTCTTGGAGTGGAGGCAACCAATAGCCCTGGGCCTTAGGCTGTGGACCCCCCAGAGATGTATTTTCGCCAGTCTCTATCATCCTAAAGGGATGTTTTTGTTTTTCTGTCCTCCGTTTCTAACACAAGCTTGTGTTGTTTGCTCTCAGTGTGTGAAGCTCTGTGGCAACTTTGCGAAGCATGATTGATTGATTTATAAACTATAAACTTAAAAAACACTAAGGCCTGTCTCACACATTTGGTGTAGAGAGTGAGGCTGGTCGAGTCTGGGTGCTGAGTTTGAATGACAATGTCTAAAAATAATCCGCTATTATGGTGACCTCCAAGAGCTACAGGCTAGTAGGATTATGGGTCACCCTTCACACACCCCCCTCCGCCCACTCACCCTTTTGCACACTTCAGGTTGGGCCGATCGGAGAGGAAGTGGGGCAGGAAGGTGTTGAACTGCTTCACATCGGGTCTCAGGATGCCGTTCAGAGGCAGTGGCATGCATTTTAGCAAGCAACGCCAGTCAGCTGGAATCACAAAGAGACTGATGGACTCGTCATGGAGGAAAAGGCCCGGGTTTGTTTTTATGGTTTGAAAAGAAGCATTTATATATATATAGTACATGCACATCTACATTTTGAAAAAGTCTGAATGATTAAGGGGATTTTGATAAATGACGCCATCGAAATAAGACGCTTTAAGGAGTGTCAGAGGAGAGTTGATACCTACATTCATTCGAGGAGCAGAACTTCCCTATATTAGGTCCAGAGGTGTACAGCCGGCAGCAGCCAGAGCCGGGATTGAGCCAGTCAAGGAAGTCATCGACCCAGGACGAGGCTGGGATAGCCAGGTATGACCTGTGGACACAAACCGGAACTCTGCATGAACACTTTGTAATCACGTAGTATGTAATTCCTTAATATGGACACAGTCATCCAGAATTGTCTAATGCATGTATATTATTAAACAAACAATCATACATTTTTCCCATAATATACAGTGATGTTGATATCTTACACCCTGTGTTATATTAACAAGCTGTTTTAAGTCAGCTATACCTGGTGTCGACCAACAAAGAGATCTGAGAGAGTCTGCAGGCTGAGCAGAGCATACTTACTCTTTGGGGAAGTCAGTGGCATATTGGATCTTTTGGGTGAGGGAGAAGGGGTCACAGCCCACGCTGGAACAGACATCATTAATTCCTTTCACTGTCGTGAAGTTGTAGCCCCGCGTGGTGACAAAGTAAGTTGGGACGCCCACCTCGAAATACTTGTATAGGTACTTGAAATACTCCAGCATATAGGAGTCCTGTGTGAGGGAGGCAGAGACATAACCAGGTACTGTGGTATAATTACGCTTCTGGGGTTACTGTAGCACCAACACTTTGTACATTCAAGACTATTAAGTTTTCTGGATATGAGTGTTTTAGCTATACTCTTAACTCTTACTGTTACACCAATATTGAAATCCCAGGCCAGTCCCCATACATAATAGCTTTGGATGCCATTGGCTGTCTGTGTTGCATGTCTGCCTTGCAGCATTATGGTATACTGTGAACTAACTCACCTGGGGCAGGGCCAGCTCCTGATCCAGGCCCACCGTCACATGGAACATCAGGAAGATGCTGGAACAGAACATGAAGAAGAAGAGAACCATCTAGGAGCAGACAAGATTGACAAGAAGTCAGAGGTCGTCACAAGGCTTTTAAAGATAAACATCTAGGGTCAATGTATGGGATTCCTCTCCACTCTCCTTCCTCCAGAGCCCGCTCCTTCTCATCCTTGGTCCCTAAGTGGTGGAACGACCTCCCCACCGAAGTCAAACCAGCAGAGTCCTTGACCTCATTCCGGCGCTTACTCAAGACGAATCTCTTCCGACAGCACTTAGTCCTCTATCCCTGCTAGATAGCACTTCAGCTTATTATGCTCCTCGCGTTCTTGATTGTTTTCCTCCTTGCTCCCTTTCCCGTAGCCCTCGTCTGTAACCCTACATCTTGACAGCACTTAGCTTTCACCGTCCAGGATGTAGGAAGTCTCTTACTGTACTTGTGTAAATTGTAATTGTAATTTGTAAAATGTATTATTTTGAATTGCTATGTTTTAGCTAAGTTGAATTTGTAATGATTGATGCCTTGTACTTCTCTGTATTTTTGCACTTATGTTGTAAGTCGCCCTGGATAAGGGCGTCTGCCAAGAAATAAAAATAGTAATAGTAATAATAATAATAATAATTGCCATGGCAGCAAACTGAACAATTGGACTGTTTGGAACCTGAAACTTTTGGCAAGGAAAATACATTTGGAACTAAAACTGGTTGGGCTTAGCTGTGCGTACCACAGTGATCCTGGTGACCCCGTGCAGTAGGAAGGGGGCGTAGTATCGTCTCATGGCGGGCAGCAGGAAGCCCTCGTTCCTGGTCTTTTTGGGCCTGCTGGACACGGTCACGCAGCACAGGATCTCGCAGCGAGAGGCGTCCTGCCGCCGGGCGTCCAGAGACAGCAGCGCCACAAAGGCCGACATCTGCAGCAGGAAGTCCATAAGCACCGCTAGAGCCGCATACAGGGCGAAGGACTTCACAGCCGGCATGCTGCTCAGAGCCCCTGCAACCCCAGAGCACACAGTTATCCACCTTGTCTACAGGACTCTCGTGGTTTGTGTTGTGTGAGTCTAGACTCAGTGATTTTAATATGTTCATGGAAAAGTTTGTATTCATTATGAAATTGAAGACATGTTTGACCATGCTGTGTAATTTTAACTAATTATTACACATTCATACTGCATCCTCATCTACAAAATAAATAAATAAGTCCTTTGAAGTACAGCAAATTTCAGCCCCTATTTTACAGGCCTACTTTACAGTGACTTTCTCACCTAAGAAGAAGCAGACGCACTCAGAGGCACTGCAGAGGAGCATGCTGGGAGCCACGTTTCCCAAGATGCGGCCGATATGTTCCTCTCTCTTCTCTCCTGGCCTTCTCTCATCCCTCTGACATGGAGAACCACAGAGGCATTGCATCAGCATCAGGGAAACAGAATATGGTTTTGGGTGCTGTTCTCCTAAAGTTTTGCTCAGACGCTCATCTAATGATATTTCAAGATGTAAGGCTTCTCTGAAATCCTACTTTCTAAATGTGAGAAGGACACTTGTTTTGTGGAATACATGAATGTTCGTCTACCTCCTAATGAGAGAATCATGGAAAACTAGACCATGTTCTATGATGTTTGTACAGGGTCTGTGGTTTGTTGTTAATGATTTCCATTTTGATTTGTTCCCTTACTGAAAGGGAATGTTTGAACAGATCCCAAAGTGTTTTATATCAAGAGCTATAATCAACAGAAGAGCTAGCATTGTGGACCCACCTGGAACTCCAGGACGAAGATGAAGATGTTGTCAGCTCCCACAGCAAGCACTAAGAAGGGCACAACCTGCAGGATGACCAGTGAGGAGGGGATGCCCACCCAGGCATAGAAGCCCATGGAGGCCAGGACGGAGCAGCCCACTACCAGGATTCCACCAAATCCCAGCAAAAACTTGGAGTCCACCTGCAAGAGAAGAACCACAATCACCTATAAGCCATGGGGGACGCTCAGGGTGGTAAAATAGAGTGAGGGAAAAAAGTATTTGATCCCCTGCTGATTTTGTACATTTGCCCACTGACAAAGAAATGATCAGTCTATAATTTTAATGGTAGGTGAATTTTAACAGTGAGAGACAGAATAACAACAAAGAAATCCAGAAAAACGCATTTCAAAAAAGTTATAAATTGATTTGCATGTTAATGAAGGAAATAAGTATTTGACCCCTTCGACTTAGTACTTGGTGGCAAAACCCTTGTTGGCAATCACAGAGGTCAGACGTTTCTTGTAGTTGGCCACCAGGTTTGCACACATCTCAGGAGGGATTTTGTCCCACTCCTCTTTGCAGACCCTCTCCAAGTCATTAAGGTTTCGAGGCTGACGTTTGGCAACTCGAACCTTCAGCTCCCTCCACAGATTTTCTATGGGATTAAGGTCTGGAGACTGGCTAGGCTACTCCAGGACCTTAATGTGCTTCTTCTTCAGCCACTGCTTTGTTGCCTTGGCTGTGTTTTGGGTCATTGTCATGCTGGAATACCCATCCACAACCCATTTTCAATGCCCTGGCTGAGGGAAGGAGGTTCTCACCCAAGATTTGACAGTACATGGCCCCGTCCATCGTCCCTTTGATGCGGTGCAGTTGTCCTGTCCCCTTAGCAGATAAACACCCCCAAAACATAATGTTTCCACCTACATGTTTGATGGTGGGGATGGTGTTCTTGGGGTCATTCCTCCTCCTCCAAACACAGCGAGTTGAGTTGAGACCAAAATCGAGCTCTTTGGCATCATCTGACCACAACACTTTCACCCAGTTCTCCTCTGAATCATTCAGATGTTGGCAAACTTCAGACAGGCCTGTACATGTGCTTTCTTGAGCAGGGGGACCTTGCGGGCGCTGCAGGATTTCAGTCCTTCACGGCGTAGTGTGTTACCAATTGTTTTCTTGGTGACTATGGTCCCAGCTGCCTTGAGATCATTAACAAGATCCTCCCGTGTAGTTCTGGGCTGATTCCTCACCGTTCTCATGATCATTGAAACCCCACGAGGTGAGATCTTGCATGGAGCCCCAGACCGAGGGAGACTGACAGTTATTTTGTGTTTCTTCCATTTGTGAATAATCGCACCAACTGTTGTCACCTTCTCACCAAGCTGCTTGGCGATGGTCTTGTAGCCCATTCCAGCCTTGTGTAGGTCTACAATCTTGTCCCTGACATCCTTGGACAGCTCTTTGGTCTTGGCCATGGTGGAGAGTTTGGAATCTGATTGATTGATTGCTTCTGTGGACAGGTGTCTTTTATACAGGTAACGAGCTGAGATTAGGAGCACTCCCTTTAAGAGAGTGCTCCTAATCTCAGCTCGTTACCTGTATAAAAGACACCTGGGAGCCAGAAATCTTGCTGATTGATAGGGGATCAAATACTTATTTCCCTCATTAACATGCAAATCAATTTATAACTTTTTTGAAATGCGTTTTTCTGGATTTTTTTGTTGTTATTCTGTCTCTCACTATTAAAATACACCTACCATTAAAATTATAGACTGATCATTTCTTTGTCAGTGGGCAAACGTACAAAATCAGCAGGGGATCAAATACTTTTTTCCCTCACTGTACATCAGCAGTACAGTTCAAATGGTAATCTTTACACTACTAATCCAAAATGTTACCCTACTACACAATAAGAAAGCTATGTAGGTGTGTGTGGGATATACAATTGTCATCATTTTGGCTCTGTACGCCACCACAATTAATTTGAAAGGAAACAATCAAGATGTGCTTTAAGTGTAGACTTTCATCTTTAATTTAAGGGTAGCTACATCCAAACTGGGTGAACGGTGTAGGAATTACACCCATTTTTATATGTGGTCCCCCCAGTTTTAGGGGCTCAAAAGTAATTGGACAAACTAGCATAATCTTTAATGAAATTGATAGTTTCAATACTTGGTGGCTAATCCTTTGCAGTCAATGACTGCCTGAAGTCTGGAACCTCTGGAATGAGTTTTGAAGCATTTGACTGAATCTGAGCAGATAATATAGCCCTAAACACTTCAGAATTCATCAATAAATACAAGGGAACCCTTTTCAGCCATACATTCCCATGGCATAACACAACCTCCACCATGCTTCACAGATTCTTCCCATCATTCTGGTACATGTTGATCTTTGTTCCAGAACTGTACAGGGTTCTTTAGATGTTTTTTGGCAAAAACTAATCTGGTCTTCCTGTTTTTGGGGCTTACCAATGGTTTCCATCTTGTGGTAAACCCTCTGTATTTACTCTGGTGAAGTCTTCTCTTGATTGTTGACTTTGACACAGATACTCCTACCTCCTGGAGGGTGTTCTTGATCTGGCCAACTGTTGTGAAGGGGTTTTACTTCACCAAGGAAAGAATTCTTGTCATCCACCACAGTTGTTTTCTGTGGTCTTCCAGGCCTTTTGGTGTTCCTGAGCTCACCAGTGCATTATTTCTTTTTAAGAATATACCAAATAGTTGATTTGGCCACACCTAATGTTTTTGCTCTTTCTCTGATTGGTTTGTTTTGATTTCTAAGGCAAAACTGAAGCAAAACGCCCCAAGAACAAGCAGGAACTAAAGACAGCTGCAGTGCAGGCCTGGCAGAGCATCACCAGGGAAGAAACCCAGCATCTGGTGATGTCTATGGGTTCCAGACTTCAGGCAGTCATTGACTGCAAAGGATTTGCCACCAAGTATTGAAACTCATAATAATAAGTTTGTAGCATCATACTCAAAAAGACTTGCGGCTGTAATTGGTGCCAAAGGCGCTTCAACAAAGTATTGAGCAAAGGCTGTGAATACTTATGTACATGTGTGTTTTATTTTTAATAAATTTGCAAAGATTTCAAACAAACTTCTTTCATGTTGTCATTATGGGGTATTGTTTGTAGAATTTTGAGGAAAATAATTAATTTAATCCATTTTGGAATAAGTCTGTAACATAACAAAATGTGGAAAAAGTGAAGCGCTGTGAATACTTTCCGGATGCACTGTATATGTACTAGACATCTCATAAGGCTCTTCTCTTCCTTGTGGAGCATTATGGGTTATCTGTAGAGCGGTTGCAGTGTGTGTGCCTTGCCTCTGTGAAGCCCACTCTGACGAGAACCTGCTTACCAGTATACGCTTCCAGGAGGAGTACTCCCCCAGGGCAACTGCGATGTACATGAAGATCACTGCATAACTGATCATGAAGATGGGGATGTCCTCAGCTGTTGTGCGGTTGATTTCATCCTCCAGGGATCTCTGTGGAGAAACGGTGAGAGGATCAAGGTGGCGCATCCATTTGCTCTTATTGAGACTTATGGGCTGTCTGCTCCTTCTCCCAGTTCGTGTTCTTGTATTGCTACAGGGAGCAGATGGTTTGTTACATCTTCAGATGGGAGTAAAAGGAGGGAAGTGGACAGCTATGTTATGTGTTTTGGTGCAAATCGAAGATGAATGCAAGCATGGTTATAAACAGACACGCACAGACACACACTACAACCTGCCCCCACCTCTGCCATGTAGGCGAATGTGAAATTGGTGGAGGGGTCCCTCTGGTACTCCTGAATGATGTCCAAGAACTTCTGCTCCCAGATCTGGACTAGCTTGAACTTGAGGCTGTCGCGCGGGTAGTTGTTCAGGGAGAAGGTCATAATCAGAGCCTCCGCATCGGTGTAGGTCTCGTCTGCACAGAGCGACAATGTAGTTAACAAACAGCATGTGGCAATTCCTACAAGTGGGCCTATGCACACTGTGACCTAGCTGGCAGTGGAGCAGTAGTTCTTAAACCTGGTCCTGGAGGACCCCCTACTCTGCTGTTTTTTCTAAAAAAAAAAATCTCAACCTTTCAATTATTTTAAACAGTAGGGATTGTCTTAACTTACCTTATGAAGGAATCAACTTTTTATCAGTTACACAATTTAAAAAGTCTAATGTAAGCAAATTATTAATGGTTCAATTAAGTAATTGAGAGCTTGGTTGGAACAAAAACCAGCAAGGTGGGAGGTCCTCCAGGACCAGGGTTGGGAACCACTGAAGTCTTGAGCTGATGGGAGGGTTTTACATTCATTCCTGATTCCGCACAGATCCCTGATCCAAAATGATGTGCAGCAAAACCATCATGTCTGTTTGCCTTGAAAAGCTTAAGTAGGTAATTGCAGAAATAAGATTAATTGTGTTTTGTATCCCTATAGTAAGGTTCACTGTGGTATCCAAAGTTAGTCTGACAGTGTCTGCTGTGAGTGGATTTTTACAAAGACCCCTGTGGCCGAGTCACTGTGTGCTTTACAGATGAGTACAATCCCACAATACAAGCAGACTGTGTTACTCAGGAGCTCCAAGACAAGAAAGTTTGCTTCAGTGCACTATTGTCTTTTCTAAGACACATAAAACCACTGTAGCATCTGCAAGGCTGACTTCTATCCTAGATACTAAATGACTTCTGGACCCAATAACAAACTTGGGGTGATTAAAAACAGAAGTATGTGATCATTGTTTCTATTCAAATATGCTTTGTCTGTATGTTACTTTGTAAAACTGATCGGTTAAATCATGGTTCTAACGCAGTTAGGGAGGCATACCAGGAGATGGCTCCTGTGTGTGCCCTGGCACTCCAAACAAACCTTGTTGATTCCTGACTCTTACTGCAATTGTGAAAGAAAAGCTCAGAGCACAGAGTTAATGAAATAACCGCTTGCTTAGTCTGATCAACCTTTTGTGGTTCTTCCAAGTCTCAGCTAGTGGTGCTCTAAAGACGACAAGGCTTTGAAGCCTGGAGAGGACGCAGCACAGAGTTTGACTGCAGCGGTGCGGCGGGGGCTTACTCTCATATCCTCCCACTGCCAGGAAGGGGAACACTGGAGCCCCATAGTCTGCCATGCAGCTGAGCGCCAGGTCCGTGGTGTCTTGGAATGACATCGGAGAGCTGCCGGAAGATTAGTCATCAAGGAATGCAAGAAGAACATTTACAAAATGTGGATTACAGTCTGTTAACCAATACAGTTACCTAGAATCATGTTTTATATACAGTGAGGGAAAAAAGTATTTGATCCCCTGCTGATTTTGTACGTTTGCCCACTGACAAAGAAATGATCAGTCTATAATTTTAATGGTAGGTGTATTTTAACAGTGAGAGACAGAATAACAACAAAAAAATCCAGGAAAACGCATTTCAAAAAAGTTATGAATTGATTTGCATGTTAATGAGGGAAATAAGTATTTGATCCCCTATCAATCAGCAAGATTTCTGGGTCCCAGGTGTCTTTTATACAGGAAACGAGCTGAGACTCTCTTAAAGGGAGAGCTCCTAATCTCAGTTTGTTACCTGTATAAAAGACACCTGTCCACAGAAGCAATCAATCAATCAGATTCCAAACTCTCTACCATGGCCAAGACCAAAGAGCTGTCCAAGGATGTCAGGGACAAGATTGTAGACCTACACAAGGCTGGAATGGGCTACAAGACCATCGCCAAGCAGCTTGGTGAGAAGGTGACCACAGTTGGTGCGATTATTCGCAAATGGAAGAAACACAAAATAACTGTCAGTCTCCCTCGGTCTGGGGCTCCATGCAAGATCTCACCTCGTGGAGTTTCAATGATCATGAGAACGGTGAGGAATCAGCCCAGAACTACACGGGAGGATCTTGTTAATGATCTCAAGACAGCTGGGACCATAGTCACCAAGAAAACAATTGGTAACACACTACGCCGTGAAGGACTGAAATCCTGCAGCGCCCGCAAGGTCCCCCTGCTCAAGAAAGCACATGTACAGGCCCGTCTGAAGTTTCCCAATGAACATCTGAATGATTCAGAGGAGAACTGGGTGAAAGTGTTGTGGTCAGATGAGACCAAAATCGAGCTCTTTGGCATCAACTCAACTCAACTGCACCGCATCAAAGGGACGATGGACGGGGCCATGTACCATCAAATCTTGGGTGAGAACCTCCTTCCCTCAGCCAGGGCATTGAAAATGGGTCGTGGATGGGTATTCCAGCATGACAATGACCCAAAACACACAGCCAAGGCAACAAAGGAGTGGCTCAAGAAGAAGCACATTAAGGTCCTGGAGTGGCCTAGCCAGTCTCCAGACCTTAATCCCATAGAAAATCTGTGGAGGGAGCTGAAGGTTCGAGTTGCCAAACGTCAGCCTCGAAACCTTAATGACTTGGAGAGGATCTGCAAAGAGGAGTGGGACAAAATCCCTCCTGAGATGTGTGCAAACCTGGTGGCCAACTACAAGAAACGTCTGACCTCTGTGATTGCCAACAAGGGTTTTGCCACCAAGTACTAAGTCGAAGGGGTCGAATACTTATTTCACTCATTAACATGCAAATCAATTTATAACTTTTTTGAAATGCGTTTTTCTGGATTTGTTTGTTGTTATTCTGTCTCTCACTGTTAAAATACACCTACCATTAAAATTATAGACTGATCATTTCTTTGTCAGTGGGCAAACATACAAAATCAGCAGGGGATCAAATACTTTTTTCCCTCACTGTACATCTTTTTTAATTTCATTGTAGTTTAAATATAATTAAAGTATACATATTATTTTGTATATCAGGTTGAATCCATTTGAAGGCCAAAGTTATTTTACAGTTTTATTTTTAGATTAAAAAAATAGGACTTAGGAACATCTGCATGGAAATTGACATTGCTACTGCTGCTGCAATGCAACACAATTTCTTCACTGGCGGTAATAATGTTAAGGCAGTCTGAACTTTAAGCAAATAGTTTGCTGTTAATGGCATTAAAACATATCTTCTGGTTCAAAACTTATATATAGCCTTATATATAACACATAACACTGGGCATTGTAAAGGGTCCAAAAGCAGCCCCACGACTGACCAAGGTAATTTTAAAGGCCATACTCACTTAACGCAATATATAAAGTGATCCCTCCAGTCCACCTCCTTAGTTTGCCCACCCTCAGTCATATTGACTTTAGCGTTCAGTTTTGTCACGTTGTTCTGGAAGTACTGCACCAAGCTGTTGACAGCGCAGTCGGTGAGCGACGAGTTGTTGGGGTTCAGTGGAGCAAAGCAGATATCGCTGAGGCTGGCATTGCGACCGAGTTCTTCTGACCAAAACTGGATGGTCTGCAGGCGACTCTGTAACTCCAGGAGCTGCAGGATGAGGTCCTTGGCAATCACCCCCCCGAAGGTCACTGTCCCATAGACCAGTGAATTGTAGGTATAGCCTTTGCGCCCGGGGGCTGTGAGGATGAGCTGATTGGTGCGGAAGAAAGGGTCAAAGTGCGCGTCATGGAAATCTTTCTCCTTCATGGCCTGGCTGTTAGGAGCCGACCACAGCTGGACAGGGTCTGTGGTCAGCTCGATGTGCATGAGGCCTATGGCAAACACCACAACCACGGCCAGGGATATAAGAATAACCTTGATCGGGTGGCTGGCCATCAGCGTGCCCCACCGTTGGAAGAGAGAGCCGAGGAACGCCTGAGTGGCCAGGCTGTTTCTGTCGGTGCACGTCACATCTTTAGGGAGCACCTTTTTCCTCACCTCGTTGCCGTTTTTGTCTTTCCCCGGTTCCTTGCTCTTGCCATGGTGTAAGTTCCTGACCAGCAGGAAGCCCAAGAAGGAGAGACTGGCCCCAGCGAAGATGGCGAGACACACCACCAGCACGCCATCCAGCCTGCCAATTTTGAAAGACTCGGATGCAGAGGTGGGGGGAACAATGACGGGGCAGGCCTCTAAACAGTCCTGGCAGGAGCAGGCCTGTCCATCCAGGGATGGGGACTCGTAGCAATGCCAGGCCCGCCCATTGTAGGGAACAATCCCAGGAGGGACAGGCCTGCCGTCAGGCATGAGGCGAAAATCAATGTCTAGGGGGGCCAAGCCGTTGCTGGCATCGCCTTGGAAGTCCAGCCAGTACTGTGTGGTGCAGCCAGCTGCCCCATACTTGCCGCACATGACCCCGATGGCATAGCCCCCAGTGGCAGGAAGGCGCACGTTCTTGCAGGAGTTGAAGGAGGCATTGGCAAACTCCTGGGTCAGGTATGACTCATACGCCACCACAGCCTCCTTCTGCTCGCCCGTATCCGTTGTGTAATTGGTGGTCCGCAGGATGTTGACACTCTGACTTTGGTTGGCGCTGCAGGTGTTGATGCAGTGGATGTGGGCAAAGTTGTCGGCACAGGAGGGGCAGCGGTTCAGGATGGCTTTGGACAGGGCGAAGCTTTTCTGCAGGGACTTCATCTGGGAGCTGGTGCAGCAGACTCTTGTGTCTTTTGGCCCCCTGTCCAGCATAGGGCACACCTTCATTAGCTGGGCATAGTCAATACTGTTCAGGGGTTTAGCCGGGCCTTGGTAGGCACAGGGGATCTTTGAATTGATCAGGGGATTGGTCACCTCAGGATTGAAGCCACACTCCCCGTAGAACATGCATTGCCCCTCTTGATGGAGCCCTTCCATGCCAGCCTGTGGAGAAAAGACCATACATGTGAAAGGCATGTCTGATACAGTGGTTTACTGCTAATGGGGAAAAAACCCACCCTCTTCACATTACACCATCAAAAATCAACATCTAAACAGGCTGTAGATTCTCATAAGAGAAACCTGAGGGACATGTGGAAGGCTTTTCAAGTGTTAGCCATAATTGTCTACTTTTATTTATTTTATTTTGTGAGACCGCTCTCCATCTTTGCAATCCAGGCCCAATATTTAACATCTTAAGTTTAAACTGGGACGTGTCATTCCAGAAAGGGCATGGGAAAACAGGTTATGTAGTGGGTTTGTGCTGTGTTCACATGTGTGTCTTGTGGCACAGGTGCTACACTGATACACAGCACTGCCATGTATGATTTTAACGGCACAGTATTCCTGTGTGCTGACTCTTTCTGATCATGAATTCTAAATTAAAAAGCAATCCATGGGAAGTACACCTCCCATCTGGGCCGACGGTTTCTCACTACAGGCCTTCACATAAGAGGCGTGAATCAGCAGTTGTCTTATCTAATCTGTTGCATTGTTATTCTAGTCACTATCTGTAAATAGACAGATACAGTGCCAGTCCCTTGAGAGCATTACTTTTTGCTTCTCTGTCAGCGCACCCTGAAAATTAGACGATTAAGAAATGGCTTTGTGTGGTCGATGTTCTATCTTCAGTTCTGTGCCAGTTGATGGGAGATGCATCTTTTTCTCGTTTTTCTTGTTTTTTTTTTTTTTTTTTTACAATAAAAGCCCTTCAACATTCCCCTTCATGACCACACTCATTTAGAGTCACTGATACAGAGATCTTACTCACAAGATGGATGCAAAAGCTTCCAGATAATAGTGACAATCTGTTGCGAGGGGCAAACTAACAATACTGTAGGTCAGCTGATGTGGTCTATCTACATATACACGCATACTATGAGTGTTTGGCTGATTCTGAAGTGTGTTAACATCTTAAAGATATAAATTTGGTTGAATGGTAGCTCAAATAAAGTCTAAAGTTCATGTTATATGAAAAAAAAATCAAACGATTGAGCTTTATTCACATCACAAGATACTGTATTTTCCTTGTCAATCAATAAACCAGTCTGCCCATTTTAGTCCAAAACAATACAGTTGTATGTTTGTACATGGCTGAGAAGGCTCCATAACTTCAGTGCTTTAGAAATGTTTGGAGAGTGGCTGACTGGTTAGAGCTTAGCTTTTAAAACATCTCCTTCGTCTTGAGAAATAAAGCTTTCTGATTCAACTGATTCAAGGGCAAAACCCCCTAGAAAGGAAACTTGACCACAACTGGTGTATAAAGAGATTTCACTAGAATTCACGGCTGAGGGTCATTAAGGAAGGGGGGAGCTGATTGGCTGGTTATGGTCTGTCAATGACCTGTTCCTCTACAATGACCAGCATTTATCCAGTATAAATCAACATCAACCACAACAACAACAACGTCAGTCAATAAAAACACAAAAATAACACAAAAGACGACTTACCGCGCACACCCAGAGGAGGCACAAGGTGGCCACCAACGGATTGTCCATCGCAGAAGCCTTCGTATGGGTATTCCAAGGCTGCTGTCCCCGAGGGATAGAGAGGAGAGCGACGAGGGGGGTGGGGGGTGGAGGTCTCGGCGGTCAGTAGACGCTGTGGAGCTCGGAGAGAGGGTGGCAAGGTGGAAAGTGGGACCCTCTGGTGCGTCCGTCCGGCTGATTGTGTGACAGAGGAGCAGTAAAGGGTGGGAACTGTTTTTCTCCTTGACGTCGGCAGCAGTTTTACTGATGCTGCTTCTTCTTTATCTGGCCTGACGCTGAAGCACCAATCCTCGTCCTTGGTGCCTGCTGCATACCATTGATGATTAACAAACGGCTGTGCTCTGGCACATTGTCAAGCCCTGTAGGTGGCAAGTAGACACAGGCCTCTTCACAAGGCACAAGAGGAAACTCCCTTGGGGTTTCCTCAATACTCATTGACCACAGGGCCGTTTTAGCACCCACTCACCCCCATCCCCACACCGTGTTGATGAACTGCCTGCTGTGCTCTGCCAGTTGTTCTTCGTGGTCCGTGGTCTCTTTCACAACACTTTGTTCTACTGGGCTCCCGCCAGCTCTACCGAAGGACATGTTTATGCAGCTTTCAGATGATATCCTTTTGCAACCCGAAAATGTTTCGTAAGAGAGCTCTTGCAAGAATAGGGCTTGCCTTTCTGTTATTTTAATTTGAAGGGCTCTGCTTGGACTGAATTGCCCATATCCCACATAAGCACATATGCTAACAGTAATAACAATAACAAAAATAATGATATACTGTATCTGCCGAGTTATTTTTTTTTCTGTGGCTGTGTGTGTGTCCTCCTGCACAGCAGTGTTTGCTCACATGTCCAGGATGTATACGGGCAGGTGTGATGACTTTTCCACCAGGCTGTGAGGAACAAACACCATTCTGCAGCTTAGCTTGTTTGTAGAGTACTACCTTGACTAGGTTCGCTACATTTTGCACTAGAATTAGGTTGAGGGTTAGAGTCCCCCATGTAGACTGTTAGGGTTAGGGTTGCATTTCTAGTGAATTAACTAAGAACAAGGGTAGTTTTAACTGGATTTTCAGCTGTTGGTTTTGGTTAGGTTTGGGGTTGGGGTTCCTGTTAGGCCTGATAGTGGGGCAGGTAGGTAGGTGTCTTATTGCAATAATGCAGTAGTATTTACATTTAGTGTGTCAAAAATATAGACTGTCATCGTTACGCTAAATAAATATTCTTGAATAAATGTCCAATCTGGAGGAACTTTTATAGGACTGAAAAAGCAGATTCATTTATCTAATATTTCTTTGGTCCGGATCAAATAATTTTTGATTGGTGGTCAAACAGCCTTTAAATGATATCAAAAAATAAACTCTCCTAAAACTATGAATTGTTACAGTGCTGCCCCATTTCTCTATGCTATGCTATACGTCACCCATCACATTAAAACATAACAAAGATTGTATGTGGTGATTGTAAATAGTGTCTTGTATGCGCTCACTGTATGTTTTTTAATGGTTCTGTTCATGGTGGGGCCTTCTTATGGGACATCAACCGTAAGATTCAAGTGGGCACAGTCTTCACCCACAGGGTACAAACATACATCTTTAATATTTGTTAGAAATGTGACATCCTTGTATTTTCCATAGGCCACTATGCCCCTTGTTTGTATAGTTACAATATACAGGATATATTTTAAATATATTTGAATCCATATATTTCTTTTAAATGTTGAAAAGCTATTGTAGAAATGAACTTCAGATATTTTCCAGATGAATTATTGTTATTATCGGTATATATTTATAAAGCAAATATGTGGTTTACATATTGAAATATATTACATTTATGTCTTGCAGGGCTGTCTTCCAATGTTCGGTCTCCACACTTTCCAAGGTTCGTCACTTGACAATCACATCGATTTTATTTCTCTTGTTAAAACACTGATAATTGATCATGTTTGAATACTGTAGCAGGCCACCGCACCCAATAAAGGTTTAATAGGGTAAAGGCGGTGGGGAGGAGTGCAGGCAGAGGGGGTAAAAGGTGAAGGGAGGCGGAAGAGCGAGTGTGTGTGTGTGTGTGTCTGTTTGTGTCTGTTTATCTGTGTGTGTGTGTGTGTGTGTGTGTCTGTTTGTGTGTCTGTTTGTGAGTGTGTGTGTGTGTGTGTGTGTGTGTGTGTGTTCAGTCCCTGAGACCTGTGTGTGCTGCAGTAATAATAAATAATATGATGTGTTGTTGCACCCACAATAATGAGTTGGGTCGACTGTTTGGAAACCTCCGCAAGGGTTACAATACTAAACCACACGTCAGATATCCCTTATAGACTATCTAAATTAAAACATTAGATTTGTATACTGCCCATTACTTAAATAAACATTGATGGATATAACAAAGTTCAAAACCGTCATAATAACCCCCTCAATTTCAATTTCCAGTCATGTCAGCAGACATTGGACCAGATTCAATTTGAACAATGTATTTTGAAACCATACGATTACACTGATAATTTATTTTTTATCGTCTGAAAGAGCACCATCTCCCATTTGCTAGCATGCATGTGGACTACTGCGTTATTCTGCTTTATTGTTTCTTTTTCCACCATATTTACAGCAAAGTGTTGGTGTTGTGCAGTATAATGGAAACATAAAGCAAAACAAATGTTTAGAAAAACATCTGCTGTTTGCAATGTTTTTCTAAATGCACAGAAGACGCCCAAAAGATTAATGTAAGCTGTGCAACTGAAAATTAGTATATCACAGAGAAACAAGCAAACTCCGGGATCAGTTAAGCAACGCAAGTTTAAATTGTATGCAAATTGAAAGCAGCGCACTGGAGATGATGCCGTGTTTAGTACTGCGTACTAGCTCTGCAAGTTTTTTAATCAACCCACTATTATAATAATGATAATAATAATAATAATAATAATAATAATAATAATAATAATTATTATTATTATTATTATTATTATTATTATTATTATTATTATTATTATTATTATCATTATTATATACCGAACAATATATAATGTTTACACAAACTCTGAACTCTAGAATGGAGTCTTTATGTTATAGTTAACCCAAATGTTAAGGTTACTGTGTTCCGGTGTCTTTAGTAATTACTACTTTCAGAATAGTTGTGGCTTTCTTAATGTTACTGAACACCAGGATATATTCATCAAGTGTTCACCGAATCGCAATTTAGGACACTTTTTTTGTATTAAATAAAATAAAAATTAAAGTTAACATACATATGTCACCGCGCATACAGTTTATTATGGGTAGTGCATTTATTGGAAGGTTAACATGTTTCATGCAAGTAAAATCAATATTATTATTTATTTCTTAGCAGATGCCCTTATCCAGGGTGACTTACAAAACATAAGAGCATTATAAAAGTGCAGTACAGTCTAGAATTACAGATCAAAACAGTACAAATTACAAAAGTTCACAATAACATAAGTGCGTAAGAAAATATACAGTTAATACAGGTTCTTCATCCTAGATTTGTGAGCTACTAATTGCAGACAAGATGTGAAGTCATATTTAATAGCTCTGGGGAAGGTACAGAGGAGCAATCAGTATAAACAACACGAGTACTAGCAATGTAAAAGCAAGTTGTACAACGAATACTAGATATTAAGTGCAATTTAACAGGAGAGCTGAGCCCTGCAGGGGAAAAACAGCTAAGTTACAGGTACAGTTTGAATATGTGTGTCTTGAGAATCTTTCCTGATTTCAGTGGGAAGGTCATTGCACCACTTAGGGGCCAGGGATCAAAAGGAGCGGCTCTGGAGGAAGGGTCATACATATACATAAACCGTGTGCTTGTAAAAAGAAATATTACCATGATTACTGTTCGAGATAACTTAACTTAAGTACAAGGGGATGTAGTTTTTACCTTTGAAGGTAAGAACTGACCCTTCAGGACAGCCCTAATGTCTTGTGTCTTTTAAATATCCAAAATGGGGGCCAAAATTGCATATAAAAAAAATTAGGATCACACATTTCCACTGTATAATACACCGATCAGTCATAACATTATGACCACTGACAGGTGAAGTGAATAACACTGATAATCTCGTTATCATGGTATCTGTCAGTGGGTGGGATATATTAGGCAGCAAGTGAACATTTTGTCCTCAAAGTTGATGTGTTAGAAGCAGGAAAAATGGGCAGCGTAAGGATCTGAGTGACTTTGACAAGGGCCAAATTGTGATGGCTAGACGACTGGGTCAGAGCATCTCCAAAACTGCAGCTCTTGTGGGGTGTTCCCGGTCTGCAGTGCTCAGTACCTATCAAAAGTGTCCAAGGAAGGAAAAGTGGTGAACCAGCGACAGGGTCATGGGCGGCCAAGGCTCATTGATGCATGTGGGGAGCGAAGGCTGGCCCGTGTGGTCCGATCCAACAGACGAGCTACTGTAGCTCAAATTGCTGACAAAGTGAATGCTGGTTCTGATAGAAAGGCGTCCGAACACACAGTGCATCGCAGTTTGTTGCGTATGGGGCTGCGTAGCCGCAGACCAGTCAGGGTGCCCATGCTGACCCCTGTCCACTGCCGAAAGCGCCTACAATGGGCACATGAGCATCAGAACTGGACCACGGAGCAATGGAAGAAGGTGGCCTGGTCTGATGAATCACGTTTTCTTTTACATCACGTGGATGGCCGGGTGCGTGTGCGTCGCTTACCTGGAGAACACATGGCACCAGGATCCACTATGGGAAGAAGGCAAGCTGGCGGAGGCAGTGTGATGTGTGGAAGAACAATCATCTTCAATCAGGTTGGACGTTAGTTGCAATGCCTTTAATACACGCAGCGTGGAGAGGAACAGTGAATCAAGAAGATCCCAAAGTCGTTCTGCCTTCATTTTAAAAGTCAGAGGCTTTTATACACAAAAAAAAAAGATCTGGTTACAATCACAAAGGCATTACTATATTATCTTAGAGAGTTAGCTAAGCAGAATATATATCATTATAAGACAGAGTTCATAGGTCAACACATGGATTAGGGAGCAGGCACTTCAATCATACTGTTTGACATTGTCTCCAAGATTCTCATTGTAAATAACAAACAGAAATCAAGCTTCCTTCTGGCTTGACCTTATCTTTAAACAAGAGAGTAAAACAGGTATGAGAGAGAGAATTTCTAACTTTCCTTCCACAGATGCTTTGGGCAATGTTCTGCTGGGAAACCTTGGGTCCTGCCATTCATGTGGATGTTACTTACTTACATGTACCACCTACCTAAGCATTTTAGCAGACCATGTACACCCTATCATGGAAACGGCAATCCAACCGAGCATGTGTGGGATGTGCTGTACAAACAAGTCCGATCCGTGGAGGCCCCACTTCTCAACTTACAGGACTTAAAGGATCTGCTGCTAGTGTCTTGGTGCCAGAAACCACAGCACACCTTCACAGGTCTAGTGGAGTCCATGCCTCGACGGGTCAGGGCTGTTTTGTTGGCAAAAGGGGGACCTACACAATATTAGGCAGGTGGTCATAATGTTATGGCTGATTGGTGTATATACACTCACCTAAAGGATTATTAGGAACACCTGTTCAATTTCTCATGAATGCAATTATCTAACCAACCAATCACATGGCAGTTGCTTCAATGCATTTAGGGGTGTGGTCCTGGTCAAGACAATCTCCTGAACTCCAAACTGAATGTCTGAATGGGAAAGAAAGGTGATTTAAGCAATTTTGAGCGTGGCATGGTTGTTGGTGCCAGACGGGCCGGTCTGAGTATTTCACAATCTGCTCAGTTACTGGGATTTTCACGCACAACCATTTCTAGGGTTTACAAAGAATGGTGTGAAAAGGGAAAAACATCCAGTATGCGGCAGTCCTGTGGGAGAAAATGCCTTGTTGATGCTAGAGGTCAGAGGAGAATGGGCCGACTGATTCAAGCTGATAGAAGAGCAACTTTGACTGAAATAACCACTCGTTACAACCGAGGTATGCAGCAAAGCATTTGTGAAGCCACAACACGTACAACCTTGAGGCGGATGGGCTACAACAGCAGAAGACCCGACCGGGTTCCACTCATCTCCACTACAAATAGGAAAAAGAGGCTACATTTTGCACAAGCTCACCAAAATTGGACAGTTGAAGACTGGAAAAATATTGCCTGGTCTGATGAGTCTCGATTTCTGTTGAGACATTCAGATGGTAGAGTCAGAATTTGGCGTAAACAGAATGAGAACATGGATCCATCATGCCTTGTTACCACTGTGCAGGCTGGTGGTGGTGGTGTAATGGTGTGGGGGATGTTTTCTTGGCACACTTTAGGCCCCTTAGTGCCAATTGGGCATCGTTTAAATGCCACGGCCTACCTGAGCATTGTTTCTGACCATGTCCATCCCTTTATGACCACCATGTACCCATCCTCTGATGGCTACTTCCAGCAGGATAATGCACCATGTCACAAAGGTCGAATCATTTCAAATTGGTTTCTTGAACATGACAATGAGTTCACTGTACTAAACTGGCCCCCACAGTCACCAGATCTCAACCCAATAGAGCATCTTTGGGATGTGGTGGAACGGGAGCTTCGTGCCCTGGATGTGCATCCCACAAATCTCCATCAACTGCAAGATGCTATCCTATCAGTATGGGCCAACATTTCTAAAGAATGCTTTCAGCACCTTGTTGAATCAATGCCACGTAGAATTAAGGCAGTTCTGAAGGCGAAAGGGGGTCAAACACAGTATTAGTATGGTGTTCCTAATAATCCTTTAGGTGAGTGTATATGTGTTATATATGGGTAAAGGAAGGCCTGACTGATGCTGGTACTGGTCTGTAGATGCCCAGAACAGGTAAGCTGTGAGAGCAGTGCCGTCCCATATCAGCACACTATCACCAGGCCCAATACTCGATTGGGGCTGTTAAAGTGGAGATAATGGAGAGGGCCAGGTAGATACCAAATCTGTGCAAAGGTTTGAAAATAGACAGTTTAGACTGTAGAGATGTCATCAGTAACCAGGTAATGGAAGAGAGATGATTTTCATGTCATCGCTATCTCTGCACAGGGTGAGAACTGTAGATTAGCCCCCAGGTCTCTCGGCCACAGTTCAGCCCGTGTGTCTCTCGCCCACACCCTGGCAAACTTGCCACTCACGGGTGTCCTTCACCCAGTAATTGTTAGGTGAACTTTTATGATAATCACCTCTTTAGAGACTAGCAATATCATAGATAGACTGATAGAGAGGTCATTGACTATAGAAAGGGTAAATTAGACATTTCAGCATTTTGACAATAAACCATGGCACACAGCATGCATTTGCATTAAATTGCGTGGAGAGAAACAATTACACTGTGAACTAAAGACATTGAAGCCTGAGACACATCCCTCTGGTTTGCCCTGGAGATCTGTTAACCATCTTATAAGCTACGCTGAAATTTGTGTTCGCCCTTAACCAAATCTGGACCTCACTGTGGACTGTGGGTCTGAAAAGACAGCGCCCCCTGTCATAGCTCGACTATACAGCGCTGTGAAGCAAAGCATTTTTTTTCTAATAATGGAAGAAAAACAAACAATCGATTAATAAAATGACTGGCAGGGAAAGACACAAAACCGGCCCAGAAATTGCAGACATGCACCTTCTCCACAAACAGCTGACTTGTTGGGAGATAACTGTGTAATCAGGATGACTTGAAGGTGGTTTCTATGTCATATTTTTGCATGTCAGACCTACTGGCCTTGATAACGTACTCAGAGCACTGGCAGATCAGAGATTAGATGAGTAAGCGAGTGGGAGAGACACCTTTGGGCCATTTCAACTGTGGAGCTGGGGATGGCTTGGCTGCCAAAAACAGGTTGTTAGCCCTCAATATCATTAGTGTTATCTCATCAGTGTCTGCTGTAAACAGGACTGTAAAAAAGGAAGGATACTTTCAGTTCCCGATTAGTTAAAAAGTATATGTATTAAAAACAAATCTGCAGGTTTTCACACATCATTGTGGTTGCTACAGTAACTGAATAATCCCTGTATGAATATGATCTTATCATATTGTCTCTCACAGCCTTTCTGCATGAAAATCACTGTTTTCCTGGTTAGCATTTGAAGGGGAACTCAGTGGATCTCAGTATTTGAAGGCTGGTGTACTTTGGCAGAAAGGAAGAAGGTAACTAACTGGTCAGTAAATCAGTGGGTCCAATTTTTTAATGCCTTTGTAATTTTTTACAATTGTTTTCCTAGTACTCTTCATAGTCCTTTGAAATCGGACAAAAGCACAAGTGAATTGAAACACCTTGAATGCCGAGTGTGTCCCATGCAGGAGTTAACTGCATACTAGAAAGATCCTGGCTGGCTTTGCTCTGAAACATTCAATAAATTCAAGGCCTGTGTTTTAGGTGCATTAAACTTTACCTGTTTGGGAGAAACCGAAACTCCACAATCATGTTGCCATGGACACCTCCCGCTCACAAAGCGGTTTTGGACGAAAATCCCATATTTATGGAACAACAGATACAGATACTCTGTCTCCATATAAGGTATGCCTTTAAAACATTTTTAATATTGGATATGCTTTCTAAACTAGGATATACTAGGATACTACTTTTTCACATTTTTAAACTAATAAGACCAACTTAATAATAATATAAAAATAGTATATTCTTTCTATTAATAATTTAAACTTAGAATCGTCTGTTTAAATCAGGTGGAGCAGGCTTAAAATCTCAGCTGATATCTAAACATCATACATGTTAAAATAGATCCGTGAGTAACACAAATCTGCTTTTAATAATTTGTTTCAATAAACAAAAAATATTTTGCTTTATTGCATTGTGTTATTAAATCCTTTTGTAACATTTAACCCATATTTTGATGCAAACTCCACCTGTTAATCAAAGTTTGCCCCGATGATCATAAATTTAAAATCAGGTCATGTCATTCCAAGGCCGAAGTGATAACCCTTGTGTTTATTGCCTTTATTGAATTGCTTCAGATCCTGATGGTTATGAATGATATTGAAGCTGAAGGGGTTTGGAGTCTTGTCTTGGCTGTTCCCTCTATGAAAGCCTTTTAAAGAAAGGCCACTGTGCTATTTTATGATCATGTTTTTAATAATTGGTTAGTACCTGCTATAAACATGAGGAAGCTGAATCTGTGAGATTAGTAACAAATTGCTCTTGGCAATCCAAACATTCCTCTCTCTCTCTCTATGTATGTGTGTCCTATCGTGGAACAGAAGGTCTGCAGTTTATTTCCTTATTGAGAGGCAATCTCAATCTTGCCAAGAACAAACGGTGGCAAGAAACTAATCAGTTCCCCTGAATGCTGGTACAGCAAAAACAAAACTAAAAAAAACAGGCTTCATGCAAAACCACTGATCCCACAACATCAAAACTGAGACCTGGGGCCCACAATTCATTTGAATACAGATGGTGTGCCACCATTTGATAAATGGAAGGGAGAATAGACCTCTATCAACACCTTCCTAGTGACTCTGCTGAAGTAACAATAGATGACAATGTGGAGCATGATTTCTTTCAAAGAGAGATTGACAGAGTTGTTGTAAAGCGCCATTTATCAGTCTGTGTAGGTGACGAGCAGGAGACAGCAACACGGACAACCACCTGTCTGCAGCGTGTGTGTGTGTGTAATTCTATAATTATCATTCCATAGAACTGTCGCAGATAAAGGCCCTTCGTACTATGGATAAGGTGCAATCATGATTTTCTTCTGGTGTGTCAGCTTTCGTTACTGCAACAGCATAGTCCCCCGTAATCAGGCTCTTGGTACATTAGTCAAGGTCGCCCGTGGCTCAGTGCCAGGCCCTCGCTGGCTCCCAGCCCCTGGAGGTGTTGCGGCCCCTGGCTGGGATGTCATAACACACAGGGCTCCAGTCCCCAGAGAAGCAAACACAACAACATCATCCTTGTTTTTCTGGCACCATAGCTACACTGGGAGCTGTGGGTGGCTTGGTTTGTTTTGTTTTGTCATTGAATGATAATGATGTCCCTTGCATGCATCCGGCCTGAAAACAGTGCTCAACAGTGCTGTGTTACTGTGACGATTGTGTACCTGAAAAGTGCACGGTCTGTAAGGTGGACTTTTCTACCTAAACAAGGCCCAGACCTCCCGTTTGCCATCACAAAAAACACAATTCCCAGGCAGTTTTCACATATGCTTTAAAAAACTTGACATTTAACCAGCTTGAACCACATTATTGGGTACAGCTGATAAGCACTGCCCTTTGACCTATTCGTTGATTCACTCTTCCTTATCAGCAGCAACTGCAATAATGTCATTTTCATTAGTCCTTGCAAAACATTTATTTCCCCTTTTTTGTTTTGCATGCTAGCTTGGCGCTGAATAATATATTTTACTGCCCCCCTCCTTAAGCACACCTAAGGCACCAGAGGGGGTTCTGTAGAAAAGGCAGGTGATAAAAGACACGAGGTACACATCTGCAAACTGTGCCATCTTGGTGAGGGCAAAGCTGCCAAACAGGCGCATCTGCTGCCAGAGTCTGCGGTCAGAGCCCATTGATGGTTGATTTTTCGAACACTACGAAAAGTGTAAACTGAAGGGAGAACTTGCCTGCCCCCTACTCTCGATGGCACTATTGTTTCCCAGCATGCACTCCCAGCTCCAGATCACTGTGCCACCTCTCCACTTCATCTCTGTCCCTCTGCTTCTGGGATTTCTAAATAGCATTAGCTACTAATCATAAACCACACTGTGGATGCGTACATTTACTTTTTTTTGTTTTATTAAATCTGGTTTCTGAGGTGGACCTTCAACACAGAGAGACTTCCAAAGGCAAGCGATTATGTTCAAAATCTGCTGGATTAGGGATGTACTACCATTCGGGGATCCACAGAGACATTTTACCCAACATGGCAATCTTATTTGTCTTACTCTAACCACCTCCAGTTCCTGTCTGTTAGCCGACGCTCTCCATACTTTACCTTTAAAAGACCTGCTATATATATATACATATATATATATATATACATACATACACACACACATTATTATTTTTTATAACCTATCTTTTGTCACACTGGTCTTCACACACCAGTTTATCTTTGCAGTAAAGCAAGATGAGAGTGCAGAGGCTGCAGTCGACACATTAACCTCAGTGACACAGTGTTAGGTAAGTCTGTCAGGACCTTTGGCTGTGATGCCTACACTCTCATCTACCAAAAAAGTTTATCTTGTTCTTGTTTGGCCTATGTGCAGCTGTGTTGTTTTTATACAGTTCTGTGCAGTTAGTCAAGGGAATGCTTCAGCAGTAATTAAAAACATTGTGTTTATATAATAATGTCAAGTCCTTTACACATTTAAAAAAGGCATAAAAGTGGCATCTAATCAGTCAAAACTAAATCCAGTCACAATTTGAACTCTGAACTGGAATCCCGATCAACTACCTTCAAGGGGCAAGTGGTAGGAATACTGTGGGAATTATCCGGCAACCTGCTGGACCCATATCCAGTCAGATCCGAACACAATTCTACAACACGCCAAGGGTAATCTGGCAGAGCAAAGACATTTAATCTGAGGATTCATAAACGCTGTAGCTCCCACAATTAATAATTTAAATTGTATCCTAAATGACGTACAGTAAGATACTATTATCTCCAGCAAAAGCTAACATGTCAACCTGACCATCTATGATCAGGGTGTTTCTGACAACAGCAACTGTCTATTCTTAAATGGCCGCTGTCTCCGCCTAGTGGACACATTAGAGATGGCAGGTTTCAGGGTCACACTCTAAGTGTCAGTGGCTAAAGTGACAAAAGCTTAAGTCTGGGGTGACAAAAGCATTATAGTAATAGAAAAGAGTCTTTTGTTATTTTAGAAAGTGAGGGAAAAAAAATAACACAGAACAAATGACCAGGATGGAGCTGAAGACGGGCTCTCGTGAACAACGGGACTTCCAGCTGCCGGCTAATTGGAGTTCATCAGCGGGCATTAAACATGGATGTGTCACGTCTCAAATTTCCCCCAATAGTGTCCACAGAGCGCCAGAGACACAAGCGGTCTAATGAATGCCAGGCAGCGGGTTTGTGTGAAGGCAGCGGGGTCCCCTGCATGCAAAGCTGGTCTTGTCTTTGGGTCCCGTGCCCCTCCTCGAGACCAGAGACGCAGGAGCTCCGCTCAGTCCTATCAGAACAAAATGTGATCGGTGGACCGGTGTCCTTCTGGGCATCTGAAGCGATCCGCAGTCCCGTCAGCCTCTTAAGACTGGGTCCTCTGGCCGCCTCTTCCTTTGCCCTGCTTCCCAGAGTAGCGGAAGTTCTTCAGTGGGTTGCTGCTTCTCGTGTGACGCTGTGGAAAACAGGACGGGACAAAACATGGCCCGTTAACCCGCTGAAACCACACATGCGGGCGGCCCAGATCAACTGAAGCCAAACCCCCCCTCGACTCGGGCCAAAGATTCCCGAAACACTCACTTTAAAACCCTTGATCAAAGCTCTGCCCCCTTCCTGGGCTCCAGCCACCGCACGGCGCCGCTTCTTCTTCCGGCTGATAATGGGATTGGCCACCCCTCTCAGAGTAGCAGGGACTTGGCACACACAGACAGAGGAGGTAAGTCAGCACAGGGTCATTCACACACACTGAGCAGAGACGAGTGAATGAGTGGCGTAAAAACAGGGCTGTGGAGGAGCTCCTTGACATCAGATGAAGACTTTAAAATAAACAAATAACTGTCATGAACATGTCATGAAGAGGCCATGAGTGCTGGACGGCCCAGCTGTAGGGTGCGTGTGTGTGTGCGAATAGGAAGAGCTGCTCACTGAGGTACTCTGGCACATTCTTCAGGTGCGGTTTGATGATGGCAGGGTGCAGGTCGCGGTCGTGGCGCAGCAGCTGCAGGTCCCGGGGATTGTCTTCAAAGTACGTCTGTGGGGAAAACACAGTGAGAAAGAAAGAAAAGGAAAGGAAAGCTCAAAGGGCAGAGTTTCTCCCATCTCCCACAACATCGATCCCCAACTCTCTATCAGATGTTTATTTATTTATTACAATCATTTCTTAAGATTACAGACCATAAGCGCATCTCAACTCTCATCAGTTGGTATAAATTAGTACACCCATCCTTACATATATGTTCCAAAAATCAATGAAGGCAAAGTTCTGCAGGGACTAATTGAGATTTATTACAATCATTCTACTGCCTTTCCACATAACGGGAACAGTGCCCTCTGCAAAGCCAGAGCTGGTTAAGAGTCCCAGTCTTGGCCACTGAAGAGGCATGCTGGATTGTCTCAGCTTGATGTACAGACCAGGAGAGGGGTCTGACCTTCAGCTTCTCAGAGTTGAGCAGCTCGTGTTTGATTTCCTTCAGCCGGGCTTCCTTCACGGCCTGCTTGGTAACGGACCGCATGGCATCCTGTGGAGAGAGACCACAGATACTCAAGACCCTGGGCACCGCAACGTATACCAGCTGCTTCACCATCACAGACAGACCTTTAATATCAAAAGACTTCACTCCAGGGACAAACATATGCCACATGCCCCTCGTAACCCCCTTCAACTCCACACCATCGGCCTTCAAATGAGACGCACAACTCACCCGACACCTGTACCTGAAGCCCTCGATCTCCTCCATCTTAAACCCGTACGGCTGCAGGGCACAGTCGGCGCTGTCTGAAACACAGGAGGAGGAACGTGAGTGCCTAGTCACACACGCCACACCACAGGGGTATAGACTGGTATCCAATAATGATGGGGTGCTGGGCACTCACGCTCAATACCGTCACAATCTTTCCGACACCTACTGGATCTGAACAATGTTCCGAGATGTGTTCCATAAACACTTCTGGTCACGTGACACTGGGTTTTGAAATACTTTGTCATGTGGTATTGAAAGAAACCTGTTCAGTTATGTGTTGTGTACGCATAGGGTACAATAGCCCTATCACACGAGGAGAGCCTCGTTCCTCCCATTGCTAGTATTCAGTACAGAGTTGAAAGCATCGACAAAGAAAGAGAGAGACGGGAGGTTGGGTGGGCTGACCTCCAGTGAGGGCGTCCTTGATCTCGGTCAGCTGGGGCAGCTCTGTGTGCGACACGAAGGTCAGTGCAGTGCCGGGGTTATCGGCTCGAGCAGTCCTGCACAGAGAGAGGGAGAGGGTGAGGGAGAGAGAGGCTTTAGTTATCTCTGTTCTTAAACAGGCTGCTATCACAGAGATCTACAGAGCAACAGCAGGAGTGTCTTGTGTGACACGCACCCTACCTATTTAACCCATTTGAGGGAGAGGGAGACCAGATTAGCTCCTTTTGCTGTGATTTAATGAGAGACTATCTTCCTACAAAAAAGGAAATCTGTATATCTTCCACAAAATGTTGTGAGCAAGCCTGTGCAACACTCAAATGCTTCCCCTCGGGGGAAAGGCAGCACAGGGGACGGGGCTCACCTGCCAACTCGGTGGATGTAGGACTCGATGTCGGCCGGGAAGTCGAAGTTGATGACGTTGGCCACGTTCTGGAAGTCGATGCCCCGGGAGACACCGTACTCCTTGTCTTTTCCCCTGAGGAGATACGAGAAGGGGCCCTGTCAGGACACCAACCTAGCCAGGAGCAGGGGAGGATATGGAGAGGTCGGCCCACAGGAGCACAGCAGCCCCCCACACTGGGCTGGGCTCCACTCCCACATCCACAGGGCGAAAGACCCTCCATCGCCCTCCCATTCCCAGCCCAATACCCACCTCCCTCCTTTCCCTGAGCCCTTGTTCTTCTTCTTGGTGCCTTGGCTGCCCTCTCCCTCCTGCGCACTGCCAGGGTCGGCCAGGCTCTGCTCGTCGGTAGCGATGATGTAATCATAGAAGCCCTGGTTGAACTGGCCAATGATGTGGCACCTGGGGAAGACATGAGATCGGCAAATCAAAGAACTGCAGCTCAGATGGAACACCTATCAGGGACTCCATAGTCAAGATAGAAATTCCATCCATGCAGTCACCTATATAATAATTTTGTGGACATCTACAGTTTCGTGGCTTAAATGTTTCTTTCGGATTGAGCTGCTGGACTAATCAGAACAGATCCATTACTGGGAGCTCCACCCCCACCAGAACCTCAGAGGCCCCGCACACACAGACCTGGAGTGGACCGGCAGCTCGGAGTTGAGCACGCAGGCCGGGATGCTGAACTGCTCCAGGAAGAGCTTGAGGCGGTAGCAGCGGTCAATGGCGCTGACGAACAGCAGGGTCTTGCCGCGGACCAGGCCCAGCTTCAGCAGCGTGTAGATCAGCAGGAACTTGTCTTCCTCCTCACACAGCACGCTGTACTGCTTGAGCTGGGAGCTGTCGGGCAGCTGGGAGCCCTGCAGCTTCAGGGTCACCTGGAGGAACAGGAGCTTGGGTCACCTCCTGTGTGGAGCCTGGCTGGGGTCGCTCTACGGACAGCCACAGTGATCCTATCAGCGGGTCTCAGCCCTGCTCATGGACTCCCACAAGTCTCTCTGTTGTTGTTCCTACCAAGCTTCCAATTACTCATTAGAACTCTTTATCCCACTTATTATTGACCTAATCAGGGCTTTTTAAAATTTTAAAACCTTTGCAGATTGCATGTTAAATGGTTAATAACACTAGAATTCTAAGCTTAAGTGTCAATGTAATAGAGAGCTCGTCTGGTACAAACAAAAATGGTGGCGTCCCAAGAGCAGGGCTCAGAACCATTTATAGTAGGAATAATCATCACTGTGTACACCCCTTTAGTCAGGCATAGATGCTAATTATGTGTCTGAAGGGGAAATCAATAAGAATAATCATCATATTATCACATCATCGTCACCACAGTAAGAAATCAGTAGATGCGGTTTCTAAATGCTCCCCGCTCCCCTCTCCCCAGGCTCACAGGGTTGTGCAGCACCAGCTCCTTCAGGGCCTGCACGTCCTCGTTGAACGTGGCTGACATCAGGAAGGCCTGGTAGATCTTGGGCAAGTGGCTGCGGAGGAGCACAGAGACAATCAGCACATGGTCAGGGAACACACACACAGCAGCAGATTCCTGTCAGCACTGCACACACACTACCGGACACACATTACTGCACACACATTACTGCACCCACGCACTCAAGATTGACCGTCGCCTATTCCAAGAACAGGCCTCAGGGAAAGCCGCAGTCCCTCTGTACTGGGTGTGCCTCTTCTATGGTACTTAACTGGGCACAAATGCTTCCAGTCAGTGAAGTTATTGGGACGTGAACGATCTGGGATGTGCATTCTAGATAAGTCTTCGGTCCAGGAGGACATATTTCATGGAGAGCAATGAAGCAGAAGTAAGGTGGTTAATGTGGAAAAATAATGACTTAATTACTTTTCATAGTCATAAATTACCTGGATCAAAGTGTTTCAGAATTATAATATGACAGAAAAGGAAAGAGGAGCAACAAACACATGAATACATACACAGCCAGCTATTGCTATTTATTTTGTATTTGCTGTAACTCGAATGCACAGTTATGTTTCCTAACGCAGAGCGGCAGTCTGAGTGTGGTTTGGAGAGGAAGAGTCAATCGTTTAGTCAAGTAGACTGTACAAATTAGCTAGATAGATAGGTCTTATACATTTTGTATATTGCTGTTGTGACCGGAAAACATTGCCACAGGATGCTAATGTTAAGGCATTTTCATTGCAGCTCACATTGCTAAACTGGCAATTGAATGAAAATATACAAAAAATTTAAAAGAAAAACATTGGTCGGTCAATTATTTATAAAACAAATAGTCACAACTTTTATAGTTCATTTGAAATTGTGAGTCTGACACGAGGTGCATTAGAGTTGACAAGTCTGCTGTTATTATGCCATTTCAATATGTCTTCTAATAATGTATTTTTACATAGATATTTATTTAACAAAGTTGTTGTGTTAGTTAAGTATTCATCAATTACAACGTATTCATTTATGGGGAAACTATTTGCAATAGAGACATGCATTTATTGCTGCATAGCGGAGCTTCTGCTAAAGAGAAACGTGCGGTTTGTTTTCATCGTGTCTTTGCTGGCGTGCATCGTATTGACCAATGGAAAGGACGTTACTGTCTGTCATCATTCCTAGAGATTATATATTTTTTACCCAACCACACACTGTGACTCTATGAATATCTAGCCAATCCAATGAAATCCTTTTAATGACGTGCAGAGGCCCAGAGAAGGGAGTAGCACTGAAGAGGAAGAGGAGTCTGAAGAGCAATAATGTGTCACCATATAACACCCTGTTTCATTTGTTAGTTTAGTGTGTATACAGATCCCCATTAGCTGGCATGTTATTGCATACGTGATTGATAAATTTGAAAACGATGCTCCCGCACACTGTCTCTACTAGCAAGTGCTATAATTCAATAGAATGCAGTGTTTTGGTCAAAGACCTTATAACACTTGCAAGTAGAAACTGTGTGGGAGCATGTTTTTCTATCCAGATCCTTTTCCCTCATACACACCTGTCTACTCTATACAGGTGTGCAATTAGCTTGTTACGGTGATTGATTAATTACCTGAATAAATGCCACGTTTTAACATGTTCACCACACATGTACGTAGCCTCATGCATTTTTGGTGATGTTTGCCTTTGGCTGGTAAAAATACCAAGTGGCTGGTAAGTTTTTTCCTTCTACCAGACACAGTGGCTAGTGGCCAAAAAAGTTAATTTTATCCCCTGCAGATAATGTTCGATCCTGATCCAGGTTATTCCTCTAACTGAATAAATCCAATCTTTAATTTGTCCTTTATAGGCGTTTTCAGTCCTAACCATGACATGAGACTGAGAGAGTATTTATTTCTCTCCTCTGGGTTTGATGGGCTATTCAGAGGGACATCCATCCTAAATGTACTGATTGACCACTGTGACAGCACTCGTGTTTGTGTGCGGCAGCGCGGCACAGACCGCTGTCCAGCCCGGGCGGGGGGGGGCTCACCACAGCAGGCCTTTGAGGTCGCTCTCGAAGCCGAAGGAGAAGAGCAGGTCGGCCTCGTCGATGACCAGCATGTCCAGCGAGCTGCGCAGCATCAGGTTCTGTGCCGTCAGGTGGGCCAGCACCCGCGACGGTGTGCCCACCACGATGTCTGGCTTCTCCATCAGGATGGGCCTGAAAAACACACACTGGGGTCAGAGCTAAACACGCAGCACTGTGGGACAGAAGTGACCAGTGCAGTTTCCTCAGGTTTTCCTTCCTGCTTGAGCTCATCATTGTGTCAGTTGAATAAAAATAGTACAGTCCTCACCTCTGTGCCGAGAGCTCCGCTTTGCCCGAGATGTCTGCCACGCGCACGTCCCGGGCACAGAAGCCGGTGAGCTGGCGGATCATTGTCTGCACCTGCTGCCCCAGCTCCTTGGTGGGCACGAGGACCAGAGCACGCACAGCCTGCTCCTGCACGGTCTGCAACACACACACACGCCTCAGCAAATCCTGACACATATCAAACTAATCCAGAAGCGATTTGTTAAATAGTGGGAGCCATTTAAATACCGTGGAATACCACGTAAGTACAACACTGCAGTAAAGCAGTGATGAAATAAGAACTTGCTAAGCGCCCGTAGTGAAAAAACAGTAACCTCTGTAGGTCACGGTGAGCGGTGGAATTAAATATTTTTTTGTTCTTCTGTTCTGGATTATTTTCTGCATGACCTTCCCACAGAAGTCAAAACAGCAGAGTCCCTGACCTCCTTCCGGCAAGACACACCTTTTCAGACAGTACTTGTATTTTTGTCATTTACTCTCCTGTAAGATTGCACTTATACAACGCTTTGTCATACTCTTGCCTTGTGGTACTAGTACTCGTATTGTTTATTTTGATTTCCCCTATGCTCCCTTTCCCTTAGCTCTTAACTTTGACATAACATCTTGTCTGCACTCAGCTTTTACAATCCAGGATGTAAGACTTGTGTTTGTTTACTGTATATCTCGTATACACTTATTATTGCACTTTGTATTGATCTTATATTTTGTAAGTCACCCTGGACAAGAGCATCTGCCAATAAAGTAATAATATATAAATATACACTCACCTTAAGGATTATTAGGAACACCATACTAATACTGTGTTTGACCCCCTTTCGCCTTCAGAACTGCCTTAATTCTACGTGGCATTGATTCAACAAGGTGCTGAAAGCATTGTTTAGAAATGTTGACCCATATTGATAGGATAGCATCTTGCAGTTGATGGAGATTTGTGGGATGCACATCCAGGGCACGAAGCTCCCGTTCCACCACATCCCAAAGATGCTCTATTGGGTTGAGATCTGGTGACTGTGGGGGCCAGTTTAGTACAGTGAACTCATTGTCATGTTCAAAAAACCAATTTGAAATGATTCGACCTTTGTGACATGGTGCATTATCCTGCTGGAAGTAGCCATCAGAGGATGGGTACATGGTGGTCATAAAGGGATGGACATGGTCAGAAACAATGCTCAGGTAGGCCGTGGCATTTAAACGATGCCCAATTGGCACTAAGGGGCCTAAAGTGTGCCAAGAAAACATCCCCCACACCATTACACCACCACCACCAGCCTGCACAGTGGTAACAAGGCATGATGGATCCATGTTCTCATTCTGTTTACGCCAAATTCTGACTCTACCATCTGAATGTCTCAACAGAAATCGAGACTCATCAGACCAGGCAACATTTTTCCAGTCTTCAACTGTCCAATTTTGGTGAGCTTGTGCAAATTGGAGCCTCTTTTTCCTATTTGTAGTGGAGACGAGTGGTACCCGGTGGGGTCTTCTGCTGTTGTAGCCCATCCGCCTCAAGGTTGTACGTGTTGTGGCTTCACAAATGCTTTGCTGCATACCTCGGTTGTAACGAGTGGTTATTTCAGTCAAAGTTGCTCTTCTATCAGCTTGAATCAGTCGGCCCATTCTCCTCTGACCTCTAGCATCAACAAGGCATTTTCTCCCACAGGACTGCCGCATACTGGATGTTTTTCCCTTTTCACACCATTCTTTGTAAACCCTAGAAATGGTTGTGCGTGAAAATCCCAGTAACTGAGCAGATTGTGAAATACTCAGACCGGCCCGTCTGGCACCAACAACCATGCCACGCTCAAAATTGCTTATACCACCTTTCTTTCCCATTCAGACATTCAGTTTGGAGTTCAGGAGATTGTCTTGACCAGGACCACACCCCTAAATGCATTGAAGCAACTGCCATGTGATTGGTTGGTTAGATAATTGCATTAATGAGAAATTGAACAGGTGTTCCTAATAATCCTTTAGGTGAGTGTATATGCAGTGACTAATTCTCGTCCGTTGTAAATGTACACCTGACCTAAACAATACCCCCGCATGTGAGAATCCCATGTCATCAAATGCACGCAAGTAGTGAGCACTGCAGTGTGGGCCGTGGTGGATCCGGGCCTGGGTCGGTTACCTGCTTGGCCGTGAGGATGTGCTGGATGATTGGCAAGGCGTAGGCGGCTGTCTTCCCGGATCCGGTCCTGGCCCGGGCGAGCAGGTCCTTCCCGTCCAGAGCCAGAGGGATGGCCTTCTCCTGGATCAGAGTGGGCTGAGCCCAGCCCAGGTCGGCCAGTGCCTGCAGGGTGGACGGACAACAGCGCACATTGTATCAACTGTACTATAAGCACGTACCGTGTGTATCCCTACTACTGCAGACCTGAGGGGTGTACTACGAAGGGAGTTGAACCTACTCAGATTTAACTCAGGGTTATCAAGGAAAATCAGGGTGCCTAAACTGGTGTTAACTGGAGTTCGTGCGCGTTCGCGTGAAGTGGGTGCGCATGCTCAGTGTGTGCACAGTGTCTGTGCGCCGGACTGTCCCTGGAATAATGCAGCTGATAATGTCAGGATATGAGGGTTTGAAGAAAAAGAAAGGTTAGCGGATAAATGTAACACTGTGGCGCCAACAAAGCCAGGGAGGCCTGTTGGCAGCGCACTGCCGACAGAGTCAATTCGTAACAACAGTATTCTTGTCATATGATCTCTATTTTGTCTTATGGATTCTTCTTTTATTTGTAATATGATTGAGATGTAAGGACACGTAAAATAGTCTATCTAAATATGTGACAACAATTAGGATAATTCAATTACAGCCTACACATGGGCTACATCTCTGAAATTGACTCGTTACTCACTGTTACTGAATTAAGATCTACTAAAGCACCCAGGCTGCAGGGCTGCCTGAATGAATGTAATGCTATTGTGTTCAGAATATCTTCATTCTAACAATCATTTCAGCTGCAGCCCCAGTGGAAAGCGCACCTGCAACAAGTCCGGATGAAATATACAAATATTCTATCAGGTGGTGTGTATTAATAATACTCATCATTAATACACAGTACAGATGTGGTGTGTAGCCTACACCTATAATAGTCTATTTATGTGTTTACAGCAAACAGAGAAATACATAGTGAAAACTGGAGGAGGGCATGATTCACGCATATTTCGGAATCCACTCTTGGTCGTGGCTCCCCACCTAATGTGTCTTTCAGTGTCTTGAATACTAGTAGAAGTTTTAAGGACAAAATAATGTAGACCAGCCTACATGTCAGATCAAATACGATATGATCAAATACCTGATGCTGTGACATGACTTCCTATTCACTTAATCCCCCTCATGTTCTCCCAGGGGTGCTCTAATGGGGATGTGCGTACAGTCAATCGCACCAATCCCCCTCGGGATTCCTACGGAAAACATGTGTTCCGTATATAGGCCCAGCATATGCATATTAAAAATAGACCAAGTATTTTTATATTGCGAATTACCTGCGATCGCATAAAAAGCCTCTTTGATCTTTAGAAGGATTAAACGGCCAGGGACACAACAAATGCCTGCAGCAGTTCAGAGAGAGCGAGTGCCAGAGGTGCAGCATCACCGCTGGGACACATGAAGTGTCCGCTGCAAAACACTGTTCACAGTGAGGGCATCACTCCGAGCGCCATTGACACGGCTGGCCCTAGAAGCGGCAAAGACACTGAATTCCCTCGGATGAGAATCGATGTCTTTCATAGAGAGCCTCATCGGGGTGAGCTAGAGAAGCTGCCCGGTCTCCACACACACTCGCCCTGCGGAGAGAGCCTCTCACAACCCGGGCCCAATGTCGGTTTCGTCCCGACAAGACTGTGGGCAAAGAGGCGGTGCTTTAAAACCGGGATAACCACGAACATGCCCTGCTGGAGCAGTGTAGAGATGCGCGTATACTGCCATAACAGCAGACCTCGGGTAAAACGTATCCACCTTCGTAGTGCCGGTTAACCGGGAAGATACACCCGACCTCACAGTTACTCCTGAACTGACCTGGATAAACCAGTTACCTCGCTTCGTAGTGCAGCCTCTGCCCATAGCACACGACTGCGGGTGTAAACAAGCACGGAGCCCACGACCGCCTCACACGCCTGGCGGTTTCACTCCCGGCACCAGGTCCCGTCATGTCAAACACACGGACACGATCCGAGCAGAGTAGGGTGCTTGGGAGTATAATCTCTGATCTGTTAAAACAGTGTGGCTTACCTTTAACAGGCGATCATCTAAGCCCATCTCATGGAACTGCAGTCTGTCAGCAGCCATTGCTTCCACGTGTGCGCGACTGGAGAGCAGGGGGTGAAAGGGCTGCCGGGATACAACCGCGAGAGGCAGCAGCGCCCCCCGTGGCCAGGAGGACAAACTGCACTTTTAACTTCGACGCGTCGACCCTCAGTTATCAAAGCTGAAACAGAGACCTTCATCTGGGACCTGCATTGCTGCCAGCCTAGTCATGCAGTTATCACTCGTGTTCCCTAATATATGTATATTTACAATCATTTTACATTCTGCAAAGTGACCAATATGATTCTCAGTATGCATGCATTTGCCAAGCTCATGATCTTCTCAGTTGCTTTTGTCAAATGTAAATCACAACACAAATATTCCGGTTAGGTTGATTTTATTAACTGAACACACTGCTCTGTAGTGAAAGAGAGAGAGAAAAAAAAAGACCACAATTAAACAGACAAATAAATTATTAATTCTTAAAAATGGGAATAAGCAGATAAAGTGGAGCTTCTTCCCATGGGCCGATATCCTTCCACAACGGTTTCAATATTTGAACGTGAATTCTCCGTAATTAATTAGAAATCCAAGACCGTTCTCTCTGGTCTAAACAACTGCACACGACACTGAAAGACACCTGGCTGAGTAAGTACAGGAATTATTCCTCTTCCATTTGCCCACAAAATGAGGCTAAATAATGTACTGTATTGTACTGTACTACACATGGCATAACCTGTCAAGTCAAAAGCATAATGGAGAGCTGAGAAAGCACTTGTAAGGCCTTTTGTGCTTCTGTGCGTGGACTGGAATGTGTGTAGAGCGATATCTGATTGCCTGAGCAGCACAAAAGCAGTGTTCAAGGCGGGCTCAGTTTCAGACGGGTGACGGGCGGCTCGTTCAAGTGCTCAGGCCTCCCTCCCTGCGAGAAGAACAGTCACGGGCAAAACAGCAGATTATAAATAATCACACAGACGGAAACCAGAGAAATAAACGCAATAACTGGTCAGAAAGTGGTTACAAATATACTGTGAACCTGCGACATTTACAGCCCAAACCCACCGACCTTAAAAAAACAAAGTATAATTTAAACGAATGTCTAGCTTGCAAGCAATGTGCCACTTCTTCATTTTAAGAACCCTTCCCATGCTTTGATTTTACATTTTAGTTTCTTCAGTAAAGAGACTCCTTCTCGCACATCCAGCCCCCCGCACACAGTGACAGCACTACAGCTACAATAAGTTAGAACTGCTAAAAACGTACCTTGACCTTTTCCTCCAACAGCTATCAATCATTCTGAATTAAACCCTTTGCATCAGTTCATCTACCTTTGTGAATGTGTTCAGAGATTAATTCAACTATCCAGCATCCTGCCACAACCCTGACATTAATAGTATATACAGCATGAGAACTTCCCAGAGATTAAAGGACATCCAGAGTTAGAAGCTCTGTTAGATGGGTTATAAAAAGAATACTCAGTTCAAAATGGCTGCTTTAAAGGTCTTGTTACATTCTGCCATCTACGTATAAAAAAGAGCATCTTTGTGTATTCAAAGGGGATCTTCCTTGAAAAGGCGGAAGATAAAGGGAGATTCAATCTTGTCTTTTTTTCTTGTATTTCTCCTTCCCTGATCCTGACCAAAAACGAAAAAGGTCACAACACGTCCTCCACAAACCCCAAGTAAAAAAAAAAAAAAAAAAAGTCTTCAGATCTCTAGGCATCCCCGAGAGCCTGAACTGGGGGTTTGTAAAGGGCGTGGTCACAGCTGTGCCCTGTCCAGTGTGGAGCGAGGAGAAGGGGACTTGAAGACGGAGGGGGAGGGGTGCTGGAGGTGTGTTTGTGGGGCGTCGCCGATTACACCAGTTTTTTGGCCTCGAAGAAACTCTTCAGGTGCTTCATCTGCCAGATGCCGGTGATGATGAGGATGACGGTCTGGGCGATGGACCACCACAGCACGCGCTGGTTAGTGCTCTCACTGGTCATCCTGAAGCGCTCCTCGCGGTACTGCCAGAGAGACACATACACACGCACAGGAGCACCGTTAACACAACGCACTAGCTGCTGGTTCCTCAAAGCAATAAGACGTCAGGGAAGAAAACAAAGGTGACATCCTACGCAAGAGACTAGGACGATGTCAAGATGCTTTTTTTCCTCTCTTTCTATTAAAAGAGCCTTGTAATTATCACCACGTTCTTTATTATGAACTGAACTGAACTTCTGCATAACGGAACAGATGAGTGTGTATGAGGAGGCGTAAATGACTGCACTGGTCTTCCACGGCCTGCCCGCTCCCTCACCCGCTGGTAGTTCTGCTCCTTCTGGATCTGCTCCACCTGGTCCAGCAGCTGCCGGACTCTCAGCTGCAGCTCGGTCAGCTTGTCCTTGGCGGCGATCTCGGGGTAGTTGTTGGTGTGTTCCCCGACCTGGATATCCAGGTGGACTCTCTGCAAGACAGGGGGCGTTTTAGGATGGAATAGAAAACATTGCGGAAAGAATACAAAGAAACACAAACAAATAGATGAATAATGACTAATCTGAGTGGTAGGTGTTGAAATTGCAACTATCAAAAAACATCTAATTGTTCACAACTTAGATTGGAGTGGTTTATTTCATTAAGGCCAGTTATAATGAATGCTCCCACTTTTTCCTACAATTAGAGCCTCGCTACTTTAACCTAATTAGTTTGACCTCATTTTGCTCATTGAAGGGGGTGACTCCGGCTCTCTCCTCTGCCATAGAGGCTTTGCGTGCTGCCATGCTTACCAGCTTCCCGCCTGCGAAGAGCAACATCTTGGTCGAGTTGGAGTGCAAGCAGATCTGGTGCTCTCCGGGGGTGTGGGAGGTGAAGGTGAAGCGGCCTTCGGAGCCGTACTGGCGCGAGAGCACAATCTGCGGCACAAAAAACGGCACACTGAGCCGACTCGGAAACAAGGCCAGCCTACACAGTGAGGAACAGCATGCAAATCTAAAGGGCAGCAGGTACCGGCTGGCAGATACACTAAACACCCACACATAAGCACAGAGAAAGAGCAACAACCTCCCCCACCGGCGGCTGTCGGAAATAGGCCTGGATAAATACGTGATAAATGCCTTTCCTAGTATTGACAAATATGTGCCCATGCTCTTCCGTTACATTCTGTTACACTTCTGATATCCGTAGCCTCTAAAGATGAACTTCTGCACCCTGGCTGTAAAATATTAACTACTAGATTTTAATGAGAAGGGGATCAATCAATAGTACCGACCAGCAGGCCATAGAACAGTACAAGATACAACAGGCACGCTGCATTTTACTAAAGGTGAATGAATGCTGTTTTCCTATTAAACCAAAAAGAAAACACAAACAGACTTATAACTTTGAAGTGCTTTGGCCAGGACGTGACATTGACAACAACTCTAGATAAATGTGAAGCTTCCAGATTTCCCCTTGTAAGGAAAGAAGAAGCATTTGATTGATCAAGTGAGGATTTAGACGTTGTATTCCGAGTTTGTTGCTCTAGATCTCACACTACAAATTCAGTTGGCGCCTTAGATCTACAGCCACTGAAGAAAGTGCACCTTTTGTCTCGCTCTCCCTGGCTCACCGCTCACCTCCTGAGGTGGGCAGCTCTTGGCCCATAGCCCGTGCTTTCACGACTAACGTCAATCAGAACCCGGGTTGCTAAGACCTGGATAATAACCCAGGTTGGTGTGTTAGTGGGAAAGAGGCTTTTGTAATTTACAGCATGTGACACTTTTTTTTTTTTTTTTGCTCAAAAGTATAGAAAATGGTTATTATTCCCCACAAATGTTGCTTTTGTGACCAGGACAGTGATATTTTGAAATTTACCTATTTCCAATGAGAAAAAGGGCAAATGTGTGTCTCAATTTAAAAAATTATGTTACATAGTGTTTATCAGTCAAGGCTGCTTGTTTTAATAAGGTGGGGCTTCCCGTAGCTAATGTGAGTCACGTATCCGGGCGTTACCTTGGTGTCGGGATCCTTGACCTCCACGTGCATCCCCAGACCTGGAGTGGAGGGCAGGAAGGAGGCACTCTGTTTGTCCCACAGCTGTGTGCGGTATTTCCCTGGGAGAAAATGAGCAGCAATGGTCAGCACACCTTCTCTGTGGCACAGGACACTCACTCACTCACTCACACAGATGGGTGACAAATTATAGGAAAAACCTGAATAAATGAGTGGAGGAACATAACGAATGCAGATGCCTCCAAACAGGTTTACTGCATAATACAATGAAGCAATTAACATGCTATCATGCTCTGTGTCATGTATAAAAATGCTGAGCAGGCCCAGTTGACCTCGATGTTGGATCAAGATGGCAAGAGGAAAGGATCTAAGTGACTTTGAAAGAGGGGTCATTATTGGGGCAGGAATACTGTTTTATTGATAAAAGTATTTTACTTTACAATAAAAACATTCATACAAATTTTAATACTTGTGGTCACAAGTATTAATTTTATTGGGGCGGGAATGGCTGGAGCTTCAGTCACAAAGACGCTCAACTGGCTAGTGTTCTCAACAAGTGGGTGACACCAAGAGAACGGTACAGGCCTGACTGCTTGACCCCTACAGTGAGGGGGTCCGGAGGCTCTGTTTTGTTGTGGGGAGCATTTTCCTGGCATGGTTTTGGTCCACTTGTCCCCTTAGAGGGAAGGGTCACTGCAAATCATTTAAAAAGTTATTTTGAGTGATCACCTCAATCCTATGGTGACACATTTCTATCCTGATGGGAGTGGTCTCTTCCAGGATGACAATGCCCCATCCACAGGGCATGAGGGGTCACTGAATGGTGTGATGAGTATGAAAATGATGTGAATCATATTCTATGGCCTTCGCCGTCACCAGATCTCAACCCAATTGAACACCTATGGGAGATTTTAGACCGACGTGTTAGACAGCGCTCTCCACCACCATCATCTAAACACCAAATGAGGGAATATCTTTTGAAAGAATGGTGTTCATCCCTCCAGTAGAGTCCAGAGACTCGTAGAATCTGTGCCCAGAGCACTGAAGCTGTTCTGGCGGCTCATGGTGGCTCAACACCTCACTGATACACTTTATGTTGGTGTTTCCTTTAATTTGTCACACAGGCTATACATAAGTATAGTGTAGAATTCCCCGAAGCAATGCACATTCCTGCCCTTATCAGAGAGATTCCTCATGTCTATATCAAAGAATGATGAATCTGCACATTCAGTTGCATCCAGGAGTTTCGGTCACAATCTAACTGAAACTGAATACAACAATACATTCATATGTTGTACTATTATTATTACTCATTCCACTTAAGGTGCATTCATTAATACACTTTTTGACCCAAATCAAATTGAAATAAAACCGCAAGCTCAAGCTTTGGTCGCAACCTATATAATTGCGTGCATAGTCGACCCCTGCAGGTGAAAGGTGTGAACTGTGACGTAACCGCTGTTGTCCTCCAGGAAGAGAGCACCTGCACCCAGCACATGCAATGTCCAAAACTGGTACACGCCCAGAAACGGGACTTCTTCGGATTTCACTAATGCTTAAAAATACCTACAACACACACACAGATGACTGCCCTGTGTATTAAATAAACGCAAGCAGGACTGACGGGGGAGACATTTCCCCCAGTCTTTGAATGGCTAATGAATGGTTAAGGAGTGAACGCAGGGCCAGCATGCTTGTATATCCATGCCTAACTGACTGTCAATGACTGTGCAGCGCACACGGAGGAGCCGGGCAAAGACAGCTAGGCCACTTGTCCTCTCCCCGGGGAGGGTGTCGCCTGTACTCACCGATAACCATCGTCTCATCGGGGATCTCCTCGATGAAGCATTTCTTCTCCGTCTCGCCTATGTGGAAGTACAGCGCTCGGGTGAGGCTGAGACAAGTGGCGAGCAAGAAACAGCCGAGCACCTGCGAGAGAGGACGCATCCTGCACAGCACAGCCATTGACAGCTGCAGCCTCTCGGACGTCAGCGGCGCCTGCCAGCACTGCACGGAGCCCCAACTGACGAGTGCGCATGCGCCTCGGCGTCTCCGCCAGGGAATGGGTACTGAGTCTGCGCAGTGCTCAGGGGCCTAGCAGAAAGTTACATGCGCTCTTTGTGATGCGGCGGCAGAAAAGAGCAGCATTGAACTGAGGTGGACAGTCGCTGTGGCCTATAACTGGCAATTGTGTAGTGATGGAGCGAATTAACACATTATTTAACGATATTGGAAGCCTCTGTAATGAAACGACAAAATGTAGGCATTCTTGCGGCTGCTGTTAATCCAACCACACAGAACTAAAACAATGAACATGACATTAATATATATCTTTGAAAGAGGCTCCATGGTGGCCCTTAATTAAACCTGTGGTTGATGGAAAGTGATTTGTATTTCCAACCTGAGAGGAGGGAATGGAAACACTGTAGAGATGTATTATGTATCCATCATTGGGGACAGACTGTATTCGGTGTGTCCAGGTGCCCTGGAATGTGGTGCCTTCGGCTCCAGCTGTGTCCAGATGCAGAACAGCAGACATTAACAAATATTGTGACCATGAATACCCGCCAGTTCAGTTCTGCTGCTCAGCACCAAAAGCATTTCCCCCCCAGGCTTCCCATTACATCCAAATAGGCCACTGCAACCATCGAGGCCAGTTCAGTTCTCCATTAATGTGCCTGTGATGTTCTGTCTCAAACAGGGCTGTCCCCTATGTCAGAGCTGTATTGTGTATCCCGTGGGCAGAGGCTGGTTTGTGACCAGACCAGAAAGCATCACTGGCACACAGTCACACACAATGAAGGTTTCAGTATTAAACTGTAGGTGTGCAGGGGATCCAGGGGATATTTCAGCCTGTTTAAATCTGTCCTGTGGGGAAATAAAGACTCAGCCCAAGCATCTCAGGAATATACTTTTTCATATAACACAAAATAAAACTGTAATGCCTAACAGACAATGTAATTGTTCACATTTTCAGTTTGTTTTAGATTTAGATTTGTCAAGTAAATGTAATTTTCTGCTTTTTAATTCAATTCCAGAAGCTGCAGTTATGTTTATAAAAAATCCCAATACTTATCAATTTGACAACATACTAACCCCCTCGTGAAAGGAATGTCATAAGTTTGTGGACATATAAGAGGATATATTTTGCTATTGGGACACAAATTACTGATGCACACAATTAATGGTCTTTGAACTGCAAAAGGTATTTTAGCAGGAACAGTGACCAGAGGACTAAGAGATGAGTTTGAACAGAAACCATGGATATTACAGACATTAAGCACTCAAGGATGTGGAAATGAAATCCATTGTCCTTTTAATACCAAGTGTTTTAGCTTCATCAGAAATGTGAAGGTTATCCAAAGTACAAAAAATAAAAAGGGGAAACTCCATGCCATACATTGAATCAAACAATTAAAAATACCTATCAGAATACCTTTGATAAATAGAGACTATCTCTGTGATTGTGATTCTAATTGACACGTTAGTTTCGGGCTGCTAATAGGAAGAGGTGCCCAAATACAGTACATTCTGCATCTTTGCCCACATCAAGCAGAGTGGGTTATGTAGGAAAGCTGGGAATTCATCCTTTGTGCCGATGGATGCCAGAATTGTATTCAACCTTGTCGGAAACCACAGTCAGCCTCGACAACATGGGCATCTGTTCCTGACTCCGCCACTCTTTGTGTAAAGCAGTGACTACAATTTTCAGGCCTAATTCACCTAAGGTCACCATGTGCCCTTTGGTAGTTTGGGTGTTGAGTGTGATGTATGTACTCTGTGTGGTCCATCCACTTGCAGGTTTTCCATTGCCTGCATCACCCTCGTCTGTAACCCTCCGTGTTCAAGACTGAAGATACTGGGTTCCTTTAACCCGCACACACGCGTATGGAACCGAGAGCGTGTCGCTGCATTTGCCCATGTGCAGGGCAGAATGAAAAGCTGAGCCGGAGAAGATAGAAATAATGTATGTTGTGATTTGGATAGTAGTCATTGTCTACAGGTGACTATGTATATCTCAGTCTCTTAGTTTCCTAAACTTTGTTATCCAGGATGAGCATCAGGGATTCGTCTGTTGGCAAGCCATCTTTTAACTGCAGGCATTTGAGAGAAAAGAGAAGATGATCGCATCTAAAAGCAGATTTTTTAGGATATTAATCACCCACATTGATTTAAGTTTCCTTCAATAATGTTCATTTATTATTTGTATTATTATTTTAGACAAAGAAATAACACAACGCACATAGAAAAGTGTAAAATTCTCAAAAAGGAACATCAATGTTAAAAAATACATATACAATTAACACAAGTATGGGGTAAAAAGGAGGGGTATGAGGCTGCCAGTATTGATCCATCTACAAGGCATAAATGATGACATTTGCAATTTCCCCATTAAACCATCCACACAAAAACCTGCATGATGTCTTCAAAAACTCACTACGGAAAACGTGCAGAAATAGTGCCAAGGATTCCTATATATTTCCTGTAGAAGTTTCCCTGCGGTATTCCTGTTCAATTAGTGTATTTAAGATGTTGGCTTCAAAACCTTGCAGCAGTTATTTTGTATCTTGTTTTAGTTTTTTTGCTGGAATCCTGTCCAGTTTTTTGTTTAGTTTTATGTAAGTGGGTGGAGCTAGTATGATTTTAATGAAATCATTAAAAATATTAATTTGCTGTTAATCAGTTTGATTCACTTATTGTGTTAAGGCTGGATTGTGAGGAAGTTATTTGTAGCTCCGCCCCCAAACCAACAGACACGCCAAGAGAGGTGTGAGCGCTATATTTCAGATATTTCTGTACGTGACTCTTGCTTGAAAACCGGTATTGCTAAATATTTTTTTGAAAGTAAGAAACCACTGCTCTGTTCTGTACATCACAGTATCACCACCTTGATACTCCTGTGTGGGACAGCAACACTTCAGAAGTGCTAAGGCCTACAAAGTCTTAACATTGATCATAACCCTACCTCAGAAGCCAAATGTCTTTGCATCTTCAGAACATGTAAAGTACATCTTATTTATTTATCTAGTGGCTCTATAATACACAGCAATGTCCTTCAAGCTCGGTCCCATGGGGCAGAGGTAAAACCCAGTAAACCCAGTACCTGGAGGACCAAACTAGAGCTGTCAATGACTGAATTAACCTACTAATGTGATCTGTATAACACATGACACATTATTTTAAGGCCCTGTTACAGGTCCCTGGTTTAACAGGCTTTTGTCCTTCAAGGTGTTCGGCCTGTAATGTAATTTGCATGCCTGTAGACAAATATTTGATTCATCCAGTTAATCGGCTAATCAGATGGGAGCCTGGTAGGGACAAATGCCTGGAAACAGCGCTGCCCTCGATTGAGGAGGCCGGAATCGCCTGGGTTGTGACCCCCATGGGGACCGGAGATGGAAGAACACTGAGTTAAACACAAATAAAATAATTTCTCAAACCTACTTTACACAAATGCAGGACATATTTACATTTAGAACAAATTGAAAGTGTATATATTAAAATTAAAATAAAAAGATCAGGTTTATATATTATTTTAAGGCACGCGTACAAATCTGGACAGTCTGTCTGACTGGGACGTTGTGCATACACAGTGACAAGGACAAGGCATTTGTTTCCTTAAACGGCTCTTCCCCTCCATCCTTTCCCCAGTAGTTGCCAACAAACTGTCTCTGATCTCTACATTGTATTTGACACACACTGTTAATTAAGCATGAGACAGCAGGCTAGACTAAAAACATACAAAACATGGAAAACTTTTTTTAGTTTGTTTTCAATTCAGGCTTAAAATATGTAAGAATGTGCATACGCTAACTAGGACAGGGGACGTATGGGCATCCCGCAGACGCACTGCGGCAAAGTCAGAACACGGTTAACAGAAGCTGCTCCCGGGTCGCAGGCTGTGATCTGGAGAGCCGCCAGCAGTCTCTACAGTGTCTACAGGGGACATAGAGCAGTCCAGTCCTTGAATCCTGGGGCTGGGGAGCTTGCAAGACCCCAACACGCTGAGCTGCTTTCTGTTAAAACCCTTTGCTGCAAGGGCCTCTGCTTCTGTCTGACCTCACTCTGATGGACACTGATCCTTAACTGTGGTCAAAGAATGGCCATCGACAAACCTGTGGATATGAAAGTGCCAGCCTTCAAGAGTTACTATATTCTTATCATTATTGTCATATTTATTATAATTATTATTCAACATTGCAATTTGCGCTGCTATGTTGCCTTCTTAAGCAGCGCAAAAGCTGCAGTTAATGGTGGGCTATAGCTCCCGGCCGTCCCTTCAGAGACGGGACCAGCCCATACAACCCACCCACCCTCCCCGCGCCCCCCACCCTGTCTTTCCCCTCCTCCAGGCTGAGACCCTCCTGTCTGTGGGATTGTCAGTAACAGTAACAGCTGTGTGCTACAGATCCGTAGCTCCGGCCAGTCATTCCACCACATTTGTAGTGATCGCGTTTTCACATTTCATCTGGAGAGAGAGAGAGAGAGAGAGAGAGAGAGAGAGAGAGAGAGAGAGAGAGAGAGAGAGAGAGAGTAACTGGCCTTGTTGTTAAACTTTCTCTCTCTCTCTGTCTAGTGGTTTAAAAAAATAATAATAAAACAGTCACGTGATTGAATAGGACCAAAAAGTAAAACACGAAAGCATTATAATGTGCGATGAGCTTCTTCCTTGTCACTGTATACCGTATATTTATTCAGTCAGAGAAAACAGCGTCTTAATTATCAGTTAACAGATTTTCTCAGCTAAGCTTCTTACCAAGAGGAAATGAGCCCGGGAAGTTAATTAAAAAAACAGAACAACAACAAAAATAAACTTGAAAGCGCACATGCTCCACCCCACGCTCTCATTCGCTACGGCTAAATCCCCTGTATTCTTATTCAGACTTCATTCTGCCCACCAAATTACCCACCCACCTTAGCGTCGGTGAGTCGCAGCAGCCGATTGGCTACCGAACTTTCTGACACGTTCATGTCTAGAGGGTAGTGGTCCACCGTGGATTCATGGGGCATCTGTCAGGGAGGGAGAGAAACACACATCACTGTTTTTATAACATTGTGTTGTGTGCTGTGTGCTGTGTGTTGTGTGCTGTGTGCTGTGTGTGCTTTGTGCTGTGTGTGACTGTGTTGTCTTCATCTTTATTGTGCATGAAGGTGATATTCACTCGCATGGGAGAGGGTGTAAAAGTAAAAAAACAAAGTGGCGAATAATTGGAAAACCATCACTGGAGAGCAAAACTGGGCACTGGGCTTTGCCCAGAGGTGGGTGTCCGCACTCACCAGTAAAGGCGGGGCTCTGAACAGGTAGCTAAAGGGGTAGTAGAGCAGGTTGAGGCAGGAGGCGGCGTACAGGTCGGCGTAGCGCATCAACTGGCTGGAGAACAGCGTCTGCCGGGAGCCGCAGCGCAAGACACTGCCCATCTTCCCGTAGCACATGTCCATCTCGTGGGTCACTCTCTAAAACACACACACACGTTCCCTGAGGACAAGGCCTCACTGTCCCACATCCACACCCACACCTTCAGAGGAGCCCCCAGTGAAGCGGCTGCTAAAACTCTTTTACCAAAATTAGTTTTTACTTCCTCTACACAACACTGCAAAGGGTATCGATACTACATCGATAGCCTATTTAATTTAGAAATATCTGCACCCATACAACATAGTAGAAAACGAGGGCTTTCCCTACACAGTCCACACAATGGAGCCAAGGTATGCAATGAAGCTAAATGTAGCTCAGTCCTGTTTAACTTAATTTCTGGAGGGAAGACTGCGCAGAGAGGGAAGCAGAAGCAGAAAGATACACCCCCTCACCTTGATTCGGATCTGGATGGCGCTGATGTCGGGAGACTCTGTGCTCCCGCTGTCCAAGTGTCTGAAACGCCAAGGAGAGAGAGGCACGGTCAACAGGGGACAACGGGACACACTCTGACACTCTTTCAAACACTCTGACACTGGCATGGACACTGGAGCACATGGATCTGCACACACCTGTACCATACCTCCCAACAGGGCGCCATAGTATCACAACATCTGAGACAGTTCAGGTTTCCTTTTGGGCCCCTGAATCAAGAATACATTCATAATATTTAGCCATGGAACATGAACCAGGGCCTGCTTGTAAATGGGCAAGAGACTCTGCCTGTGCAGTTGCACTGCATGAAGCCAAGTGCTCCCCAATTTTTCCCCAATTCCTCATTCTTTCTAAGATCCCTCTGTATATTCCCATTCCCATCGTTCATGCTGTTTTCCAATCAAACCAACAATGCAACATGCCTGCTGCACATCGATGGAAAGAAGCAATGCTCAGAATGAGAGCCAGCAATGGATGAAAGACGAGCAAAATAGATTCAATAAAAAGGATAATAAAAAAAAGAGTTGCGGTTGAAAAGTATATTATGAAGCCTTGTGTGGGAGGTAGACAGGACACACAGACACCAGCCAACAGCCACAGACACACGCCTTCACATGCCCGACACCGCCTCTATTGCCATATTGGAAATAAAGGATATTGTGACTGTTTACATCATCCGTCCTCTTATGACGAGTATTTACAGTGAAATTAGCACGGTGCTCAGGGTTTTTATTAATGTTTATGGTAAGTTGAAGACCCTCATACTGTTAACGTGAGATGCACACACACACACACACACACACACACACACACACACACACACACACACACAGTTGGACCGGCGCCACGTACTTGTAGAGCTCTGCTAGGAAAACATCTAGGCTCTTGAGCTCTTCGAACAGATCTGTAAGAAAACACAGCTAGAGTCAACAGGGACCAAACCTGAAACGTGAATACCTTGAAATTGCGATCCTTTGAACCAGTTTTTGTTATCCCAGAGAGGGCCACAAGGAGGAGCTCAAGCCCCACTGCACACCAATCAAATGACTCAACAGCAGGAATAGCCACAACAAGTCATGCTGAAGTGTCTTCTCTTCCCTGAGGATGGACAGACATGATCAGAAACGCACTTCATTTCACTTTATGCACTTGTCCAGTTGTACTGAACTGTCCCAAGAATCAACCAGGAAACGAGTACAGGTGGGAGCCTCTGAGCAGGACACGTTTGCCCCTGGAAATAAAACAACTGCCAGGCCAGGCTCTACTCACGGCTCTTCTCTGTCCACACTCGCAGTTCCTTGGCCAGTTCCGGTACCACCAGACAGGTCTTCCAGCCCTGGCGCTTCTTGGATTTCAGGATGTCCCCGAAGATGTGGTCCCCAATGTACAGGATGTCCTTGCCCTTGACCCCCAGCAGGTCACAGATGATGTCCGAGGAGCCTGCAGGAGGGAGGAGCACGGATGGTCAGAAACAGTGGGAAAAATAAATAACTGCTCGGTCCGTGGTGCCTCACTATTTTGTCCTCCCCCTTCCATCTCCAAGGTAGCAGCATCTGACAGGAAGGGCACCCTTATTTGTGATACTTCTACTATAAATAACATAAGTTCGTCTACAACATTCCCAAGTGCTGCAGTTCCCAGGGAAATGGGCACAGTCTATGTCTCAGATATTATTGTCTTTAAACGCGTTGCTCCTGGGCACACAGCGGCTGCTTTCTGTCTCCTTGACACACTTCTTTACCTCCAGAGTAGACGGTCCCGTGCTGCAGCCCACCCGTGTACGTGCCGATCCGTAGCTTCCCCGTGTTCTGTGGGACAGAGACAAGAGCAGGACAGGAGAGGGACGGTCAGGGGCAAAGGATGTATTAAGGTATTGTTAGTATATCAGGCAGGCCCGTCTCAGGTTCAAAGGACATTAGCAGGGCAGGGACGTTACCCAGGCCAGGGGGTGCTGCTCCTTTCACGATTTCGACACAACAGCCAGGGGTCAAACTCTCCTCAGCCGGCAGGCCTACTTACCGTGTCGACCTGACGGAGCACCGTTCCCTCTCCGAAGAACAGCGGCTTCCTCGTGTCCACAGCGACCAGGTCGAAGTAGGATCGCCAGGGTTGCTTGGGGGTGCCAGGCTGTGGGGCAGAGGAGAGGGGGTGAGACACTGCAAGTTGTATGGTCTCTCCCGGTTAGTCTTTTGAGGAGAGCCCTAATAAAAAGTCTCTGCTTACCTTGGGCCCTTGAGGATGGTCAAACAGGTAGCTCATGATGGCCTGTGAAGACAGAGGCAACACTGTGGTGAGCAGCTCCTCTCTCCGGTCATGAGCACAACTCAAATCATACCAAAAAAGTTTACAACAAAGCGCTCCGGAGATGGCCAGTCAGGAAGACGCGTCTAAAGTTTTTCTAAGGAACATACTATCATATACAAGATGACTCCCTTTGGTTGCCGGACAACTATATCACTGTCCCGCGTCACAGGTAGTGAGAAAATATACACTAGAAAGTGGAATATCCCCCTTGTGTCTCTTTCAAACAGAGTGGATAATGATCACCTGGTCTCCTGTGTCTTTCAGTGCCCCATCTTAAGGCACAGTGGTTGACTTTACAGGGAGTATCTCAGACATGTTAGTTTGCTGAGGGGGGGTGGTCTGGTGTGGCCAGCCAGCACCGTCTCTGTATCCACACGTGTCTCTGTGTGTGACTGTGCCGTTAACCTTCCCCAGGTGGAATTTCACAGACATCCAGGAAACAGAACCCAGCTCCCCAGGCCCGGCAGCCAGCTGAGAGGGGCTCTCGGAGGGGAGGGTCCCAGGGGGCCACGGCCACGGGTGGCTAATCTGGGAGGCTGTCAATGCATGTTGTGGATGGCTGCTGTGGATGGCTGGCAGGCTGGGCTGGGTTTATAGCCGGTCAGCTGGGACCTACTTTCAGCTTCTTACACGCTATGATGGGCATTTTCATGGTCTCTCATACCTTCCCCCGCCTGGAAACATGTATCGGTCTTTTATGATGAAAGTGTTTGAATTCAGGGTTTTGAATGTAGGGGAAGGTGGGGGGATGAGCGATTTGTGAGGCTGCTCCTAATGCCCAAATAGATTGTTTGGGGACAGAAACCCCCCAAAAACATAGCAAACAAATGCAATAGTGTGAGTAGCCCCCTGTTCAAATGCATTGTGGGAAGTTTCTGCAACCAGACCAGAGTACTGTCTGGTATTGATGAGGGGTTGGTGGATGAAGCTCTAGATGATCACCTCAGTGTAGTTGTAGTCACTGTTGGTAGCCAGGAAGACTTTGGCCACCTCCTTCATGCGGCTCAGGAGGAGAGGGAGACGGGGCTGCAGGAGAAGGCAAGAGAGTGTCAGCAGGGCAGATACCTGGAGAAGCTCCAGGCTGGAAACTGGAATACCGCCCCACTTACATCTTTCTCAATGTATTTCTCCATGTTTTGAAGAGTCTTTTCCTTCAGGATTCCCTGAACAACAGGAGACAACAAGAGAGGGCATTAGAGAGTGTCTGTGAGCGTGCTTGTGTTTGTGTGCGTGCCTGCGTGAGGGGAGGGGGCAGTTAAAACACTGTGTATGCCAGGCATAGACAGAAGGAGCTGCCTGTGTAGGATCTGTGTTGAAGTCAGACTGGGCCACAACCTGACATCATGTGCTCACCGTGTCGTGTACATAGTCCATGGCATCCCTGACATCCTGGAACATGCTCTTGAAGGACATGAACAGGTCTCCGTGTTTGTAGCCTTTCGGCAAGCTAGAGAGACAGACAGACAGACAGACAGACAGACAGACAGACAGAGAGATAGAGAGCGAGCGAGAAAGAGGGGCTTTAGTTATCTTTATTCTTAAACAGGCTGCCGTCACATAGATCTGCAGAGCAACAGCAGGAGTGTCTTGTGTTTCTCGACAATATCAGACACACACCCCACCTATTTAACATACAGAACCTGACAGTGGGCAGTTTGAATTTGGCTCAGGTGACCTGCTGATGTAATATGATGATGTGGTGGAGCAATTCTTTCCTCTCGCCTGCCACGCGCTGTCACAGCTCAGATGAAAGATTCTGAATGCTATTTGGTTAGTTTAATTAATTGCCGAATCTGCATTAAATCCTAAATTAGACAATTTGCAAAAGCTAGGTGTTGATTAGGGATCACAAAGAGCTTCTTTTGAGTTAAGACAACAGATCTGAGTTACATTTTGGTCTGGGTTAGGTTTAGGGTCCCTAGTAAATGTAGGTTATGTTAGGATTTCTATTGTCGTAACTGAAGTAGATTTGCATGGGCATAGCTTGACACTTTAGCGTTGGCTGTGGTTGGGGTTCAGGCTGCTGTTCGGCCTTAATATGGGCCAGGTGTCCTACACATGTAAGACAATGGGCTATAGTGAAAAGTCTCTCCTGTATGCACCTCGACTAGCTGTAATGCAGTCTCACATTTCAGCATAGATTTAAAATATAAATTAGGCTAATACTTGTCGTAGCTCTATGAAACAAACAAACAAACATAAGTTACTTAAGTAACACATACTTGAACTGTTGTGTGTTTAATGCAGACAGTATGTTGCAGGTTGCACTGGTGCCGGGGAATCGGTCTGTCCGGTTCCACTTTAATCAGAGAGATTATTTTGTGCATAACATTACACAGAGGATGGTCTTGCAGTTGGCTTGTCTCCAGCAGCTGCAGGAGACTTTCCTGACTGGCCTGGTGGGGGGCTGGGAGAGGAATGGGAAACCCTGCCGTAAAATACACAACCCTGTGGCTGTCATCTGTTTTCAATACCGTCTGGAAGAGTCTCGGACTCGGTTCCACACACTCAGTTCCTCTACAGCATAACCGTTGAGACTTTCGAGTCAGCGGTTGGATGTTTTAGTAAATCTCCGTGCTTGTCAGTCCACATGAACGGAAGGACAATTAGCTGTAATTAATGTTTGTATTTTGGGGAGGTGCTATCATAGTGGCTTCTGAGTGTTCCTTGACACCCACTGGCCCGAACAGCAGGAGAACAGAGTGAGAGTGTCCTGGCTGTGGAGGGGCACCCAGTCCACACCCAGTCCATGGTGTTATAGTGCATTAGTCTTGTTGGGGACTAGTGCCTCTTGCATATCGGTGTAGGAAATCACCATATGCAACAGGAGTGCTAGGGCACCTTGCGTGTAATTGTGGGAGGGTCCCTGCTCAATCAAGTCCTTATAATTTGTTTGAGTGATTGTTTTATTGGATTATATGGGTGATCAGGTAGGGTGAATATGTGGGAATATGTGACTACCGGTATGGGGGTTGGACCTGTATGAAAGTTACGCGTAGTCAGACTTTAAAAAGGAGAGGCGAAGGAGTCAGCACCCCCTCATGTCTGTTGTTCAGGGTTGTCACGAGACGCGCAAAGGAAATAAAGCCCCTTGAAAAGATTTGTGAGAGTGGAAGTAGATTATTTTCCACACCAAACCCATTACAGTACCGATAATCACTGGTTGGCTGTCAAAACATGTAAATTGAGAATTATGGCAAAATGCATTTTTCTATGTCTTTTAAATCCTCTTAAGTGGCTCCCCTGTCATTGAACAGGTTTTAAAACACTACTGAATTAGGGAAGCTTAAGTCTTCCAGTCACCCTGGATTCAGGACATACTTGGTGTATCGTTTGCAGTTGGTGAAGAAGTCCACAAGGCAGGCGTACAGGTAGGTTTCTAGGAGAGGAGCAGAAAAAAGCAGGACACATTGATCAGGGCAGTGAATCAACATCCTGACATAAACCCTCTGTGGTCTGTGAGTTGATCTGTGGCCACTGATTGCTCTCCTTACCTGAAAGGTTGAAGAGGGTGTTGAGGATGTAGAATCTGTCAGTGTTGTCCCTCTGGATGAACTTGTTGGGGTAGTACTCCTGAATCTGAGCCCTGTAGACCAACAAGCACAGATCAGTCACACACACACACACACGACAGACATAGCATGGGAACATTACAGCATGGGACATTTCTGGAGGCAGAGTTTGAAAAATGATGTTAATGGCTCCACTCCGCATGAGAAGGATCTTTTTAAGGCTCGCTAGGACAATGCCCCCCCCCACCACCAGGCCACTTAGTCTCCTGTCGGATCAGAGTTGTTTTGCTCCAGGATGAAGTCATGCTGTATATTTGTTGATGACACACTTTTATTCCATTTACTTCTGCTGCTCTTTTTTTTTTTGGACTCACTTCAGCAGTGCCATGTGTTTGTAAAGGGGAAGGGCATGGCATCGTATGCCCCTTTCACAGAAGCACAGTAACCCAGGTTATGGCACTCTTTTTATGTACCCGAGTTCTCATTTGCATTAGTGTGAAACCACGGGACACAGGTAGGAAGTGGGTTGACCCGGGTCAAGAGAGAGCCAGTACTGACGCAGGTAGAGAGAGACACGAAGCACCTCCTTTGGTGACCAGTTGATCTGAGCCGCAGCTTAAAATAAGGAGTGTGAAATCAAGTCCAATGCCAAAGACTAAAAACAAACATGATTGTCTTCATTCCCCAACCAGAGAATGAAGAGTTAACCCTGTCCCTGGGCTGCTATGACAACGGGCCCTTGACAGGCAGCAATAAGATCCTAAATCAACAAAGCAGGGATCGGATTCCTTCTGACCCCGCTCCGTCTCCCCAGAAGGTGACTCCGCGCGGCCCTGCCAGCAGCGCCCTCGCTGAGCCCTGGCTCTCTACCCGGTACTGCTAATCTTTCCCCGTACAGAACAGCCGCCCCCCACTCCCACTGCTCTCTCCTTCTCCTCTGCCCAGCTGGAGTGTGAGCCTGCGCTCTGCCCAGCTGTCTGAGCTGTCTGTCACACCCGGGGTAACAATAGCCATTCCTCCCTCCCGCAGAATCTTGCCGATTACCGCAGTATAAATAAACGCCAGCTTCTCCGAGCAGCGGGAAGAGATCACGCTGTCAATTACAACTCAGTGAAGGAAGGAAAGGAGAAAAGTAAGAAGAAGAAGAAGAGTAGGTCAGATTACAGACATAAGAAGTCAGAGCAGCGTTCGTTGATTCATGAATCATGGAGATTTGACCTGGACACTGAACTAGACTCTCAAAGCCACGGCAGTTATGAATCTCATTGCTCAGGAATGAGACGGGGAGTTCAGTGCAATTCAGTCAAGTTGCGATTGTCTTTTCTGGATAGGTCATGTTTATTTGACATCGTGTTCATAATGTAAAGATTACAATATATATAAATAAAGATTATTACTGATTTGGGGGGAGGGATCTTACATTTGTCAAAACAAAGTGGAACAATCGAGATGAAACGCCTCATCAACACTTCAATGTGACGCAGCTGAAGCGGGCCGATGGGCGCACAGTGTTTTAATGAGAGCTGCCCTCTGTCCAGTCCGCTCCAGCAGCCTCTAGAAACATGGTGGCAGTGGGCCAATGGGCAACTCAACAAACACCAGCCAGCTGAACTCAATGGCCTTCGGAGGCGAGAGAGAGAGAGAGAGAGAGAGAGAGAGAGGCAGAACAGAGAGCAAGGAAGGAGTGCAGCGATCTCAAAGGAATTTGGGTTTGATAGAGGCAATTCTGGGCCAAACTTGTTTTGTCGCATTCAGGGTATAGACATACCGTACTGTTACCTAGGCGATTTCCCAGCATTCACTCCTTCTGCCACTTGTTACATGAACAAACCCTGTAAAGCTGGTGCCACAGTGGAAACCGCCACAAGAAAGAGCCAGCTTGTGCAATAAGAGTTTCTCCTACAACTCTGTACAACTAACCCGGCTTCTGAGCTAAGCCCGGCTACGTGAGGCAGGGCCAGCCTTTAACTGAGCGAGTGAAACGATATAAAGGATAAGACGAAAGAGGAAAGAGATACAGATGTCAAAGGTCAAAGTTTGATGCTTTTACTTATATGTGCATGTACTGGTTCATTAGAGATTGTACAAATCGCCACCAAGGAGCCATCCCCCTCCTTGCCAAACACGACCTTGAACATTAACCCTGTAAGAACTCACTGTGTGTTTTCTAGGTCCTGCTCAGCAATGTAAATCGCCACCTATCTGTTTGCCTGACCTGGATAATCTTGGTTAAGCCTCCCTTTTTTGTGCTGAGCGAACAAACATGATTAGCAAGTTAAGATTAGCCTGTAGCTAAGCTAAGCTGTTATGGAGGAGGTGGTGGTTATAGGGGGTTAAGAGGGGAACTGTAATTTAACAAAGACCTCAAATGTTGCTGGACCCCAAACTTCTAACGTGCAGTGTGTATGAAAATGAGATCGACTCTGCAAATTGGATTACTTTCCAATTTCTCCATGAGGCAAAGTCTGTACAATGATGCAACTGTGCATTGGGAAACCCTGATTAACTTTGGATGCAGACAAGCCTAGAAAATCCCTTCTCAACTCATAGATTTTGTAACACTTGGCTCCAGCACTGACCAACCGATCATCATTTTGTTGGAATAGTTTTCAGCTTTCCTGTGTTAATTCCCATTTAAAAAAATACCCCACTTAGCTAGGGAATGGCTCTGGACAGTCAGACCGCCACTTCTCATTTCAGATAGCTGTCCCCCATGTACTATCAACTTTGAGATCAATGCTCCCTGGTACCTTGAGGATTAGACTGAAACAACAGTAAACAGGACTAAACTCTTGACCCTAGTGGGATTGCAACTCATAGCATCGCTCCCCCATGAGAGTTCACCCTTTTCCCCTCAATGCTTTGCACCTATCAGAGCAGGGCAGTGATTAATCCAGAGTCAAGCCATTCTTGCATTCTCTGCCTTTTGCGATATGGAAGCAGTGAAGTCAGACTCCATGAATGCCAGCACTTACCCTTTAAGGAAGGTGAAGCCATGCGTACACACCAGGATGTTGCCGTGAGAGTCCACTTTCAGGAGGTTCCCATACATGGTGTCGAACACCAGCCCTCTGAAAAGACAAACACACAGTCGGTCAGCCCTGCAAAGAACACAACGCATGAAAACGCATTGCCAAGCGACCGCACGGCAGACACATTTCGTGTCAGTATATGGTCGGGGCCCACTCTTTTTCCTATCAAACTCGAGCGATGGTTGTGAACAAACAGCCGTCTGGAGTTGGAGGCTGGAAATGCAATTTCGTCTGCCACAAGGGGGTTAAAGGCAGGAGACGTAGCCAGAGGTTTATCCAGCTGCAATCTGCACACATGCCTCAGGGTTAATCCCCTCCAGGCACGCGGCCCCAGTGGGTTTAAATCTTGGCCCGGGTCTGCAGGCAACGGAAGATCAGCGAGCTATGAGGTCGGCCAGAGGATCGGGGCTGTATTGAAGGGTTTTGCCAGTAAGACAAGTCACAACCGAAGGCTGTATTAATAACCGAGCTCTCTGTACCGTACCATGGTTACAGCAGCCCAAATACTGGAGCTAATCCTCCCCCAATCCCAACTCCAATCTCCAACTGTTCCATCATAAACACCAGGGTTTTTTCCTCTGTTATCTCCCCCTGGCTATTTCTAATACATCCTATTTCACCCCCATCTGTATGTAACCAGAGGAGCCTGTGGGGTTCCACATCCAGTGTACTTGCAGTATACATACAGTAAATATTTGTGCTGATTTGGCAAGCATACACGCTGCTCAGATAATGACTGCTCAACGACCAACAACATCCAATAAAGTGCATGAGTGATTGCAGGCTTGGTACAGAATTTGTGTGTGTGTGTGTGTGAGTTTGTGTGATGTCAGCGCAAATCCACTATCCTTTAAGACAGCTCATACAAGGGTCGGTCGTCGTGATAAAAATGTGCCGCGGCGCTGGCATGTGGAGATAGCGACGTCATCTGCTGTCTTGGTAACCAGATTGGTAGAAGCAGTAGTACAGTATAGTCCTGCACCGGGGTCCCTGCATCACACTGTGAGTCACACCGTCAGAACTGCTACAGAATAGCCCGTGAAAACAGTTTCTGTTTCTGTTCGAAACCCCTATGCACACAGAATGGTTGCAAGAAACCCCCATAAATGGTTTTAATAATAATAATAATAATAATAATAATAATAATAATAGCAAAAAGTAATACATGTACCTAGAACTGCAGGCCTGACTCATTTTGGACAAGTGGGCCCTTATTGAAACACAGTAATCTTACAGGGCTGTATACCACGGCATTCCCGAACTCCGAACTATATATATATATATATATATATATATATATATATTTCTATAGGGTCTATAAGGGGAAAAAAGGCATGCAGGTTGCAGGTCACACAGGACAAAGTCTGCATTTGTAGATTTGTTTTAATTAAGGCAAGTCCTTTTATATATCCCATTATAGCCCCATTGATAAGCACTACCTGTATTCCTTATAATATCAAGATTAATATCTTGCGTGCCTAAGAAGTTCAAACCAGGCGAAAATGAGGGTGAGTGTACAGTGATATATATAAGAAACTACATCAGTGATTTTAGTAGGTTCTTGTTAATCACGAACAGCATAACAAGGGCACCTACATTTGCAGTGCAGTGGCGCTACCGGGTGAATGTAACCCCTGTGAGAGGACTGCAAAACTCTTAGACAACGTTCCTGTGGTGCAATCATGGTCCAGGCAGGGTAAGGCACAGAGGGGCACGGTAAAGCATGAGAATGGAGGTAGTGTAGCCATGTAAACACCTCAACAGCACCTGTAGAAATCTGTCACATCGCACTGACCTGGTGGGGAAGTTGGCGTCATATGTGTACTGAAGCAGCTCGTGGGGATAGCCGATGGATACCAGTCTGTCCATCAGCAGCTCATAGCCCAGCTCTTCGTAGTCAGGGGATTTGTACACTGGACACAGGGACACAGGGACACAGGTACACAGGACACAGTAGTTGATCAACTTACAGGGCCTTACAGTGGGAGATCTGGTCATGGTAATTGGGCACCTCTTGTTTTATTATCTTCACATTACAGTAAATCGCCTTGCCTTTCCTGTTTTTCACTGTGCAGTTCAGCCTATGATAAAGGTGCTTTGAGTCTTTCGTGAGGGTGATGCTGTGGTGCCGTCCTCATATGCAAATACCCGTGCAGAACGTCATAATCGTGGCTGTGCAGGAACACTTTGTGAATATCTGACGTTTCCTCTCAGGCACTGTCTTAGGGTGAGCTGCCCTTTGCAATTGGTAGGGGAGTGTTTGGTAAAATACAGATATCTGATGTGGAAAAATAGGCTTATGTAGAAGTTATGTGTGTCTCCTATCCTCTGAAAGCAAAATCTGAGAAATGCTAGACTATAGAGAGGCTATAGGGGTAAGAGTGAAACCTTTATACTAGCAAACTGATTGGAAAAAGTATACTGAGATCTAATGCAATTGACTGACTCTTGATTTTAACCAAAGAGCTAACTGTACTTCACTGTACAAAAATGACACAACAGGAAGTCACGCCAGTTTTCTATATATGAAACCTCAAAGACAACCAGGATTGAGATGCTGTAGAAGGCCTTACTTGCCAGTGTGTAATCCATGTCGAAGCCATAGCACTTGATCTTCTCCAGGGTCAAACTCCTGTTGACGAACACTCTGCAATGGAAAGAAGAAGGGGGTGAAATGTAGGTGAGATGCACAACTGGACCAGACATAAAGTTCTAGAAGAAGAGTTTCATCCTGGCTCAGTCCGTACCAGGATAAACCTTTACTGTAATCAAACAGAGGGGTTCCAAAAACAAAACGAATGCAAAGCTCTACACATCCCTGAGAATGCTCTAACTATTTAAGTGATTGTGAGTTACCTGTCCACACCGTCCAGAGTGTTCACATCCTGAGGAGTTTGTAAACTTTTGAGGCTCAAATCCACCACACTCATTTTCAAAAATCCCCGTTGGCGTTTGAACTGCAGTGCCCAGCTGGGGAGTGACTTGGAGGCCTATCTTGAGACCACTTGATGGCTGCCAGGGGGAAGACCTATCTCCAAGACCATTGTCACAAATGATTCCTGTGGTTACTGGCACCAGGATAGTGGTGAACGTGTCTGTGGGTGTTTCGCCGGCGTCCGCAAGTGACATCACACAGCCTCCAGAACACTCCCCCTGCAGTTCCTCATGAGATGGCATCTTGAGCCTCAGAGTTGTGAACTATGACATCATCACTTACGGATACATTGCCGAAATTGCTGTAGTAACGGGTAATGTAGAAATGTGTTCAGGCTGTGTTCTGGGCGTATCACATACATCCCCAGTTTCTCGGGGAGCATCAGTGGTGGTAAAAAACACATGGGAGAAAACTGAGCTACACTGGGGTATGCTGAGGAATTCTCGGGGTGCCTTTGAGGCCAAACTGCGAGCAAGACCCTCACACACATATGTAAGACACGGACCAGATCCCTGCACTGGGGCCTGTGGGCAGATAAGAAGCCCTTTTCTCGGTGAGCGAAGATCTAAGAGATGGAACAGCTGGCTTATCTGTCCTTCCTGTCTGTCCAGCAGCTCTGTGATAAACCTTGCTGAATAACCTTCCCCTCTCCTGGAGCTGGGCTGGGCCGGGCCTGAGTGTAATCAGACAGGGGAGCTCCTCTCTTCAGGATCTCCCAGATAGGCACCAAGAATGTGCGCCAAAGAGAAAGAGGGTCACATGTGGGGTGGGAGGAGGCCTCAGGGTTGCCCAGGCCGACATCTCATATTCATGAAAATCTGCTCTGTCCTGCCTCGGCCCACTGACGTTACTTTCCTAGTGTGGTTTTGAATTGTGTTTGTTTGCGCACTCCATACCATGCAAACATCCCAAGAGCACAATTGTCAGGGTAAGAAGCAAGAAGCAAAAAGTAACTAAAGAGGCTCAGACTTAGTGAAGCAGGTATAGATAACCGGCACCCGGACTGTGATCAAAAGGTGATGAATAAAATGTTTTGCCTGCCTGCCTGCTCACACCATTCTTTAACTCAAAATTAAAGCAGGGGAGGCCTCAACAGATCGTGCTCCGCTCTCTTTCAGAGCCCCAAGTGCTGTCAGCCAACGGCCTGCCGGTACAGTACGTCATGTCTTATTAAGCCGACGCTGGCAGCCCAGGTTCTGTTATTAACTCCGTAAGGAAATTAAATCTTTCAGGGTGCCAAGAAATGTTACAGTATGAGCCAGCTAATAACTTTCTACCAGTGTTCCTCCTCACTCTCTCTCCCTCTCTCTTCCATCCCCTCTTTCTCTCACTCTCCGGTTCACTGCACCTTTCCCTGAATTAGCCTGGTACACGGGGAAGGGAAAACATACAGAGCTTGGTGTTTGAAGCTTATCTTATTCAGAGTATATTTGCACAGACATGCAAGTGCCGTTTAGATGAGATCAATTCCCTTTATTTAAGTCCTCAATAGAACTTCTACCACACCCTGCTCCAGGGCACACTTGCAATGGATCAAACAGCAGTGCTAATGGGGGGTTCCTGTTTCCGTCTAGGACTTGTTAACGACCATGAAAACAACCTCACTGTCTGGCTTTCCTGTGCTGCTCCGTCAGAGCCCACTGACTCAGACACAGTGCTGACTTGTCTGTATTCTGCCAGCCTGCCTGTGCCAAGCAACAACAAATTCAGAAGTTAAGACACCCAGATGAAACCAGCCCCTGTGTCTCCTTATTACCCAGCATTATTACCAACAAATTCACACCTGATCTTTGCAGGAATATCATTTTTCCGAAATGGCTCTCTCACAAGTATATTCTTGACCTTGTATTTACTTTTTCCCCCGGGACAGTGGCTATTAAAGTAACAGATCTAACACAGGGGTGTCAAGTTCACCTGGATAGAAGTTATAATTTGTGTCCTGATGAGACCCCACTCTGACATGTGCAGACCCGTTTCTCTGTGAGAGCTCAGACCTGCTGGTGTTAACTGTACACAGTACATGCTGGAATGTAAAACTCAGTAAATGAAAATGTCTCAGTGACCTAATTTCACAGGGTGGGCACTGCAGCTGGGCCAACTGTCCTCACTTATTTATTTACTTATTTACTTGCTTAAATTGTAAGTATTTAAAAAACAAAAACATTAATTCCTGATTCATCCTCTACTCTCAGAGGTTTATCCTGTGCAATCTGTAAAATGCACAGCTTTATAGGGAACATCCAATCACAGATCAGCTGAAGCGATCACGCACAGGATGCCAGCTGATTTTCAAGATCGAGATTAAATAACAGAGGAAGGATGCATGTATGTGTCTCTATGTGTATGTTAGCAATGCAAAACTTCCAGAAGAAACTGCAAGCAAAGAATGTGCACAATGTGTATCACTGACCCTTTTGCAAACCATTTCAATACACTGACACAAATTGGTTTATTTATCAATGGCGCTTGGTTTCCCTTTTGTAGAAACATGAAGTTACTGGCTCTGTGCTAAAAGTGTTTTCCAAACACCTTGGTGCTGTGAAGTTATACAGCTGTGCTCTATGGGTCCCCGGTGTTGTTGCTTGTAAGCAGAATCCATGAATCACGTGTTTCTGGGAAAAGTGAATAACAACTTCCAGTTTCCCACAGCTTCCATTACAGAAAGAAAAAAGAAAAAATCTTGGGCTCATTTCAGCAGTTTCAGGTTCACCAACATGCGAGTTCTGACAGATGCCCTGCGGAGTCTGTGCGCTCGCTGCTTCCCTTTGCCAAGTTAAATCACAAAGCGATTGGGAGTTGATCTACTATAAATAACCCTTTCTTCATCCCTGGCTGAACTGTGTGTCTGTGCATTATACAAATAATGTGCAATGATTAGCACAGACAGCGTATTTCTGCACTAACAAGCCTGGATTAAGGCCACTGGCATGACCTCAAGAGTTGTCAAGGACCAGGTTCAATGTTCCAGCTGCAGCTGCATCCCTGTATATTATTAGGTGATGGGCTCTGATCTGCATGCAGGACGTTTTTCAGGAACTAGCTATAATAATAATAATAATAATAATAATAATAATAATAATAATACATAAAACATACATACATACATACAGTACAGTAGACAAGCAACAGGTATTACATTCTGAAACAGGACAACGCATCAGTGGGGTAAAAGTCTAGATAGTACATGACATGCAGACCAGAACCATAATTTTTCCCAACTGTGTGATTACTATTAATACTGATAATACTAATAATCTCACCTATGGTGGTAGTCTCTTTTCAGGGAACGGTAGTCGACGTGGTTGGGCTCCATTAATAGTCTGAAGTTCTTCTGTGACTCCTGCCAGCCCCGGTTCAACTCGGAGGACGGGGGCGCCGCGTCGCGGGAGATGCTGCCCATGGTCGGGGATGCGGACACTTTGGAGGAGACGGGTGGGTGATTAAAGAAAAGGACAGGACAAAAACACCCACACTTGTCGCCTGCTTTCGTCAATAAGCAACCCCTCCCTAATCAGCCGCGGCTCTGGGACGCGCGGAACAGGGAGTGATCGTGTGCGTCTCCGCTCGGTCGCGGGCTCCGGTGCCAGGATCCAAAGTCTCGCTTGCGTGGAGAGATAGTTTATCTGCCCGGCGCACAGCCTGTCCTATAGTCCTCTCGCAATGCTGCTTATCGCCCCCCAGAGAGATGCGCGCAGGGGACACTTCAGTGAGGACAACAAACAGGCATTTTTCTCTGCGACAACTTGGGGAAAACAGTCCCAGCAGATATCCAATGCGCACAGACAGCCCGTAGCAGCAGAGTGACCGCTGCGCACCGAGGAGACTGGAGTTTAGAAAGAGAGATGCCGGGACACACACAGAGAGAGGGAGAGAGAGAGAGAGAGACGGGGGGGGAGAATAATAAAAAAAAAAAAACCTGCCTCTCTTGTTACACCAGAAATCAATTCATTAACCCGGCCTCGATTGGCAGTGAGCCCAGATCCTTAGACACAAGCGCAGTGAAAGACATGTCCAAAGCGCATAGGAGCGCACTGAGCTTATTCTGTCGGTATTTTTAGCCTGTTTTCTAATGAGACCCCACTCTACACATGCATATGTCATCGCTGGTGTTCAGGCTGCACACCTCCCAGGTCCACATACAGTTAACTGTGCATTCACTGCTTTCTAAGTCTCCAAGTGTATATTTTGAGCTGTAACCCTATGCTACTCTTTTGGATTCCATTTATTTTTGAAGTGTAGTGTAATGGCTTTTTAAAGCACTTTGGAGAAGGTGGCCCGCATAACAAAATTGTTGGTTTGTTTGTTTATTTGAGCATGGACCACATTCATGCACAACATAAATATACTCAGTTGTGATGCAGGAATACAGGACTGAATAGTAAACCTGCTAGATGTAAAAAAGAAATAATAAATACATCCAAATTCAATATCATATTCTGTTCAGCTACAGCTTTTAGTTTCCCTTGAGATTGTGATGACCTCACGGTTAGTACGTCTTTAACTTTTAATTGTTGTTTTTTGTTTGTTTTTCTCGTGGAAATAATGGTATTATCTCCCAGTACAACCTGAAGTAACACAATCTACACACAATAGACAGAATGGATTATACTCAGCAAACATAAAAGCAGTCTTTGTTTAGTCCTTTGAAGTGGCTGCTTGTTATATGCGGTAGATAAGGGTGTATATTGATCTATTCTGCTTTTTCTGAAGACCGCATTTTGTAACAATGTCTAGATTATAATACACACAGTTCTTATTTTCATGGAGACAGTAAAGGTTGGTCTCGTGAGTTTCTTTCTTCTTCTTTTCCCTTGTTAGTTTTCCCAAGAAACAAGACACCTGCGTCTGAGCAGCCGAAAATAAAAGGAAATTGCTGATCACAGTTGGATCATGGCTGGCAAAGCTGTGGCAGTGGTTTCCTCAAGTGTAGACCGGGATAATGGCCGAGCATCAACGAGATGGGATATAGCTTTGATAAAGAGTACAGTGATGCATTACAAACTGGTGGGTCATTGTGTGTTTTCAACTTTTGTGGCAGTTTTGGAGCTCTGATCTGGTCTCTCTTGGGACACTCAAGCAGGCCGGAGCCGAGAAGTACGTGCTGAATGTGACTTGGTGTCCTTATCTCAGGCAGCCATACACAGAGCTGAGAACATCCGATCCATTCGAGGGGGCGGAAGGGGGTATCTGTCCCGGCCTGTTTCGACAAGTTTCTAATGTCATATCAAGGCACATTTATCACGCAGTGTGGCAGGCTGTTTGACAGTGTATGTGAACATTGTCAGTCAATCCCTGTTGTTTCTTTGTTGGTTTGCCAACATTCCAGATTGTCCAGGAATCCTTCAAACCCTTCAAAGCACTCCTGGACCAGCCCAGAAGAAGAATTGGTCAGAGTAATCGCCCCAGTGTCTGATGGCAAGTGAAATTAGATTGATCCTGTTATTACTTTGGTGGTAGCTTCATACATGAGGGTTTGAATTCAACTGAGTGATCAATCCAAACCCAGACACTGACTAAGCAGGTACTGGCTTCAGGTTACACTTAGGGTTGTTTCTGAGTAATGATTTTACTGGCTAAGCTCAGTGTTGCACTCGTTTGGGGTTCATAGTAGAGATAGGCCTTTGGGCCAGGCTTGGGTTAGTGGTTACATCTGTGCAGTGAAACTCAGGCTTCCTTTAAGGTAAGGGTTGTGTTTCTACCAGAGACTGGGGAAGGTATGGGACTCTGGCTGCTGTTAGTCCCTATTGTTGGTCCAATTCAAATATGTTGGTTGGGTCAATAATATTACGATGGTATGCGATTGAAAGGAGATCAAATTCAAAGGGAGGAACATCAGAATAAAGGGGTAACTTTGCGCAGTGAACCCTGTCAGATATGTTTGCTGCACCTCCTCGTACTCGTGCCTCCAGGTGTTGCAGAAGCTGCTAATATTTATTACTCGTGTCACCTGGAAGCCATTTTGAATCCCAAGTCTATGGCAAATGACTGTTCCGGTGCCTTCAGATCCTACCTGGTGGAGAGATTTTAAAATGTTACGTAATTGCTCTCACGGTGTCATTGCTGGTTGTGTAGCAACATTGAAGCAGGAAATGAATCAAGCAGGGAACTTCTTTTGATAAGACTAGCTTTCCTAGATGGCAGTTCTGAAAAGGAGTTGATGTGGAATTGGCCCGTCAAAAAGGGTGTCTGAGTTCCAGGGGGAGAAATGGGAATGGGAAAAAGGGGATGGAGGTTCAAAGGGCATTCTCCAGCCATTGAATGCCGTGTCGTCCACAGCTGAAATGCCAGCGGGACTGGGCCTCTCTCACACACCTCCGCACTCTGGCCCCTCTGAGCTAAAGGGAGACTCCTCAATTATTGATGCCCCGTCTGAGTGGATCGGTGGCGACTCGTGATATGAATGAACCCAGAGGTGGAGGTGAGTGGCGGCCCTCTGTGTGATCGGATTGCAGTGGCCGCCTGGAGGTGTTGTCTGTAATGAACTCGATCTTGCTTTCCAAAAGCAGCTCATAAAAACGGAAGGCGCTGCAGGGGTGTGCTCTCCCAAAGGTGGTTGGTCAGTAGAGAGTGTAATGAGAACACAATACTGTGTACAGATACAGCACAATCCAATCTGCTGCAACACTATCTGAATTTCCACAGCACTCTTTTCACGGATCTGCTCTTATTCAGCTCAGGCTGTCTCTTAGGTCAGTGAGACGCACTGTGCCAGTGTTAACTTATGATTAAAACCCGTCTCTGAGGGCCGCCCCTGGACTGGGAGTGAGTAAAATACAGACTTCACAGCTGCTTTTTTCGTACATACTACTTTTCCTTTTAGGAAGAGTGGCTCTCCAGCAGCTCCTAGACCTAGTAGTTAAGTCAGTGGTTTTACGTGGATAAAGGCGCTGCTTCCGATCTTCCGAGCGAGTGGCACTGATCTTTGGCTCGGTGCAGCCCGTCCATTGGCTACAGCAGATCTCCCAGTGACCCCGGACAGACCTTTGTAAGTTGAAGGGGGTGGAGGAAGGATAAAAAAATAAATACAGAAATTACACTGTACTCTCCCCTCCACAGTCTCATGCACGCCATCATTTTCCCCAGAAAAACAAAGATTCTTCTGCAAGATATCCTCAAAACCCCAAACTTGGCCCTCTGCAACTCGTCCGTTTGGGTTCAAATGTAAAGCTGTGTCTCTGGCGGGTGTGTGAGGCTCCGGCATGCACTCTGACAGGGGTGAGGCAGATAGGGAAAGTAAAGAGACCCTGAACTGCTTGTTGTCTCAGCAAACAGCCCCCAGGATTTAGCTAACTCAGCAGCCCAACTGATGGCCCAGAGTGGCTTTTGTAAGTGCTTGTGTGTGTGTGTGTGTGTGTGTGTGTGTGTGTGTGTGTGTGTGTGTGTGGGGGGGGTGGGGGGGGGAGCGGTTTACATGTGCTCGCCACATCACTGGCCATAATGTATCAGGGGTTTGTTTGTCTGTTTGTTGTTGTTTTCCTGCTCTGGGGTTAATCCAAGCAAAGGCAGGGTCAAAGGTCAGCGGCTGGACTTTGTTTGCATCCCCTGGCACCTTCCTCTCCGGGGAAATGGCTCTCTTTTTCCCTGAAATGTGGGTCAGATGCCAGTGCCCCCTTCCTCACTGTGCCAATCTGACACTTTGATAACCTGCAAAGCATGCCCTAATCTGCAAACCAAAAAGCAAAGTTTAATATATACATGTATTTAAATATATATATATTTTATTTAATTTGTAAATACTTTCAAATAGCGCTGTGTAGTGGCCAGACAGTGGAATTGAAGACATTTCATTTTCTGCAACTCAATGTTAGGTCTTTTACTCTAATTAATTAATTATTGTAAAACGCTCTGTGGCTACCCTGCGAAAGGCGCTATACAAAATACAAATTGACTGATTGATATGTATCTGGGAAGCGGAGATATTACAGTTAGTAATACTTAGTGAAAGGTGACTTTTGTCCCCTACAACATGCCATTGCCCTATAGGACACTTCAGTGACTGAAGATTGATACACTAACAGATTGTGACCTACATTCATTACTATTCACTACACACTGTAATATCACCGCTTCTAAGGTATAATGCTCATACAGTGCTAACTTACAGTGGCTCTCAAAAGTATTCACCCCCCTTGGACTTTTCCACATTTCATTGTGTTACTACATGAAATCAGGAGTTTTTTGTAAATTAATTACAAATACAAAACAGAAAATAATTTAATGCATAAGTAATCACCTCCTTTTCTATGACACACCTGCCTGAGCTGTGATGAAACCAATTTTCTTTAGAGGTCACGTAATTAGTTGAATGGAATCCACCTCTGTGCAATTAAGGTGTGTCACATGATTTCAGGTTAAATACACCTGTCTCTGGGAGGTCCACCAGTTGGTTAGTACAATTCCTAACAAAAACTACATCATGAAGATGAAGATGAAGATGAAGATGAAGATGAAGATGAAGATGAAGATGAAGATGAAGATGAAGATGAAGATGAAGATGAAGATGAAGATGAAGATGAAGTCAAATCAAATCCGGAATAAGATTCTTCAAAAGCACCAATCAGGGGTAGGATATAAGAACTTTTCCAAGGCATTGAATATCCCCCAGAGCAGAGTAAAGTCCATTATAATGGAGAGAATGGGGCATAACTGTGACTCTGCCTAGATCAGGCTGTCCTCAAAAACTGAGTATCCAGGTGAGAAGGACACTAGTCAGGGAGGCCACCAAGAGGCCTATGGCAACTCTAAAGGAGTTACAGTCTTACACGGCTGAGTTGGGAGACACTGTGCAGACTTCAACAATAGCCCGGGTGCTTCACAATAGTGGACTTTATGGGAAGGTGGCAAAACTCACATCAAATGTTGGCTAGAGTTTGCCAGAAGGCATGTGGGAGACTCTGAGACCAAGTGGAGGAAGATTCTATGGTCTGATGAGACCAAAATAGAGCTTTTTGGCCTCAATGCTAAGCGCTATGTTTGGTGCAGCTTAACACCCCACATCAACCTGAGAACACCATCCCTACCATGAAGCATGGTGGTGGCAGCATCATGCTATGGGGATGCTTCTCTGCGTCAGGGCCTGGAAACCTTGTAAAGATAGAGGCCAAAATGAATGCAGCAAAGTACAGAGAAATCCTGGAAGAAAACCTGATGAAATCTGCAAGAGACCTGGGACTTGGGAGAAGATTAATCTTCCAGCAGGACAATGACCCCAAACATACAGCCAAAGCCACACTGGAGTGGCTTAAAACAAAAAGGTCAATGTCCTGGAGTGGCCCAGTCAAAGCCCGGACCTCAATCCAATTGAGAATATGTGGAAAGAGTTGAAAATTGCTGTTCACCAAAGGTCCCCATCTGTCACGGTCTCCCTTGCTTCTACCTTAGTTCACCACCAGAGGTCTCCCTCTCCTGAATACTAAATCTAGTGCTTCTCCTTTCAACTATCCCTCCCAACCTGTTTCTCCACCTTCTTTCCTTCCAGGTGCACCTGTTCTGTCCTCCTCTCATACCATTGGCTAATCACTCATTCACCTAGTTCAAACCCTCTCTCTTACACAGTATTTAAACCCCTCTGTTTTCCAGCTGAATTGTGAAGTCTTGCATTCTCTCCTGGACCAATGCTAAGCCTTGTTTCTTGAGTGCCTAACCGTGTTTTTTGACCTCTTGCTTTCCAGTCTCGTTTACCCCTCTCGGATCTCCCCACAAGCCTGTTCGCTCGATGGACTGTCCCTGTTTACTCTCTCTCGTTTGCCCTTTATCGGATAATCTGCATCAACACAACGCCTGCAACTTGGATCCTTTCCTTGAGTCCTTGAGGACGTTACACTATCCAACTTGATGGAGTTTGAGCATTTTTGCAAAGAAGAATGGGCAACAATTGCTGTGTCCAGATGTGCAAAGCTGGTAGAGACTTATCCACATAGACTCATGGCTGTAATTGCTGCCAAAGGTGCCTCTAACAAATATTGACTCAAAGGGTGATTATTTATGCATTCAATTATTTTATATAATTCATTTAGAACAATTTGCAGATTATATTTTTCACTTTGACATTATGGACATTTTCTGTGTTGATCAGTGGCAAAAACTGCTGATTAAATCCAGTCTGATTTCATGTTGTAACACAATGAAATGTGGAGAAGTTCAAGGGGGGTGACTTTTGAGAGCCACTGTACACAGTAGCACAGACCCTACCCTGTGCTGTCACACACTGTCACTGATCCACACACCAATCCTGACCTGCCTGGCATGTGGTGACTTTACTCTGAGTAACAGGAAGCGACAGAACTGGACACAGGTTTAACAATTAACTCAATGTGTTCCGCAAGATCACAAGGTCGGTGTGTATAATACAGTGGGGGAAAAAAGTATTTGATCCCCTGTTGATTTTGTACGTTTACCCACTGACAAAGAAATGATCAGTCTATAATTTTAATGGTAGGTGTATTTTAACAGTGAGAGACAGAATAACAACAAAAAAATCCAGAAAAACCCATTTCAAAAAAGTTATAAATTGATTTGCATGTTAATGAGGGAAATAAGTATTTGATCCCCTATCAATCAGCAAGATTTCTGGCTCCCAGGTATCTTTTATACAGGTAACGAGCTGGGATCTTAAAGGGAGTGCTCCTAATCTCAGCTCGTTACCTGTATAAAAGACACCTGTCCACAGAAGCAATCAATCAATCAGATTCCAAACTCTCCACCATGGCCAAGACCAAAGAGCTGTCCAAGGATGTCAGGGACAAGATTGTAGACTTACACAAGGCTGGAATGGGCTACAAGACCATAGCCAAGCAGCTTGGTGAGAAGGTGACAACAGTTGGTGCGATTATTCGCAAATGGAAGAAACTCAAAACAACTGTCAGTCTCCCTCAGTCTGGGGCTCCATGCAAGATCTCACCTCGTGGAGTTTCAATGATCATGAGAACGGTGAGGAATCAGCCCAGAACTACACGGGAGGATCTTGTTTAATGATCTCAAGGCAGCTGGGACCATAGTCACCAAGAAAACAATTGGTAACACACTACGCCATGAAGGACTGAAATCCTGCAGCGCCCGCAAGGTCCCCCTGCTCAAGGAAGCACATGTACATGCCTGAAGTTTGCCAATGAACATCTGAATAATTCAGAGGAGAACTGGGTGAAAGTCTTGTGGTCAGATGAGACCAAAATTGAGCTCTTTGGCATCAACTCAACTCGCCGCGTTTGGAGGAGGAGGAATGACCCCAAGAACACCGTCCCCACCGTCAAACATGGAGGTGGAAACATTATGCTTTGGGGGTGTTTTTCTGCTAAGGGGACAGGACAACCGCACAGCATCAAAGGGACGATGGATGAGGCCATGTACCGTCAAATCTTGGGTGAGAACCTCCTTCCCTCAGCCAGGGCATTGAAAATGGGTCGTGGATGGGTATTCCAGCATGACAATAACCCAAAACACACAGGCAAGGCAACAAAGGAGTGGCTCAAGAAGAAGCACATTAAGGTCCTGGAGTGGCCTAGCCAGTCTCCAGACCTTAATCCCATAGAAAATCTGTGGAGGGAGCTGAAGGTTCCAGTTGCCAAACGTCAGCCTCGAAACCTTAATGACTTGGAGAGGGTCTGCAAAAAGGAGTGGGACAAAATCCCTCCTGAGATGTGTGCAAACCTGGTGGCCAACTACAAGAAATGTCTGACCTCTGTGATTGCCAACAAGGGTTTTGCCACCAAGTACTAAGTCGAAGGGGTCAAATACTTATTTCCCTCATTAACATGCAAATCAATGTATAACTTCTTTGAAATGTGTTTTTCTGGATTTTTTTGTTGTTATTCTGTCTCTCACTGTTAAAATACACCTACCATTAAAATTATAGACTGATCATTTCTTTGTCAGTGGGCAAACGTACAAAATCAGCAGGGGATCAAATACTTTTTTCCCTCACTGTACGTGCTGCTTTAACACTAATTTATTCTCTTATACAACATCTTGTGAGCGTGTTTGACCTTTTCTCCTCCCATATGACACTATTTAGTCCCGCGTGGGCATGCATACATGTGTGTGTGTCTGTGTGGTGTAGTTGTGTGTGTGTGTGTGTGTGTGTGTGTGTATGTGTGTGTGTGTGTGAGTATATGTCTTTGTGTGATTGTGTGTATTTATTTATCATCCACGGTAATCAGTTCCAGTCCCACCCTTTGAGGCTCAAGCGTCAGACTGATGACTCACGCTGGCCCACCCAGCCTCACCCTCTGGCCCAGACACCCAGCGCCCCCACACCCAGGTCTGGTGCAACAAGCCATCATTCATCAATGTTCACTGCTTTAAACAGTCAACATTGTAAAGAGAGGAAATACATACACAACAATTACCATAAAAGAAAAGTAACGATACAAGGTCCAGAATGATGATAAACATTATTAAGACATATGAAAATATCGTTAGTTTGCTTGTGTGAAGATCAACGCATCTGTAGTCAGAGGGCATCATAACCATTCATGCCCACCAGAGTGCAGCAGTGTCAAGCCCATGACAGCCTGGCACTTTCTCCCCGGCCATCATGTTTCTGCTGCTGAAGTGCGGTATTTAACAGTCGTGTAATGTTTGACAGTGCATGCTAATAAATGTAGAGCAATTCTCAGGATACATCGGTGAAGAAGTAACAAGTTTATCACAAAACAATAAATACAAGTGAACTACATGAAATCAGACTGGATTTTTTGTAAATTCATTACTACATGAAGACAGTGAAGACAACTAAGGATATGAGTTGGACAAGCCTTGTGTGTCTTCAGAGACAATTGGTTGCAGTCTTATCTATCAGAAGTGATTACATCTCATTAAGATACAGTTATACCAATAGATTTACCACATGCATAATTAACATAGACCTGAGTTTATTACTGTGATTGTGGTTTGATGTGTTGAATGGTGCTCGTCAGCATTCTTCAGGCAGCAGATGTAATCAAAGACCAAAAAACCTGAGCCCCAAAACACACAAGCTTTACTGTTTTAGCTGATTGAATATCCTAAAGACAATAGCTGTATACAATCCAATAAACTAATTATTAAAGTAGCCCACAGAAAGGAGTAAATACAAACAACTGATCATAGACAAAACTGAACTAACAACATAAAACCATTTACAATATAAAGATTGTTCCCACTACAGAAATGCCCATTGGTTTATATGTGTGGCTGTTTATATAGCACTATAGTACTGTTGGAATGCGAGTAGTCCTGGATAAAGAAAATAAATACTTTATTAAATACATAATTATCCTGGTGGTTCAGAGCCCACAGCCACGACTCAGACTCTTTTATTTATTTTCTCGCACCCACGGCCGTGTGACTCAGTTTCCCTGTGTCCTGTCTCAGTTTCGCTCGCACAGTACTGTCATTGTCCGTCGAGTGGGCGGTCAGCGTTTAGCTGTCCTGCGGGGTTGGCTGGGCCACTTTCTCAGGATATGGAAGTGTCTTTCTTTTGCCAGCAGACTGAACCACACACTGTCACAATATCTACAGGAGAGCTTGCAACAACCCAGGACAGGTCGTTTTAAACGGGGGTCTGTGATCAAGGAGGGGGTATAATCCTTGCACTGAAGACAGCAGCTCAGTGAGGTTGATTTAGGAACACAGGTGGAGGTAGGAATAGTCTCACTGTAACTGTAGACCGATCTTATTGTTAGGGATGCGTTAATGTAATGTAACCGTGCTTTGTTGTGGAATATTTTGGTGTTGTCTAGGCTTGGGGTTGGGGTTGTTGTTAGCTCTAATAACAGGGCAGGTATCTCACTGGTGTAACACAATGGTGTATTGTGTGAGGTCTGTCAGGTCTGGCACACTAATGCAGCCCCACGGCTCCAAATGAGGAGTAGGAACGTGATGTAATCGTTAGTCCCTTGTTTTCTCTGCCGACGCTTGAGAAGCTTATGAACAACAACTGAAAAAGACTTAATAAACAAAAAGATGGAAACTAGATCAATATAAGTAATTATGACTTCTGAAAATGATTGGGGCTGGTAGTGATGTTCACAGGTGGCCCACAATCCCCCCTGAGCAGCACTGTTTAAAAAATATCCAGGAATTGCACAAAGCGGGACACGGCGCACCGTCATTTTCTGGAATTTCATCATAAAGTTCAGGTTAGATAAACACAATGGCTATGAATGAACCGCTGCCGCACGAATCCCCAATCTGGAGCACAGGACTTTGATATTCTGTATTTACACAGTTGCTGGCATTTCCCATTGAGCCTCACCTCCCAGCATGCCACTGGAGAGTCCACTGAACCCACAGGGAGATGCTCCAGAACCTGTTATACTTCTTTTGGACAATTGTGGTATTTTGGAGGGAATGTCACGTAATAAAGCATTGAGTTGGGTAAAAAATTAAACCCCCCCACACTCTCACTCTCACAGTTGGACTTACACTTGAATACCCTAGAAGACAGACTTCAAACATGTTTTGTGTTGAAGCATGCACATCTGGGGCCCAACTGTCAGCCACCCCTGCTTACAGGTGACAGCCTGGAAAAAAAGAAGAAATAATCAGATGAACTGCTCCCTTGGAGTATCTGAAGTGCAGGACTGAGGTATGTACTGTAGCGTTTTAAAAATTTGGGGGGGACAAAGGACCAAATTCAAACCCCAGCGTGATAACAGGGTGTGGGCCCAGCCTGGGCTTAAGTGATTGCAGCAATCCTATTGGTAGAACTGTCAGGTACCTCAGTGGAGAGGTTGGCATTGGCCACTGCCCTTTTGTTAACTCCTTTACCCACAATGCACCCCTCTGTTCAATCAATTCAAATACGCCAGCACTATCTGTTACTCTGTCTGTGTTTTCTTTTCTTCTCCCTCCAGCTTGGTTATGTCATTTTATGTACTGCCACCAGGAAACTGTGGTAAAAAGCAACACCAGGTTATCTGCTGTACTGTATCTCTCCTATTATCATATAAAACATAAAACTGTCTGTTCCCAGTCAGATAACTAGCCGTAAAAGGTCGTATATCTTTCCTTAAGCCAAAGTGTTTTTGCAACATTTGAATTTACAAATGTCAAAAGTATCTGCGGAAGGGGAGTTGTGGGGACGGTATATACATGTGATGGTAAATATATATATATAATATATATATATATATATATATATATATATATATATATATATATATGTGACAGCTTTTGAGCTTTTGGGGTGCCAGGAAGGATAACCGTATCACTACATCTAAGCCAGAACAATTTTTAAAAAGCAAAATAATGAGTCACAGCCATCACTAGGACCCAGAAACCACCTCAGTGGGTGTGCTGTGCCTGAACCTGCAGCCCATATGTCTGGTGACAGAGAGCTACATGTGAGTTTGCAGGAAAAGGATACAGATAGCTAATAGCGGGAGAAAAACAGACCAGGACATTAGTCCCCTTATTTATCCAGATGCAGCTAAACATGCAAAATAAAACAAAAAGTCACAAGGCACATGACATCCTCTTAGGCCTCTGCCAACAGATCCGCCGATCGTGTGTGTGCAAGCCAAGACACTCCACGCATTTGTATTGAAAGCTCATCTTATTTAAAAACGAAACAACGAATAGATAAAAATAAAAATCAGTTTAGGCCCTTTTCTGCACCGCTGAGAAACGTCTTCCTGCTCTGGGCTCCAAGCTGCGGCTGTGAAATAGGTCAATTTGTCACCAGTCATAAGATAGCAGACCGTTTACCCTGGGGATTGGCCCTGCCTTACTGTGCTGCCTTGGCGGCATTAGCAGCTCCAAATAGGGTTTGGTGGAGTCACTTGGCTGGACCAGACTGGAGCTGTCTGGAACTGCCTGTGACTGCCTTGCGTTTTGAAAGGGATCGAGAAGCTGGAGAAAACCAGTTACAGGCGAGGTACCAAAAGACAAGAATGTCTCTGTAGCACAGCTGTGAAAATTCAGAATTAACTCACATACAAATCCTCTTTAAAAGTTCCCAGCACCAGGGTAGGGCAGGCCGTGGTCTGGCCAGCCTGGACACACAGGAATACTCCACCTGTCCACCAGCATTTGGACATCATTAAAGGAAGAGGGGACAGACCATACTTAGAGTTTCAAAGGTGCCAGAAATATGTGATGCCTTACGTCATTGTTTTCATTCTTGTAACTCCTGTTTCAAGGTGTGTCTTTATTCAAAATCATATTGATCTGCTTTAAGGGAACTGGCAGAGAAATGTGCAGCACTCATATGCAAAGTTAGAGAGTTTCTTGGTTGGTTAGTTACTCGGTTTGTAGATGTCTGTTTCCAGGTCAACCCGCATTCAAAACTAGAATTGCACTGTAAACATACACAGTGTCAAGAAAGTTCTTGAGCCGTTTTTCCCCTTGGCCTAGCCTCTGCTCAGGTGCCCCCCTGGCTAGAGTTCACTGCACTGGCGAGATTGATAAAGTTATGCAAGGACCAGGGCACAATTAAGAGGGGCTGTGCCGTCACCAGGACTCACGTGAGAAATGTCACGCTCTTAAACCTGGCCTTGTGCCTCAGCAGAGTGCACGTGGCAACAGCACAACAAAGTACAGCAGAAATAAAAGTGTGTGCCACACTACCTGTTTGGTCCTGTTTGTGCTCCATGTTTATTGCTCGGGGACGGAGATCTGCGCACCAGGTGGCACCAAACCCATCTTCTTCCATAATATCTGCACCATATCAGCCAGGCCTTTAATTGTACGTGCCTTGTGGCTTTTCTTTAATTGTATCATGATTGTATGATTGTTTTAAAGCTGCAGTAGAGTTTGCTCATGCAGGATGTGTTACACACAGCTGGGTGAGACTCAGATATTTGAGCCTTGCTTTGTGACCTTTGTCTGTTTTGTTGTTTGTCTTCCTACTGCCCCCCTTGTCATTCTGCACCTTGGTGGTTGTGGTTGCCCTCCAGCGGGCTTTAGACGATCTGTGTTCTCCATCCATAACTCAGTTAAGTGCAGCTATGTCTGAGCTGTATTGATCACTGTCTGCAAGGCGGGTGAAATTTGGATTGATTGGAATTCGGCAGTGGGACGAATGTAGCTGAACGTGAAGTGGAGAAAGTCAGACGTGACTGCTAGACCATGGTGATCTGGTTTTATTTACTGTTGCCAGGGGTAGAGAGTACAGCGGGCCAACGCACTGCGCCTCTCACACCGGCCACATGCAGCTATTGAGCTGGAATGGACTTTCCTGGATTATTCACACTATGGGGGTTGGAGTCGTGCTTTGGCACATTCCTGATTTGCAATGTAGTTTTTATTCCTTGGAAATTGTCTGTTTGTAATATAAACAAAAGTGCATGGCAGGCCGGCATCAAAGCAGATCGCACGAGTGCTATTGAAGTCAGCTGATGGTTCTGTTATCTGCCGTCACGGATCCACCAGTGTTTGAGGTGCAATCAGTGTTACTAATCACTGTTTTCACTTTTGGATTTAAAGAGGCTGTATTACCTTAACTGTAATGCCCAGCGGTACTGCAGTGCACTCTGAGGAAGATCAAATCTCAAACACCTTTTGTTTACCTCTGAATTTCTATTGTAGCATATTGTAATATTGTAGTTCATGTGACAGCACTGTATTCTCTTTCACTTATATAACGCCTTAAGTTGTGTTCAAATCAAACACACACACACACACACACACACCCTTGGAAACATATAAGCTAATTCATGTTTTTGCCTGTTGTTGTTCATGATGCAACTGAAATAACAAAATATTTTCCATTTCAACACACACACCTGTTCTACAAAATGTAAAAATGCAGGATTCAGCTTTCCACATCGAAGCACAGCTGTCAATCAGAGTGCACATTTAATTTTGAATACACAGCTGTCAATCAGAGTGCACATTTAGCTTGGCATGTATACACAACTTTGCAACTGAACTGGTAGAGCAGAGAAACGGGTGTGCCGGTGGCAGGACAGCGACAGAGGACTCAGATGTTCAGTCACCAATCGCCCTTTGTTTCAGGTATTTTTTACATCCTTGGTGCTGCAGGAGGCCGTGCATGCCAGGAGCTGGTGCACGCCTTTAACACGCATGCGTACTACCTACAACCTACAAGGGAACTTTGCAGAGCTATAGAGACGGAGCAGCCCATAGTAATGCTATGGTTAGGTATCGTTTTTCCCCTCGATTCACAGTTGAAGAGTGAATCTCTTGGTAGCAGAAAACAAGTTTTTCTCCTGCAGAAATGAAAGTGCAAATCAACATATAAGCCTGCCTTGATATTGTCTTTATTGAGCAAACATAAAACGGGATTGGCAGTTTCAATATAGGAATGAAAGAAAATTGAGTTTTAGGAGCCACATTGAAATGCATTGTTGTTGTGTTTATATACGATGTTTGCAAAGGCAAAATATGCACTTATACATATAGGCATTTCCAAAATAAAGTATGGGGCTACAGATGTATTTCATGTCTCGGTCGTTTTGCTGTGCACACATTTCAGCACTGACTTCAAAGTGCACTGTTGTTTTTCAAAAGGGTTTACGTTTTTTGCGGTTTTAAGTAGTGTTTCGTGTTTTTTTTTCTATCAGTATCATGGCATACGAGTGCCTATCTAAGACAGTCGCCAAAGTCTCCCATCCCAACGATTCATGTATCATTGCACAGTTGAGCATCAATCTCCTTTCTCTAAATGCATCCTCTATGGTTAGCGTGTGGATTAAACCACCCTGGCACCCACTTGTCGTTTTCAGTGCCCATTGCAAAGCATTTTAAACATGTTTTGCACCATCCAATTTCCCCCTTTCCCACGGTAGCCTACTCTTACCCCCGGGGGGCTTTAAAAGCAGTGGGTTAGACTGCAGATGCTTGCATGTTTTGCGAGAAAGAAGGCTATTGCTTCTTTCTTTTTGTGTGCAATGTGTATTATTACTTGCTGTAGTTTATGGACTAGGTTTCCTGAAAGTCTGTATGACCTAAAAACTCTGTTTGAAGAGTATGACCACGGTTTGGTGCCAAGTGTATTAGGTAACTGCGCCCTGGGGTTATGTAACATTGTACACAAGAACTAGTTTAGACCGGGGGCTGGTGCTTTCTGCTTTTCACTTCTGCAAAGTTGCATTTGGGACAGTCGGGAGAAGTGTGTACCAGCTATGTGCGAGTCAGGAACAGCCTGTAATAGATGTAGGAACAAAGCGAGCAACTTTCCTTTCTCATTCGTTTTGTTGCGCGTCATAGTGATACAAGTTCTTAAGAAATTTGAATAGGGGCACAGAGAGTTCAAAGAGGGTCTCTCTTGGTTTAAATTGCGTACTTCTATTGCAAAATTAAACTTATACGCTTTATTCTATTAAGTATTCTTTACATTGGCATCAAAAACATGATACACCTATGCCTTTATAGTATTCGAACCCCCAAAAGCTAATATACCACAGTATTATTAAATACAAGTTCATCCTTTGTTCTTCATTAACCTGTTTTTAATTCGACATAACAAAAACAAGTTAATTTAGAAACGTTTCATTCAAATATTATTAAAGAAGAAAAGGAGTTATAACTGGTAATTTGTATGCTGGGAGGGTGTAATTAGACTAGTATGCACCACTCAGAGTTGGACCGGTTCTTGTGTGTGAGACAGAGAGCTGGAGTGTTATTAAATCCACAGTGGATATTTCTGTTTGAAAATAACAATAGAAAACAAATTGGCATTATGATTAGTAATTTTATCAAGGGGTGTATGGAAACAGTGACTGGAGTTTAAAGTTTCCAGGGACCCCCCACTGTCCAATGAATGTCAGACCCCTTCATCGCCTGCAACTGAAGTGCTGTAGTGTTTACACACAGAATTAATAGAGATTTTAATAAACATTCTTTGTCAGTGCATTTTGATGCTTTAATAATGTAATAATTATTTAAAAAATCCCCACATGGTTTAAGAATATAGGTACAACAACAGAACAATTACCCCCCCCCCCCCAGATTTAAAGTGTTATTGCCCCTGCTTACACATTTTGTTAGTTTCCTGCCAGGTGTATGAATTCCCAGCAGACTAAATCTTTTCTGAAACAATTATTAATATACCACTAAAAAAAAACTCTGTCTGCTGCCTGCGGAACTGATAATTTAATATCGTCTGGTATATGCATTGGCATCTTACAAGTGGTATTTTTGTACATGACGCCGATCTTATTGTGAACTAGGCCAGAATGAAAGCACACATTTAATAAGCTGTATGCCTCCTCTGCTCTATCAGGAAGAATATTATTCCTTTACTTCGTATTCAATCCAACTCGTATTGAATTGGCATGCTATTAAAACACAAGATGGTTTGACTCCGAAAAAAAGAATACCCATAATGCAAATCTCCTTATCAAATGGTATCAAAACAGGTATTGTGGTGAACAGAAATATATAGCTTTCCTTTCTGCTTGTTGATAGTAGGATAGTAATATAGAAAAACTGCCCTGTTTATCAAGGGTTATACCAACACCTTATCTCAACTGAATTCAATACTAATGATAGCTAACACATAATTAACAGCACATACATGTTTCTAACATATGTGCATTAGGGAGTATTTTTTTCCTTTTTATTTTGCTTGCATTTTAGATCAAAGGTGTTGCTAGTTAGCGAATGGGTGTAAAAACCCTTGATGAATAGGGGTCACTCTTTCGACATGGTATTATCTCGAAGATACACACAGTTTTTCTAAGTATCTTCGTGACTTGATGGCATTCAGTTTTTCAGGGTGTATTTCCCATGGTGTGCTGTGGTACACACACTATTTTTCACTAGCCCTAATTCTTTTAATGATGTATAATCCTGGCTACCCACAATGCCCCCTTGGCAGTGTTAGACCAAGCACTCTCACTGCAGTCCTGACCTGTTTTGGTTTGTTTAGGAGTTTCTAGCCTTGCTTATTTGTGTTGTATTTCTTTTCCCACAGCTATCACCCTGCTCTTTCACATTTACTACACACTGGCATTTTCTGTCATTATGCTTAATTTTACTAAGTGCTGCATATAATTATATTAAAGGCTTACTTATTTCCAGGGAATTACCACAATGTGCTATTATTTCCAAATTGTTTTCTTACCATTTTCCCACATGGAGGATTTATGTTATTATGGTAAACATGTTGGAAACCCAATTACCCCTCATTTACTGGGCTTGTAACATTGTCATTTAAGTCCATAAGTAGCGCTTCCTAACGTGTTGTGAAAGAGGTGAAGGGAGAGAGGGGTGTGTGGCCCTGTTTTTCGCATCTCCGAAAGCCTCGGTGGAAATAACTGTGAGTCCCAAAGGTTTCGACGTTGTCTGCCGTTGAGAGGGAAAACCCTTTTAATTGCAGAGTCCCCTCACCAACACCTAACACCGTAGAGCGATAAAGTGGGTCCGAGCCACATCCAGCTTCATTGTTCATTGTTCATTGTTCGACACAGAAATAGCCATTTTACTGGTGACACCTAGAAAAAGTCAGGGACTACATTCCATTCCATTTTAGGTTTATTTGATTTTTTTGTAAATGACACTCCTGGGCAAGCACTCCGAGGCTAGGTAGCCAAAGATGTGAAGGAACTGTAAGAAGCTCATAGATCAGAGCTTCTTTTACCTCTTTTTTTAACTAAACATATTAGGACAGAAGCATACCAAAGGACAGCTATTCACTGTTCTATACGCATATTAACATAAGTAATGTGTAAGTTATTTTCATTTCTTTCTTAACATGCTGTGATTATAATCAGTCTCTAGCATATGCTTTCAAGATGGCAGCTGGCATCGGTGCAGGGGGTGTGTCCCGGAGGAAATTGTCAGTCTGATGTCATCATTATATAATGATGTGAGTGACAGGAGAAAGACCGGACACTGAAGAGCCCTGCATGAATATAAAGCTGAAATCTTGAAAGGGATTGCTTTGGACTTGGAAATTACAAATGTACAAACTTGCCAGAATGGATACAAACAAATTAATAGAACCATGACAGACAATTTTATATAAACAGCCAGAACAACACACAGTGAGGTATACAAATCTTTTTAAAACCAATCATGGATATAGATGATTTCTATGCAGAATATGCTGTCTGAAGTTTGAGTGTAAGTGTGCTGTATATTTATAAAAGAGGGACAGGAAAGTGTAGGCTAATTCCTATTTGGAGAAAACAAGTTTATTTTTGAAATGCAGCCAAACACATGCAAATGGGTTTATGGATATTCTGAATAGATTTTAACCTGACAGACCACTTTAGTATGGAACAGACTGTATCCTATTTATTTACATCTGTCCATGTATGCCACGGTCCCAATGCATGTGGGTTTACAGTCTTGAATTGAAGTGAAGAGGGTTGTTATTATTATTGCTTAATCCGTGTCTTTGTTTTGTCGCTGGGTTTGGCAGTTTCTCTCAATTCTGCTGAGACGTCGCACAGTTTTTATTTTTTTTATGCCACTAATTAGACCTTTGGCACTTGTATAAGCAGGAGCATTGGCATTGTTTACAGTGGGTTAGCTGGTTAAGAAGTGCAGCACTTGCCTCCAAGGCAGAAATCCACACTCACTGCACTGGGGACAGCTGGGTTATTTGGCTCGGTTTGGCAGTCTGAGTGGTTGTTGAGGAGGAGTGTGGGTGAGACACTCGAACCAAAGTATTTAGTACAAAAAGCTGTCTTCCTGTTTTTCTCCTCGACTGTAACCTACTAGGAAGCTGGGCTTAGGAGGTGTGACAGCATGCTATAATAAGACCCTGAATAAGGGATCATTACACAATCAATTTGAATTTATTCTAGGATTTTCCACACAGGGCCACAGTGTGTGGGACTGGACATTTTCTCATCTGCTCTATCCCATCAAACCTCTGTCAAAGCATGGTGCTTAACGGCGTGTACAATGTAAAAAGTGAAAAGATATAAAATAAATAAATACAACTAATAAAAAAACAAAGACCCTGAAAACCTGTAAACACTAATTAAACAAGTTTTCTGGTATAAAGCCTGGCCTGTTATACTGAGCAGTATAACAAAACCAGAGACTGATCTCTACCTCTTGGCAGGTCAATCAGCCCACAGGTAAGGAAAAGTACTGGGAATACTGTTGTTGCGTTAGGGAAATCATATGCAATTTTTTTTTTTAATGTGGTATCGTCAATTATTTATCTGTGTATTCGCCCCACCTCAATTTGGAATCGCCAATTGTGCTAATGCATCTCGGCTTGACGCCATGACTCCCACTGCCTTCACGTGAGGAGGGTGACGAAGTGCGACCAGGCTCCTCCAAACCTGGCTGCCCCCGAGCCCACTGTCTCTCTACACCATGCAGGCTACACAGAGAGGTTCAGCACCGATTGGACGAGAGGCACTCACCTGCACACCCTCCCCTTTAATAAACCGCCCTCTATCGGGAGGAGCAAGAAAAGATCAAGGTCCTTTCCAGGGTCTGCATCATGGAGGACGACGAGAAGTGCAGCCGCTTCTTCTTCAAGAAAACGAAGGAGAGGCGGACTGCAATGTCCTCCATGATCGACTCCTCGGGGCAGGAGGTGGAGGGCAGAGAGGCTGTTGAGACAGTGGTGCGGGACTTCTACAGGGAGTTGTACGATCAGAAGGTGGTGGATCAAAATCTGATCCATCACTTTCTGTCCCTGTTGGAGTCCCGCAACGAGGGGGACGAGGAGGCGGAGGAGGATCCAGAGATCACCACCACTGAACTCTCCCGGGTGATAAAGAGTCTTAACTCTGGAAGGACACCGGGTCCCGATGGGATCCCTGCTGAATTCTATAAGATCTTTTGGGATGTGCTTAAGGAAGATCTGGCTCAGGTCTTGGGGTCGATGTACAGAGAGGGTAGACTGGCCCCTTCTATGAAGAGGAGTATCCTCTCTCTTCTTCATAAAAAGGGAGATCCAAAGGATCTGAGGAACTGACGGCCGGTCAGCCTCCTGTGCATCGACTACAAGATACTGGCCAAAGCACTGACGCTCCATCTGCAGCGGCCACTCCCTCAAGTCATGGGTCCCGACCAGGTCTGTGGTGCCCGGGGGAGATCGGCGGCCGACAACGCCATGCTGCTCAGGGATGTCGTGGCCTACTCGAACGAGAGAGGGCTTCCCCTGGTCCTAATCAGCCTGGACCAGGAGAAAGCCTTCGACAGAGTGGGCCACGAATACCTGCAGTTTGTTATGGAGAGGATGGGTCTCACTCTTGGCCTGAGGAAGTGGGTTAAGATCATCTACAGCGGCCTAAGCAGCAGGGTCCTTGTGAACCGCCACCTGACCGAACCATTTCCGGTCAGGTCGGGGGTCCGACAGGGTTGTCCCCTGTCGGCCCTGCTGTACGTCCTCTGTCTGGAGCCGTTCATGCAGGCGATCCGCCGGGACGTCCGGGTGACAGGTTTCCATCTCCCGGGTTCCGTCGGAGAGCAACTGAAAGCCCTGGCCTATATGGACGACGTGGCCATGGTCTGCACGGACGCGCCGTCCGTGGCCAGGGTTGAGGAACTGCTGGACGGCTTCTGCAGGGCGACGGGGGCTGCTGTCAACAGGGCCAAGAGCGAGGTCTACCTCTCCAGAGCATGGCCTGTCGGCCGGGGCCCGCCGACCGTGTTCCCTGTGAAGCCGTCCATCAAGGTTCTGGGGATCACGATTGACGGGACCAACACGGGCACCCGGAGCTGGGAGGAGGCCATAGCAAAGGTCCAAAGAAAGATCCACGGCTGGAGCACAAGGACCTTGACGATGGCCGGTAAGGTGCTGGTCGTAAAGGCCATCCTCTTCCCGATACTCCTCTACGTAGGAATGATCTTCCCCCCAGACAAGGTCGTCGCAAAACTAGTGACCAGAATTATATTTCGGTTTGTCTGGGGGAGCAAAATGGAGAGGCTGAAGAGAGTGCAAATGGTGAAGGGTACCCTGGATGGAGGCAGGGGGGTCCCGGACGTTGTGTGGCTGATAAAGGCGCAGGGGCTGGCCTACGTGGTCAAGAACATCCAGGCTGCTGGCAAGAAAGTGAGTTTCATGAACCGCTTTTATTTTGCCAGCAGCCTGAGACCATTCGACCTCTGCGCTATGGATAACACCACTCGTGGGATCCCCCGCCGTTCTACAGGGCGCTCCGAGCCTTTGCGCTCGAAGTAGGTCTCCATAAAGTCGTGCTGGCCTCCTGGGATTATAAGACCATCTGTAGCCAGATGAGATCTACCCAGGAGACCAGCCGGATAGAAGATTTCCCTCCCGAAACCTGTCGGTTTATCTGGGCTAACGCTACGCACGTTTGCCTCACGAATACGCAGAAAGATGTCTCCTGGATGGAGTCGGTGTCTCCCCACCCGAGTGTTCATGCACAGAAGGGGCCTAGCCCCTTATGACATCTGCCCCTACAAGGGTTGCCTGGGGAAGGAGATGGAGGCTCATATCTTTAGGGATTGCCCCTCCGCCTACAGGGTCTGGCTCCTGTTTTCTCCGTTCCTCCACAGGTTTGCCGTTCCTGTGCGGGCGACTGCCCAGCAGATCTTATATGGTCCAGCCAGGGGGTTAACATCTTCCACCCTGAGGTGCTGGTGGCGTGTCGTCTGCGCAGTGAAACAGGCCCTGTGGGAGGGACGGAACATCTGTCTGTTTAATAAGCAGGAGCTGGACCCAATTGTCATCGCGCGGAGGGGCATGGTACTTATAAGGGACTACGTCAATCTGGAGGTCCATCAGAGGGGCAAGGAGGAAGCCTTTAAGAACTGGCAGATACAAGATCTGGGGGAGCTCAGGATCCCATGATGGGACCCACCTCCGGGGACGGTCATCTCCCCCTGCTGGAGCCAGAGTCCAAGATCTTTTAACTATTTATTGAATAATTGTCTTTTAAAAAATGACTTTTAAAAATGAATTTTAACTGTTTTTAAAGATTTAGTTGTTTTTAAAGCACTAGTTGTTTGGGTTTTTTGGTTAGTTTTATTCAATTTTTTTGTCAAATACATTGACCGTTTGGATTTAATTTTAAATGCATTGGACCGTTTTGGTTTGTTTTTTATTTTTACTTTTTTAATTGTTTTTTTTATTTTGTCCAGTGCATTTTCAGTTATTTTCAATGTATTTGACCTTTTTGTTGGTAGCAGTTTGCTTTAATCACATTTGTTTTGTTGTTTTGTGCACTTGTTTATTTGAAGTTTAGTATTTTGTTTACGTTAAATCACAAAGATTTTAAAAATTTTAAGTGATTTTAAGAATTGATTTTTAAAAATTTTAATCACAAGTATTAAAATTTGTTTGAATGTTTTTATCTTTGAAATGTAAAATACTTACACCAATAAAACAGTATTTTACTTTAATAAACCTGATTATAAAACTGAATTTGCAGTGAGAAAGACGCGAGATGAGTACGCTGAGATTACGGACTCTCGTTATTAAATGGGTTACTGCACCCTAGGGATCTCCTGTCCAATGTGATTGATCGCTGGGCAGTAAGGGTTAATCCTCTCCACACACTTGCTCAGCGGCAGGCCAGCGAGTTCGGAGGGATGTGTCAGGCCCCGGGAAGACAAACACACTCTGCTGCTCTCCTCGCTGACCAGAGGTATTTATGGAAGCAGGGCTTTGGCACTGACCTGACCTCAGAGCCGGTACTCCTGCGAAGAGGGTCACAGAGAGCAGAGCTGGGAGAGATGCTCACAGGCCACACAGTGTATGAGAGAGGAGAGCAAGAGGTCAGCATCTCGGCCTAGTAACAGAGGAATTCCAGTGCCCTCGAGGGTCTACAGTCCTGGTCCAGGAGGGTCATGCTCCTTGGTGTTCAATGGTCAATGAGCAAGAGACCTGGCACTCATGTTAATCTGAGTGAGCCTAATGCACAGGTCCACTCAGAGCTGGAGTGATAACCTTCAGATGTAACACTGTGCATCTCCAAGACTAGACCTCAGGCCCAGGCTAAATATGTACAGCCAGAGCCAGGTGGCTTCAGAGATGGATGTGCAGAGGCTCCAAGACACAGCAGTGACCCAGATGTAACAGCTATTTTAAGCCCAGACGATGCATTACAAAAACCTCACACTGAACACATGCAGATGGGTGCTCAGTGGCTTGTACACAAGCTGTGCAGGGCCCCAACAGGGTGGCTGCTTAAGTACAAATTCTCAGAGTAGCCACTGTGTACCAACAGTATATGTGATATACAGAGAGGTCACCTTTTAGGGACAGGAATTTAGAATATTTACTGTTGCAAGTGATCTAAAGAGTGTCCTTATATACGTAATTCAGCTGTAACCTTTCTCAGGAATGGCAGGCGCAAGGATATGCGTTTACATGTGAAAGGACACATCACATCAGCCACTGCAAGAGGGGAAAAAGAAGAAAGTGTTTACAGGACAGAGTAGACAGGAGGTGATGCCTGGAAGCGTATGACAGCAGGGCCAGTGAGAGGTCAGAGGTCAGAGGTCAGACAGAGAAAGTCTCCTGACAGGTTACGTAGGGTGCCCCTCCCTCCCTGGGCAGCTAGAGCACACAGAGGCTCGGGACATGTGAGTGGAATGGCTAAGTTTGTGCTGACGGAGGGGTGTCTGTCTCTGCATCCGGCCACTTGCGACACATGTTCCCACTGCGGGCTCTTAGTTCGGCATGGCTACCTTAATTGTTACTAATAACAGATGCGCTAGCGAGGAATGCTAATTAACATGTTCCGATTACCGGGATAATCCGCTGACTCTGTGCGGCGGCCTGTTAATAGAAGCAGTGAAGTTAACAAAAATTGGCCTTTATGATGTCACTAACAGCTGAATGTCTAATCTGTGTTTGTTTTGTTTCCCTTTACTGTACAATCACCTCCCTCTTCCCTGGAATTGGTGTGGTGTGTTTTCTCGCTCTGGTGAACCAAATCAGGGGTGGGAGGGGACTTCCCAAAAATTCATTTTTTTAATGTAATCACCAATTATGGATCATCTCTTACCTTTATTCACCTCAGTCGCTAAATTGTCAGCCAGCATGGGAGATGTGAAGCCAACAAACAACAAATAGTTTTCTCTGGAGCCTTCATTATCAACACAGGTAGTGTTAACTCACTCAATGGAGGTCTAAAGATGCCCACAATGCACTGAGGAAACCCAGGCCTACTCTGGGCACAAACCCAGCCAATCAGGCACTGCATAGGAGGGATTGTAGATCCAAGCCAGTAGACTAGTAAATCTTAGGACTGTAGGCCCCACACTGGCCTTTGCCAACTGAACCACTTAAGAACCCCTGACAAATCATACAGTAGCCTGAACACATCGATCCACTGAGGCTGCTTCATATATGTTAAGTTCTGTCATTATGCAGACAATTCTTGTTTTAATGTCAAGAGAATACCACCAGATAGAATAATTTGACTTTACCCCCTCGGCCAATAACTGCCCCTGTTTGCCAGTTCCCATCCAGCCTGTCACTGAGAACATCACATGCCTTGGGAAGGAGATGTTGAAACTCCTGTGTGTATAAAAAAAACAACCAAAACAAAAAACGCCTCTGTATGCACGGCGCCTACTCCTAATCAAGGCAAGGAAAAGGCCCCCCTTGCATCCACTGTTGGGACAAGCTGAATATACAAAGAGGCCCAAACAGCTGGATAATTATAAGATATAAAACAGAAGGAACAAAGGCTGTTATTTAAGAATTAACAACCCTGAAACAATATATACAGTGAGAACTCGTATCCGCCCCATCACCACCCCCTTCTGCAATCCTCCCTGTGACATGAGAAGTGTTCATCACATCGCGGTCTATTATTATATCCATGTAGTGTGGAGGGCCCTATAGGTGTATCTGACCTATTATGAGAAAGTGAGAACCACCAATATACAGGTACCTGCAGCAGAAGGTTTGCAGATGATCCCAGAACCTCAGGCAGAATGTGCTTGACAGAAACCCAGAGACCCAGTTTCAACTGGTTTGGTCCAGTGCTACCTCCTGCTTTCAAGCGAAACAGAGTGTTTCTCCCTTGGTACTCTCATTTAATTAGGCCGCTAAATAGAACAAATAGTCCGGGGTAACTTGTGTCCAACGATCCCAGATTAAAAGGGTCTCTTCAAGATACAGAAACAACAATTACTGTGAAAGAAAGTCTACCTATCACAGTGAGGAAACTTTCCTTAAAAACAGTGCAGATGGTGTAGACAGGTTTGGTGTAAAAATATCCAGCCTAATAGCTAGACCTCCAGTTGCTTCCTGGACCCAAACCTGTTGTTTTCCAAGGCATTTATTACACCTGGCTTCTGCATGTTGCTGTTGTTTTTAACAAGCTGGTATCACTGAAAAGCCTGGAGAGGGGAATGCTAGGAATAACAAGAAGAGAGACAGAAATTGATCCCAAAACACACCGAGATGTGTGACATCATCGATGGACGGGAATGAGTGAAGATGTTAAAATGGCAATGGGTTAGACACATCGCGGAAGACCATATCAGAGCCAGACTAAACAAGCAATAGAATTAATCCCAGTAGATGAGAATTTACCAAGAAGAAGACCATAGAGAAGATAGTAAGATAAGAGCAGATGCTTTACTAGCATAACTTTGAAAAGAGATGCTGTGGAAAGCGAAAACATCTGGGGGAGGCCTTCGTACAGTAGATTGACAGAGGCTGGTGCTGATGATATATCTATACATATATTTAAATTTAAAAATGCTTCTAATATTTTTATGAATCAGGCCAGCAACCAAAGTGAACACAGAAAATAAAATTAATAGAATATACTCGCTCCCCAAGCTGTTTATGATCGGCTATATGAAATACTGTTATTTTTCACTGACTGTCTTATCTAAATATCCCATTGTGTCATGTCTTCTTCCTTTCATTGTAGCACCACTCTGTAATATTAATGATTTGCATATGCAGGCACATTCATTGAAACAGACAGATGAATGATACTTTAACTGAGCAGAATTACGACCTCGTGAATTTCACCCGGGTTCCAAGCGCTTGAGAGGTGAGCGGCTCCAATCCAGCCAGTTCAGAACACAGAAAGAGACACTGATTGGCTTCAATAGTCTGACATTATGATCAAATTATTGGCACAGGTTCTTGCACTAAAGAGTAGGGGTGTGGTACAGGCATCTGTTAAACACTACAGAGTGGTGTGTATGTTGTTTTCCCAGATGTTGAAATCATTTCTCACACAATTCACACTGATTCTGTAATTGGGTTTTAAAACTAAGACCATTAATCACTTTGGTTTCATGTTAAAAAGGGCATTTTTCCTGAATGGAAAAATCCTACGCCATGTCTTTCTTCAAAGCAGGCTTTGTGTCTATGGGCATCAGTGATTTTTCTTGGAAAACCACAACAAACACTTGCACAACTGGGTATTGTATGGGTGAGAAAGCAGTTTTATAAAATCTAAACTGTTTTAGTTAAAGCATGCTTTTTGTTATTTTTCAAATAATACAGAAATAAACTTTCAGTGTTTTCTGCAATACTTGTTCTTGTGACAGGTTGAAAGATAGTCGAGAGATACATAGAACATCCAGAGCTGACAAAATTGCACAGTAACGTGTTATTATTGCTTAATGTAACATAACTTCTGAAAAACACATCATGCGTTCAGACATATATTTTTTGGTTTAAATGTATTTTGTATTATAATGAGCAATGTTCCCAACTTATGATATAGCACGTTTCAGCACACCTAAGACCTCCAAAGTGCTCCAGCCACCAATTACAACAATTAAGGTTTAATTCAACAGAGTTTTAGAAATGCTCCATTTAAAACTATTTTAATAAAGAATATTGCATTTTCACCACCAGGAGATCAATACAATTCGGGATATGGGATTTTATTTACATATGAGACTTCTTCAGCCCAAAAAAGATCAATTTCTATTTTTAAGTCTACAAAAAGAACTTGCAAAAATGTAGGGATGGCAGAGAGATGTAATGTTGTAATAGAGGAAATATACACTCATCTAAAGGATTATTAGGAACACCATACTAATACTGTGTTTGACCCCCTTTCGCCTTCAGAACTGCCTTAATTCTACGTGGCATTGATTCAACAAGGTGCTGAAAGCATTCTTTAGAAATGTTGGCCCATATTGATAGGATAGCATCTTGCAGTTGATGGAGATTTGTGGGATGCACATCCAGGGCACGAAGCTCCCGTTCCACCACATCCCAAAGATGCTCTATTGGGTTGAGATCTGGTGACTGTGGGGGCCAGTTTAGTACAGTGAACTCATTGTCATGTTCAAGAAACCAATTTGAAATGATTCGACCTTTGTGACATGGTGCATTATCCTGCTGGAAGTAGCCATCAGAGGATGGGTACATGGTGGTCATAAAGGGATGGACATGGTCAGAAACAATACTCAGGTAGGCCATGGCATTTAAACGATGCCCAATTGGCACTAAGGGGCCTAAAGTGTGCAAAGAAAACATCCCCCACACCATTACACCACCACCACCAGCCTGCACAGTGGTAACAAGGCATGATGGATCCATGTTCTAATTCTGTTTACGCCAAATTCTGACTCTACCATCTGAATGTCTCAACAGAAATCGAGACTCATCAGACCAGGCAACATTTTTCCAGTCTTCAACTGTCCAATTTTGGCGAGCTTGTGCAAATTGTAGCCTCTTTTTCCTATTTGTAGTGGAGATGAGTGGTACCCGGTGAGGTCTTCTGCTGTTGTAGCCCATCCGCCTCAAGGTTGTACGTGTTGTGGCTTCACAAATGCTTTGCTGCATACCTCGGTTGTAACGAGTGGTTATTTCAGTCAAAGTTGCTCTTCTATCAGCTTGAATCAGTCGGCCCATTCTCCTCTGACCTCTAGCATCAACAAGGCATTTTCGCCCACAGGACTGCCGCATACTGGATGTTTTTCCCTTTTCACACCATTCTTTGTAAACCCTAGAAATGATTGTGCGTGAAAATCCCAGTAACTGAGCAGATTGTGAAATACTCAGACCGGCCCGTCTGGCACCAACAACCATGCCACGCTCAAAATTGCTTAAATCACCTTTCTTTCCCATTCAGACATTCAGTTTGGAGTTCAGGAGATTGTCTTGACCAGGACCACACCCCTAAATGCATTGAAGCAACTGCCATGTGATTGGTTGGTTAGATAATTGCATTAATGAGAAATTGAACAGGTGTTCCTAATAATCCTTTAGGTGAGTGTATATGTATATACAGGAAATGTATACATACATTTTAAAATGTGATTGTGCTGTAGCTTTAATAACAGATTCATAGCAATCACTACAGTGTGGGTCATCAGCCTTACAACTCGGGGGTCCAGTGGAAAACTACCGATTTGGTGTCCAGCAGCACTGACACAATACTAATGATCCCCAACAAAGAGACTCCCACTGGCACCCTCCTCCCCCCAAATCTGACACGTGTCCATATTAGGAGCTCCGGGGAGGCGCTGTATTATGACGTCTCCGTCGTGATCACGCGCTGGCGGCGTGCAGAATGAATCAAAGCGGTTCGGGGTTTTTTTAATGACACTTTCATATCGTTTTTGTTTAATCGTTGTGTTCTTTGTCCGATTCAATAACAATGAAAGGTAATGCAACACCGTTCGTTCTCCAAACTGTATCTGTTAATTCAACCAAATATATACACTGCTTTCCCAAAGCAATGTTTATTGATAATGACTTACTGCATTGTGACCTTTTTATGCCTTTCATGCACAGCGGTTAAAAGTACAACGTGGCCAATTGGGTTACGCAAAAAAGGAGCATTTCTGTCCTCTCCCGAGCAGTAAATGCCATTGAGGTTTAATCACGAGCACATTCAGTAGTTTGATTTTTATTTTATTGTGCGGTGTTGGTTTATAAATATGTAATCCGAATAAAGAGATGCAGCAATATGTATTGACTACTGCAGCGTCCATGAAACGGACACAATAGGACACAATAGAATAACAGGTTCGATATATAAAGACTTCAGGTCAAATAAATGTATCATAAGCAACGACGACACGGCTTTCCCAAAGATGATTTCGATTCGATTTGCTTCATCACAATGCAGAAAACAAACTGATATGGCACACCGCTTCATTACAGTAATGACCCTGCTAACTCACTGTTGCTAATGTGACGTTGTGTTAGCAGATATCTTTGTACAGATCAGCTCAGGTACCAATTGCACATCTCGGTAGAAACAATGTTGAGCACACACAGACGGCCAAGTGTCAGTCAGTTACTACAAAGACATCCTGACATTGTTATCCTTGGAAACAACCGCATGCTTCTTCACAAACAAGTCCCGCTAAGAGATGAATACCTACGTTTTTAAACCGATCCGTCCACCTGCACCTGTACTGATGGGGACACTATCGTTTGCATTAGGAAGCGAAGCTGGAAGAAAGGATTTCGACCAACCCTAGCTTTGTGATGTCTAGTCTTCAAAAGGTGGCGTTGGAGCTCGGGGGGGGGGAGGGGGTCGCTTTCATGCATGCATGCGTGTATATCTATCTATAGTAAAACTAAATGGATTGAATGATCTACTTTTTGGTGTTGATCTTAAACTGTTTTTGCACCGGTGTGGGAACGAGCAACTCGTGAAAGGATATGTTTTACCTGACAGACAGATTTTTGTTTGGGGGGGGGGGGTCTTGTTTTTTGGAAAGATCTGCGGTGTTCGCTCACTGGGCGCATGACTGCCGTGACGTCAGGGGGCGGGTCCCGCTCCTCCACCCGCATAAAACCCTGCCGGCAGCCGAGACGCGTAGTAGCTCAACGTGGTGGACTCAGTTAGCGGAGACGGGCCGGGAAGAGGATTAGGGTGAACAAGTTCACTGAGTGATTAGGCTGAAGTATAGGTTGACTCTTATTTTTATTTTGGGTGAGTGGTAGTATCGGTTTGTTTCGACACGGTGGCTTCTTTCGAAGGCGAAGCGGCCAGTTGAGGTGTTTGTGTGGAGGGGGCTCCCGCGCTTGCGTGCTGCAGAGCGGGACCGAAGTCATTGAAGAAACATCCCATTGAAATCCTCTGCTTTTTACTCTCGCCACGTTTCTGCTTGATTTGGTAAGTGTGCTTCTTTATTGGATGCTGCTTTGTTTATTGACTGATCTCCTCTTTGATCAGGCTACACCTCCGTGTGCTGATTTCTACCTGTGTAGTAGATCCGCTCAGTGCCAGGGTGGTAGCTATCATTAGAGGGAAACGAGACTATAAAAACACAATATTCACACATCCAAAGTAATACAGACCCCTAAACAATATGGTAGTATCCGCATTGACACTGATTTCATGGTAATGGCAAGACACGTGTGTGACGATGTAGCTCATCATGATACGAGCGGGCATCGTCTTGCTTTGTTTTATAGATGCGCGGAAATGTTCTGTATAGATTTCAATAATGGTATGTTTAATAAACTATTGAGAGGATGTCTTCATTGGGCTTGTCGTCATGGCAAAGAACGGGAAGGGGATTCTTCCACAAAAAAGCTGTGTGATTCGCGAAACCCGACTGATGCTTAACCTGGTCGTTTTTAAAATCCCAACATAATCTGTTCTAGTTTGCGTGTTAATTGTAATTTAGACGCTTCTTCTGGAATTAGCGCAGAAAATGGCGATCTCCTTCCTGTCACACAGATCGCCCATTCAGCCCTCGCCAGACACGCGTTTCAGGGGGAAGCCTCGTTCTGGTCCGCCGTAGAAACGTCATTCTAGTACCCCTTCTCTGTGCTGCCCAGATGTGTTCATTATCAACCAATAATGATCTTTATAAAGCAGAAATTGTTTTTCTAATCACGCTGGGGGTCAACCTGTACAGAGAGCGCTGCTATGACCAACCCATAATTATCATAAGCCGGCTGCTACCCTTACTGCATGTGACTTCACTTCAACAGAAGTTGACCGATGTTCGTCCCAATCGCACGTTTGTTATTAAAGAGTCTTCTCGATTTGGGTAAATATTTGATCGAAGCCCCACGTTTTGATCGTACGACAGTAATTGATAATAGACGGCGTGTGATAAATGAGGTGCAGGCGTTGCGCATGCGCTGTCGCACTGCATTCGAGCTATTGTACATTGGTGCGCTTCAAACTGGTCAATCGGATGAATCCCCTTGACAGATACACTTGATATTGTGTTGGTATCTGAAACGTGTCTTTAAATGTACAACACTACGTTATTGCTAGCCGTTTTTGTCGTGTGTGTGTGTGTAGGGGGAAGTCCTCCTCTATAACGGAAGTCTTCATTCAATTGTAGCTGCCTGTCTGTTGTGAGCCGGCGCGTCATCATTGTAAATGTTCAACAATGTGTATTAAAATGCCACGAATCCTACGATCTGCAGTGAATTTCAATGCTGTTGGTGCAGTTTGTGTTAAAAAGCCAAAAACAAAACAAAAAACGCGATGATCACAGTACGACTTGTGCTGATCTGCCCGCCGAAACGTGCGCACAAAAAGAACCAGCCATAACCGGTTTGCGCGATCTGCCGGGGACCGGCAGAGACGGCGCAGGCGGCGAGCGGAGCGGCTCGTCTTCATGTGCCGTTTCCTGTGCATTGGCGGCGACTCGAGGGCAGTGCGGTCTTTCTCTTTGCATGTATTTTTCCGGGACTGTCTGGACACGCATCCGTGTTTCAGGAGGGAAAAGCGCTTCTCTCCATGCTAAGGTCACTGCGGTGCGCCTGCATAGTCTGGGAATGCGCAGCCCGGGGGGACTTGGTGTTGACCGCGGGCAAAACAAGTGTTGTCATTCTGGGGTGAAGCAAACGCACACACACAAACACGCACACACACAAACACACAAACACGCACACACACAAACACGCACACACACAAACACGCACACACGCACACACACAAACACGCACACACACAAACACGCACACACGCACACACACAAACACACACACAAGTGGGGGTGGGGTTTTGTCTGAGCTAAGCCACACATCTGTAGCCGGTCTGTGCGCGTCTCCTCTTCAAAAGAGACGGCACTTGCTGCTGTCTGTATCGTGTCACAAGCACTTCAATTGAGGACAACTTTCTCTACTGTTGTCTGCAGTTTTTGAAAGACCTTCACACGACTGACCTACACACACACACAGTGGAATTTGCCCAAAGTTTACAGGCGATTTTATTTTTTTACAACTTCTCATTTTGGCGGCTGGTGCTGGGCAGGCGGGAACGCATGCTTTTCCTGTTTCTCTTCAGCCAGAAAGCGAAAACAAACTGGGGCCAATATGGGCGGGAACGGCAGGTGGTTTGTTTTGGACAGTTTGAATTTTTGAACACAGTTTTTACACTTACGTTTTATTGCTTTGGAAGTCGATTTGTTTTCTTGTACATTTTGTATTTCGACTAATGGCATCAAGCAGGCTAACTTGGATTGTTGACTGCAAGTCTAGACCAATGAGCCGGAGGTATAATTCTATTTGAGCTAGCTAAAGCGTTTACTGCAGCGATCTGCCTCTTCACCCCTCTAACATTGGAACTGTTGTCACGTCATCCCTGTGCCCTTCAGTCTGGTGGAGACCATGCGAGCAAAGAAAACGGGCCCCTGGGCCGTGTGGCCGCTGGCATGCCCTTGTGTTGCAGCTCAGATTAACAAGGAGACGAAAGATTTAACACCTTCTATTTACTGGTTTACTTTACCATGCCGTTCGCCTTTTACAAGTCTATGCTTCTTGATTGGCATAGCTTCTATTTCTTGCCATGGCTGGGTTTCTGATGACTCGGAGGGTGCATTCTCCCCAGGTGTCCGGTTACTCCACATGTTCCCGGGATGTAGAAATTTCATGTTGCATAAGTTGGGCTTGGGTGTATATGTCATTACTCTTTCTACAGCAGGTGTATCCTATAGTGCAGACCGGGTAAATGGTTATGGAAAATGTATAAGAACAAGGAATGCATCCTCTGAGAAATATTTCTCACACGCACTAAAATTTCCCAAAGAATTACTAATAAAAGCCAGTGACATCGTTCATACCTTTCCCAATAAAGTTGCACAATCCCACCAACCACAGAGTTGGATGTCTTTGCCCCTCTGTTGGAACGTGTTGCTAAGCACGTGCATTTTGTTTAGTTTGTCTGCTTTGAACAACGGTGGCTGAACCAAAAGATCCAGATAGCGTTCCATTTCTTTACAGGATACTAATTTTGTTTTTCTCCCCCCTTTCTTTTCAGGATGAGGAACGCCTCTTCTGCAGTGTTAGTCACACAATGGATGTCTGCTCATTTTCTTTAAGCACCCAGAGCCAAAGAAACTCTCTCAAAAAGACTAGTATACACAGTGGATAGCAATAACCCCCCCGTCTGTCTCCACCCCTTTCGATTTGTCTTTTAAATATCTACATTGCTATTCGAATTGAACGCATCACTTTCAGAGTTTACATATTTAAATTTCTCCTGTAATTCTAGTTGAGTGCATCTTATTTATTGAAATTGAAGCATTAGTACCTCATTTTAGTTTTTCATCTTTTGTAAAAAATAAATAAAAAAAAAAAAAAAATACTTTAAATTTTATATTTTTATACTTTTTTTGTATTTCATATAATTTAAATAAACGCACTAAGATTGTGAAGAAAACCAAACCAAAATGGAAACCATGACAGCGATGGCGGGGTTGTTATCCACTACATTGGCCCCTGTCACTGAAGGTCCTTTGGTGGCTTATATGTGGCTCCTGATAGTCGGCTTCATCATAGCTTTTGTCCTGGCGTTCTCTGTTGGTGCCAACGATGTTGCCAACTCCTTTGGCACAGCAGTGGGCTCGGGTGTGGTCACTCTACGCCAGGCCTGCATCCTGGCCACAGTGTTTGAGACCGTGGGCTCGGTGCTGCTCGGTGCCAAAGTGAGCGAGACCATCCGCAAGGGCATCATAGATGTCAATATGTACAACGGCTCGGAGTACATGCTGATGGCCGGCTCTGTCAGCGCCATGTTTGGTGAGTGCTTGACCTAACCAGCATGGTCTGGCCTGGTTCCTGCTGTCCGATTTGTGGTGATCCTGTTTTAAAATGAATGCATTTGTTTTTGATTTGTTGTATTGCATATGTAAATTGTAGCAGTTGGAGTTGAGGGAAGGTGTATTCAGTAAGCTTTTAAAAGTGTCTTTCTCCTGACTAAAGCTAAAAGTTTCCTCCATCTTTGCAGGTTCTGCCGTGTGGCAGTTAGTGGCTTCGTTTTTGAAGCTTCCCATTTCTGGAACCCACTGCATTGTGGGAGCAACTATCGGCTTCTCCTTGGTGGCCAAGGGTCAGGAAGGGGTCAAGTGGTACGAGCTCCTCAAAATCGGTGAGCTGGCCTTTTGCTTGCGTGTTTCCTCTAACCTAGAATGCCACTTTATCCTCTTGGTTTATGGCAAACCCACGCCTCTTCGTCAGGCTTTGAAAAGGAAAGCCTTGATGAACTTAACCAGTATTTTTAAATGGCAATTCTTGGAAAAGGCAGGAGATTAATCATGATAAATTTGACATTTTCCTGTGCTTCGAGGTAATGGCATATATTGTAGGGGGGGGCGGTAATTTTTAATGTGATTTAATTTGTAATTCATTTTAATTCCATTTATTTCCAGTGCTTTCCTGGTTCGTCTCCCCTCTCCTGTCTGGCATCATGTCAGCCCTTCTGTTTTTCATTGTCCGCACGTTCATCTTGCGCAAGGTAAGATGACAATCCTCTGCCAGTCACCTTGTCTTGTTACGAATAAGGAAATTGTTCTCTAGCTTGTTTTAGTTTTGTGTGGGAAGCACTAAGAGATGGATGTCCTAGATTATGGTCTTGCTTCAATGGAATGGAATGGAGTGGGGGGGGGGGGAGTATTGCTCTTTTCTAACTGTAGTACCCTGTGGTAGTTCTCATTTTACAGTTTTGTTCGGATTTGTGGGCCTTTTTTCAGTGCTTTTATATAGAACTGAATGTTTTGTTATACTGCCATCCAGTAGCGGAGACTTTGTCAGCCAGGAAGTGGGGGTAGGGTGGGTGCATATTGTTGGACAACACTGAGACCTATATAAAAGATGTTTACACATAATTTGGATTACAGCTCATTCAGGAGTTACAACCCTCTTGTTTGTGTACATGACAACATCAAGTGATGGGATATTTCATGCTTGATTCCCTATTTTGAGTTCATACAACTGGGCATGTGACCAGCAGTTCAGGATAAGTAATGAGCTGCCCAGTGTTGCATCTGCAGCCAGACTGCCGCTGCCAGGAGCAGGGCCTCATGTGGCTGTGCCTTCCACGGCTGGTAGCAATCGCCCGCAGTTCATTATCATGTCTTAATGAAGGCCATTTCCCTCCCAACTCCTTTTTGTCACTGTAACCTAACAGTCCAGTGGTACAGTCTGAAATGGACAGGGAATGTAGAATAGTCTTGGAAGGACTAACTGATCTGAAATGGAGAATTCACTCATGGGTGTCTGAGGGTTTGTGTCTCTGTGGCCCAGAGTAGTACTTTCATCCATTACCAGTAAGAAGTTATTAAGAAGCTGGTGGTGATCACCATGTGATCCAACACGATGAAAAGATCTTCCTGTTCTAGACATGGCGAGCTTTTATTTTCTCTTCCCTTTGTGACTGAAAGTGTAAAACCCAGCAGGCATTGCCACTGTGTTGCAGCTAAACTGGCACACTGTTGAAACCACTTGGTGCCAGGAGCTAGATCAAATAAAATGAAATGCTTAAATGTTTTTGACTGTATACATGCTTGGATATAAATAACTGCCTTTCTCCTCCTTAGGTTGTTAGATTTTTATAATAGTCTAGCATGGGAAGCCCCAGGGATTCATTAAAACGGTCTCCCTCAGGCACATTTCAATTAATGTCCCCATTATTATTCAGTTTTATTGGGGGGTGGGTTAACTACTCTGCCTTTTTTTCAGTTTGTTAAAAGTAGCTTATCAGTCTGTTCAGTGTAGTAATGTTTAATACAATATTTCACTGGCAGCAGTTGAATGGATTCATATCTTGCTTGCTTTTAAGAAGCTTTAAATAGCTAGTGAGTGTTCACTGAAATTGGGCAAGGATATCAACTGGATTTAAGAATCCCTTTTTGGAAAAAAAAAAAAGTTTGTAGGTGTTGCCTGGTCAGGATAGGGCCCTAAGAGTTTTCTGGTGTCTAATCCAGTCTCTTCCTCTTGTAGGCCGATCCAGTACCCAATGGGCTCAGGGCTCTGCCTGTGTTTTACGCTTGCACTATTGGAGTAAACCTCTTCTCCATCATGTTTACAGGAGCGCCACGTAAGTATCAGAAATCTGATTTGCCTTTTTGCGTTCACCTGTAACCTGATGTATATTTGTCTTCTGTGTGTCTCATGAACTCAAGTGAGGAAACTTGTCAATCTTTAGCCCCTGTAGTTTTGTAGTTTTTTTTTTTTTTTTTTTTTTTTTTTTCCCGTTGTGCATTATTTCATCATAGGCAGGTTTACGTGGAATCAAAGCGGATGACCCACAGCTGGGCCATGGGATTATAATCTTATTTTTGACATGAAGTCTGCATGAGTACCATTTCAGAAGCAGGTGAAAAAACGTGCAATTAAACTTTTAATATGCCTGTTTATGAAACCATTGTAACCTTTTGTTTTTTCCTTGTTTTTAACTATCCAAAAAACAGATTGTCAAACCTGCACTGAATGCATTAGTGTCTTAAATGAGAAGCTGTTCTTGACTTGTTTTTTTTTTTTTCACTTGACTTATAGTAGGAAGTCATATTAAACGTTCGATTTTACTCCTTTTTTTTACTTACAGGACCGAACTATTAAAGAAGTCAACTGGCCTGGGCCAATTACCGAAGGCTGCAGGCCGGTGTATGCTGTGATAGATGCACACACACACATGCACACACTTGGCTAGCTATTAACAGCCTTGCTTAACAAGAGGCTCATGTTAATCTAGCTTTGACTTCCACACGGCTGCCTTGCTTTCTCAGTTCTGTAGGAAGTTGCTACACATCAGGTTGGTCTTCCTTTAAGATATGTGCAAAATTTATAACATGTTTTTTCATTTGCATACATGCAAGATTCAATTTTTTAAATTAATCCAGCACTGCTCTATTGGTGCATAGTTCTGTTTTGTTCAGTACAATTGCTGCATAATCAAAACCACTTGGAGGCAAAACCTTAATGGTAAATTTCTTGGCGAACACCCTTATCCAGGGTGACCTAGGATACTTGCAGTATATTACATTTATTTTTTTCTGAAGTTAGGCTTATAGAATGGCATGACAAGGCAGAAATAGATGACATTCTAGTCCTTTCCAAAGGAAAAATAAAAACACAACTGCATGTATACTTGTTTGAACACATACTTTAGATCACCTGAAAATGCTGACTGACTGTAGAAAGACACTGACATTGCACACATACCAAACCGATGACTTGTCTGTCTCGGCAACTGGCTTCAGTTCTGCAGAGTAGCTCTCTAAACAGCTGAAGATAATTTATACCATCTGTAAGAAGACCCCACCACCACTTTTTTTTTTTTTTTTTTTTTTTTTTTTAAAGGACGTAATCTGTGTGCTTGCTTTCTCTGAAGACTATTCTTTGAACGTGACCTGTTTAGTCTTACGAGTACCTTAGTCCACCTAATCTGACTGTTGGATGCAACACACGGATTACATTGTATCGTTAATCATTACCAAGTGGCATCTCGCTAACTTCCAACTGGATTAACATCGACGAACAACTTTTTGTTTGTGTATTTTTTTTTTTTTTTTTTTATTCTAAATTTCAGTTTATGTAAGTGGGCTCCATCCACACACACCACCCATGCCCTTATAACTCTTATTTTGAAGTATTTTCCAGTCTTCAGACCTGTGCCATTAACCCAGTGTATAGGAACTGATTTGCATGGTAAACTGTTGTTGAATTCTTGCAATTGGAGAATCGATTTTTTTTTTTTTTTAAATGTATAGTGAATATCCTCCCTTGCCCTTTTTCCTTTTTAAATGGAGCCAAGTTATTTGCCCGTCTCTCCTATAGCTTTCTAGAAATCACAAACCTGCTGTGGTTAATTCACTACAGCTTGTTTATTGGTTCTTGTATTTTTTTGTTTTTAACTTAGTTTTGTGGTACAATTTTAAAAATGCCAGAAGTGATTTTTATAGCCCTTTTTTATTACCCTTTACTGGGTTTCTTTGAATTTGAAGTTCCCTATTGTTGTGTGTGAAGCAAATGGTAAGGTTGTGGGGAAAAAAACCGGTTGCCTTTTCACAATCTGAAGACTAAAACAGGTTGCCTTGTAAAATCAGAAGACCAAAACAAAGCACAGTAGCATTGCACTTAACCACAGACCAAATCTGTTGAAATCCCTTCCCCTTTCCTCTCTTGCCACCTTACAAAAGTTCCTTTTAATACGTGCGGAAAGCCAAGTGTAACCGGCGTCACTATCTCCTGCAGATAGTTTCTAGAAAGTGTCCGTATTTCCTTTTTGTGCTTTCTGCACGCTTGCATGCTGAGCACTTGTCGATTTTCACCTGGACCCTGTGCATCGTATGTCCTGGAAAGTCCCAAAGTCACCATTGCACAAATTTGTAGCTGAGGACTCCCTAGCATCTTGACCCATTGCCTCAACTTTTAAGAGACTTGCAGACTATACTGTGAAACACCCTGTAAAAGATGCATGAGGGAGGCTGGGAGGTGAACATGGCTTGATCCAGTTAAAAGTTCTCATAGAAAAAATACATTTCTGGCTTACAAATTTAAAAATGGACTTTTGTATTGGAGGCCCCTATCTATCTGTTCAGGCTGTTCGGGGCGGTGGTGCAACCGATAGCTGTAATTCACGGTACAGTATCACTACTGAAAACGAAGCTTCCTGCTAATCCCTGTCACAAGGGTGGTTACGTAATTGTGTATTGCTTAATTTGGACATATCGGCGACCGATTTGTCAAGTTCAGACCCCTAGGAATGAAATGGAGGAGGGGAAAAATATTGTTTAAAACTTTAAACCAGCATGCTGTGTTTAAGTCTTAAAATCCTTCCAGGGAACATGGGCATCTTTTCTTTACTAAGAAAGTGTAATGTGTATGTTGTATGCCTCTGACACCCCGCCAGCGCCATTTGTAGCCTAAAGAGGGCCGGAGGGGTGAGATTCGCTCTGCTAATGTGACCACTCTCTGGGGTTGGCGTTGCACTTAGATTGTATCCACTCAACACAACCGAGGAATCTGTGCCTCTCAGCGTACTCGCCCCAAGGTGTTGACATGCCCCTCTATTTAGGGGCAGAGGGGCTGCGACTAATCTAGGGGGCCCTGTTGCTGCGGAGGCAGAATTTAACTAAACAAATGGCTGGTTCCCCTCCAGGTGTCCTGCCGGTCTGGTTACGATACCGGGCAGGATATTGGGCTGCTCTCCAGTGACGCTGAGTCATCCCTTTTGGCGTCACTCTTATCGTAGCTCGCTGTTTAAAAAGTCTCCTTTTTGAGTCTGTTGCATAACTGAACATGTATGCAGGGGGCAGGGTTATCTTTGGTGGCAGCTTGTGAGGGAGGGAGCGGGGAGGGGTGGATGTCCAGAAGTAGAGTGTGACCAAAAGTCCCTTGAGTCTTCAAATTTAAGCCTCTTTAGGAGGAGGTGTGCGATTTGAATCTGTGAGGACATTGCAGAACTGTCACAATGAGGATTGATGGCAATTAAATTACTTTTCCTCTGACCTCCCTGTCCGTTCTGCTGCACTGAAGTGGTTTCACTTGTCCCTAGAAAAATTAAAGAACTGATACCAAGGGGATTAATTTTGTTAACTGTGTCGAATGTACAATTTCCAGTAGACTACATGTATTCTAGGTCGGAGATCTTCAGCCCAGGTCCTTGAACCCCTGGTGTTAAAGGTATCGGTAGAGAAATATTACCTGGAATAGCAAGTGCTCCCCACCCCCCCCTTGCTCTGAGCTGTGCAGTGGTGGGCTCTTTGCCCTAGCAGCCAGGTGCAGGTGAGCGCCCCCCTCCAGCCAGACAAGAAGAGCCCACAGAGCTGGGAGGGGGCAGTGTGCCCGTGTCTCGGTCAGTGTGAGGTGGTGGCAGCTGCTGCCTCGGGTTCTCAAAGCCCCTCTCCTGTGTTCCTCTCCTAGTGCTGGGCTTTGACAAGATCCCATTCTGGGGGATCCTCGTCATCACGCTGGGCTGCGCCGTCCTGACTGCCCTGATCGTCTGGTTTATCGTGTGCCCCCGGCTGAAGAAGAAGATTGAACGTGAGTGTCAGCCGCCTGTCCAATCCCTAAACTGTACAGATTTGTTTTGTGTAGATTCACTCTTCCCAGGGGAAAAAAAGATAATTGTGTTGGAATGTTGCAGAACCCACTGCTAACCCTGTCTGGGCTGACTTGGCGAGGCTTGCCAAGAAGCTCCTTACTCTGAAGGCTTATCCTAACTGGGTCATGATGTTAACCGTAATTGGCAGCATCACGTTGACTGACTGCTTATCCCCAATCCTGGACTGGAATAGTCTTTGATTACATTCGGTGACTGGCTAATGTCGCATTCACGCTCCCCATATATAATATTATACAATATATAGTATTTTTCCTCCTCAAATGAGATCCATTCATGGTATCTAGTTATACTTTTTTTCTGCAAGGAATTCTTTTTAACCTCCAACCAGACTGGTAAACGAGAGAGATTTAAGTTTATCCTTGGAGCCATGCAGCAGCCCCAAAACCTGTGCTCTGCAGTGTCCTCACTCCACCGCCACCTGTATTGAAGTCTTTCCTCGTCAGGAGGGTGGTGGGGGGGGGATAAAGCAGATTGCCACGTGACTGCAGCACTGTAACTGCATTGAAGTCCTCTGCAGCTGTCGTCCCTCCCAGGAAGGCTTCACCTTGGCTGGCGGCTCTTCTTGGCACACTTATGTGGCCGGTGCTGCAGTGCTGGGCAATGCGTCAATCTGAAAGTGCAAAACCTGAAGGGGGGGCTGTGATTGTTTCAGGTCTTCCAATTAAATTGCATTGCTGGACTCTGGCCTCAGCCCTCCATACTGGTCCCTAGTGGATTGTTTTTATTTGGAGGCCAGTTCTTGTGGTGCCTCTGTGTTTGAGCTACTAATGAGTGGCAGGTGTGGACTGGCTGGCATTGCAAAGCCCCGAGACCAGTCTGTCGCAGTGAGAACTGGAACGGCCTGTTCCTGTACTAAACGGATCCCAGCGGTGCTAGCCTGCTGGAGCATTAAAGCTTTTAAAACCACTAATTTATAACAAAAGCTAAACGTTTCATCTCTCGCATTCTAAACCGAGCAAGTAAATCCCAGCATTGATTGCACTGTCCGGCCTCTTTCTCCCTGGGTTTGGGCCTGTGCAATTATGTATACATACACTCTGAAAGAACGGTCTTGTTTTCCGTTGTGCAAAAAAAATGAAGTTAATGGATTTGTGGAAACAATCCAGAAATTTTAAGATTATGCATGTTCTTGCTTAAACTCTGCCTTTAAGGTAATGGCATGGGAGCAGCCTTCGAATGGGTCTCCTTGTGTTCACATTTTTGATGCCATATAGATTTACAGCCTTGAGCTCTCCTGCACTGGGAACAGTTTGTCTGTGCACAGGGAGGAATTTCAGAACACCCCGGCCAAATGGTATTGGCTTCATTGAAGTCTTTTTGCTGTGGCTCGGTTTCCCAGTGTTAGTGGATTATTCTTTATTAGAGTAGAATTCCCCACTATTACTTGTCTAGTTACTTTGCCAAGGCTTTAAATTAAACTAAAGGATTTTTAGAAATCTAATTTTGTGTGTATAGTGTATTGCACATACATGAAATTTACTCCTCGACTTTCCACATCCCCAGGATATGCTTTTGCTCCCTGCCGGATTGAAAGCGGCATAGCTTGGATTCACACAGTGGTTTGTTTTAAACGTGGGCAAGCTTGCCTTTTTGCATTCGGCAGTGTTAAGCATTTAATAAGATTCTCATTAAAGACGGATTTGATCGGCTTGACTTGGCACAATTCCTCCAAACAACATGCCCACTTTCAGCGCAGGACATCTGTCACATCGGGACCTGAAACCCCAGCTGGTATCGGGCAAGGACATTTCGGTTTTAACTCTCGTCATGCGAAGCCGAGTTGACTTGCTGTATTTCATGGGTGCTGCGTTTAGTCTTCCCGGTTCCTGGAACTATGCGTCTGACACTGACACTGCTTTCCTCTCACTGTTTCTGACCCCAGAGGACATCAAGTCCAGCCCCTCCGAGAGACCCCTGATGGACAAGAAGAACAGCGACATGCACTGCCCCATTCTCAAGGCTGTCCCCGAGGAGCCCATCGAGTGTCTGCCCAGCGTGGGGATGTCTGAGAGCAGGAGCTCCCTGCCTGACCACATGGCCACCTTGCTGAGCTCCCACCCTGTTCGGGAGGAGCGAGGCGTCTCCTTCAACATTGGGGACTCGGAGGACTGTGAGGAAAAAGACCGGCTGCAGGGAGAGGGCAAGGACATGGCTGCCGACGTTCATGCTGCGAACTGTGAGTTTGTGTTCCTGTTCCCCCACCTTGAGTTCCTGGTTCCTTAGTAGCCTGGCACTGCATTAAACCTGTCAACACCATCTAACCGATCGCATTGATTTGTGTGCCTCACTTAAGCAGTAAGTAATGTATCCAATGTACCCACGTGTCAGTGAACGAATGTCTTATTTCTCTTGGCCACAGTTCAGAATGGTGGGCATGTGCAATTCAACCACGTCGCCAGCCACATGCCCAGCAACGGCTACAGCCAGTACCACACAGTGCACAAGGACTCGGGCCTGTACAAGGACCTCCTGCACAAGCTGCACCTGGCCAAGGTGGGCGACTGCATGGGCGACTCGGTGGACCGGCCCATGCGGCGCAACAACAGCTACACCTCCTACACCATGGCGATCTGTGGCATGCACATGGACCTGTTCAAGCCGCGGGACGGAGACGGCAAGGGTGGGGCCTCGGCCGAAGAGGGTGCCGACAAGGACAAGCTGGGGCTCGAGCACGGCAAGAAGAGGGTGCGCATGGACAGCTATACCAGCTACTGCAATGCCGTGGCCGAGACCAACCTGCCCGAGGGTGTCGAGGAGGCCCAAGTGAAGCTGGAGATGGGCATGGGTGACCGCAAGAGCAGCGACGGCTCCCTGGAGGACTGCCTGGACAAGGACAAGCCCGCCGTGTCTCTGCTTTTCCAGTTCCTGCAGATCCTCACCGCCTGCTTCGGCTCCTTCGCGCACGGCGGCAACGACGTCAGGTAGGCGGGGAACCGGGTGGCAGATCTGTGGTGACAACCTGGATGCCTCTGTTTGGCAAAGCTCTTTAATGGCAAGAATGAAAATGCTCTTTTAAGTCATTTGTTTTACTCCTCCTCAGCAATGCCATCGGACCCCTGGTTGCGCTGTGGCTGGTGTACGAGAGTGGCCAGGTGGCCAGCAACACACCCACCCCAATTTGGCTGCTGCTGTACGGGGGTGTGGGCATCTGTGCTGGCCTGTGGGTGTGGGGCAGGAGAGTCATCCAAACGATGGGCAAGGACCTCACCCCCATCACCCCCTCCAGGTAGGACACAACCCTGGATCTGCTTCATGTCTGCTCAGTTTCTTTTCTCAATGGGTCAGAGACAGTCATCTGGTCTCTCTTGGGATGTGCAGACTTTTTTTTTTTTTTTTTTCCCTGACCAGAAATAACTTTTAAAATGTTGCTGAGTGTAGTGGGAGTTTTCACCGCCTGTTTTAATAGATCTCTGCTGCTTATATTCCCTTAACTGACTTCAGGTCTGCTTCTGAGAATAAAACTGGGTTATTTTTGCTCATTGTTGTATAGTTCGTTGCTTGGTACACATGGGTGTTTTTATTTAGAAGTGGAAAGGAAAAGAGATGTCACCATGGTTTGCTCGTGGTGATTTTTGTTGAGCTGGTAAGATGCCATCTTGCAAAACCGGATGTTGTGTAACCGGGTTTTCTCTGTCTTCCACAGTGGCTTCAGCATCGAGTTGGCTTCGGCTCTGACTGTGGTGATCGCTTCCAACATTGGGCTCCCGATCAGCACTACTCACTGCAAGGTACGAGTCCGAGGCAACATCTTTAGCGTCTACATTGCGGAAACTGGGTGGGGATAGTAGCAAACGCAATGTAAAATGGCCACAGAGTTTCACAGGGGGAACCCAGGAGGGGCGGAGGTGCAGGACTGGCCTGGCGGTTGCTGATCGGTTTCTCTCGTGCGCAGGTGGGCTCTGTGGTGTCGGTGGGCTGGCTGCGCTCCAAGAAGGCGGTGGACTGGCGCCTGTTCCGCAACATCTTCATGGCCTGGTTCGTGACCGTGCCCATCTCTGGTCTCCTGAGCGCCGCTGTCATGGCCCTCTTCAAGTATGTCATCCTGCCCTGAGGACAAGGGAGCGAAGAGAGTCAGAGGGCGCCGGCCTCCCTCCCTGGACCCCTCAGCCACGCAGGGGCGTAGAAGTGTGAGACTGAGGTCGCTTCTAGAAGATAATCCAGCTTCAGTCCATGAGATTTACAGTTGCTGTATTAACGTGCTTTAACTCATTAGTGTATGAATATCCCACTTCAGCTGTACATTGTATTGCCAATTGAAACACCAGAATAGATTCTCTTGTAATTATGTACATATGTTTTTTTTTTTTTTTTAACCTTTATTTTATACACATACGAGTTAAGTCCAATTTTACATGCAGTATTAGCTGGTTTTTCAGTTTCTCCAAATGAATTGATCGAACTTGCTGATCCCAGCCTAGGGTTGGCAGTGTTGCATCGGTGCCAGTGTAGGGCAGGGAAGCAGTTGAGGAGCCAGTCTCTCAATCAATATGCCTTAATCTGAGTTGCGCAGAAGCGTGTCACTATCAGTGTTGGTTGCGTGGTGCTGCGCGAGATCTGGCGGCTGCAGTTGTCGAATAGTTTAAAAGGTTCTTCCCAATTCTCTTTAATTTGACACGGATGACTTTTTTTTTTTAAACCATGTATTAATGTGGCATTTTGAGTATTGCACTGCAGTTCCAATGTGCATAATTATCAAACCATTAACCATGTTTAAGAAGCTGCCTAACATTGACTGATTTATCAATTAAAGTTTGCTGCTGAGAGTTGGCTTGAGTGTGCACCTCCACTACACCACCACAGACGCCTGCTCCAGTTAACTGGTTCAAGTTCTTCCTTCTAGCTACACAAACGAAATGCAGAAGTATGTTGATGACTGTGGAGGCTGTAGAAATGGGGCAGATTGCCATGTCTTTTGAAAGGGGATCTGGTGGTTTGATTTGACCTTGTTACTGTTACTTTGGAGTATTAACCTCAAACTATAAGGACCTTTTTATATCAAAAGGTGACTTGCTTCTAGTCCACAGAACTGCTTAAGGTTCCCAGACCTGTTTTGTTTATAATTAGCCTAAGGGTGATTTATACATGTTGACTTTTAATTTGTTCAACTTTGTATTTTATATAATCTAAAAGGAACAAAAAGGGGGGAAAAAAAAAAACTTTATAACCAACATATCTAAGAAAAGGGGGAGGAGAATCCAGAAAACTTGACCAGACTGAGTTGGAGGTGCCCGGTACAGATGCCCACCTCCTGAGCCCTGGTCTCCCTGTAGAGACTGGATGTGTGGTGGGATAGTTGGATTGCTGTATTAATGCCTTTTGTTAACCGGTACCAAAGAGTGGATGAGTGGTTGTTCTCTTTGTACACTTTAAGTCTTCCTATATGTGACTGGACATTTAAGAAGGAAAAAAATGGAAATAAACTTTTTTTTTTTTTTAAACCCAATTGCGTTGCTGGTTTCTTACTGTGAAATCTAATGTGCCTCATTGTAGGATTTCCACTCCTGCTGGGGCTGAAATTGCGACGAAGATTTCCAATAAGCGCTGGAACACGAGTTTTCTTGTCAAATTAAGGGTTTATTAATAATGCACAATATTACGGTGTACAAAGGATCAGATGCCAGTCTACATGCACTGCTGAGTAATGCACTTCCTGTTGGGTTATCTGTAAAGACGATGAGCCAGTCACTCAATATCCTGCGATTCAACACCCCTGGCTGTGGTATTATGGGTTGGTAATAGGGGGAGGTGTGATGGAACCAAAGAGCAAAACCTACTACTATAAAATGCTTGTTTATGTATTTGAAGTTATGAATGTACAAGTCACCACATTTTATTTAGGACTGAAACCATTTTATTCCTTTTTTTTTTAAACCACAAAATTGTTTCTCTATCTTCAAGCTTCAAAATCGTGTGGATCAGTTACTCCTTCCTCAGCTGGGGCAAAGTCTGTTTTCAGCCTTTTTATGCAAATTCATCTGAAAGAAAGCAGGAGGGGACAAAATGGGTCAATCACAGAGTAACCATAAGATTTGGTTATGCAAAATGTGTCCACTTTGTTTTTTCGGGAGCAGCAGATTTGTTTAGTGCACGGGCCGTTAATGCTAACGGCGGTGACCCCAGCTTTGCACAATCCGTACGGTTTCTGAAATCGTAGGCTGTGGCACTGGCCCTGGAAAAAACACTCCGGTTGAGATGATTCAAGAGGGCAACTTACTTTCAATTACTTGTTCGTCCTCAACCCTCACTAAAAGAAGAAAAAAAAAAAAGGTTTTGGATTGGACTAAGCCAACAACAGCATTTTGATCAATCAAATTAGTTGTTCAAAACCCACAGCTATCCAGATTAGAGGTTTTGAAAATCCTGACCCCTGCCGAGTAAGCCTTTTGTATCCTGGTCTAAATACAAAGATTCTCCCGATTCTCTAGATTTTTGATTGTCCACCCTCGCTATATATAAATCTGCCAACTGGCACCTTGTGGTACCCTTTTCCACTGGACTGCAACACTCCCATCTGTGCTTTCCCCCAGACCAAGTGATCATTTTATCACATGCAGTTGAAGGTTAACTGGGTTGAGCACAGTGGTGTTTCTTGTCAATTAACCCCTTCCCTGGGGCATGCAACCTCTCTGGGGGCCTGGACACCACAGTGAAAGCACCCAGCAATGCTGTTTATTGACACTAGCAACCCCCGCACACCTCGATTGCCCCACCCTAAATACCCCCTCCGACGGGACACACAAGGCCAAGCTGGTTCCCGCAGAGATATAGGCCGAAAGAGCCCAGGGAACGTGATCAACTCTACTAGGACTTCCGTCTTCTCCTTGAGACGGTAAGGTCTGCCATGGGCTCTTCTGTTTCAGAGCAACAGCTCTAGAGTCCAGTGGGAGGACTGGGACAGGACTGTGTCCAATTACATTGACCTTTGACCTCTTTGTGTGCCAAATTAGATTTTAAGGAAGGGGGTGGAGTTAATCATGAATTACCCAGTGTGCTTCAGGAAACCTGGCTTGGACACAAGACACTCTGGCCTGTTTTCGCTTTCATGACTAAAACAGGGCAGCCAACTAGCAAGCATTCAGACGCACTGCCGCGTTCTATTGATGGGATGAATTGAATGAAATTGAAGGAAAGCAGTGTGGTTTCCCCCCTAATCATTGCAAACCAGTGCAATTGGGGATCGAGTGATGAGAGTTGCTGTTTAGGATGTGCAGGCGCGAAGCTGGGGGTCGGCACCCTCTTTTCAATAACAGCCCTGTGGAGTCAGAGTTGGCAGCTTACCTCTCCTCTCTTCCTCGCTCTCTGAAAAAGAAAGGAAGCCTGCATTAATGAGAGTGGCCTGGTTTCAAAGGGGAAAATAGTTCCAGTTTCAGGATAAGACTGGTGAGATACTGTTGCTGCCTTTTGAAGGGCAATTCATCACCTGAGCAGCAAAGTTTGAACACAACGACAGCTCAATCCATTACGGATCTGGTGGTCAAAAACACGGACAATAAGAAGTTCGACTTTTCGGTTCAGTTGCAATTACTGCGCTTTTGCTTCATTTCCTGTGCCGGAGCAAGTACTCTGGCCGGCTGCAGAGGACTTATTATCGATTATGATCATGTCGTCAGTGTTTGTCCACTCTTGAGTTGTTCTGGGTGATTAAAGTCCTATTATTAGGTGTTGTCGCCCCGGATTTGGTGTCGATATCTGGGTGTTTTAATCTGTGGGATCCACCTAGTAGTCAGAGCCCGTGGTCATAAATAGTCCCATCTCTATTTAGTGTCAGTCTGGAAATCCTCCTGGTAAATCATATTATCTCCAGCTATTGAATAGTTAAGAGGAACACAGAGATACATCTGATAAAAAAAAAATGAATTGCCAGACTATTGTTTTGGATCTATGCTCCTATCAGGTCTTGATGAGCAAGAAAGGGTGCATATTTTAAAAAGTCACCTTCATCACCTTCTGGGCTTGCTAAACCTTCAATAAGATCATCTGCAGAGAGAGAAGGTATGAATATATATGTGCATATGTATTCTGATTTTGAAAAAAAGCATATTGACTCTCTTAATATAATGATAGTGTTTTCTGTATAAAAACAAATCACAGTCCTAAAGCAACTGAACCTCAACGAAGACACACTGCAAGTCTTCTCCGTAAATCGCCAGGCGGCAGACAGATCTGAGCTTCAGAGTTTTCGCCCTTTTTTACCGTTTGTTTGTTTGTTTTGTTAAATCTGCTTGATTAAAGGTCATTACCAAAGCCTACCAGGAAAGAGAACAAAAAAAACTGAAAAGCTTGCACAGAGTATCTCCCGTATTCCCAGTCAAAGGTTGCATTCACCCTGCGTTCTTGACAGGCTGTTCACCTCACTGGAAGTTTGTTTATTGATAAGAAAAATTAAAATAAAAAGTAAAAAGCTGGAAGAGATGGTCCCGTGATATCTGTTCACACCCAGTCTTAAGAATTATAGACAGCATTGTGGAAATAAGATACTTTTACAACACACAATTTCCTGTGTCCTATTTATGGTTATATGGCCTGCTACTCCCCTCTCTTAATACAATGATCCCTTGTAGGATTAGGAATACATTTCTTCAGACGCGTTATTCAAAATATACATGAAATGAACCCACCTAAACTTCCCAGATCTTTTGTTTCGATGTGATCTAAGGAGAGGGAAAGAAAGCACAAGGAGTGTATGAACACTTTCTGGAAGCCACACCGCCACAACTATTTAGATTGCAGCCACAGGAAAACACGCCAGGTTTAAAGATGGCCCCAAATTCCCTCAATCGTTTTGTGGTGGTTGTTTATTTGTGTGTTTCTTGCATGTTTTTGTTGTTGTATTTTTTCCCAACTTGAGGGAAAGAGACTGGAAGAAAGAGAGAGAGAGATGTTGGACGGGGAAATCCAAATCAAAAGCTGAAGAAAGGCACAATGCAGGGGGGAGGCCGTATAAGGGCCAATCTAGATGAGAGGTGGGAATTAAGTGGAACCATCCGTCATGCATTGAGTATTGACCCTGATTCCCTGCTGTTCAGCTCCTCGCCAGCAGTGTGATGCCAGTGCCAGGATGCCAGCACTAAGGCCAGTCAGAGATCAGGCCACGAGGGCACAGTGATTTTCTAGCTCTGGCGCCAACCAGTTGGCATGTAAAAATAAAGTAATTGAAAGTGCAGAGTTCCTTTCTAAGGCTCTGTCTGTTGGAAGATACAGCCCACCAAAACACAGTGCAGTCATCAGAGGACAAGCAAACACCCTCCCAAAACCACAGTGTAGTAGTCTACTTTTTCCCCCGAACACACAGCATAGCAGGTGTTTGTGCCTCTTCAGTTTTGTGCTTGGTGTTATGTCACATGTTGTGTCTGCGCCCAAGCAGGTAATTTCCTAATAGACTGAGGGGGCTTGGAATTAAGGGAGTTTGTGCTGGTGCAGCAAGGAACCACATGTAACCTGATGTGTCGTATTTCAGTGTCGTGTGGATTTAACCACTATGTCTGAAAAAAAAATAAGGTCTGTCTTCTGGACCTGGACAACATAAACACCACAAGCAAACACGAGCACTGCCAGACGAAATTGGGCATCCCATACGGGACAGAAATAAATACAGTAAAAAAGGGGGAAAAAAAGAGAACAATATGTATATATGGACACAACCTCCTACCTCTTTTCTCCTCAGTATCTGTTAGACAAAAACAAGATGGTGTGAGTGTGAGAGTGCGTTACATGTGTCACAGCACTGTCTGGGAGGGATTAATCTTCATGGGTTAGGCTCATGAATCACGCCACTTTAAAACATTGTCACTCTCCCCTGTGTGAGTGAACCCTGCCCGGGGGGGCGGCTCTGCCCACCGCCGCTGCTCCCCACCCTGTGTGAATGCCTCCTTTTCACCTCTGGCAACGGCTGTTAAGGCCCATCTCAGCGGGCGGGCTGGGCTTTTGCGTTGCTGTGCCCGAGTGGCACGTTGTCAGGGGGAGCTGCCTGGCACCGGACAGAGGGGGCTGAGTGGCGCGGCTGGCACCCTCCACATAAGGGCGAGCTACAGAAATGTGTGGGTTTTTTATGTGCCTTTTCCCCCCTTCTGAATTCTCAAAATAAATCCACCTAGGAAACAGGGAGTTCCCCTCAGAAATCGCAAAACAATGTCTGTTTCTCATTTTTGTTATTAGGTTCATTTATTTCCATCTTAAAATACACATCAGACTCACCAGTGTTTTCCACTTCTTCTTCCACGGCGCCCTCTGTAAAGACAGCAGCAAAACCACGTGTCAAGTATTGATCTGAGTTACTTGTTTGTTTATGTATTTATTTATTTTGGTGGGGGGAGGAGGAGGGCTGCAAATAAGGTCAACTCCAGGGTAACATGTCACCACTGTAGGATCAAGTACTTCCAAACGGTAGTGAGGAGCAATTGAGACAGTTCGACAGGATTGTTTCCACATTAAGCCTTTTCTGACTAATTATTCAGTGTAAAGTTGTCCTATTTTGCAAACATTGGCTACATAATAATAATATATAATCTCTGCTTTCCTGTTACATTTAGTTGTTGCAATATCTCTGTGGCTTCACTCAACACTAGGAGGATTTATGGAGCATTTCAGGACAGGAAGCTGTTAAACTTTAACGCATTCCCAGGCTGTTAATGTCAGGCCATTCGTGAGGTTAATGTCAGGGCCGTGTGCTATGGCAACTGCTCGTGTGGCAGAATCCACTGAGCTGAAACGCGACCGAGGGGCCTACCTCTCTCCGCTCTGTCCTGGGTCCCTGAAACACAAACACACACACACAGTTACACACATGCCAGAGCCAGGGAAAAAGTGTCCTCAGAAGAATAATAGTAAGACGGCTTGTGTACCTACCAATATCAGCTTCCTCGTTATCCTCCTCCTCCTCTTCGCCTTCCTCTTTTTCATGGAAAGAGAAATGTAGAGATACCTATTTATTTCAGTCACCCCTCCAAATAGGGCGAAATCGAGACAGTGTGGTCTAAACACTTGTATTCAAACAACTGATTCTACTGCTGACTGTCTCTTGAAACTAGACACAAAATTCATGTTGTCTCTTTTTTTAGACTCTTCCATCGTTAAAACACCAAGGATGCGTTTTGTGTCTTTGTTTTGTGTTTTTTTTCTCTCTACTGCTTTGCGATTACTCAGCAAAA